>NC_046159.1:149220893-149853393 GCF_011064425.1 Rattus rattus | reverse complement strand
GCTCATCTTTCTTAGAAGAGAGGTCCCAGCTCACACAGGCATTAAGAAACAAAGCGCTTTGTGCTATTCATCTCTGACGGGATTCTGTGTGACCTTTGAGGCAAGCGAGAGAGCGAGAGGGAATGCACGAACGAGCTCTAATTTATCCTGGGCTCACGCCAGTCTTAGAAAAGCTCCCATTCAGACCACAGTAAACGGAGCCAGGTGTGCTGGTGTAAATCCTAGCCCCTGGGACGCAGACACAGGTGCATCCCTGTGAGGTCAAGTCACAAGACAGGGACACAGGGACACGCTGACAGGGTCTCAAAGAAGCGTTAAATGGTATCAGGACCGTTTCCCTCATAACAAAGGACAGCGGATTTTTAAAAACTGGTTCCTGTTTGTGTTAAGGTTCCAGGACACCTCACGCCTTTGAAAAGCATGGCTTTGAGAGGGGCACTTTCAGTGGATTAATTCGGCACATTCGATGCTGTTGTAAACATGTCTGTTGTATTTTGGTAGTTGAATCCCTTTCATGTGTTAATTAAAACAAAAGAACTGTGCCTTGCTTGGTTCAAGAGCCGTTATTTATTCTTTTTTTTTTTTTTCCCCATTGAGAAAACTATTGTTGTTTTGAAAGAGATCTAGGAGGATGGAGAAAGGAATGAGGAATTGAAGGGCGTCGTGAAATATATCCTCAGGTTTGGAGTTTCAGACACTCTAGATACTGAACGAGTTAAAGAAGAATTAATTGGCTTGATCACTGGAATCAACATTACTAGGTAAATAGTTGATACATTTGGCTTCAAAGGAATCTCTCCCCTTCACCTTCCCCTCTTTATTTCTTTGGTAATAAGATAGTTGCCCTACAGGCTGTGGGCATAATAGGAGCCCTTTCCCCTCCCCTCCCTTTCTCTCCCCCTTCCCCCTCTCTTTCTCTCAGGGTTTCTCTGTATATCCCTGGCTGACCCAAAACTCACTCTGTAGACCAAGCTGGCCTGGAACTTACAGAGATCCCCACTGGCTTCTGCCTCTCAAGTGCTGAGATTGGAGCCCTGTTACCATGCCTGGCTTGATTACTGAATTCTTTAAGGTCCTTACATATTTTAATAATGAATTGAACAGACTTTTTCTTCTTTTTTTATTTGATTGATTTCTATACTCATTGATCTACACTGCTAACTTATGGTCCTAGATTCTAAAGAAACACCCTAAGTGAGATAAGTCGCATGTGGTTTCTGTGATACCTCCCTAGCCAGGTTCGTTTTGTAATTTGATAAAAAATTATTCTAACCATAAAAGAAATTTTATTAGAGAGCTATGTTGAATATAGTCATGATTTTCTATATTTTGATAATTTATGTCTACATTTAAAATATTTGGATTGGTTCTTTCTTGAAAATTTGAGTCACACATTAGAATCAGGTATGCAAACTAATAACTTTTATCTTTTATATTTTAGATGTAAAGTATGATTTTGCACATATATCAAGATAACAAGCTATTGGGTAACCCTTCTCCTAAATAAAATACATTTGAACATTGAGATTTTTTTTTCAAGAAGTATATTTTCTGAGGCCACATTAAGTCCTGATTTCCATTTTAAACATAATTACTAGGCCTCATTTTCTCCCTGGGCATGAGATATTTTTAAACATGACAAGGATTTTCGAGTCAGCAGCTCAGTCAGATGTAAGAACAGCCACACTCTGAAGATTTCAGACCGGGCTGAACACTTACTTTAGACAGTGTTTGGATGCTAAGCAGTATCTTCTGTGTTTTGTACATAGTCAGAAAGTGACAGGGGAACTTAGGGGATGAATGATCTCCAGTGCACATGCTCTCCGAGGGGTGTTAGTGCACACTGAGGTGGATAATGAGCCGTAACCATGGCAATGCACTAGGATGTGTGTGAGGCCCACAGATGTGCAGCAGAGCTCTTACTAAGAAACAGGGCTGTCAATGCGCTCTGAGTGTGCAGGACCCAGAGACCTAGCCGTCTGACCAGATGTTCAGAGGCGCTCATTAGTAATGGGAGGAAAGGGAAGTCTAGTTCTTCTTTTTCCTCCTTCGTATCTACAAACGTTATATATTATGGCTTATGTCATAAACGAGGATGTATTTTTGGAAGGGACAAGTTAGGAAAAAACACCTAAGTCCAAGTATTAAGGTATTTCTTAAGTTCTTAAACGAGAAGCTATAATATTGTGCCTTAATTTAAAATAGTATCAAAGTATGTTTTGTAACTAGAATTATGTCAAAAACCAAGTTGATATAGGTATTTAATTAAGCTGGAAATAATTTCAATCTATATTAGCAAATTCTTTAATAAGATTTTTTTTGGGGGGGAGGGAATATTTAACTTTCCTCTCCTGAGACATTCTACCTTATTTCCATTTATCTGGCTTAGCAAGGTTCAATTTAAATAAAACGTAAATTGTAGGAGTTATTTAATATTGCCAAGCAGCCACTTAAAATTTTTTTAACAGATATCAATTTTAATAATATATTTTAACAATTATCCAGATACCATCTTAATAGAAAGCAATTAACGAGGCTTATTTTTGTACTAAGTCTGGGAAATCCAGTGTGGATATCACAGACACTTGATACTCCATCTACACGTGCATTCTAGCGGCTGGCAGTTGCTCTACGGGGCAGCACAGATCTGTCTAGTCTGATGGTTTCCCTCCACAGTTGGCTCTAAGTACAGTCTTTTAGTAACTCTTTAACAAAGGCTGTTCATTAATGTTTGTCTTTCGTTGCAAGCATCCGGACCCACAGTGATGAGGCTTGCTCTCTGTCGTGAACACACACGTGAGCATGTAGGTGAATTAATTGTCATAGTGGACATTACATAGTGAAAAGTTGATACTGCTCAGGAGGATGATTGGTTACACAGAGTGGAAGACATGTGTTCACGGAACTGTGATTTCTCAATACTTGCCAGAGGAATCCATTCGAAAACTGGTCCTGGGTGGCACTTGTTCTGGATGGGAAAATGGGGAATTAAAGTTGAAATTCATTTATGGCATTTTTAAAATTCATCTTTATTTTTCTGTTTTGTCGATGCTACAAACTCCCCCAACCCAAATCTTGTGCTCGAGTTTACATTTTTTGATCACTTGTTTCTAAAGTCAGTGGAAGTTGGTGAGGAGCTTTACCTGCCTGTGTGTCAAGTATGTTCGTGTATTTCACATACATGAAAATAAAAAATATGGATTCTTTTATGAGTACAGAAAAGTACCTTTTCCAAATGTTATTAAATCTTTATGTTCAATATAAGACTACTTTGGAAGTATGTCAATTCAGAACCCAAAATCTATGCAGCAAGAGTCTTTTAAAACCTTATTATAATACTTTTTCATAAAACACTAAGATAAAAATCAATGATCACACTGTTTTAATACCAGTCCAAATATTTTGAGATTCCTAATAATTTGGATAGCTGAAATTATGCCCAAGCAATTCAGTTAAGCTTGTTCGTTCTAGCGAACCTGCATGAGAATTATGACTTGACCCACAACATATCTAACACAGACTCCTTAGCATCAAAGACATGAAATACCTCTTCCTTGTAGGAATGTCTCACATTTAGAATTCTAAGGCCCTGGAGATTTCCGTTCTCTGTACTGGAAGTACTTGGAGACCAGTCGCTCTCGTGGGGTAAGGATGGACGCGTGCAGGCCCTCCCTGTGCCCTCACAGACATGCTAAAGAAATACAGACTGTATAGAAGATGACATTGCTAACCTGTTCCTTGAGTTTTCATCTGCTTCTCAAAGCTATGGCACCCCACAGGGAGTGTGGGGAAACACAGGGGTCTCCTGGCTGTGTCTTTCCGAAGTCACTCATTGTGCAGATGCTAAGATACACCCATGGTGCTGAGAGACTCATGGAACTCATTTTGTATTTTGTCCCAGGTAACTCTTCAGCATCATTTTTAGGAAAATGAAAAGTTGATGAAAATATTGCTTTGTTTTTGTTTTTAACTTGCATATGATTAAGACTCGCTATCTAATAATGTGTTCTCTCTTCACTATTACTGTGGAAACACAGCGCCCCTACGCTTTTCTGTTGTCCCCTCTCCTTGCTCTCCTTTGGCCTTCCTTCTTTCCTTCCTTCTTGCAGACAGGGAACACTATGTAGCCCATGCTGACCTCAAGCAGGATCTTTCTGCTTCATCCTCTCTGGTGCTGAGTTCAGGTGTATGTGCTACTGCTCCTGTCCACGCTGGTATAATTTCTTTCCTACAATCTTCAAGTATTTGTCACCTTCCTCTAAGGCTCTTCCCATAGACACATTCCTAAACCATGTGATCGGGTTTAATCTGAGTCATGCAAGAGACACATGTACATAAACCTTTTGCCAATAAACACCCAGCCTAATAAGGACTATGTTAGGATGATCTGAGATTCATCTGGGAGTGGAAGGGTATTACTGCCTTCATGATGAACTTTTTTTTATTATAGTATAGAATAGAGTTTATAAAGGGCATGGGGAGGGGAGTTGAGAGGGGAAGTAGAGAAAGGGAGGGGGGAGAGAGAGAGAGAGAGAGAGAGAGAGAGAGAGAGAGAGAGAGAGAGAGAGAGAGAGAAGAGGAGTAGGGCCAAGAACATATGGAGAGAGAGGGGGCAGGGGAATCAGGAGAGAGGGGGAAGGGGGGAGAGGACAGAGCAGGAGCACGAAGGCAAGAAAGCAAGAACTATGATGAACTTAATATAGCTTATCATGTTGCCAAAAATTAACTAAAAGTTACCACTAAATCCTTCTAGGCCAGAAAACACATTGTTGAAAATATTCTTGCAAAAAAAAAAAATCCTCCCCCTTATACTTAATATGTAAGTCAGTTTTAAGTTGGAATACACTTTAGAATGTTATTATCACAGTCATGTAAATAATTATATCACTATGTTATATAATCACATAAATGATTACTTTTTATTAAAATTTGTAGAAGGACAACTTAAGACTATTCAAGGCTGAGGAGAACGGAGCACAGAACATGTCAGTGTTAGGCTACCATGACTTTATAATAGAGTTGTATTTTATGGAGCACTATAAACACAGATATTTTACAGACAAAAAGTGCTACAATAGGACTTAATTTGGGTGTTTCAGTCTGGAGCTCAGTTCTTTTGTGTAGTGGGTTAGTCTAGTCCAGCGGGGCACAGGGATCATGTGTACCAAGTACGCTGTGTAAAGACAAATTCGTTTTCTAGTAGGATCTCTCTTTCTAAAGAGCCTTCGTATTTACTGGGGCAGTCTAGGATTTTAAATGAGAAATGTCCTGTCGTCAGGAAGACAGAATGTCAGGGATGGAAAACTACTACCTTCTAGATACTGCCATTAGTGTAAACCTGACATTCTACATTATCATAACCTCACTAGGACCTACCTGCCACTCCCCTTCACTGAAGCCCTGGTGGACTTACATTTATTCATAAATGTATTTTGGGTTACACAGGGAACCTGCACTAACATACGCTTGACACTAAAGAACTCTCACATAAGGACTACGTTTTGGTCCTAGTGTTCACTGTTTTCTACTCTTCCACCCTTCATCTAACTTCAGAAGCACCAAGCTCTAAATTACTGAATAGAATAAATTCACAAACCACGACATTCTATCTAATCTTGCAAATCCGAGAAGCTGTGCTGTAGCGCGTTTCTCTTAGTGTCTATCACCAGCTCACGTCGTGGTGCTTTTTTTTTTTTTTTTTGGTTCTTTTTTTTTTGGAGCTGGGGACCGAACCCAGGGCCTTATGCTTCCTAGGTAAGCACTCTACCGCTGAGCTAAATCCCCAGCCCCGTCGTGGTGCTTTCTTAGTCTACAAGGAAGCTGATAGATATAAAGATATATCAAAGTTTTCTAGACAGCTTCCTAAAGATACCATTTTTGAGATCACATTTCCGAACTAATCAAGATCTATGTATCAAAAGTGGCAAACACAGCTTTAATGGACTTATCGACCTCATTTTCCAAAATGTTACAAAGGCAAAGTGGTATATTAGAAGTGCCAACTAAAAGACAGTTTCACCCCCATGGGTCAAATCATAAACATAAATCACTCCAAGAATACAGTGATAAAAGGCAGAGAAAAAATTTGCATTTATAGTACAGTTGAGGGTATTAAAATTATAATGTGCTATATTTTCACTCGTCTTATGATTCCAATGTTAAGCTGCAGGTAAAAGTGTCTGAACACTTTTAACATCTCATCTTATTTTAATAGTTTACTAAAATAAGATTGTTCTTAAGAGAACACATAGGAGAGGTAATTTAATTAAGGGTGTGGAACAGCATCACTGTCTAGGCAGTGGACGAGGGGTAAGGCCCGTGTTTAGGTGCAAGTGTGCTCCCTGGGTTCACTCTTATGGTTACTTAAATACCTGCCTGCATTAGAGCCCTCCACACACCGGTCCTTTCCAGGATGCAGTATCAAGCATTGTATCCTGTGGAGAAGGGGTGGTGGGGTCAGGCCAGCTCAAGTGAAGGACTCCTCTGTGCTTGAGGCCTCTCATTCTGAGTGCTGGAGAAGGTTACTGCCTTGTGTGATGTGGCCACTCCAAGATCACTTTCCTGAGTCTCTGGGAGGGTACTGTGGTAGGTGGCGTCATTTTGCCTAATGACTCTTTGATTAGGATAAGAGGCATTGCAAACTCCACCCGTTGTTGACTAATAACAAAGAAGGAACTTACCCTTGGGAAATATAAGTACTTGTCTGCCAAGAAAATGAGCTGTGTGTGCACTGGGACAGCTCAAGAATGAATGACCAAAGGGAAGGGGAGAAGCCATAATGTGGCAGACACGTTTGTCTACCTTGATCTGTTATAGATTATAATTTCATTTGGGGGGGTGCTACTGAAAAAACCCTTGCCATCTCCACTAGGCTGTGACCTGTGGGCACTTCTGGTGGCTGCTTTGCCAGGGAGACCCAGGTGGTTTATTATGGTTTCTAATTTCTGGAAAGAAAAGTCAATGGTTGTGAGCTCTTCCTGGAGAGACTCCAGAGAACTTCCGTTTTTAAAGATGTTCCACCTTCAGAGTCATCAGAGAGACGGGCCCTTGACATGTCCATGGTCAGACTCTTGAGTGATATCACAGAGGAGCGTGGACGGGTTGAACTTCTTAAATGACTGTTTAGAGTCATCAAGGTTCAATGCGAAGAGACAAACACGTTTGGCACCACCTTCGAGGTGGTTCCCTTCTGCTTCTGAGCAAGGGACAGGCAGTGAGGGAGAGGGTCAAGGGATGAAGCTTTTCATTCGCTAGTCCAGGTTAGACCCTCTTCTGCTTCAGCTGCATTTTGGAATGGGCTCAGGAAATCTCCCTACAACTTGATACCGAAAAGCTAAATTCTTGGACTAAACCTGGCCTTAGGAATAATGAGGTAATAAGATAGGCCTCTCCTTTCCTCAGCTGTCAAGCTTCCTTAAATAGTGGGAGCGTTGTAAGAGCCCGAAGTGAGCAGAACTCACTTTCTCTGGGAAAGTTCTTCAGGTTGCCTTGCCAACCCCAGGAGGAGGACGAGTGATTGGCATCTGTTGTTATCTAGATGCAATCCTTCCTAGCGGGCAGAGACGGGCAAGATTAAGTGTCTTTCTGTGCAGGGTTATTGCAGTGTTGAATTGGATTTAGCCTGGGTGTTAAGAACTCGAATGACCTGATACTAACTGTGCAAGACTTCCTCGCCAATGGTTCTCTATTTAAGTTCGACATGTTTAAGATCTGAACATATCTATGGTTTCTAGGTTATAGGGGGCAGGCAGGAGCATGGCGTTCACCGGAGATTTAACTACCGAAACAAGCCACCGCAAAAGTCATCCTAAGATTAGAGATAAAACTTGTAGAGGCAAAATCTTTATTAGTTAAATAAATTACTTGACTGAGTAACTAAGTATTTTTCTTAGTTTTAATGCTAAAACTTATTGCCAGGATCTGTACGTTGGAAATACTCGTTTCTTAGTCAGGAAGGCTAGTTCTTGAATAGGCCGTGCAGTAAATGAAAATTATATGACTCATCACTCAAATAAGGCTGACCTCTGGAGAATGACAGAGACACTATTAATAACCATAACAGGACAATCAAGACCAGGGCAGCCCAGAAAACTCTCAGATGAGGTTACCCCCGCACGGTCTCATTTCTTACTATATATATCATCAAAAACCATTTTCCCTTGTAATCTGGGGATTGGAACAAGGCTAGCACGATGCACACAGAACATGTGGGGAGGGATGAAGCAGTAAGGGCTATTTGGAATAACTTTCCCACTCCCTGTTGGAAACCTCAGACATGGCCGACCGTTAGGAGTGCTTGCAAACCGGATACTTAAGTTGTTCCTTTTGTGCTTGCAAAGAAAGCTCCTGCCTTAATGAGGCTCATCAGAAAAGGCCATCCTAGCATGCTTATCCACGGGCCAAGGTGGGCTTGTACACGGAAGCTGGGAAACCACCAGCATTCGTAGTTATGTTTGCTGTACCCCTGCACACATTCAAGTCTCGATGTTATGATTTACTGTGTTCCACAAGGCAGTCTCGTTCAGAAACTGTTTCTCTATGTGTTTCACCTTAATTTTCTAATTAGATTTTTTTTGTGTGTGAATTTTCTCTCTCGAGTGCCTACCAGAGTTTTAGACACACATTCTTCGTACATTCTTGCTGATTGATGCGGGTCCTTGGGGGCCATCTCTGGGCACAGCGCTTTCAAATGAAAGGCGCCGCCTGCCTGTGGGTGAAGGCTCTTCCTTTCTGTCCTTTTTAAAGGTGTCTCCTCATCTTAGAGCATCTCGTGGAGATGGGAGGTGGTGCTGGCTTCCTCTCAGATTACCCACCTGTCAGGCTCCGCTTCATGGGGTTCTGCTAGCCTATGTCCGCCTTTGTTTAAAATCACAGTTTCCCCCAAGGAACATGTCTTTATTAAGATGTCCTGTGCACGTACATTAAACTGTCAACTTAATCTAATTAGGAGTCAAATGAGGCTTGGCAGCATTTACATCGTTTGATAAATTCCCGTCATTTGCAGGGGGAGCGGTGACTTGCATCCAAATACAAACGTATGGACCCCAAACCTTCTAGAGCTCTGCAGAGCTCAGGGTTGTAGGCCGAGGGGCGTCTTTCTGTTTGGGGGCTGCGACCCAGTTCAAGTGTGAAAGTGAAAATCTTGATATGTCCTTGGCAGGGTTGTAAGGGAGGATACCAGGCTCTGTACCAAACCAGGGAAATCTTCAAAGGGTTCTCCTGATCAGAGTAGGATTCTAGTCTGTACTTTCCCCCCTCTCTCACCAATTGTGTTTTCTCTCGGGAAGAATCTTCCGGGCAGAAGCAACGGTGGATCTAAACTTGAAGCGATTCAAAGGAATGTGCACAGAGGGGTTTTGCAATAAGAAATTGTTAAGTCTGGACTTTTATTTGGGCCTGACGTGCTTCCTGATCATCGCGTTGAAAGTCCTGTGTGAAGGCGAGGCTTAGGCTGGGCTTTCCAATTATTAGTTACTACTTCATAGCATCGATGCAGTACAACTGTTTGGGAAGCTGAGGGGGAAGGCGGCCAGTTTAAAGTTAGCTTGGGCAATTTTGTGAGACTGTCTAAATAAACCAAAGAATGCATTCCTCTGAAAATTGTGAGAGTGAAACGTTTTTGTATTTGGAAGTGAGCAGGGTAGAGAGGACCAAAGGCTGGTTGCTTGTGTGGTGAGTACACAAAGGCTGTGCTCACACAGCTCCCCCTGCCTTCAGGGACAGAGTTTTTCTTACCTTCACGTGGTTTCTGGGTTTCATTCACACCCTATTGAGTGTTATGAAGTAACCAGGAGGAAGGGACGCCCAGGAGGGGAGGAAATGAGCTTCCCAAGGGGCGTGACCTGAAAACACGCCTGTGACCTTGAAACCTTAGAGGGTTGATGGACACAGGAGTGGGTGGGCATAGCACTGCTGTGGGCTCAGGCTCTGGGGGAGGGACTGTCTTTCTTGCTGCTGCCGCTGCTGAGAGATACAAAGCTCCCTGGGGGGCTGGCAAAGGAAGATACCGGTGGTTGAGGCGTCTGCTTTGCTCAGATCCAGGATGCTACAGGGGAGGAGGAGAAAGGCGGCGGACAGAAATGGAATGGCTGATGCTTCTTACAGAAATCCTTATTACTTTAGGGTTGAATAAGGGTCACGTTCAATTCCTGTCTAAGGCACTCTCAGACAGAAGATGCTGGAAACAATCCAAATGGGGCCTCTGCCCCGAAACATCCCGCTTTGCGTTGCTCTGGAAACTGCACAAGGACAGAAGCAAATGACCAACAAAGGCACAAAACCAGGAGCAAGCAACTCCTCACAGCCCCTGAGTGCAATTAAGCAAGCCCAGGATGTGGGGACGATGAGCCCTTAGTCCTGCGATGCAAGTGTTTTATCCATGAAAGCAGGGGTGTCCGCTGTGCCTTCCTCCACTCATCTACGCCTTTTGTTTCTTTCCCCATTAAATTTGCTAGAGCATACTGATCATTTCTGGTGTCTTGCCACAGTGCTGACAGCAAAGTAAAGATTCAATAAATGCTCGACTATTGAAGTAGGAACGTAGTAGGGGCTGGGTGGATAACTTTGCACTTTCCCCCTCCCAATTTCTTGAGCACCAGTACCCCAAGTTCCTACCCTTCGTCAATCAGTTCTAACTGCCAGCATTGCTCTGACTTTACTGTAGTAGTTGCCCCAAGAATACAACCGTCTAAAGATCGTTGAGACATTTATCCAGAGAGGGCAGAAGGAAACCTTGTAAGTTGGATGTAACTGATTATTTAAAAGTGCATGCATATTCATTCTGAGGAAAACGATTTCTCAGTGGCCTGCTGTCCTAACCGCCAAAATTACTTCCATGAACTGTTACGGAGGGTTGGGGAAAGATGTAATGTTTGCTTTTCCCTCGCCCAGCTGGGTGCATAATTCTCAGCCCCTGAACTCATCAAAGGAGCAAGCGGGCTTCAAGATCCCCTGAGACCAGCCAGGGCTGAGTGCACGGGGACACTGTGATGAAGTTGGAGCCCTTGGTGGTGGGCGGAAGCAAAGGAAACCAGCAGACTATGAAGGAAGCAGCAGGGACCAAGGCCTTTTAAATATGCTTGATTCCTCTGCGGTTTCTCTCAGGTTCTTATTATTCAGTGTCATGCTTTATACACTCAGTTTCCATAGAGGAGAGGAAGGGACATAATGAAGATGCATTTGATATTAAAAGCCAAAATAATTCCAAAGGTCTTTAGATAGGGAGCCAGGCGCATGCGCAGGCAAGGCACATTAAAGGCGGCAGAAGATTCAGGCTGCGATGATTGACTCCTGCTTTCCCTTGCTTTGGGGACGAGTTGATTCATGCCTCTGAGTTGGGAAGACTTGCCTGTAATTTTATTTTACTCAAGGCCTGGACTTCTCCAATGACTGCCTTCAAGGCTCTAAGACAATAAAATTTAAGCTTTAGATTCGAGGTCGGGTTGAATGGATTAGAAGTTCCAACCATTGCTCTATTTTATTTGGTGACTTGAACCAAACTAGCAACCCCACTCCATCCTCATTTTGTCAGGGGTGTAGGGGCAAACGCAACGGAAGCCCCAGGCTCTTAAAAATCAATGCGTACAGAGACTGGTTAGATAGGAAGGCACTGAGTTCTGTCACACATCAATGTGACTGCAGCTGATCGTAATATATATTTAAACGTAGGTAAAAGGATTTTAAATGTTCCTATTATAGATTCCCTTTCTTGGATACGCTAATTATCCTGATTCGATCATTCCACGATATGTACATGTACGGAAACATTCACGCTGTACCTCATAAAAATAAAAGTATTCCCACTTAAAGTGCAATTACACAAAAGAGAAGCCGGGCTCGAAGGACAACTGCAGAGCAGGTGTCTTACTCTGGAGATACCTTTGAGCCGTTTAAGGTGAAAGCTCATGCCAGATCATTCAGCCCCCAGGGACCCCCCAGGTACCCCCCCAGGCAGGTGTTGGCCACTGTCAATGGGCCCCTGCTTTACGTGGCTGTCACTTACGCCTACTTTCATAAATGGCTCTCGATTTCTCGTAGAGCTCATACGGGTCAGGCTTCCGTGGGTCAAAGGCCTCTGTTGAGTCAGGAAAGGAGCTCCTATGAAGGGCAGGTGGGAAGGGCAGGTTCTGTGGGACGGCCGGAGCAGATAAACTTGTTTGAGGGCTGCCTTGGTTCTCCCACCGGTCCATCATCTGAAAAGAAAAGGGGACCAGAGAACGTGACTGATGGTGGATTCAGCATGGCTATGTCCCCTGTTACCTTTACAAAAGACCTCCTTGCCTTGTGGACTTTTGACCCCAGGAAGAGTTTGGTGCACGAACCTCTGTTTCTATGTGAGAATGTAACACAGACTGCTGTAAGTAAAGAGAGTGCCTGGGGTTGGATACGAGCTTATATAACCTTGCCGGGTATTAGCTAGGATTCTTTGGTAAACTCTCCATTTCTCTCATTTTTTTCCTTATAAAATATAGCACATATCCCAAGGTCACTTACGTGCATATGTTCAGAAGGAGGGTAATACTTGTCTTAATGTAAGATGCTCCCAATTTAATATACTTCCCTAAAACAAAAGTCGAAGTAGTCTGCGAAGTAGTCTTTTAACCTCTGTGTACGTGCCAACCGTCTCTTAGAACATTCTATCCCTTTCCCCCTTGCAGCTGAACATTCCTTCCCTTTCCTCCTACAGCTGAACACTCCATTGCTTCCCCTAAAGTCTGTATGTGACCGACCGTCTGGCACCAACGAACTGCTGTCTTCTAGGAAGACTAACTGCTAACTGCTAACTAGCTAGCTAGCTAACTGCTTCCTAATTAGCCATGCACGACTCCATCATAACATGGGAACATACATGAAGTTGGAACTAACACCAGCCTTTTAGCATGAAGGCTGTTGCTGCTGCTAGTCTCACTCTGATTTGACCAGTAGCCCTTCCTTTAAACTTGATTCGTATCTTTCTACCTTTAAAAAACAGGCGGTGTGTGAAGGGCGGGATGGTCATAGCCTCTTGCCCCAGACCTTGCCTGTGCAGGGTCAGTACGGTTCTCAGGATCAAGGTCAAATTCCCACGAGGATGTGAGTTCTGCTTGCTTTACTCAAGTCCTTCCCTGGCTCCCCTGCACTCTTCCCTGCCTCTGAGGCTTTGCAGAGCCTCCATATTTCTCCTTCTGTCTACATCCTCTCCCTCGTGTTACCTGGCAGATAAACACCTCCTTTCCTAGAAGACTCGGTCTAACCATTTGGGTGCTGCTACTCAACTTTATCCCTGCCCCTACCAACACTTACCACACCTAGCTGTCCTAGCTGTCGACAAAGGACCCTTCTGTAGTAGGGATTCAGAGAGCATTCTTAGAGAGTTAATGAACTCATAATTAAAGCTATATAAACGGATATGTCTATATAGCTTTCTGCTTCCTACTCCATGTTCTTGCTCTTGCTTTGACACTGGCTATATTTTAGTCAGAATTCCAACCCCCATCCCTACTTGCCAGTTACCAACACTCTGAAGGATGGGAGTGGCCACAGACACCTGTCCTCTCTAGACAAGCTGTGGGTGACAGCAATGATTGCTCTGCCCATCCCACCCGTCTGGAGCTGGGGCAGGGGTTCAAGTTGAAACTAAACACAGCAAACTTGGAGGCACGTAGGTTATTGACTTCTAATCCAGCGAGACTGGATTTAAATCGTTTTCTGTATGGGATCCTGCCCAAGCTTTCATCCAGATGTTTTTTTTATAGCTAGCAAGGATGAGTTCAGTTGTCTCACATTAAATATAACCTCTAGAATCACAGACAGGGTAATTGGCTTGCCTGAAGTCCAGCAACAGATCTTGGTCAGAACCAACTTGTACTTCTAACAGGGGTATTTGGTTTAAGCTTTAAGACTTTGGGGACAAATTTTATAAGTATCATGAAAATCAAAGCTAATTTTATGCTCACTGGGGCTTTTACTTCTACTTAGTAAAGTCCCTTAAATGTGTATTTCAAACTTAATAGAAACATTTATATAGGAGGGCAGTTTTCTTTTCATCTGATATGGTGACTTTGCTATGCTGTACCAGGTTAAAATTGTGTTTGAAGGCATAGCTTTTAAAAGTGATCAATTTGACTGCTTTCGGGTGCCACCTGGGTACATTTTAGCTGTGACTTTCTCAGTTCCGATTCTTAATCTTCAGATGATAAAAGCTAAAAAGTAAGCACATTAGAACTATGGTCTAAGATGGGTTAACATCCCACTTGTCAATATAGGACTTCAGGAAACGCACCCCCCTTCATCTTTTGCTGTGGGGTTTTCTAATATCCACATGTGTTTTTCTGGTGTTCATATTACTCATATATAGCCACTGAAGGAACTATGCTTCTGGTAAAATATTGGTATTTCTAAAAAAACAGTCATAAAGCTAACAGAACAAATAATACTCTGGGCATTTTAGAGGAAAGTCTCTGTGGCAGATTGACAAATTCTATAATTTCTACAGCCCAGAGGTTGGGTGATTAGTCAAAAGTCCAGGTCATGCCTGGTATAGCATCCATAACTTCTTGCAATGACATTCATCAAAACCCCAGTCACTCCGTCAGGGGTGCTTTAAAAACTGTCAAGTACAAGATCCCTGTCTGGGGAAAAGTAGATATCTAGTCTTCACCCCCATGTAGTTCTTAGCCTTCTCCCTCAAATTAGGCTTTCTTAGGTCCCCAACCTGGGAGGCTATTGATAAACCTTTTTCTTGGTTTAGAGAAGCCCTGTGCTGAGCTCAACTGGAAGGTTAGTTCTGTTGACTTACTTCCTGAGAGACCTTGGTTTCTAGATTCCATGAATACCTTGAATTCATTGTCCCATTGCTCAGGGCCATGTTACTTATTGTACCCATTGCTTTCCTGGCCTTGGGTAATTCAGTTTATCATATTTGCTTAACATTTATCTTACAAGAGGCCTATTGGGATGCTCTTATCTCAGCAGTGACCATAACTAGGTTGATTTGTAAACATCTCCCGAGATTGACAATGGAAATGAAGCTATTTTCTATGTGTGGGAGAAACTTTGCTCTCTTTGAACTAATGAGTTGTTAATGAGTGAATGAATGAATGAGTGAATGAATGAATTCCTGATGCTATGGTTCATAGCATAACCTTTGAACTATGAGTGGCTAGAGAAAAAAATATAGTTTATATCCAGACATCAAACAGTAAAACAGAGAAGCTCAGTGTTGTGGTAATTGTTTTATCCCCCGTTTCTGATTTTTGGGGTATAGAGTGAGTAGAGAGCTTAGGAAAGAGACAGGCTTTGCCCCAACAAAATGATATTTCTACAATTTGTTTTCTTCCCTTTGGGAGCTGGGTAAACACAACCTAACAAGTGTAAACTTAACTCCTGTACTGTGTTAGGTGGGGTGGTCAATGAAGGCATTGGGTTTGGTTCTTTGAGACATACACCTAGGTCCGGCCATGTGAAGACAATGTGAACTCATTATGAGTAGCAGCTTCCTTGTTAAGTCCCTGGGCGTTACTTGGCTGAGACCAGGGCAGGGGCCAGGTCTCAATTAGGAAGTTTCCTCACTAAGCATGTCATTAGTCTTACTTAGAAGACCGGTGTCTGAACCCGGACGCTGTGTGTATGGGATATTTGTTTCAATTAACAATTTAGCACATTGTATTCGTTTCATGGGGTGATTTACGTGCTAAGGGTTTGTGCACTGGCATCTGCTTTCTACAGTGATAGACGTTTATGTGCTTGAGCTCGACTTGTTGAAACACTGTTGTGAGCACTTTACATGGATTAACTCAGAATCCCCACTGCAGCAGACAAGAAGGTATTAGCATGACTTCCATTTCACAGATATGGTCTTTGGGATGCAGAGGTCTTAAGCGGCTACTCTCTGGTCATAAACTAACAAAGAGAAGGACCAACACTTGAACCCAGGAAGTGTGCTTAAGAGTCTACATTCTAACGGACTAGGCCTCTTCTGGATCTCGGTCCTGGAGTTTTGTGCAGATACGTGCAGAACATTAAACCAAAGGGCCTGCATATTTACTCAGCCGGCCATCTGGAGGTCCAGGCCTTAGCTCTTGTAGAGATGCACGGGTTCGGGATTAATTGTACGTTGGGTTCTATAAAGCCTTTTTGGGAATTATTGACTACGGGCGTAATTACTATAATGAAGGCAAATGCTGTAATTATGCCAAATGACATAATTTCTGTGACTGTAGTACATGTAAGGAAATCGCTAGATTGCATAATTGTCACACTGTGATGAGGCTGCAAGGTTCCCGGTTTAATCAGATAAAGATGTGAACCCCAGGTTGGAGCTGGGGAATGGAACTACTTAGAAGCTGAGCCACGTTTCATGTCATGCATTTAAGAGACCTCTTTCAAAATTGCACACATCACTGCGTGATTGATGAAGTTCAAGTCACCCTGCTTTCCCTCTGATGTATTCTGTAGACCAGCTGAGCAGAGTTGTAAGTGAGGGGGACCTACTTTGTGCATGCCCTGCTTGGCCACTGTATCTGTCCAGCTAGAGGATTTAGACGTTCTATAAGGGTAGCAGATGCTAAGTCACAGGAAAAAGAAATCCAGAAAACCAGCTGGGCTTAGAATGTAGGCAGCTCATACTGGCATGTCGAACATCCGTGTATTAAAGCCTTAGCCCCTGGACCAGCACGCCTGGGAAGCAGTGAAGCCTGGGAGACGGCATATGCCAGGAGTGTATTCTTTAAGAGGACCGTAAGGCCCTAGTCCTTCCTTTTTCTCTTTTGCTCCCTGGCTTGTGATGAAGAAAGCTTTTTTGCCATGAGGCACTGCTTGCTATGCATGCTTTGAGCATCAGGGCCAGTCAGTCATAGACAGGGTCCGTCAAAAGAGAAACCCAAATAAGACTTTCCTCTCTATAGGTTAGTTATTATCTTGGGAGCTTTGTTATAAGCGCTAACACAACTTTATAGTTTCAACCTTAGGGCAAGTGGTGAGTGTCTCTGACCACTAAGCCCACTTAGCTAATCCAGTTTTGTAAGATCATTAGTGAAAGTCACTAATTTCCTTTGTTGGCAGAAAGTTCCAGCATCTTTAGACTGGAAGGAGGACCAGGGAGGTTAGGTGACGGTAGAGGTCACCAGTATCTGAAAAGTCTTAGAAACACTACTCTAAGTGATTGTCATGTTTACTATGTATATTATAGACAATAACACATAGAAATATATACTCAGGATATGTTAGTTATCTATATAGAGCTAGAATATATGTGCATAGAAGCACATATATTTCTTTCTATAGACATTAGAATTTAAATAAAAATGAAATCAAATGTTTGGAAACCAATGTAATTTGTAGGACATGCCCTCCAGCCCTAATAGTACGCATTAATTTTGAAAATTTAATGTGACCACAGGACAGTATAGTATTTGTGATAGGAAAAAAACAAGAGGTTTATAAAATATTTTTGTGACGTCATCCTGAGAATGTTGATGTCTATTTCGTAGTGGGGATAATTACAGAAGTGTAGGATGAGTCATTCTTGCACTGAGGGGACAGTAGAAGAAAACTGGCTGGTAAGGGTGACCGTGCACATAGACATTGTCCTGGTAGACATGACTCATAGCACTCACTGATAAGGCTTATTGTACAGTACTTTGCCAGTATTCTTCTGGTTCACCGTACCTTACAGTTTATATGGAACCTGAATTCATTATATCGATTGTGCATTAGAATTTATTACCAAATTGTCAGGCCATGAAAGTGAAAACAGGTCACATTTAGTATTTTGTTCATAAGTAATTTTGTGTCATAGTTAAGAAATATTTTTAAAAAATCAACTCTAAGAGACAAATTTAGTACACAAAGCATTTAAAAATGGGCATAATTATGGAACATGAGATGCCTTATCCCTTTGTTTGAGGACAAGAAAGGGCAGAAGGGCACACAGGGTCTGTTACTCTGATATCCTGGAAACAATCTCAGAGATAGAAGAGCCCTTAAGGTCACCCAATTCCCTGTTTTATTTAACGGGCATAAATAGTAGACAGAAATAAAGAAAGACGCGTAGGGATTCCAACTTACAGGCTTTGGAGTTTTCCATGGAGAAAAGAAACCTGGAAGAGAGAAAACAGGGGTTGAGCTTGGGAAACACATCCCACTTCCAGGCACACGTCGCAAGGCGCTGTGCTGACTGGATTTCACCTCAGAAGAGCCGAGAGCACCACAGACAGCTCTGAAGGGCTGTGAGCCTTCTGCAAGGCGCTCGAGGAATCTCTCGGGAAGCGTATCACCGAGTCTAAGAAAAATTCTCTTCATTTGGCACCCGAGAATTCTGAGGCACAGAACTGCGTAACAATGGCAAATGCCTGCTTGAGAGGGTCCCACCCCGAGCTATGTTTCGGGGTCTTTGTCACCCAGCAGGAGCAGGAGAGATGGAGAGAGCAGACGAGTACAAAGTTCAATATTATTAGAGGAAAATACCCTGGCTTAGGGTAGGAAATAATTCCCAGTTTTTGGACCCATTTTATGTACTTTAAAAACAACAAATATTTGTTATTCTTATATCTAAAAAATGACTAATACATCTTTACTAAGGCTAAGATCAAGGGATGGAGAGATGGCTCAGTGGTTAAGAGTGCTGGCTGTTGTTCCAGAGGACTTGAGTTCAGTTCCCAGCAACCACATGATGGCTCACCGCCATTTGTAGTGGGAACTGATGCCCTCTTCTGGGTGTGTCTGTGAAGACAGATCACCCATATAAACATAAATAAATACATTAAAGCAAGACTCAGATCTTAGTACATTTCGCGTGCTCTCCACTGCTCCCCACTGATAACCAGCTATCTCAAGATTCTATTGTCTTTATGCCTCAATGCTAGCACATGCCATGCCGAGCGGGCCAGTGCTTGTTTTTGAAATGGAAGGGTAAAGATGCCTCTGTATAAGGGCATTGGTACTGACATCTACTGCCCCTAATAATCCGAAACGTAATCTGCCGTGCCAGGGAAGTTACTTTCTTCTCGTACGGTAGTATCTTCTCCCTTTCGGCAGTTTTTGCTCATGTTAACATTAAGTGAGGTCTAATGGAGTGACCAATAAAAGTGAGTCATGGAGACTGCAGCTCATGCCCTGTTTGTCATCTTTAGAACCGAGACTTCCAAAATGGGAAGACCTGACAACCATGACCCATTTACAGGAAAAATCTGCAGAAACTCGGACATGGAGTTATCTAGACGCTTAAGCAACCCGACTCAGGCATGTCAAAAATGCTAATTATCCCTCAGTGGCCCATGGTGGGAAGACGATCCCTTCCATAAGAAGAGAGGACGCCGTGCAGTCCGTCATGTGTTACAGCCTTTCTGTGGAACAGCTGAGCCGGCACTCAGAGGTCGCCACCACCTTTGTCTCTGTGCCCAGTCCTTTCTTTCATGTTCTGAGGTCACTCTTAGTTGGTGTGATTTGGCTATAAGGACTTGATCACCTTCTTTTTCCTTTTGTTTTTTTTTTTTAAAGAACCGAGGGCAGAACTTGAAGACTACATACGCGTCTTCCCTTGACCCTTCTGTAAATTGCCAAAGGCAACAATATGAGCCCCGAGTTTAAATGTGGGAGGGGAGAGGAAGCCGCTCAACATTTACAGTTCACTCAAGTTGCCAGTGAAAGTTTTTCTCTTTTTGAGAAGAGATGTGGTCTGCAAGGTTTTACCCTATCCAAACGTGCAGACATCCGTCGCTCCCCCCGTCCTGCCTGGCATCAAGATGCTGAGTTACTGGCCAGACACTGGGAGTTTCCCTGACTTTGATGTGAAAGCAACACTAAAGAAAATTCTTCCTCCTGTGGAAGATGTGTAATCACCTGACCCCTCGCAGTAATAACACCAGCACCAGAAGGGCCTAAGCAGGGCACTGACAGGGAGTCGGGATGGCAAACCCACCACCTTTCATCCTCAGACACTGCAGTCTCCCTCCTTATAAAGTCTTCCTTCAGGCTGACCTCACGGCAGGGGCCGGACCCAGGACTTCACTGTTCTCACTGAGAGCTTTCTGGAATATGCCTACTGCAGAGTCACGCTGACTGCCGGAGGCTGCCCTCTCTCTGTGTTACCAATGAGGCATTGAGAGACAGGCAGGAGGAAGTAGCAGGATATATTCCTTAGAGCAAATCAGGTATAGTTTATTATATTTCCTTGGCAAATTATTAGTCATGCCACAAACATTTAAATCAATCTGATTAGAAACATGTATCTTGGACACACGCAGTTTAGTCCTGATAAAGTCAGAGGGTCATGCTTTCAACGTGATCAACCTCCCATCTTCTGCTCGGCTGTCGCGCCCAACCTCGACCAGCAAGGAAGACACGACCAGCGAAGATCTTCTTCAAGCAGTTTTATTCAGGAACCTTGATACAATCTTCTGACCCTGGGAAATCCCTGCACCACACTTAAATAGCTAGCACTAACCAATCCTAGCAAGCCACGTGGGGACAGCGGATAGGTTGTACTATGCGGAAGCGACCAGGCCAACCAGGAACAGCCAAATAAGGACTTGTTTTTCTCAAGGACTTGTTTTTCTCAATGACTTGTTTTTCTCAATGAGTGGAAGGCAGAAACCGGACTTGTTTTTCTTAATGAGCGGAAGGCGGAAACCAGCGCCTTCCCCGGGCCGGGACCTCGCAGCTCCCTACACTCGGCCTCGATGACAGGACTACAGAAATACTATAATAGGATGGGTCAAAATATTATATATTATAAATATGTCATATACTCTAATTTCTTGATGGCCTCCCTAGGAAACCAAGTCTATTCCAAAGAACAGTTAAAGAAAAGCATCCCAAAGTGAAACCTTTTAAGTCGTGTAAGAGACATTCAAGTTATTACGTTGGGGTTTAGTCCTGGTTTTGTTCTCGGGTAAGAGAAAAGTCACAGACTTCCGACAGCCCGGAGCCTCATGCATGTACACACGCACATGCTTACACTCGTGTGTGGACAGTGACGGTCTGCAGGCGTTTCTGCTGGCACCTTTATATAAAAATTGCTTGCAGCACTTCATTTTTGCAGTTCCCCCCCTCCACCTCAGGAACGCACCCCTCCCTGGTCCCTGGAAGCACACGCATTTTGCTGGGTACCCTGCCGTCCCCTGTCCTGTGCATTTTACTAGGCTGGGTTTGATGACACAATTGCTTACCCCAGGGAAACAAGAAGGGATACAAATTCCTTTTCCTCAGGCCTTTTAGAGCTAAGACCTTCTTCCTTATAAAACCAAGGCCATAAAGAAGGGGAATTTTCAATGCAATCCCCATCAAAATACCAATCCAATTCTTCAAAGAGTTAGACAGAACAATTTGCAAATTCATCTGGAATAACAAAAAACCCAGGATAGCTAAAACTATCCTCAACAATAAAAGGACTTCAGGGGGAATCACTATCCCAGAACTCAAGCAGTATTACAGAGCAATAGTGATAAAAACTGCATGGTATTGGTACAGAGACAGACAGATAGACCAATGGAACAGAATTGAAGACCCAGAAATGAACCCACACACCTATGGGCACTTGATTTTTGACAAAGGAGCCAAAACCATCCAATGGAAAAAAGATAGCATTTTCAGCAAATGGTGCTGGTTCAACTGGAGGTCAACATGTAGAAGAATGCAGATCGATCCATGCTTATCACCCTGTACAAAGCTTAAGTCCAAGTGGATCAAGGACCTCCACATCAAACCAGATACACTCAAACTAATAGAAGAAAAAACTAGGGAAGCATCTGAACACATGGGCACTGGAAAAAAATTTCCTGAACAAAACACCAATGGCTTATGCTCTAAGATCAAGAATTGACAAATGGGATCTCATAAAACTGCAAAGCTTCTGTAAGGCAAAGGACACTGTGGTTAGGACAAAATGGCAACCAACAGATTGGGAAAAGATCTTTACCAATCCTACAACAGATAGAGGGCTTATATCCAAAATATACAAAGAACTCAAGAAGTTAGACCGCAGGGAGACAAAAAACCCTATTAAAAAATGGGGTTCAGAGCTAAACAAAGAATTCACAGCTGAGGAATACCGAATGGCCGAGGAAACACCTAAAGAAATGTTCAACATCGTTAGTCATAAGGGAAATGCAAATCAAAACAACCCTGAGATTTCACCTCACACCAGTGAGAATGGCTAAGATCAAAACTCAGGTGACAGCAAATGCTGGCGAGGATGTGGAGAAAGGGAACACCCTCCATTGTTGGTGGGTTGCAGACTGCTACAACCATTCTGGAAATCAGTCTGGAGGTTCCTCAGAAAATTGGACATTGAACTGCCTGAGGATCCAGCCATACCTCTCCTGGGCATATACCCAAAAGATGCCCCAACATATAAAAAAGACACTTGCTCCACTATGTTCATCGCAGCCTTATTTATAATAGCCAGAAGCTGGAAAGAACCCAGATGCCCTTCAATAGAGGAATGGATACAGAAAATGTGGTACATCTACACAATGGAATATTACTCAGCTATCAAAAAACAATGACTTTATGAAATTGAGGCAAATGGTTGAACTGGAAAATATCATCCTGAGTGAGCTAACCTAATCACAGAAAGACATACATGGTATGTACTCATTGATAAGTGGCTATTAGCCCAAATGCTTGAATTACCCTAGATGCCTAGAACAAATGAAACTCAAGACGGATGATCAAAATGTGAATGCATATCGCCCTGAGAGACACAGCCAGAATACAGCAAATACAGAGGCATATGCCAGCAGGAAACCACTGAACTGAGAACAGGACCCCGTTGAAGGAATCAGAGAAAGAACTGAAGAGCTTGAAGGGGCTCGAGACCCCATATGTACAACAATGCCAAGCAACCAGAGCTCCAGGGACTAAGCCACTACCCAAAGACTATACATGGACTGACCCTGGACTCTGACCTCATAGGTAGCAATGAATATCCTAGTAAGAGCACCAGTGGAAGGGGAAGCCCTGGGTCCTGCTAAGACTGAACCCCCAGTGAACTAGACTGTTGGGGAGAGGGAAGCAAGGGGGGGAGGGTTGGGAGGGGAACACCCATAAGGAAGGGGAGGGGGGAGGGGGAGGTTTGCCCGGAAACCGGGAAAGGGAAAAACACGCCAAATGTAAATAAGAAACCCAAGTTAATAATAATAAAAAATAAAAAAAAATAAAAAAAAAAAAAAAAAAAAAAAAAGAAGGGGAATTTTTTTTCTTTATGTCTTAATTTCTGGCTTTTATTCCCCTCATTGCTATAGGATGTGCATATTAGAATTCTCCTGAGGGGTTAGTCACTGTTTAATTATCTGTCTCATCATGTGCATATCGGTCGTTTACTGTGTACCATGTTCAGCAGCACACAATTCTGTATGTCTACAAATTCAAACACGTTTCTTGAGTTTTGAGACCACAAAAGCAGGTTCCAAGGTTATCCCTCTGGACTAAACACAACGTGAGTCGTTATGGATGAGAAAGCTTAGATGGACCCCAGAGGGACATTCAGATGCATTCTCATATAAAGTGCACCGGAGAACTATAAATAAATAAACACACACATACATAAATAAATAAAATATGGCTACTTTAGAGTCATAAAACAAGTATTATACGTAACTCCACCTAGAAATGTAGTAAGATGGGAATAGAAAAATTTAGCAAAAATAGCTTAAACAAGAGATTCTGTTTACAGGGCAGGCCAGTGAAAGACAACACTGATGTCATACCGAAGTTTACACTGAATTTTATATGTTAACTAATCACAGCTTTAAATAAACTAGGGCATACAGTTGCCAGATAAGATATAACATGTCTAACCAAATGTACATTTCAGGTAAACAGTTTCGTAGTCCAAGCATGTCTCACGTGTAGCAAAGACCTAGTTCATAATATTTTTGTTTATCTAAATTGGAATTTAACTGTGAATTTGTATTTTTATTTGCTAAATCTGACAACCTCAAGCAGGAAAGAACTTACGTGTGACTTAGCAAACATTTAAAAAGTGGCATCTACTGGGTGTCAGATCCATTCATTTCAGTGGGGCAAAGCATGAGGTGTTCACTGTTTCCTTCATTGTCTGGAACCTTGCCTTAGGAAAAGCTCAGAACTCTGCATTTTCATAGATTCCCTGGGATGGGTTCGATGTCTGCTCATTGGGAATTGGACTGAGGTTGGGACTGCAGAGAAGCAGGCCCCCATGGCCGATGTGGGATGTTACCCAGGACCACGTCTGCATCGTGCTCCCGTTGGCCACATTGCTTCCTCCGAAGTAGAAGTCTGAGGTGGCTTTTCTCAGGACAGACATCTGACACTTGATACTTCAAATAAAAGCAGTAAACTGAGAAAGAAATCAGGGAGACAATTCCTTTCACTACAGCCTCAAGAGTTATTTAGCCAAAGACTCGTATAAAGATGAAGAAGGCATTGAAGCAAGAAATCCAAGACGACACAAGGAGGTGGGAAAACCTTTATGCTCACAGATTGGCAGGAAGGAGGTGGGAATACCTCCATGCTCACAGATTGGTAGGAAGGAGGTGGGAAAGAAAACCTCCATGCTCATGGATTGGCAGGGTTAATATTGTGAAAGTGGTCATCCTATAGAAAGAACAAACAGACTCAATGCATTCCTCATCAAAATTTCAATGCAATTTTTCACACAAAAGGAAAAAAGAAACATTTTAAATTCCATGTGTAGGGCTGGAGAGATGGCTCATCGGTTAAGAGTGCTGACTGCTCATCCAGAGGTCCTGAGTTCAATTCCCAGCAACCACATGGTGGCTCACAATCATCTGTAATGAGATCTGATGCCCTCTTCTGGAGTGTCTGACAGCTACAGTGTACTCATATAAATAAAATAAAATAAGTCTTTTAAAAAAATTTTCATTTGGAAACACAAAAGGCACAGGGTAGCCCATACGATCTTGACCAATAAAAGAATAGTTATTCTTGAAACCCTCCTGGATTTCAAGTTATGCTATAGATCTATAGTAATAAAACCATCATGGTACTGGCATAAAAACAGCCATATTAATCAATGGAAGAGAATTAAAGAACCCATATGTAGGTCTACACATTTACAGCCCCCTGATTTTTGACAAAGAGGCCAACAATGCACGTTGGGGAAAAACAACAACAACAACAACAACAAAAACAATAACAACAGCAACCCACCATCTTCAACAAATGGCGCTGGTCAAACTAGATGGCGACATGAAAAAGAAGAAAAGTTAATCCCCATCTTTCATACTGCGGGAAACTGAACTCTAAATCATCAGGTTCCTGATATTCTGAGTCTGATCAGGGAGAAAGTAGGGACTCATCGATGCAGGGAAGGACCTTCTGATCAGGATCCCAGCAGCTCAGACACCAAGGCCAACAACTGGCAAGTGGAGCCACATAAACTAAGAAGCTTTGTAAAGCAGAGGGCTCTGCCATCCAGGTGAAGAGGCAGGCTACACCCACCCAGCACGGTTGGTATCGAGACTACATGGGGAACTGAGACATTAAACGGCAAGAACATAAACAACCCAGTCGTAAACTGGGGCATGACATTAAACAGAGAATTCTCGAGAGAAGAAGTACAAATGGCTGAAAAGCACATACAAATGCTTGACATCCGTTAGGGAAATGTAAATCACCATTACTTTGAGATTTCGTCTTGCTCCGTTCAGAATGGCCGTGATCTAAGGTAAATGCTGTGTGCTGGCGTGTGTGTGTAGGGAATGGGGAATACTAACTTAGTACTATCGAGAGTACAAATTGGTGCAGGATAGAAATCAGTATGAAAACGTCTGACAAAGTACAGATAGGCATATCATAGGATGCACAGAGACACCTGTGTGTTCATGACACGGACACTGTTCACAATAGCCATGAAGTAGAAACAACCTAGATGCCTACCAGCCGATGAACTGATAATGAAAAATGCGGTACCTTTACAGAATCCAATGCTATAGGGGGTTAAGAAAAACAAAGTTACAAAATATCCAAGTAGACGGAGGAAGCTGAAACAATCATTCTGAGTGACATAACCCAGGCCCGGAAGGACAAAATGTTTCTGATTTTTATCCTTTGTGGTTGCTGTCTGAATCTTAGATATGTGCGTTCCATTTGGAATCGCCATAGATGTCCAGGAATTATAGGCTATGGGTCTCAAGGGAGGGGAGATATATATATATATAGTGGTATAAAAGGTTGAAGGGGCCAAATGGGGTGGGAAAGGAGAGGCAGGGTACAGAAGGCTGGAGGAATTAGTAAACACTGAAAACATCTCAAAGAAGCCATACAGAGACCTATTACTGGAGCTGCTTTCTAACATGCACGCACTCACACACACATGCACACATGCATGCACACACACAGGCACGTGCACACACAGAGTTTAACTAAAGTCACCCTGCAATGCGTCAACATTATCCCTACTGCCATTCCTGACACTGGCCTTTAATCTTTTGGGGAGTTGTTGGCAAGTGAGATCCCATTGACTCCCAACATGACAGCCTATTGCAAACACTGCCTACCCTCCAGAACTTGATGGCAAAACTGTACCGTGAAGACACCATGCACTTGACTCATAAAACATGGAGAAATCCAACTGGTACTGATCCGGAGGCTTCTCCCTATTGGGTAGCTTTTGCAGTGCTAGAAGGTAATTGCCAGTTTTAGCCAGCGGTGAACTGTGTGAGCTACAACCACGATGGCTTGTGTTTCTGTGATAATTTACAGCTGCTTTCACAGATGATGAACTGTCTTAAGATCACCCGGTTGAATAAAGGACCAGAACACAGTGAACATCCACGTTGACTCACGGCCGTGTCAATGTGGAACAACGCCAGAAGAGCTTTTTGAGATTTCCCGAAAGTTCTCCAAATAGAACTGAATCTTGAGATGCACTTCTGCTTCTCAGCTGATATACTGATGCCCACTAGAAAATGGGGGGTGATTTATTTAGCAGGAAAACTGCCTAGACAGATGATTCAAGGTTTAAAGGTTTTTACTGCGGCTTCATGTATCCTTAGGAGGATTCTGCAGTGACCAGGAAAGTTTGAAATGCTGGGGGAATACTTTTCTTTTTGTATTTTAATTGGCTAGTTTATGTATTTATATTTCAAATGTTATTCCCTTTCCTGGTTCCCCCTTCCCCTTCTTCCATGAGGATGCGTCCCTTCTCATCCACCCACTCACTGTCCTGGCATTCCTCTACACTGGGGAAAGGAGCCTTCACAGGACCGAGGGCTTCTCCTCCTGTTGATGCCAGACAATGCCATCCTCTGGTTCACATACTCCTGGAGTCATGGGTTCCCCCTTGTGTACTCTTTGGTTGGTAGTTTAGTCCCTGGGACTCTGGGGGTTCTGGTTGGTTGATATTGTCGTTCTTGCTATGGGGTTGCAAACCCTTTCAGCTCCTTTTTTCCTTTCTCAAACTCCTCCATTGGGGGCCCCTGCGCTCAGTCTGATGGTTAGCTGCAAGCATCCTCATCTGTATCAGTAAGGTTCTGGCAGAGCCTCTCAGGAGACAGCCATATCAGGCTCCTGCCAGCAAGCACTTCTTGGCATCAGCAATAGTGACTGGATTTGGTGGCTGCATATGGGATGGATCCCCAGGTGGGGCAGTCTCTGGATGACCTTTCCTTCAGTCTCTGCTCCACTCTTTGTCCCTGTATTTCCTCCCCTGAGTATTTTGTTCCCCCTTCTAAGAAGAACTGAAGTACCTACACTTTAGTCTTCCTTCTTCTTGAGCTTCATGTGGTCTATGAGTGGTATCTTGGGTATTCCAAGCTCTTTGCCTAATATCCACTTATCAGTGAGTGCAAACCATGGGTGTTCTTTTGTGACTGTGTTGCCTAACTCAGGATGGTATTTTCTAGTTCAATCCATTTGCCTAAGAATTTCATGAAGTCATTTTTTTAATAGCTAAGTATTATGTATATGTACCACATTTTCTGTATTCATTCCTTTTTTGAAGGACATCTGGGTTCTTTCCAGCTTCTGACTATTATAAATAAGGCTGCTATGAACAGAGTGGAGCATGTGACTTTGTTGTATGTTGGAGCATCATTTGGGTATATGCCCAGGGGTGGTATAGGTGGGTCCTCAGGTAGTGCAATGTCCAATTTTCTAAGGAACTGCCAGACTGATTTCCAGAGTAGTTGTACCAGCTTGCAATCCCATCAGCAATGGAGGAGTGTTCCTCTTTCTCCACAGCATCTGTTGTCACCTGAGTTTTTTATCTTAGCCATTCTGACTGATGTGAGGTGGAATCTCAGGGTTGTTTTGATTTGCATTTCCCTGATGACTAAGGATGCTGAACATTTCTTTAGGTGCTTTTTGGCCATTTGATATTCCTCAGCTGAGAATGTTTTGTTTAGCTCTGTACCCTATTTTTAATAGGGTTATTGGGCTCTCTGGAGTCTAACTTCTTGAGTTCTTTGTATATATTTGATATTAGCCCTCTTTCAGATGTAGGATTGGTACAGATCTTTTCCCAATCTGTTGGTTGCTGTTTTGTCCTAATGACAGTGTCCTTTGGCTTACAGAAGATTGGCAGTTTTATGAGGTCCCATTTGTTAATTCTTGATCTTAGATCATAAGCCATTGGTGTCTGTTCAGGAAAATTTCCCCTGTGCCCATGTGTTCGAGGATCTTCCCCACTTTTTCTTCTATTAGTTTGAGTGTGTCTGGTTTTATGTGGAGGTCCCAGATCCACTTGGACTTGAGCTTTGTACATGGTGATAAGAATGGATCAATTTGCATTCTTCTACACGCTGACCTCCAGTTGAACCAGCACCATTTGTTGAAAATGCTATCTTTCTTCCATTGGATGGTTTTAGCTTCTTTGTCAAAGAGTGACCATGAGATGTGTGGGTTCATTTCTGGGTCTTCAATTCTACTCCACTGGTCTATCTGTCTGTCTCTGTACCAATACCATACAATTTATTACTATTGGTCGGTAATACAGTTAGAGGTTGGGAATGGAGATTCCCCCAGAATTTCTTTTATTGTTGAGAATAGTTTCCATATCCTAGGTTTTTTGCTTTTCCAAATGAGTCTGCAAATTGCTCTTTCAAACTCTCTGAATAATTGAGTTGGAATTTTGATGGGGATTGCATTGAATCTGTAGATTGCTTTTGGACCGATGACCATTTTTTCAATATTAGTCCTGCCAATCCATGATCGTGGAAGGTCTTTCCATCTTCTGAGATCTTCTTCAATTTCTTTCTTTGGAGACTTGAAGTTCTTGTCATATATATTTTTCACTTGCTTGGTTAAAGTCACACCGAGGTACTTTATATTATTTAGGTCTATTATGAAGGGTGTCGTTTCCCTAATTTCTTTCTCGGCTTGTTTCTCATTTGTGTAGAGGAAGGCTACTGATTTATTTGAGTTAATTTTATACCCAGCCACTTTGCTGAAGTTGTTCATCAGCTTTAGTAGTTCTCTGGTGGAACTTTTGGGATCACTTAAATATACTATCATATCATCTGCAAATAGTGGTATTTTGACTTCTTCTTTTCCAATCTGTTTCCCTTTGATCTCCTTTTGTTGTCTGATTGCTCTGGCTAGGACTTCGAGTACTATATTGAATAAGTAGGGAGAGAGTGGGCAGCCTTGTCTTGTCCCTGATTTTAGTGGGATTGCTTCAAGTTTCTCTCCATTTAGTTTGATGTTGGCTACTGACTTGCTTATAATGCGTTTACTCTATTTAGGTATGAGACTTGAATTGCTGATCTTTCCAAGACTTTTATCATGAAGGGGTGTTGAATTCTGTCAAAGGAATACGTTCTCAATTTTTCCTTATGTATAGGAAAAGGAATATCAGCCATGTTGAAGGAAAGCCCCATTCCTCACAGATTTTCATGCAACTGTGTCATGGAAAGCTGTCTATCTCTTTGCTTTAAAACAAAGACATAGTAATGTGAACACATTTAATAGTACTCAAGTAGACACTTAAAAGCAGTCCTTGACCAGACAGTGCCTCAACTCATGCCTGAAGGCATGAGAACCATATTACACATGGATCAAATATATTTCAAATTTTGATCTTTTTCTAGGCAGCTGTGAGGTAAGATTGTCTCTTGCTGGGTGTTAGGTAGTGACATTCAGGAGCAATTCCTAGCCAGCTGCATAAGGAAAGAAAATGCAGCCCACTGTCTACGGGGCTCAGGGTTTCTAAGCCCTTACCTCTGCTGTGCTGATTGTATTAGCTAAAACTGGATGAAGGCTTTTTATAAGGACATAAACCCATTCTGGGGTCATCTATATGCCTTAATTAAAGTGGCAAGTTTTATGTTACATATCTTTTGACACAAAAATGTGATTTTTAAAAGATTTATTTATATAATTATTATTTATTTTATGTATGTGAGTGCTCTGCCCAAGTATACACCTAGATACCAGAAGAGGGCATCAGAATTTGTCATAGATAGTTATAAGCCACCATGTGGCTTGGGAATTGAACTCAGGGCCTCTGGAAGAGTAGACAATGCTGTTAACCAGTGATTCTTAAAAGGGAAGAGAAGTGAAGAGTAAGGGGAGAGTGAGAGTAAGTGAATATCATTTGTATGAGACAGAGAGAGAGAGAGAGGGAGAGAGAGAGAGAGAGAGAAGGAAGCAAGAAATGAGTTTTTGGCGTCACCAGGTGAGCTACACCTGGATTCTTCCACATATACATTTTCACTATATCTATTATATATACACTGTGTGTGTGTGTGTGTGTGTGTGTGTGTGTGTGTGTGTGTGTCTGTACCTATCCCTCACCTATCCCGGGTCAGCATCATCTCATTTTCCTGTCTCTACCTTCTGAGTGCATGCCAATCAAGCTTGTCTTCTGTGGCCCTAGGGATGACTCTACATGCATGATCCCTGAATACTCTGCCGTGAGCACTCTACCAGTTCCCGCAGTCCCCTGTCACTCTTGTGTCACCATCACAGAGGCCCTGGGTGTGCAGCCTCCCTTGCAGTTCTGAAGCCTTAGAAGCTCTCCAACAGATGAGACGATTTGTAAAAGGTGTGGGGGTGGGGGAGTGGGGGATGGGAGATGGGGGGATGGGGGTTGGGGGTGGGGCAGAAGCACCTGAGGCTTTTAGAATTCCCAGTTAGAACTAATTTGGGAGGGAAAAATGCTACTAATAAAGCTAATCCTTACTTTTTCATTTTCTCTCGGCCTGGCAAACAGACCAACCTATAAGCTTTTCATTAAAAAAAAAAAATTTCCCCCCTTTGGAGGAAGTTCCCACTACAACCAGTTTAAGTTCTCCTCACCTTTCTCTTGTTTGATGAATTTGTGTGTGCATTTTTTTTATTAAAATTCATTAAATGGCTTGAGCTCTGCAGTTCCTGTAGATTATTTGTTTAAGATATTTGAAGTAGGTGAAAGGACAATTTCTCTTGGTGAAACTGACCTAGGCTAAGAAATGACCTTTCCCTTAAGGAATCGGGGATTAAACACTGCTGGCGATAGTCAGTTCAGCCAAGCAATTCATTCAGTGTGCAGGGGGAAAAAACTCACGTTGCCTGCCATTTTGGCCTGGAACAGTATACTTTCATATATTTATGATTTATGAAATTATAATCAAATGAATCAAATTTTATGTGGTAAGGTTTTCTTTGAGATAAGTTAAAATGATTTTTGTATATATTATGCATAACATTAAAAAAATAAAAACCATAAAAGCATTTTCAAATGTTGTTGCTCCCCTGGCTTGGATTTTTATAAAGAGAACATTCTAACCGTATCAAGAAATCTCAATGAGCATCACGAAGGAGAAGCCTGAACATTCTTTTGATAAAAAGATGTAGAATAAAATGATTCTACCTGATGACTCTACATGCATGATAAAATGCATGATAAAAAGATTCAAAATAAACGAGGAAGATGAACAGCCTCCCACAGGGACGGGCAGAAAGGGTCGTGTGAGTGAGAGTCCACGTGTGCCTGAAGGAAAAGTGATCAATTACAGAGCACTTTCTTTAGGAACCAAACCTGGGTGTCCTGGAAGAGCAGCAAGTGCCCTTAATGGCTGAGCCGCCTCTCCAGACCCAAGAGAGGCTTTCAAGAAAATGAAGACTATGGATACATCATAGTAGAAAAAGCCAAGCTCTGAGAGTTTTATGCACCAATGATAAAGGATTAAACAGGAACTATGAAACAGGAAAGAAGGAAATAGGGCAGGGAGAAAAGGGTAGAAGAGGGAAACTGGGAGGGAGAGAAAAAACATCAAAGGTTTAAAAAAAAAAACATATTTAAGCCTACTGGACAGACGAAATCCCAGACAGAGAAGGAAAGTGTGTACAAAGTCCCACCCCTAGCCAAGGAGCTGTTGGAAATTGTTACCTGCTGGGAGAGGAAGGGTTGGTTTTCTCTAAGAGAGTAGCTCCTGAAAAGCCAGCGACAGAAGACCATAATCGACCCAAGAACGTTTGGGCAGCACAAACTGGCCTTGTAGAGGGAAGAGAGGACACAACATTGGGTGGGAAGGGGAATGATCAAAACCTGTTGATCACTCTCAAGGAACTAATAAAAATAAATTAAAAAAGAAAACGACCCAGGCCTTGCATTAAGGGTTTTTTCCCCATATATTTTTTCTTTTTTGAGAAACCTAATTAAAACTGTCTGTAAGTATTTTAAGTCTTGACTATATGCTGGGAAATTTTACTCAGCACTAAGTAAATATTTATAGAGTTGCGGGCATCTGACAAACACTATAAATTCAACAGAGCCAAAAAGGAACCTTAGAGTTTTTCTACCAAATCTTCTCTTTAGTCTTCTTTGGGACTTTTTGCTTGCCATGCTTGTCTTTTAAGACAGGCAACAGAAAGACGGTTTACCATTTTCCCCTGCTTGTTCCCCTATCACCAGGCACTATGCAGTCCATCCCCAAATGCTATTTCAAGCCTTCTCTCTAGCTCCCTGGTCATCATGATAATACACAGTGTCTAACTTGCTTCAACTTAGACAATGATGAACATGACAAGTTCTTGCAGAAAATGCTGTGCTAAAATCCTTTAATGAATTTGCTTATAGTTTTGATAAAACAAAACCTGTGGGTCCTGAATAAATCGGCCAGATCTACTCTCCAGTCACCCCATGGTCTCCCTTTGGATCCTGGAATCAGTGGAGTAAGGCAGGCTTTTCAATCCACAGAGCCTTTGCATAACTCCTTCCTGTACCCGCCCTCTGCCAGTCTTTACTCAGCTACTTCCGACTCATTTGCGCGGCAACCTACACATTGTCTTTTAAGGAAAATATTCCTGACCTCTGATTTTTAATCAAGTTTTCTTATTATATGTTTCCATTTCACTCCACGTTTGTTCTTGAGGTGGTACTCATTACTGTGTCTGTTTTTACTTTGTACGTATATATGGACAATGTCTTTAATGTTGGCCTCCCTTAACAGAGCACGAGAGAGCTCATTGTATTCCTAATGGTACAGTAAAAACAGATGCTAGGGCTGTAAGGGATGATACAGTTAAAAATGGTGGGGCCTGGAACATAGAGAAAGGCTTGCAGCTGAGTGTGAGGTAGTCAGGTTGACTAGATGAGAGAAAGGAGAGAACTCCAGGAGGACATGTGGTGGGAAGCCCCAGCCCCCAAACACCTTCAAGACAATGTTATCCTTTCACATCTCTTACTAAAAATATTTATTTTATTTATGTACACGTGCCTGTGTGTGCTTATGCATACCATCTGCACGCAGGCGCCTACCAAGACCAGCAAAAGGGGGTTGGTTTCCCCGGAACAGCAGTCACAGGGAGCAGTCTGATGGGACTGTTGAGGACAGAAGCTGGGTCCTCTGCTACAGCAGAAAATGGTGTGGGACTGCCTGGCGATCTCCAGCTCCCCGGTCACTTTCGCATAATTACAAAAGGCAGCTTCTAAACTTCCTACATCTATTCTAAGAAGGAGACTATCCCAGACAACCCTGTGGAGGTTTGGTCTGTTGCTATGTATTGTGATGCTAAATTCCGTATCCCAAGGTTTCCTCAATAGGTGTGAATTCTCCTGTACACCAGCTTTTGTTATGCAAAGCCTGCTCTTTACTTTAAAACGATTGGTTGGATAAAAATGGCTACAGCCAATGACTAGAGAGGTGTGCGGGTTCTCAGGTACCAGGTTTGGGGGTGGGGTCTCAGGTAGAGAAGAAAAGGCAAAAGGATAGCAGAGGAGGAGCCACCACGAGGGGAGATGGACCCTGAGCACCTGGCCAGGAGTAAATATCTGGGATTCACTGCAGGGGAGGCAGCCAGGCCAGCAGTTGGAAAAGGAAATAAGGGATGCCACCCCCCGTCCCCCAGTAATTATCAAAGCCAAATAAAATAACCATAGTCTGAGTCTCATTCATTTGTAAGCTAGGCAGGGAGACATTTAAATAGGTTTGACTACACAACCCTGTAGATAGACGCTGAATATGAGGCAGCCAGAAAACGATTCCAAGTTCATCATGGCGGCTGGGATAAGAGTCAGCTTTCCACAGCAGGCAAGACAAGGATCCACGGTAAAGCTGGTCCTGGAACCTTGAAACGGAGAGCACACTTTCGCTAAAGCTGCCAGGTTTGGAGACAGGTAACACCTGTGAGGTTGGCAACTGGCAGTGCCAGTCAATGCTCGAGGCTGCCAGCAGACACGCAAAGGTCAGCAGCTAGTGGAGCACATGGGGAGGGGCGGAGGGAGAGATTGACGCATGTCACCCCTCAGCTGCATGAACATCCCACCAGCAGCTTGTAATTATCTTCCTAGTTGGGCCAAGGGGACATGCCAAGAACGTACACACCCCCATTGACTTGGCCTAAAATGTGCCCAGAGAATTAATCAATATCAATAGAAATTGCCTCGGTGTGTCTATCTAGTCCAAGAAAAGCATCTAGACAAGCCACTCACTGGCGACCTCCGTCTAAAGACACCTCTCATTTTGCCCTGGAGTCTTAGTCTTTCCCACAATCCTCTCTTAGACTTCTCCCATTATATGGGAACTCGGCTAGTTTTCTTTATGTAATACATTTTTCTTTTCTTTCCAGTAAAGCCCCTTTGTAACTCGCCCTTTGTTTCCCAAGAAATTCATTCTCTGAGTTCAGGGGACAACACCTGGAGCCACTGTACTGGCTCAGTGGTAGCTTTGGCGGCTGTGACAGTCAGCACCCTGGCCCCCGAGTTAAACCCACCTGATGGGAGGTCTCCTCATCCTCAGAGACCCCCTTTCTGTTTCCTGATTACTTAGACAATAAACATATTTGAGTGAGAAACTGGATGTTGAAAAGGTAAGGGACACAGGAGACAGAGCCCCAAATCGTAAGAGGACCGACAGCCATGGTGGTTTTCGGGGAGGGTTTGGTACGGTTTGAAGCCCTGCTGTAGCTGGCTGCATCTTCTGGCACTTAGCAGTGGCTCTGGGAGAAGAAATCTAAAGGGTCTGGTTACCCTTCGAGTGCCATAGTAAAATGGTGGAGCATGAAGAATAAAGTCCTCAGGGTTTGCAGTACAGTGGGTGAAGTGTTTGAAGATGGTGAGTCAGGGAACAAGGCAGTCACTAGAAGCAGTAGGTGGAAATACTATTAAGACGAGGCTTTGGGTGTTCTGTCAGGCAGGTTGCCAGGGGCTGCAGAGGAAGTAACTTAATTGCTAAGACAGAGGCAGGAGTTAGATTTCTGGGGGTCAGGCGGTACACCTGGAAAAAAGATGGCGGGCGCGGGGGCTGGAGACAGGTCGTTAGCAGTAGCTATAGAGGTCTCATTCTGTTCGGTGGGCAAGCACGCTCACACTCAGACACCAAGGAACCTGAGCAGAGGCTGACCATGAGGAGATAGGAGAGGATGAGATCTAGAGTAAGGGGGAAGTAACTCTAACAGAGAGACGAACCCCAGACCACATTAGTCAAACAAATAAATCAACAAGGGTTGATGCCCTTACCCAAGCCACAGGATGTCTGGCTCCTCTACGGGACAGGCACGCACGGGGCCAGGTAAGAGAATTGACTTACAGAGGCTGCAAGTGGCAAGATCGACGGGAGTCTGTACTGCCGTCGGCTATGAAGCAGCAGCAGGAAAAGTCATTTTTCCCAGGGAGTCCAGCCTAGAGACTTCGCGCACAGAACATGGTGGAAAACTAGCCTCGGTTTCGGTTCCGGCCCCACGCTTCGCTCACTGTGTACCACCGTATTCATGGGAGGGCACTAACTATCAGGGTCAGCCTCCGGCCGCTGAGGCAGACCTTGGGTTTTGCTTGATGTATTGTAGCCGGTGGCTGAGGGAGTCCCCGACCCTCACAGAGCTATAGATTTCTTTTCTATAACAGAGAGGATGAGGATGGCGAGGGATAAATGATATCTTATCCCTTGTCAATTCAGATTTTTATTGTTCCATTTACTGTTTCTGGAGTATTTTGGAATCTTTATCTACAAGGGAGAAGGCTGCATTTTAGCAACTGTTCAATCACTGCTGTAGTAGGCGAATATTGTTTTCTTAGTGTAGACTTTATTTTATGCTGCCTTTGAAGTTCTTTAAAGCTTCCATTCGCTATGTTTATTTTTATTGGGTCTGACTTCTTTGTTTATCCCTTCAGTCATTGTTTTCATCTTTATAAGAACTTGCCATTGAGTCCCTCCTGATTCGGTTGTGATAAGTGACTCATTTTAACTCTACCGTCCCCGTGGTCTCGGACAGACCACGCCCTCGTTACAATGATCGTTATCTTTTATGAATTGGTTTTGACTTTGCATATTTTTATAAGTACTTAGGCAATGGTCAGTCTTTTGTTTTTTAGAGTCAGGGCTTCTTCGTGTAGCCCTGGTTGACCTGGAACTTGCTCTGTAGAACAGGTTGCCCTCGAACTCAGAGAGACCCACCTGCCTCGGCCTCCGCCTCCGCCTCCGCCTCCGCCTCCGCCCCCGCTCCCGCCCCCGCCCCCGCTCCCGCTCCCGCCTCCTCCTCCTGAGGGCTAGGAGTAAAGTGTTTATCACCACCTGGTGCAGTGGCCATGCTTACCTTTGCCTAACTGGTCGTAAGGCTTTCCCGGGTTCTCTTTGTGCCACGATTTCATCTTTGAATTTCCATACACCTCTTAGTGCACATCTTCAACTTTTTTTTTTTTTTAAAAACTAGCATGTTTAGTGTGGCAAGCAGAAGTGTGGCCTCTCAAATATGCCAACACTTTAATCCTCAGACCCTGTGCCAGTGCAATTCTACAAGGCCAAATGAATTTACTGATACCAGGGACTCTGAGGGCATTTAGATAGAAAGACTGCCTTATGTCGTCCAAACGGGCCCAATCTAACCATGGACTCCTTAAAGGTGTCTGGCTGTGGAAGGGAAGAAGAGGAGATGGGAGAGACCATGAGAGAGGACTCGCTTTGTCATTGCTGGCTTTGGTGTCAGAGGAAGGAGACCTTTGGATAATGGAAAAGAGAAGTCCAGAAAGGATACGTCTATGCTTCCATTTGGATTTCTGCCCAGTGAGAATGGTGACAGTTGGTATTGTCCCTTTTTGATAGTGTTAGGATCACCCGGGAGCTGGGCATCTGGGCACGGTTGTGGGCATTGCCTCGATTGCTTGTTAGTCGATGTGGGCAGGAGACCCGTCGCTGTGCGTTATAGAGAAAGCTAGCTGGGCGTTAGCACACATTCAGTGTTGTTTCCCTCTGCTACCTCGAGGCTCTGAAGCTGCTTCGCGGTGCTGCTGCATGACCCCACCGTGAGTTCTGCCTTGAACTGTGAGCTTCCTAAAGTTGTTTGTGTTGGGCATCTTATTGAAGCAACAGAATAAAATGAAGCCAAGACCCATGTTAGATTTCTAGCCTAGAGCAGGGTAAGGTAAGTCTGGATTGTTTTCAACCAACGACTTCACAGCAGTCAACTGTTACACAACAACGACAGACTATACAGAGCCGCACGCTTTCTAAGCACTTGCGAATGTTAGTTTCGTAATAAGTAAAGCCCGATATAACTTTCCTTCAGGCTCTGTGAGGTTTTCTGTTCTCTTTTGACATTTATGATACGGAGGACAAGTCTAAATTCATCTAATTTTTGTTTATTTTAAACAACCTTTCATGTTACTCCCTGAATAGATATATGTTCCTTTGAAATCCTCTAAACGAGGCTATATATTGCTGTGATGTGTCTAGTTGTGAATTTGCACTCATTAACTCCATGGAACACGGTGCATGGGTTTTTTTTTTTTTGCAGTGTTCTCTTAAGTCTTCTCTATGCAGGACGCGATCCAAAAGCCAGAAGCATCGGCGTCACCTGGGAATCGCCTCAAAATCCAAACTCAAATCCTGAATCCTCCCGATTAAAATAAAATTACTCAAAAACAAAGAAACTTTACAAGTTATGCAGGTACATTGAGGCTGAATAATATGTTTGAAGAAATCAAGAGACAAAGCTCTTTAAATAAATGAAAGCAAAACCACAATACGCCAAGGCTTAGGGGATACAGAAAAAGCACGTGATGGAAAAGGGGCACGTATAGTGACAAACACCTGTATCCTCTTGAAAAAAAATTTTTTTAAATGCTGAATCTTGAAGAATTAGAGAAACGAAATCAAACCAGATGTAAAGTGGGTGAACGAAAAGAGATGGAACCCAAGGATTAGATCAGAAATAAACAAAATGGAGATCAATCACCATCAAAACAGAGTTGATGTTTGAAGAGAAAAAACCTAAAACTAGACTAACCAAGAAAAAAGACAGGCAAAGTTAGAGGTGATACAATAGAAACCAACTGATACCCTGGTAACACAGTGACAGTGACGTAGGCCTTACTGTAAAAGACTATTTGCTAACAGAGTGGAAAATCCAGAAGAAATGGACACAATTCTGGATACTTATGACAAACCACTTTCACTGTTCTTACTCAATTAGAAGTTTTAGCTAAAATAATTAGACAAGGGAAAGCAAAAGGGGGATGAAAGTAGGAAGAGAGGAAATCAAATTATCTTGGAGATAATAAGATTCTGTACCTAGATAAACTTGAAGGCTATTGAAACTCTACGAGAACTAGCAATGAGTAAAGGAGCAGGTTACACAGTACGTGGACAACAGTCAGGAGTTTTCCTACACTCTATTAGTGGCTTTGTTGAGAGAGCAACCGTCAAAGCTACAATAGCTATAGAAGTCTTAAAATATCTAGGAAGAAGCCAAGAAAGTGAGAGGCTCCTATGTTGAAAACTGAAACATTTTGAGAAGTTGGAGGAAGGCAGGAGAAAAATGGAAAGATTGCCCACAGTCTGAGTTAGGGGACTTAATGTTGTTAGGATATCCGGACCCTTGCCACCGAGGGTCCACCGAGGCTTTGGATGGTAGGAGCTTTAAAATATACCACAGGAAATGGTGGAAATATCAGGGGGGTTCTGCTGAGGTCCATTATGAGAAGGATTCTTTCTCTTGGTCAGAGGTCTGGAAACTACCTCTGGCCTTGGTGGAGATATGACATTCGGATCTGCTACAAAGATTTGAACACTGTACACAACTGGCTTCTCTCTTAAGAGTTAGTCCTGCTGATCACCTGTCTGGCAGAGCTGTCAAGGATGGCTTATCTGCCTAAGGCCATGCTAAGGAGATGGGGGAATTATTACTTCCTCAGTATAATGACGTATTTATAGTCCCAGAGCAACTTCCGACATCAGAAGCTTGTAGAGTTTCCATTTTGTAGCAGGGAAGAGCCTACTCAGTTTTCTTTTGCTTTACTTTGAGACACTGGCCCTAGATGTGCTTTTCTTGGTACTCTAGGTGCTCTCCTTCCTATGAAGAAACCCTCTGCTGCCTTATTGCTGCTTGCTAACCTCTTGTTACTGACCCTGAAGTCTGCTACCCAAATCTCTCTCCTCTCCTCCATGTTTCTTCTCTGAGTGACTTGAAGCCTTGTGGGCCTCGAGCTGTAATAAAGTTATCTTTAAGCTTTGAGTTCATTTTCAAATTCTTTTATTAATAGGGCAAAGGACACAAAAGAGGAAGCATCGGTTTCCATGGTAACAGCGGCCACTATAAGTTACTTTTCTCATTGATAACCAGCACCAGACAAAGGCAACTTAGGGGAAGAAAAGCTTATTTTGGTTCACTGTCTCAGAGATATGGTTCCGCATGGCCAGGGGCTGGGAGGTGACTCACTCTCTTCATGGAGCCCGGGATGCCAACCCACAAACTAGTGCTACCCACATTACGAGGGTCCTCCCACATCTAAAGGAGTTTAGAAACCTCACAGTCATGCTAAGAGGTTTGTCTAGAAACTGACAAGTTACTCATACTATAGCATCGATTATCATAAAGATCCTATGCAGTCATCATAATAAATACTAATCACCTTTGTCATGGACACAGAAAAAATCCTAACATCCACACGAGAGCTGGAAGGGCCAAATTGACCTAAAGCAAAAGGGCAAACCTGGAGCCGTAAACATTCTTATTTCAACGTGTGTGGCAGAGCCACATTAGACAAATGTGTGACACAGACACACAGACACTGCCCAGTGTGACGGAACAGTGGTCAAGGCAAAAGCTTGCGTTTTCTGTAAGTAACTGGTTCCAGTCAAAGGTGGAAATCTATAATTCAGAGAAAGGGTGACCTCTTTAGGAAATGTTTGGGAAAACTGGATATTCGTATACAGAATTCTGAAACTCAACTTGCCCACTTACCTCTTCCCTAAATCTTCTATAAATCTCTTATAAAAACCAACTCAAAATGGATCAAAGACCCAAAAAGAAACCCCCAAAACTCTGAAACTATTAGGGGAAAAAAAGAGAGAGAGAAACTACTTTAAGATATGGATATAGGCAACCACTTTTCCAGAGAGGACCCCAAAGAAGAAAAGGACATACGGGGTCGATTAAATCATCATCAGAGCCACGAGAAAGCCTGAGACTTGAGAGACATAATCGGCCATTCTTCATCTGGCATGGGGTTGATAGGCAGAATAGATAAGGAACTCAAACAACCGAACAATCAAAAGCAAGCGATCCAATTAAAACGGGCAAATAATCCGAACGGATGCGCCTCTAAGGATGAAATACAAGGAGCAAACAGCTATGGAGGGAAGGCATTCATCACCGGGGAAACACACATCAAAACGACGGGGAGATGTTAGCTCCCCCAGAATGTCTTAATACCACCTGCCATCACCCAGAGGATAGTCACACAGATGCGGCAAAGCCATGGAGAGGAAGAAACTCTTACAAACGCTGCTGGTGGGAACGTAAGTCAGTACAGCTATTACAGCATGAGGTAAGACCCACCATATGACCCAGCCATCCCACTTCCAGGCTGTAGTCAAAGGAGACAGAAGCAGCACTTGGATGCCTGTAAGCTTACTTTTCGGGGGCACCAGTCACAGCACCCGAGACAGAGAGCTAGCCGAGGCTCTAGTAAAGAAAACGTGGTAGATTACACGGGGAAATATTACTCAGTTCTAAAGAGGGGTGAAGTCTTTCCATTTGCAGCAAAACGGATAGAAATGGAAAACATCTTGAGGGAAACAAGGAAGTTCAGACAGGAACTGCGACTTTTCACACACGGAACCTAAGAGAAGGTTGCTGGGAAAGTGGGATAGTGAGTATCAGGAACTCAGAAGGGAGTTTGGGTTTGTGTGGGGGGGTCAGGGGAGACATATGTGGTAAGTGGGGGTGATTGTTCTGAGTCAGAGTATACTATAAGCATGTATTGGAAAAACCACTAGATTTCATTAATATATACAATTAATATAAACAAAGAGAGAAGAAGAAACCTAGTGTGTCAGAGCAAGGCACAAATCAATCAGTATTTTTAACAAGATCTCTGAACTGTTGATATGCATTGATTAAGGAGGTGTCTACGGAGGGATATTCTATAAATTGTAGATTTGATCTCGACTTTTAAATCAGTTTTTCTAATTTCTTTGTCCTTTTCCTCCTTAAGGCTAGAAGTTGTCAACAGGCGGTCGCACTCTCCAAAGGCTCACTTCTTCCTGCCTCCTGTGGTAACTGAAATGCCCCCTCCCTTCCTTCACCCCCATGTATAAAACATTACTTCTAGGAAAGCATTCTGCTAGTGGCTGCCTCGCACGCCAGAAATGAGGCCTGCTGCTCATGGCTGGGGGCCCCTCCTGGGATGTCAGAGTCTTTAATTCTTGGATTATGTGTTTGCCTCTTGTTGCTGCTAATAGATCTTAATTTCTGGAGATAATTCAAGCCCAACAATTTGCGCATTTTGTCTTCTTTTCCCCCAATCAAGCCCTACTTTTCTGCATCCTTGGCATTTTAGTCGTCTTCTCCAGCTCTGTCCCCATCCCCTGTCTTCTCCAGTTCTGTTCCCAACCCGTCTTCTCTAGTTCTGTCCCCACCCCCTGTCTTCTCTAGTTCTGTCCCCGCCCCCTGTCTTCTCCAGTTCTGTCCCCACCCCCTGTCTTCTCCAGTTCTGTCTGTCTTCTCCAGTTCTGTTCCCACCCCCTGTCTTCTCCAGTTCTGTCCCCACCCCCTGTCTTCTCCACCCCCACCCCCTGTCTTCTCCAGTTCTGTCCCCACCCCCTGTCTTCTCCAGTTCTGTCCCCACCCCCTGTCTTCTCCAGTTCTGTCCCCACCCCTGTCTTCTCAGTTCTGTCCCCACCCCCCTGTCTTCTCCAGTTCTGTCCCCACCCCCTGTCTTCTCCAGTTCTGTCCCCACCCCCTGCTGAGAGAATTGCTTCCTCAAATATGGAGGAGTGTAAGCACATTTTCTCATCTCTTTTACTACAGTAAATCTTTTTCAGTGTCCTGCCCTTGAAGGCTAATGATTTCTTTCTAAACTGTTTAACTTCTTAGAGGCATAATTAATATAAATAAACAACTTAATCTATATTTTTCTAATGTTTATATAGCTATATCTTCTTTAAAAAAAAACTTTCTTGAATGAAAAAAAATTCTAGGTAAGGGAGAAGTGTAGCTTCCCATGGAGAGCCTGAACATAGAAATATAATGTTGATAATTAAAAATCTCTAACTCTGGGAAAAAAAACCACCTAAGTTTTAGAACGAGCAGAATTGCTGTCTGTTTATAATCAGTTGTGGCCTGAGATGGTTCTTCACATGAGACTGTGACTCCAGGCACCGCTAGCAGAGTTGAGGTCCAGAAGTCATCACAGGATTGATTACCCTTGCCATGTATTTCCCAATAGCCACCCCCCCCCCAAACAGAGAGTAAGAAACAAATTGGTGGCGCTTATGAGGTAGCCCAATGAGTAGAGGGGTTTGCTGCCCATCCCTATTACCTCAGCTCAATCCCTAGCAGTCACTGGTGGGAGGGGAGAGCTGTAAGTTGTCCTCTGACAGACACTTGGGTAATGGCACACACCTGCCCACAAACAAATAAATAAAATAAAAAGAAAACGTATGTTTGTGTTATGGTAGGGTTTCTTAGTGTGATTAATCTCCTTTCTCCTTTCTATGCCCCTCTATAGGACTTCTCAGGAAGGGGAAGCATGGTTATATAGGTTCTTTTGGGACGTGGATAATCATGGCTGGCCTCTTCACCTATGCATCGCCTAGAGAATCCTTACTGGCTCCTGCCTGTGAATCCGTGCCTTGTATAACATAAAGCAAAGGTGGTCTTGGGTGTAAGCAAACCTTGAGACAAGGACCTGAGTGAGCTCAAGACCCAGGACATGAACTCAGAGGAGAGAAGGAGAGACTGTGCATCTGAGGGCTTAGACCTTTGAGAAGCTCCAGGGACACATACCGGAAGGCGAGGGACCTTCTGTCCCCAGACTCTCCCCTGCTGCTTGGGTCAGGAAGGTTGCTCTTCTGCACGTCTGGGTTGTACCTGTCACGGGTACAGAAAGTAGTTGTGGTGCCAGGGATGCTCTCACATACAGAACAACACACAAGTGCGCGAGTGGGGCTTTGTTCCCTGCTGAAGACCTGAGTAAGACACACTCAGTTGTCTGAGTCACAGGTTCTGACGATGCGTAAAGGCCAACCAGACCTGTGGTAGGAGGAAATCCTAAAGAACCTTGTACGTTCCGTACTTATTTGGGGGAACAGGAGGTTTCTGTGGCATCAAGACAGGGATGGCAAATGAGTTTCATGTTGACTCTGATCAATTAGCTCCTAGCACCGGGTAGAGGGCTCTGAGTGAGCTCAGTAGGAGATGATATTTTTGTCTTTTAACAAACTCGGTCACAGAAATGGGAGGAGAGAGGGTTGGCATGTGGGTGATGTGTCTGTAACCTTGCTTTTTAAAAGGAGACTTTAAATACAATTAATAGAAGAGCAGAGTGAACATATGCTTAGTAAGAGATAATAAATTCTTCCTCAAATCTGACCTTTTAAGAAGCACAGCATGTGGAATGTCTGGTTAATGGAAGAAGCCCCTAATTATGAATGTTACGAACGAGACTGGGCTAGACTTCAGAGGCCCACAGCAGATAAAATGAGCACATCCGCTTTGTCATTCTGGTACACTTTTCAGGTAAACGTGCTAACTTTTCCTACCAATATATAAAAAGTGGAACAGTCACCTTTTGCAGTAAGTATCAAGATATCAAAGGCAGGCATGATAAAATAGTGTCTGTCCCTGGTCTCAGAATCATTGATGGTGCCCATGTCAGGTCAAGCCATCAATGGGAATTCCTCTATTAGGATACTTCAATGCCACCTCTTATCCTGAGTCATGGTTTGACCTGTCTGAGGACAAGGTACCATTTATTTCCATAGTATCCTATACCACTGCCATCCAGATTGACCTCAAGGCTTGGGGGTGTCACTTTAGAATGTTCTCCAACGTTTGCATACTTCATGCCCAGACACGGAAGTCAAAACTGCTTGCCACCTCTTGATATCCTAGTCCGTCTGCCCTTCACACTAATCTCTCCAAATTCTAAGAATGGTCATATTAACTCATCTACTTGAGGGATTAGCTTTCCTATGCTTGTAGGACACAGCAAAATCCCCCACCCATCATCCACTCTGAGAAAAATCTCACGATTGGCAATTTATCATGTGACAGTATTACTCCTGTGGTTATACGTTCCTTATGAAGACACACAATTTTCATGTATTTTACAGAGGAACCAATTTCCCATGATGTGTAGGAGGGAGGTGACAATACCAGCACTCAGCCACTTCCTTGTGACGCAAAGTGGCCTGGGTTTTTTTTCCCATAGTCTGTCAAAATAATATGACTGGTTATTAGGAAATTAGAAGACTAGTTCATTGGATGGTCCTGTCCTAAAGCCTTTAAGGTCAGAGCATTAGACTGGAAATACCTACTTGAATGCTCTTTGTAGGTTTTGCGTTCAACAGAATAAAGAAAGCCAGCGGTACTGAATCTTTGGTGGCCAGGGGTCTGCGGTAGGGATGGAGGAATCCTGTTGGATGCATCTTGCCCACTGTATCTGTTTATTGGAGACACCTTTGTAAGAGCATTGTTTCAACATGCTATCATGCTTACAAAGAGAAGGCAGATGCAGAGGCTCATAGCCAAACATCAGACAGAGCTTGGGAAGGAAGAACTGCAGGAGCCGGAGGGTTGAGGACACCAAGAGAACATGGCTCACAGAATCAACTAAGCAGGGTTCACTGGGGCTCACAGAGACTGAAGCAGCAACCACAGAGCCTGTATGTGTCTACGCTAGTGGTTATTTAACTTGGGATTTCTGTTGGACTCCTAACATGAGGAGTGGGAGTGACTCTGATTCTTTTGCCTGCTCTTGGGACCTTGTTCCTCTTCCTGGATTGCCTCATTCAGCCTTGACACGAGGGTTGGAACCTAATCTTATTGTATCTTGTTATACCATGTTTGGTTGATATCACTAGGAGGTCTGTTCTTTTCTGAAGGTGAAATGAAGAGCAATGGATCTGGGGCGGGGAGGTTTGATCGTGGAAAACAGAAGGAGCAGAGGCCAAAGTCGGGATGTATTGTATGAGAGAAGAATAAGGAAAGAGAGAAAAATGGAAAGAAGTTAAGATTTTGCCAGAGACACCTTGGAGTCCTATTCGGGCAGAGGGACACAAGAAGGTTGAGACAGAGAGGAGTCGGGGGTGTTCTCTACAACCCAGAGTTTTCCAAAGTGTAATTTCACCACCCTATTTCACAGAAGACAGAATGAAGGAACATGCATGTATACAGCATGTATACTGAGGGCCCAGCACAGACCCATATGGGCTCCACGATTGCTGTTCATCTTGTTGTAAATATCTGTGTTTTCCAATGATCTTAAGCAATCACTGTGGAAAGTGGGGATCGAGGCCCCCAGGCTGAGAACCATGGGTGTAGACGGTGCTCTGCCAAGCCGAGCTTCTAGTTTAGAGTGAGTGAGTCATTAGGTACACAGCCTGGGGCAGTAAAAGAAGGAAACAGCAAGCTGCAGAAAGACATTAGAGCATCAGGTCAGAAGCCACAATCTGATTGCTGCTTCAGAACATCATAGTCAGGGCCTCATCCATGTTAAACGGTCACAGCACAGTGGTGCAATGTTAGCCATGATGCCTGCTTTAGCGATACACATATGGGTGTGCTTTGAACCGCAATTGAGAGGACAGCCACGGCTGCGGTTTGGTACCAGAAATGACGTAACTTCAGGAAAGGGGGTTTCAAATCAGGACCTATGCTCACTTTGACTTCTAAGCTAACCCGTGCCCTGCTTCGTGTCAGCTTTAGTATTGAACGCTGTGAAATGTTCAGTGCTTTGCTTTTGTGACATCCACTTTTCTATTCAAAATGAACATTTTGTGAGCCCCCCCATAATTTCTCAGATGAGTTCAACTAAATTGTTAGCTTATTTCTGAAAAATCTCCCATCGTCTTTATGTCACATAAAGAAGACAAGCTTATAACAATTGATCTTTCAGATTTCCACCTATGCCATTGACTAAATCTCAGTAGGATCTTAGCAGATCTGTGCAGAGAGGAAGGAATCGTGGAGACAGACCCATGCCCAGATGGAGAACGACAGACAACCATGGCTCCTGGGGAAAGGAAGATTAGCCTCTCTCAGGGATGAGGCCCCTTAGTCAACGTCTAACACAGAGTGGTCAGCCCTGAAATCCTATATGCAAAGGTATAACCTTTAACCTTTGACCTGTAAGTTTCAATCCAAATGATCACAGGGTGATGGGCCCATGCTCGGCAGTAGTTAGTTGGTCAATACACAATGGACTTCATGTCTTTTTATGAGAGTTCTTGGTTTGTTTGTTCCATTGGATGTTTGTTTGCTTTGCTTTTAGCGTTTGTTGCATGTGCATGTGGGGGGGTGTGGTGTGTGAAATTGGGTGGACACAGAAGTGGGAAGATCTTGGAGAAGTTGAGGGAGGGAAATAATATGATCAAAATATATTATGTGAAAAAATTTTAAAAATCAAACTTAACAGGTTGTATTTATATATTTGTACATATACATACATCATACATACATACAGGTGTGTATGTTTGTGTGTGTAACAATAATAAAGAAAGAAAGACCACTGATGTGAGAGTTGTGGGGGACATTGAACAGGCTTGAGGGATGGAACCTGGCAGGGGTTAGAAGTGGGAAAGGGAGAGGGAAAGTGGGTGTGAATTTCTATTTCAATTGGAAATATATTTTAAAAAGAAAATTTAAAACAGCATAAGCCCCCTTCTGTCACCTGTCATGGCAGATAATGTGTGTTTGTCACTTGGGCATATCGAGAGACTCTGTGGGGTTGGTTCGTCTTCTGAAGCTGTCTTGACACCCTAGGATCATCCTTGGCTTGGGTGACGCACACACAACCGTGGAAACAGGATCTAGACTTTCCTGAAAGAACGAATGAAGAGCTAAGCTGCATTCCCCGAGCAGTGGGGACAGAGTGGGTCAGAGCTCCACAGGTGTCTCTCTTGACTGACACCCCAGCAGACAAAACCCCATGCTTCATCACAGCAAATCTTCCTGTCCTCTCTGTCCTCAGTTACCTCTCCCAGGAAGGGGCCTGGAACGTTCCCTTCCCTTCCCTCAGTTATGGATGAAGGTCACACTGTGTTTCTAACTACTGCTCCTGCTGACTGGGCTGCTCTGACTAATGATGACTAATGTTTCATCGAGGTGCACGGAGCAGTTCCGTGGCTACCCTTGAAATGAGATCAGAGTTCATTCTCAAATCTCTATTCTCTCACTTTATGCTTGTTCCCTGGAGGTCTTCACTCTCGTGGTTTTGGTTTCAATCTGCCCGGGGGGGTTGTGTATGTGGCGGGAACAGTTTGTGGTGTTGTCTTTCTACTTCTGACCTCTACCTCTTACAGCCCTGGTTCGGAGTGTCTCTGGCTTCTCACTCAGTAATTCGCTCCCTCATGCATTTCCGTTTCCATCACCAGATGAATATTTATCACGTGGCTCTTGCAGGCCCAGCAGTTTATCTGCTTAGCTGTGGACTCAGGCAAAGGTCGAACTTCATCTGCTGAAACATGACTTTGCCCCCTTCTCCTTTCCAGCACGAGGTCATGGTGGTAGGGGTGGGGTATCTCTACTCAGGCCTCTCTTACCATGGAACAGTCCAAATCCCTTACAAACACCTTCCTTCCCCTGAGTCTGCAGTTGTGTCTACCCTGAATGCTCTGTGGGCTCACACACTCATGAAAAATGAATGGGAGCTCTTTCCCTAAAACTCGATCCATCTGAAGTAGGCCCTAAACCTATAAATGACCCTAGTGACAGAAACCTTACATCTGTGCCAAACTTGTCCCCTCTACTCTCTTCACATTTCTCTGGCTGTGCAAGCATTCCTTCTCTGATGTCTCCTTCCTAACAGTGGCCCAATCATTCGATTGAGAACCTTAAAACCTCTCATCTTTTCATGATGTTATGGGAACTGCTCCTCAGTTGATGACTGACTGTGCCTTGCGCTGTAGTCTCTCTCTCCTTCCTGCCTGGCATCAAGTTAATTCTTCTTACATCTTACCTCAAGAGCCACCCCATCTGTGAAATGGAATCACTCTATTTGGTAGAAGCAGTCGGTCTTGCCTGTGCCTCAGTGGTACCCTGGCTGCACCCTACCACAATGCCTGGGATACTCTGGGGTACATGGTCTTGCTTGATGGCAATTTTCTCAAAGGCAGGATGCATGTCCGATGTCTCTGCATACCTCATGCCTGCCAAACTGACAGGTCCGTGCTATTAGCACATGACGGAAGAACGCTAGATAACTAAACACCAGGGCTATTTGTTAAGCTGAGAAAAGTATTCTCTGGTTTTCTGTTTTATGAGGGTTTAAAAATAGTTGTTTTCATTGTTATTACTATATATGCTATTATGCTTTTAAAAGTTCCCTTTAATGGTCGGTAAAAAAAAAAAAACGGAGAAAAGCTGTTTGTATTTTGTTTAAAACATATGTTGGCTTTAAGCAACTTGTGAGGTGTGGAGGAACAGATCCTGGGTCGACCCTGGCAAATGCAGGCTTAACCCCTCTCATCTTCACAGAGGCCCATGTTAAGCAGTTTAATGATGCACAGTAAGGCCACTTTGCCGATCCCTGCCCAGTGCCCCTGGGGTCCTGTTATATTAGGAAGTAACCTTTGTTGAGCCACGACTGTGCTCCAGGCACTGCCTGAGGTGTTAGTACCTGTTCACTCCATGGTTTGGGTCCGGGGGAGCAGCTTTCAGCTGTATAATCTGAATCGCTAGTTTGATACTCCCATCTCTCCAGGACACTACCCCTGCCCTGGGCCCGTGTATTCCTTCCTTGGAATACTGTGACACATGACCCAGGCTCTTCTGTGACCATGAGTTTCGTTAATCGCATTAGTGTTCTTTATCCTGATCTTTCAACTTCCCTCAAAGCTTCTACTCCCTGACAAGGCCTCCGTTGCATTTAACTGCCCAAGGCAGGCTCAACAGGCACTTGGCTCCGCCTTTGCTAGCCTGCTCTGACCTCTCCACTGCTTTGTCACCAGGAAGCTCCCACAAGCCCCGCCTCCAGCCTTCCTCCACCTGTCGTTTATTTGCTCACTTGTTTATGAGGTCCAGCCATGCCCCGGAGGCCTCATCTGCACCGTGCACAACTGATCTGTAGGCTCTTCACCTCTGGCTAATGAGCCCCCCTCAGGTTAGCTCAGCCTGTGAGAAGGCAGAACTCCTCCGAGTCGAACCGGAAATGCATCATTTAGAGTGAAAGGACAGTTAGATGCTGTGGGAGTTTCAGGGTAGCCAAACTCCTGACCGAGAGGTGAGATAAGCCAGCGCTTGGTTTTAAAGAGAGCATTAAAGCGATGACCAATTTTCTAATTATAAGATTTTGAGAAATTCATGATGTTCATATTATTAATATCCTACATTTCAGAAGATGTAGATAATAGAATATGATTATGGATGTCAGATATGAATTTAATTAAAAATAATAAAATAGAAACCCAAGCATAGCTTTTCAAAAAACCCTGAACCTCAGAAGAAGGCAGAGGGTCACATTAGGCTATGCTGAATATGAATGCACTAATTCTTTCTACACCATTACGTTTGCCTAAAATATGCCCCAGTCTGGGTATTTCAGTCCAGTACACCGTGTGTGGTATGGGGCAGAAAGATAACTGGTGTTGAATCCTTTTCCTTTCAGCAGCTGATTTAACTCATGGACACAATCCTTAAGTTTCCAAGCTTCCGAGCTTCAATAGTTTTATGGAAAGAAATGAACGTGGAAAAATTACAAATAAGTCCTATTTTCCGAGTCCTTACTTCACTGAACACTTCAATCCTGTAAGCCAGGCTCTCCAACCACTTCACAAATGAACTCATTAAAGGTGGAGAGAGATGAAAAGTCACTTTGTCCCGGTCACGGTGACATGCCGAGTGGCTAAGCTACAACTTCAAACCCAGTTTTTCAATCCTGCGTTCTTACCTAGCATTTTAATTTTTTTTTACTTCTGGTTGCTTTGATAAAATACACGAGTAATTTAGGAAGAGTTTGTTTTCGTTCAGAGTTCCGTCATGGTAGGGAGATCACAGCACCGGGTACTTGAGAGAACTGGTCACTTTATGTCCTTTGACAGAAGAAGAAAGCAAGAGACGAATTCATGCTTCCGCCCCCCTTTTATACAGCCCAGGATCCAAGCCCAGTGGGCGGAGCTACGCACCTTTCCCGTCAGGCTACACGTGATCATGAGAATCCTCCAAAGACGTGCTCACCAGGCTACCAACTAGACAGTCCCTCAGTGAGGCTCTTCCCAGGTTCCAGATTGTGTCCGTTGACAATTAAAATGAACCACTGCGACCTCTATTTCATATCTGTCTGCGCGCCACAAGCGTGCCTGGTGCCTTGAGAGGCTAGAAGAGGGAGCCAGCTCCCTGGGACCGGGGTTACACATGGTCATGAGGTGACCCGTGGTTAGTAGGAATCGAACCTGGATGCTCTGGGAGAGCTGTCAGAGCTCATGACTGCTCATCCACTTGCCAGCTGGTGGTGCATTTTTTTTTTTTTCCATCAAAACTCGATGGGGTTAGAAATGAGCAATGTGACATTTTGAGCTCACGTGGCTGACTGCTAAGTAAACCACACAGCAATGCGACGGGGAGCCCTCGCTTTGCCACGTGTGACTCTTCATATGTGGGGTCTGCCCTGGTGCCGCAGAGCAACTCCTGAGCTGACGGTGCCAAGAAAGAAAGAGAATCCCTTAGACTAAGTGGGAATTAATACCCAGGCCACAAGGAAATGCAGATCATTAACACTGGATGAAAAATGTTGCAATACAAAGCAAACATCAAAGCAAACCCGTGACATTTACCCAGGGATGAAGGAGTGAGCAGAAGAACAACACAGCTCAGAAAGGGCAGCGGGGAGACGCTAACTGCAAGGGGGATTGAAAATAACGTGACTACGGCGCCTGGAAAACCAGAGAGGCGAAGCGGTGGGTGTTCTCCTTCTGTGACTGCAACCTAGCAGTCTCCGGGTCCACGGGTACCACATAAGGCTTCCATCTCTTTGGACTTTTGAGTGTCTTTTAAGACACTTGTGTTTGAGTGTAGTCTTTTCCACTGCATCATTCCTCGGTTAAAAAGGAAGGCAGAAGAACACGCATGCTTTCCTGTTTCCTACTCGAAACCATTTATTCTTTCACCCTTAAAAAACACTTTCCACTTGTGAGGGCTTTCTACACTCAAAAACATGTTTGCTCACAAACTTAACCTGTGAGCTTGAAGGACCATCTAGAGACTTGGGCTTTTCTCTTCCAAGGAGTCAGCAGTGAGGCTTCTGGAAAGAGAAATCGTGTTCTAAAAGCATTTTTAAAAGAGGGAAGCCGCACAGAGGGTTGACGGCAATACAGTTTAGAGGACAACTATTTTAAAAGTCCTGAGGCTTTGAAAAACTACTGACAGAGGGGTTATCTGATAATCAAGGAGTAAGTACAGTGTAAACATATCAAGTAATTAGTAAGCATGCTAAGCTAAGACAATCATTTGTCCAGTAGGTAAGGTCACCTGCTGTGAAGTCTGGCAAATGTAGTTCGATCTTTGGGACCCACACAATAGAAGGAGAGAACTTACTCCCCTGTTATCTTCAGACCTTTGTGCATGAACACACACACACACACACACACACACACACACACACACACACACACACACCATTCTTTATTTCACCAAAACCATTTAGCATATCTGCTATAAATCTCAATTTTTGATAAGATTTATGACTGGTATTTTTATATCACACTTACTTTTTTCTATTGTAATGAAAACAGAGAGATTCTTAGTCGGAAAGGAGGCAGGAACCCGGAATAGAATGTGTGCTTTTTTCCCATCTAAAACCCGAAAGAATTGGGTGAGTATAAAGTGATCCTATTACATTTATCACTATTATTAAGTCTACTCTGATGAGAGACACTGCTTCTTCCTGGCACTAAAATAAAACTACCCTAGCATTTTTGACCATTACAAAGACTTAGATCAACGGGCTCGCAGAAGCAATTGGTCTTCTGAACACTCAGTGTCTCTTGGAGAGCGAGATCATGAAAGTCCTGGGACAAGTACGGTGGTAACAGCTTCCCTTCTCAATTACCCAGAGCACATAGATTTCACTGTAAATAGAGGAGCCTGTGCAGCTTGTGTTTCTCTAGCTTTGAATTGATTTGCCCCTGCTGGAGGTCGGGGTTTAGGAGCCATGGACAGGGAGGAGTGCATGCAGGAACCAAAGAAGTGATTCTCCATCCCTTGGCAAAGTGGAAAGGACATTTCTACCCTTAGATGCTTGTGAGTCTTTAGATATATGGATTAGAAAGATCGTTTCTTCTTTGTGTTCAGAATCGTTCATATTTTAGGATGACTCATAAGTATTTTTGACTTTCTTTCACCAAATGTTTTTTTTTCCCCCTCTGAGGGAGGAAGTATATTAGGAAAAAATACACACAGATTTCCGGCTTGCCTTATTTCAAGAGCTTTAATTCTCCGAGAGGAAAAGCCTCCTGGAGAGTGAGATTTCTGGAGTCCTACAACTCTTCCCGTCATCACTCTGGGTATCTGGCATCACACTTAGGGTATCCGGCATCCCCCGCATGTTCTCTGGTTCCCAATCTGTTATCTCTAGCGAGAGAGCAGGTCCCGGAAGTCTGGAGGCTTACCTTCTCCTTCTCTTCATCCTTTCTCACCTACCTCCAGGCCCAGCAGACATCCTAGACAAAGTTCCCTGGGGGCCCTTTCTGGGTTAGTTCATGGCCAGCAAGTCCTGCCACTCTTTCAGCAGAATTCTTATGTTCGAACCTCAGGATATACCAAGATTTTATGCAGTTGCTTCAGCAGGCTCCCCTATCAGTCCATGAGTGGGGGTACTGCATGTCTAATTGTCCTTAGCATCAGAGACACCCAAGGTGACTCTCTGGTGACGGTCCTTTGCACGTTTAATTTTCTACCTATGTGTTGAAGTCATAACCACTAAAAATCCATTATCTCTATGTCTATGACTCCAGGTGACCATATCCATATCTTTGAACACTTGAGAGTTCTAGAAATAGAGGCACAATGCTTAAACTAAGTCAGCTTCATATTGGTTGGGTCTAGTTGCCTTAAATATCAGGTTTTTGTTTGGTAAAGACTAGAGAGAGAGAGAGAGAGAGAGAGAGAGAGAGAGAGAGAGAGAGAGAGAGAGATCAAATTTTTGGACCTCTAACTCATACAGCATGCAGAGAAAGGCCTTTATTTTACTATAGTTAACTTGAAGTAATTCAAATATTTCCAGCTACATTAAATTTCTTCAATCGGCATATCCAGTGATACATTTCCATTTCTGTAATTGTGTGCATGTGTGTGTGTGTGTGTGCATGCATGGGTATGTGTATGTGTGAATATGTGTTTGCCCATATTCCTGTACTTGAGTCCAAGCATATATGTTTTTGAAGGCCAAGGGAAGATGTCAGGTATTGTTTTTTGGCTGCTGCCCATGTCTCTCCTTGTCCCAGAGTTTGCCAAATAGGTTAAGCTGGCTCTTCATGTAGAGACTGAGCACAGGCACGCATTCGCGTCTTACATCCTGCAGGCACTCATGCTCTAAGAGCGCATGTTACTTCCTGAGCCGTCTCCCCAGTGTGGTTTCTGCATCCACAGCGGCACTGCAGAGCTCCAGGGGGCGTTGTTTACACGAGAGTCTAAGACAAGACGACGTGTCTAGACTCTATTTGCCAGAGGACCATTTAACATGTTAGCCCAACAAGAGCCATCACTTTTGTGTAAAAATCCTTAGAAAGTTGAAGGAGAAGCATCCAAGCCTCTATCCAGAAATGACTTGGTTCAATAGACATAAAATGACATCCGTTTTCTGTGGGAGCCGAATTGGATTTGGGCCTAGCTGCCTTGTCACTGTCTGGCCTTTGTCTTAGATTGTGGATCAAAAGCCTCTCCTGTTTACCGCATGAGTAGTTTGCAAGGGATGTTTTCAGCCGAACAAGTCGCTTCTAGGTCTCCAGCAAGGTTTGACCCTGCTGAGCCCTGCCTTTGCATGTGGAAGCCTTTTGTCCCCAACTGGGAGCAGTCTGGCCAGGTACTTCTCACCTGAGTCATAGAATTAAGATGGCCTTCCTGGCTATTTTCCTAATTTATTCAGGACACATAGCCGGTCCTTTGTTACCGAAGTCTCTGCCAGGGTTCCCCACTGTGTTTGGCAGTTACCTGCTAAAAGCTGTACTTTAGATATATAGAGTTGGGTCAATAAAGAAACCAGAAGCTCTCTTCCTCTTCTGGCTTGACACGAATAACCTGTGTGTGTGTGCTTCTTTCATCCCGCAGGCTTTCGCCCGATACTCGGTACCGTGTCGGTGCTGGCGCCGACAGTTTTCCATGACAGTTCACAGTGCACTTTCTTGCATCTTCCTGAAGATGACAGCTGCTGGATTGCCATCAGTCTACACCCCATGGTCCGAGTGGCTCTTCCACAGTAGGACGGAGGTTGTGTGGTTCGGATGTCCACTGCGTTTGCCGCACAGTACAGAGGTCCTGCTCGGGCCTGGGCATCCTGACAGTTTATTAGAGAACAGCTTCAGAAGTCGTACAAATGCATGGGAGTAAGCAAGGGGGCGGCGAGAAGTTCTCTCAGAGGGGACTTTGGTCTGATAGGCAAATTAATTGGTTATAGAAAACACCACTCAAGGCATAATTGTCCTTATTTCAATGTTATCCTGGAGCCCTGAGACCAATTTGGACTTGGGACTTCCCATCTGTGCTCTTCAGTTATTGTGAGCTGCTGGCCGCACATGAAACCAACCGTTTGCAGTTAACTCACAGGGTCTGGCTACAGTCTAGGGAGTAATTTTCTCTGCCTACATGGAAGCATCCCTGTCCCTTTGAAATTCTGCTTCCTTTGTCCTACTGTGTACTGACCACAGCCGGTCCCTCAGTAGCCACTGCTGCAGAGTACAGATGCAACTACTTTTTTTTTTGGGTGTTAGTTGAAATGATTTTCAGAAAGCTTGTGGCTTTGCAGACGATCAGGTGTACCGTGCCCTTTGCCATCAGTGGCGGTGGGCATTTTGGGTCTATATCCTTTTAGCCATATAAAAATAAAACTCCAGTGGCAGCAGAAAACTTCTGTGCTCCATGTATCAGAAACAAAGGATGTTTGGAAGGGGCTATGTCATCAAAGAATTAGTCTAGGACTTAAAAGAAGGTGGTAATGTTACATGCTAATCCGGCTCTAGAGACAATCGGTCTACAGGGAGAAATCTGGGGATGAGAACTTCATCCTGAAGCATACAGGTCCCAGCACTTCACCCTTGACCCAAGCTGGAGTGACCAGAATGGGTCCCCAGAAACAGTAAGGGCAGCGAGGTTGGCCATTACCGGCTGCCGGCTGTGATGCACATCTGGAACACATTTTACCTTAACCATCAGATCTTCTGTAGCCTGGCAGAGCAGCTCTCAACACATCTGCTCGAAATAACCTACATCGTCTTTCAAAAATTAGTTCTTGTTGGGTTAGAGACAGCCTGGTGTGGTCCAGGCTGGCTTAGAACTCACTGCAAAAGGAGAAGATGGTTTCGAGCTTGTAATCTTCCTGACTCCACCTCACTCGTGCTGGCACGGCGGGTGTGTCATACGTCCTCTTCCTGTTTGGATTGACCCTGTGCATGTAGTTTGCGTGTTGGGCAAGCATTCTACCAAACATGGCCCATCCCCAGCTCCTACTGTATGATCTTGGACTTAATGCTCTTGGATCCGATACCTTCCTTTATTCATTCCCGTGCAAGTCTAGTTGGGCTGCATGAAGTTTATGGTTGTGGCTAGAAACTCAGGAAATGAACAAAATAAGTGTGTGTATGTGTGTGTGTGTGTGTGTGTGTGTGTGTGTGTGTGTGTGTGTGTGTTTGCGCGCACGTGGGTTTATTCCTTCAAGAGGCTTACAAACACAGCCTCAAGGTACAAGCTGATTGCTCAGTGTACAGTCAGTTACCAGAACAGGAACTTCCCTAGACTTATGCAAAGGCTGTGGAACACAGGACTGAGTCTTCTGTAAGTGGGATGCAAGTCCTGCTGGTTACAGGGTTGGTTAAATATGCAGATCGTAAGGTCAGATTTCAGCACGATTGGAGGTGCCGAAGGACCGCCTCAGTAGAGAGAGACTTACTTTTTTCTTTTCTTTTTTGTCTGAGCTGGGGACTGAACCCAGGGCCTTGGGCTTGCTAGGCAAATGCTCTACCACTGAGCTAAATCCCCAACCCCAACTTACTACTTTTAAGGACGTTTCAGGCATGTGTATTTGTAGCCTCCACCCATCTAGAAAATTCTGGGGTTTCTATTCTTTTCTCGTACAATTGGTATAAAACTCCCTGCATAGTCATTTAAAAATAGAAATAGACTTCGTAGATCTGTTCTCCTTGGTCTGGGTCTGACTCCCCACTTTCATTGGAATCCTTCTCTTCGCAGCTCGGCATATACGGAAGACGGATCTAGTCTGTCAGAGCATGTCTGGACTCCCATGCTGGACAGTCCAGGTCCAACAGCAGCTGGCAATGTTCCAGTGACCCCACATCGCCTTTGATTACCTCTCAATGTGACCTTCTGGCTGGCTTCTGCTCTGCAGGGAGCTTGAACTGCCCCAAGGCTTTCTCACCCCTAAGGTCTCAGAGCTTTGGGGCTCTAGAAGTCATTCAACACAGGCGGCACACCCCCTTCCCATGCCCTTGACCTGAAACTTGTGCCCATCTTTAACAGCACTTCCAGTGGACACAGGGGCCCACTTTCTAACCAGGGCTCTCCTTGCTCACTCCATCTTCCTCCTTCTGGGTGCATGGATGACAGATGTTAGGGTCACACAGTCCATTCCACGTTTGGACATCCTTTTCCTGAACTGTTTTCATTCTCACTCACGTGACAGGATTTCTAAGTGTTTCCCCTTCCTCTGGAAGTGTTTCCTGGATATATCGTCTGCAGCAACTCCCCCATGTTCTTAACGAAGGCATGTATGAAATGAAAACGTTTCCTTTTCCTGGTGTGGGGGAAGCCCGGTTGATCCATCTCTCTCACCTGGCATTTGTCAGGCCTGACTCTCCTGTCACCTAGGTCAGGTAGGCTAAAGATGTGCTGTAAAATGTCATCTCCTGTCGGTGCACAGGTGTGTACACAGGGATGCTTGTGTACACATGTATGTTGTTGGTGCACATGGAGATTAGAATTCAACGTCATGTGTCTTCATTAGTTGCTTCCCACTTTACTGTTTTGAGACCCAGTCTCATTGAACCTGCAGCTCACCGACTGGCTAGACCAGAAAGCAGGGGATCTGAACTTGGGTCTCCCGCAGAGTCATCTCCTTAGCGTCCCGCCCTCGAGCACCAACATGGTGTACAGTTTTCTCTAGAAGCCTTTGGTGAGAAGAATCATTTGCCACTATAAATACCTAGATAAGAGCCTGGCAATATTTTTCTATGAGGGGACGGCTAGTAGATGCTTTAGGCTTTTCAGCCTAGATAGCCTCTGTTGGAACTGCCTGCTTCAGTGTGGGAGGTAACAGGCAGTGCACAGGAAAACCCAAAACCAATTAGTGGGACTAATTTGATATATATATATATATATATATATATATATATATATACACACACACACACACACACACACACACATACATATCACAAAAGAGTATCCTCCTTTTAATATTTTAAAACATTAAAAAATGTCAAAGCCATCCAGCCTAGGAGCCATACGAAAAGCAGATGATAGACTGAACTGTTGTGCCGTGGTTTGTTGATTTCTGACTTTGATCACTGGAGCCATGTTTTGGTCCTTAGGCTTCCTGCATGAGGATCACTTAAGGTTGGGGGTCAGGGGGTAGACAGCTTGCTTGATAAAGGGCGTGTCTTGCAAGCATGGAGACTTGACTTGTGTTCCATTACCAGAACCTACAGAAACCAATTAGGTATGGTAGTCCCAGTTGGCCGGACAGCAGAAGCAGCTACGCGGCAAATTCCAGGCCAGTGAGAGACTTTGATTTTTTGAAAAAAAAAAAAAAAAGCCCCAGCATCTGACGAATGATACCAAAGTTTGTCCCGTAGTCTCCATGCATACCAGAGCTAAGACTCTGTCCTCTTTCTAGATGCAGAAAAGGTGGAAACCAAGGATTTCTGTGTGTTCCCATTTAAAGTACCTGTTATTCAGAATATCGTGCATGGGACAAGTATTTATCTAAATTTCTAAAAATAAGACATTTTTATAGAGAAGAAACTCACACACATTAAGCGATTTAATGTGTATGAGACTAAACTGTAGACTGGACATAATCTTTATATTTCTGCTCCAAATAGCCACCTTGACAGCTGAACCACTGTTGCCCACAGGAAATCCAGATGAGATCACCTTTGTTATGAGCTCATGGGCAGATGCTCCCCATTTCCTGAACAGTCTCATTCATCTGACACAGTGGATGATGATTCAGCATCTTTAGGAAGGAGAAGGACCGTCTGGAGTCCTGTGCCCACACAGGTCTTTCGGCTAACACAAATCAGTTGAGACTGGAGTAGGACTGAGCTGTATAGAAAGGTCTGGTTGTTCCCAGTCTACAGCCACAGTCACTTGCATCGTGTGAGTTATTACCAAAGCTGAAAAAGCAGTGGAGAAAGGGAGAGAGTAGTATATTGAAAATCCCTCTTGAACTAGGGGCTCTGTTCTACCCTTTGACCCTCGTCAAGATTATTGAATCGCACCTTGTGTGCTGTGCTGTGGGCTCTGTGGAGGGTTCTCTTGTTTAATTCTCAAACGAAGCATGTGAAGAAGCTACATTTTACAGCTCAGGAATCAAGAGTTTTGTAGATACAAGGGAATGTGTTCATCTTCCCACAGGTTCAGTGAGGTCTAAAAATGTGACCTCAGGGCACGGAGGCTCCCGGAAGGGGTGGCGCAGATCTTCCTGGTCGCTGCCGCCGCGGAGAGCCCGTGGGCAGCACCCCGCGAGCGAACTTGAGCCTCGGGACCACAGGTAAGACTAACTTATCTGCTGCAAGTGACTTGCCTGGTGGAATCGGGACAAACAGAGGCAGAATTCCTCTAGGACCGGGCACGTCCTGTGTTTACCGGAAGTCCCACACCCGCGGATCCTGGCCCGCAGCAGCTCTCTGCTCCCAGACCTCCTGGGAGACAGACCTTACCGCCTGGTCAGGTGGGCACTCCTGAGGCTGCAGAGCGGAAGAGACCACCAACACTGCCCACCCCTGCCCACATCCCTGCCCCAAGAGGAAACTGTACAAGGCCTCTGGGTTCCTGTGGGGAGGGCCCAGGAGCGCAGGAGCCTGCCTGAGACACCTCCGAACCTGAAGGAAACAGACCGGATAAACAGTTCTCTGCACCCAAATCCCGTGGGAGGGAGAGCTAAACCTTCAGAGAGGCAGACACGGCTAAACCAAAAGAGACTACTCTCTGCACACATTACTGATTCCAGAGGAAAGCACCAGAATCCATCTGGAACCCTGGTGCACGGAGGCTCCCGGGAAGGGCGGGCGCGATCTTCCTGGTCGCTGCCACCGTGGAGAGCCTGCGGGCACTTCCCAGCTTAACTTGAGCCTCGGGACCACAGGTAAGACCAACTTTTCTGCTGCAAGTGACCTGCCTGGTGAACTCAAGGCACAAGTCCACAGGAACAGCTGAAGACCTGTAGAAAGGAAAAACTACACGCCCGAAAGCAGAACACTCTGTCCCCATAACTGACTGAAAGAGAGGAAAACAGGTCTACAGCACTCCTGACACACAGGCCTATAGGACAGTCTAGCCACTGTCAGAAATAGCAGAACAAAGTAACACTAGAGATAATTTGATGGCGAGAGGCAAGCGCAGGAACCCAAGCAACAGAAACCAAGACTACATGGCACCATCGGAGCCCAATTCTCCCATCAAAACAAACATGGAATATCCAAACACACCAGAAAAGCAAGATCTAGATTCAAAATCATATTTGACCATGATGCTGGAGGACTTCAAGAAAGACATGATGAACTCCCTTAGAGAACAAGTAGAAGCCTACAGAGAGGAATCGCAAAAATGCCTGAAAGAATTCCAGGAAAACACAATCAAAGAGGAGACACAAAAATCCTTGAAAGAATTCCAGGAAGTGGAAGGAATTAAAAATGGAAATAGAAGCAATCAAGAAAGAACACATGGAAACAACCCTGGATATAGAAAACCAAAAGAAGAGACAAGGAGCTGTAGATACAAGCTTTACCAACAGAATACAAGAGATGGAAGAGAGAATCTCAGGAGCAGAAGATTCCATAGAAATCATTGACTCAACTGTCAAAGATAATGTAAAGCAGAAAAAGCTACTGGTCCAAAACATACAGGAAATCCAGGACTCAATGAGAAGATCAAACCTAAGGATAATAGGTATAGAAGAGAGTGAAGACTCCCAGCTCAAAGGACCAGTAAATATCTTCAACAAAATCATAGAAGAAAAACTTCCCTAACCTAAAAAAGAGATACCCATAGGCATACAAGAAGCCTACAGAACTCCAAATAGATTGACCAGAAAAGAAACACCTCCCGTCACATAATAGTCAAAAACACCAAACGCACAAAATAAAGAAAGAATATTAAAAGCAGTAAGGAAAAAGGTCAAATAACATATAAAGGCAGACCTATCAGAATCACACCAGACTTTTTCGCCAGAAACTATGAAGGCCAGAAGATCCTGGACTGATGTCATACAGACCCCAAGAAAACACAAATGCCAGCCCAGGCTACTGTATCCTGCAAAACTCTCAATTAACATAGATGGAGAAACCAAGATATTCCATGACAAAACCAAATTTACACAATATCTTTCTACAAATCCAGCACTACAAAGGATATTAAATGGTAAAGCCCAACATAAGGAGGCAAGCTATACCCAAGAAGAGGCAAGAAACTAATCGTCTTGGCAACAAAACAAAGAGAAGAAAAGCACACAAACATAACACATCCAAATATGAATATAACAGGAAGCAATAATCACTATTCCTTAATATCTCTCAACATCAATGGCCTCAACTCCCCAATAAAAAGACATAGATTAACAAACTGGACACGCAACGAGGACCCTGCATTCTGCTGCCTACAGGAAACACACCTCAGAGACAAAGACAGACACTACCTCAGAGTGAAAGGCTGGAAAACAACTTTCCAAGGAAATGGTCGGAAGAAGCAAGCTGGAGTAGCCATTCTAATATCAAATAAAGTCAATTTTCAACTAAAAGTCATCAAAAAAGATAAGGAAGGACACTTTATATTTATCAAAGGAAAAATCCACCAAGATGAACTCTCAATCCTAAATATCTATGCCCCAAATACAAGGGCACCTACATACGTAAAAGAAACCTTACTAAAGCTCAAAACACACATTGCACCTCACACAATAATAGTAGGAGACTTCAACACCCCACTCTCATCAATGGACAGATCATGGAAACAGAAATTAAACAGAGACGTAGACAGACTAAGAGAAGTCATGAGCCAAATGGACTTAACGGATATTTATAGAACGTTCTACCCTAATGCAAAAAGGATATACCTTCTTCTCAGCTCCTCATGGTACTTTCTCCAAAATTGACCATATAATTGGTCAAAAAACGGCCTCAACAGGTACAGAAAGATAGAAATAATCCCATGCGTGCTATCGGACCACCACGGCCTAAAGCTGGTCTTCAATAACAATAAGGGAAGAATGCCCACATATACATGGAAATTGAACAATGCTCTACTCAATGATAACCTGGTCAAGGAAGAAATAAAGAAAGAAATTAAAAACTTTTTAGAATTTAATGAAAATGAAGGTACAACATACCCAAACTTATGGGACACGATGAAAGCTGTGCTAAGAGGAAAACTCATAGCGCTGAGTGCCTGCAGAAAGAAACAGGAAAGAGCATATGTCAGCAGCTTGACAGCACACCTAAAAGCTCTAGAACAAAAAGAAGCAAATACACCCAGGAGGAGTAGAAGGCAGGAAATAATCAAACTCAGAGCTGAAATCAACCAAGTAGAAACAAAAGGACCATAGAAAGAATCAACAGAACCAAAAAGTTGGTTCTTTGAGAAAATCAACAAGATAGATAAACCCTTAGCCAGACTAACGAGAGGACACAGAGAGTGTCCAAATTAACAAAATCAGAAATGAAAAGGAGACATAACTACAGATTCAGAGGAAATTCAAAAAATCATCAGATCTTACTATAAAAAGCCTATATTCAACAAAACTTGAAAATCTACAGGAAATGGACAATTTCCTAGACAGATACCAGGTACCGAAGTTAAATCAGGAACAGATAAACCAGTTAAACAACCCCATAACTCCTAAGGAAATAGAAGCAGTCATTAAAGGTCTCCCAACCAAAAAGAGCCCAGGTCCAGACGGGTTTAGTGCAGAATTCTATCAGACCTTCATAGAAGACCTCATACCAATATTATTCAAACTATTCCACAAAATTGAAAGAGATGGAGCACTACCGAACTCCTTCTATGAAGCCACAATTACTCTTATACCTAAACCACACAAAGACCCAACAAAGAAAGAGAACTTCAGACCAATTTCCCTTATGAACATCGACGCAAAAAATACTCAACAAAATTCTGGCGAAACCGAATCCAAGAGCACATCAAAACAATCATCCATGATCAAGTAGGCTTCATCCCAGGCATGCAGGGATGGTTTAATATCGGAAAACCATCAACGTGATCCATTATATAAACAAACTGAAAAGAACAAAACCACATGATCATTTCATTAGATGCTGAGAAAGCATTTGACAAAATTCAACACCCTTCATGATAAAAAAAGTCCTGGAAAGAATAGGAATCCAAGGTCCATACCTAAACATAGTAAAAGCCATATACAGCAAACCAGTGGCTAACATTAAACTAAATGGAGAGAAACTTGAAGCAATCCCACTTAAATCAGGGACTAGACAAGGCTGCCCACTCTCTCCTACTTATTCAATATAGTTCTTGAAGTTCTAGCCAGAGCAATCAGACAACAAAAAGGAGGTCAAGGGATACAGATCGAAAAGAAGAAGTCAAAATATCACTATTTGCAGATGATATGATAGTATATTTAAGTGATCCCAAAAGTTCCACCAGAGAACTACTAAAGCTGATAAACAACTTCAGCAAAGTGGCTGGGTATAAAATTAACTCAAATAAATCAGTAGCCTTCCTCTACACAAAAGAGAAACAAGCCGAGAAAGAAATTAGGAAACAACACCCTTCATAATAGACCCAAATAATATAAAGTACCTTGGTGTGACTTTAACCAAGCAAGTAAAAGATTTGTACAACAAGAACTTCAAGACTCTGAAGAAAGAAATTGAAGAAGACCTCAGAAGATGGAAAGATCTCCCATGCTCATGGATTGGCAGGATTAATATAGTAAAAATGGCCATTTTACTAAAAGCGATCTACAGATTCAATGCAATCCCCATCAAAATACCAATCCAATTCTTCAAAGAGTTAGACAGAACAATTTGCAAATTCATCTGGAATAACAAAAAACCCAGGATAGCTAAAACTATCCTCAACAATAAAAGGACTTCAGGGGGAATCACTATCCCTGAACTCAAGCAGTATTACAGAGCAATAGTGATAAAAACTGCATGGTATTGGTACAGAGACAGACAGATAGACCAATGGAACAGAATTGAAGACCCAGAAATGAACCCACACACCTAAGGTCACTTGATTTTTGACAAAGGATCCAAAACCATCTAATGGAAAAAAGATAGCATTTTCAGCAAATGGTGCTGGTTCAACTGGAGGTCAACATGTAGAAGAATGCAGATCGATCCATGCTTATCACCCTGTACAAAGCTTAAGTCCAAGTGGATCAAGGACCTCCACATCAAACCAGACACACTCAAACTAATAGAAGAAAAACTAGGGAAGCATCTGGAACACATGGGCACTGGAAAAATTTCCTGAACAAAACACCAATGGCTTATGCTCTAAGATCAAGAATCGACAAATGGGATCTCATAAAACTGCAAAGCTTCTGTAAGGCAAAGGACACTGTGGTTAGGACAAAACGGCAACCAACAGATTGGGAAAAGATCTTTACCAATCCTACAACAGATAGAGGCCTTATATCCAAAATATACAAAGAACTCAAGAAGTTAGACTGCAGGGAGACAAATAACCCTATTAAAAAATGGGGTTCAGAGCTAAACAAAGAATTCACAGCTGAGGAATGCCGAATGGCTGAGAAACACCTAAAGAAATGTTCAACATCTTTAGTCATAAGGGAAATGCAAATCAAAACAACCCTGAGATTTCACCTCACACCAGTGACAATGGCTAAGATCAAAAACTCAGGTGACAGCAAATGCTGGCGAGGATGTGGAGAAAGAGGAACACTCCTCCATTGTTGGTGGGATTGCAGACTGGTACAACCATTCTGGAAATCAGTCTGGAGGTTCCTCAGAAAATTGGACATTAAACTGCCTGAGGATCGAGCTATACCTCTCTTGGGCATATACCCAAAAGAGGCCCCAACATATAAAAAAAGACACGTGCTCCACTATGTTCATAGCAGCCTTTTTATTTATAATAGCCAGAAGCTGGAAAGAACCCAGATGCCCTTCAACAGAGGAATGGATACAGAAAATGTGGTACATCTACACAATGGAATATTACTCAGCTATCAAAAACAACGAAGTTTATGAAATTTGTAGGCAAATGGTTGGAACTGGAAAATATCATCCTGAGTGAGCTAACCCAATCACAGAAAGACATACATGGTATGCACTCATTGATAAGTGGCTATTAGCCCTAATGCCTGAATTACCCTAGATGTCTAGAACAAATGAAACTCAAGACGGATGATCAAAATGTGAATGCTTCACTCCTTCTTTAAAAGGGGAACAAGAATGCCCTTGGCAGGGAAGAGAGAGGCAAAGATTAAAACAGAGACTGAAGGAATACCCATTCAGAGCCTGCCCCACATGTGGCCCATATATATACAGCCACCCAATTAGACAAGATGGATGAAGCAAAGAAGTGCAGAAGTGTAGATCGCTCCTGAGAGACACAGCCAGAATACAGCAAATACAGAGGCGAATGCCAGCAGCAAACCACTGAACTGAGAACGGGACCCCCGTTGAAGGAATCAGAGAAAGAACTGGAAGAGCTTGAAGGGGCTTGAGACCCCGTATGTACAACAATGCCAAGCAACCAGAGCTTCCAGGGACTAAGCCACTACCTAAAGACTATACATGGACTGACCCTGGACTCTGACCTCATAGGTAGCAATGAATATCCTAGTAAGAGCACCAGTGGAAGGGGGAAGCCCTGGGTCCCTAAGACTGAACCCCAGTGAACTAGACTGTCGGGGAGGGCGGCAATGGGGGAGGGTGGGGAGGGGAACACCCATAAGGAAGGGGGGAGGAAGGGGATGTTTGCCCGAAACCGGAAAGGGAATAACACTCGAAATGTACATAAGAAAAATCTCAAGTTAATAAAAAAAAAAAAAAGAAAGAAAAAATGTGACCTCAGGGCTGTGCTCCTAAGAGCTACACCAGAAAACCCTCCTCCATCATTTACGTGGAAGAAAGCCAGGTTCTGGCAGTTTGTTTTGTTTTATTTTGTTTTTTTCTGAAGAAGGAACTAGGCACTAAGTTCTGAGTTGACTCTGGACAAATATATTACATTTCATCCCACAAAAGCCACGGTTCCCTTTAAGCATCGTGTAAGTTAGGAGGCACACATGATCCTGCAGCTCATCAAGCTCGCCTTGAGTAACTCTGGACCACTATGCCCAGGAAGGATGGGATTTTGTTACCTTAAAAAATAATGCTTGTTTGGCAAGCCATCAACCAGGTGACCAATAAGGAAGACAATGACAGAAGAGGCTCTGAGGGGAGCTAGGCTTTGGCCATTGTGACCTGAGTAGACAGAGCACCGAGAGGCTGGCAGAAGTGGAAGACAGTGTCAGGTAGAAGATGAGGTTGCAGACATGGACTTTAAGGACACCCAACCGTTCTCGGCCAAGCAATCCCCTCAAAGCTAGTGAGAAGGCGTTGGAAGTCCATCATTTGAACATGCTTGTATTTAATGTGTCTAGATTAACAGTCATTAGCATATATTTAAATGAACTTATTCTTTCTTGGATTTCTTTTATTATTTTTTGGGGTGGGTCCTTATTAATTTTGCAAGTTAAAGAGCATCTTTGAGTGTGGCTCAGGGGAAAGACGCTGGAACTAATTAGAACAAGTGCTACGCTCATCTCATCAGCTGATGAGCTATGGCAGATGAGTCCCCCCTGAGCAGGGGAGCACGGTCCACATCACACTCCACACGCTTGGGAAGTAAAGTACGTCGCTGCTCTTATGATGTAGCAGCAGCCATTTCAAGTCTAATTAGGTGTGCAGAGCAGTTCTTTTTCTGACACAGGCTGCTTTCAAAGGGCAGGAATGACAAGCACTATTTCTGGCCACTTCCTTTAGGGACATGGCTTTCTGTTGGAAAGCAAATGGTTTTAGCATTTTACAAGAGGGAGACATACATTAAGAGAACATTTCTTCATGTTTGGTTATGAGCCCAGCCTTTAGTGGCTGAACTGCCAATAGTCAGCGCTGAAAACACACGTACGAGTAACATCCTATAGGCCAGAAATGTATATTCACAAATGCATGTAACAACACTAGATGGAAAAACAGGCCATGAATTTAAGAGAGCAAGGAGGGGTGCATGAGAAGGTTTGAAGGGAGATATGAGAAGGGGGAAATGAGGTAATTATATTATAATCTCCTCCCAAAGAAAGGAAAACCATTGCTTGCTTTTAGCTTTTAGCAAATATATAATTGCACTCATAAGCAACTTTCACATTATGTATATAAACCAATGTTTGTAGTTTTCTGATATTTGTTTATAATCAGTAATTACTCAAGCTTCTGAAGGAGTGCATTTAAGTTCTAGGTTTTTAAGATAGAGTATAAAAATTCTCTCATGGGGACTGATGTGGGCAGCTTGTGCAATTAATTTGTCTAATTAAAAAAAAAAAGCACCAACTGGGAGCACCCTGTTCTCTTCCCCTGGTGACAGCTCAGATTGGGCGTCGTAGGCTGCTGAGCAGACACGGAGCGTGTGGCTTTCCTTCCATCTCGCCAGCTGTCAGAGAAGTCTCTTGCTTCTGAGCCTTCTCGGCTAGGCAGCATTTCAGGACACCAACCTCGAAAGGGTCCTCAATAGCTTCTCCTCAGCGTCTGCGCAGTTCAGAGACATTTGTTTCTTATAAGGCTTAGGGGAGCTCTCTGTTGCTAGAGATATGCGAAGAGCTTCCGTTCTTCGTAAGATTCCGTCACTGAGTCACGGTCACTGAGTCACTCCACGGTACGAATTGTATGTTGGAATACTCAAGTCTAATTTAAATGTGAATCACACAGGAAGAATTTAGAGTCTGGAGATGACTCTGCAGATCTGAGGTAGGACGCAAAGTGACTGACTTCCCAGACAACAGGCACGGTGGATAGACTAGGGCACGGTAGATTACTGTGAGAGGCACACTGTTACTGCCGGGTTAACCGGGAAGGCTCGGCCAGCTTTGCCAGCAGCAGAGGGAGAAGGAGGCAACAAGAGCTCCCGGCTGTGGGAAAGATCCAGAACACTCCTTACAGTAGCTGCTACCTTCTAGAATTTTAGACAGGATCCTTTTGGATGTGAACTTGTCTCCTCAAACAGAATATTTTTAGCATTTCTGGTTCCTGGGTATTCAATGCTGTAAGAATCATGTCATTATGATAACTGATGGAAGGAAAGTGTTTGAATAATAAAAATAAAGAAATTAAGTTCTGCAGTGTTGAACATAAACTATAATGAATAGATTCTTCCTGTTTTGTTTTACTACATAATGCTGTAGGGCATTGGAGAGAGAGTGTGACATTTCCCAATGTATGGGATTGACAGTTGCTCTGCATAACCCCTCAAGTGTGCTAACTTATGGTATACTTCCTCATTCTTTGTTCTGGAAGATTCCATCAACTCTCTCTTCCCTTTCTGGGCACCAAGCAATTCTTCAACGTGTCTTTAAGATGAGAAGAGTTAGTAATTAGACTGGATTGACTAACTGGGGTTTAGAAATGACGGAATTGATAGGATTTTTCTTCTTCTTGTTTTCAATACTGAGGACTGGATGTAGGTCCTTCTGCTGCTAGATAAGTGCTTTAACACTGGGCTGTGTTCTCATCCCATAGACTTTGTGTGCATGAGTTTTATTTTAAAATAGAGTTCTCAAATCCCCCCACCCCCAATTCTAAAGTTACACCTACAGTTACAGTTAATTCCTTGGGGACATTGTTGGAAGGCAGTTCATAAGGAAAAAAAATCTACATGGAATGAAGAGATGGGAAAATGATGAAAATTTTAAGGAAGCACAGGGATTTGATAGTCTTTCCCAACAGCAGCAAAATAAGTAGTATCCATGAAATACTAATAGGTACAGCTGTAGATGTAATATAATATTGTCCATAATGTGCTAGGGCAAGGAGTTAGGGGAAAATGTTGAGAGTAAAGAATATGCTGGTGGACCTGTATTCGATTTTAGGACTGTATTATAATTAGGCCAACAGCATAGTTATATCACAAAAAAGATACTAAACTCATGTTCTATAAGGTAGGCCAGCAAGGCTGTTTGGAGCAATGCATTGTCCTTTCAACCATACCAGTGACTGGGCAAGCACCTAACCGCCAGAGGTAGCTCACCATGTGGTGCGTATGCTTAGGGTCCAATGCCTTTGATGGAAACCAACACATTCTGAAAGGCGATGATGTCTTTACCAATGATATCACTTAGTAGAGTTTAACGGAAGACTCGTGCAGAGTATTTATAGGGCTCTATGGGAAATGTGTGGGGTGCTGGGAGAACACCTGGGAAGAAATAACAACACCTGACCTAAATTCACAAACGAACACGGGACTTTCCCATAAAACACAGAAGGGGACATGTTTCAAGAAAGAAGAAGCCATCTGCAATGACACAGAGGTATCAAGCGATATTTCTTTGTGGAGAGGGCTTAAGTTCCACGTATGCATGGATTTCTAAGCCATCTCACTCACTCTTATATGACAGCACTTCAAGGGTTCCTGCAACGTTGTCTGAATGGGTACTGACCATTCACAGAATGCAGAAGGAACAGTGATAAGTATAGGAAAAGAGACAGGTACGGACAAGGCAAAGGCAGATCTGGATGTGAGAAAGAGTCTGGTCTTTGTCCTGTAGAGGGTATGGAGGAGCACAGAGGTTTACTGAGAGAGGAAATCAAACCATAGGAATGGATAAGATCTCACCTTGGCCCTAGTCATGGTGGCACAAGAGGCACAAATAACGAAGGTTGTGATTGGTTAGTCTTGAGTTAATAGAGAAAAGGATTCATTGCCTGGGTCTGCAGAGCAGCACAGAACAGTAGGTCTTCTGCACAAACTCAGAAGTACAAGAAGTTAAGGGGTGCAATGGAGAAGACATAGGGGTCACCGGTGAGTAGCAAGCCACTGTTGATGTCAGAGGAGAACGCTTCAGCAACGGGATGAGTGCAGAAAGGAAGCAGTAGAAGGTGGGGAGCTGCTAAGACAGCACAGATGTTAAGTGAAACCTGCGTCTCCAAGAATAGCTCTCAGGTGATTCATGGGACAAGGTGGGAGACATAGGCACACACGTGGATGATCTTTCAGGGATGTTGAGATTGAACAAAAAGAGACATCTATCATTTATCAGGCAACGGAGAATAGACTCAAGCAAAGGTTCTTAGAGAATGGGAGAGATTAGACCAACCTGTAGGCTACAGGCAAGATAGCCAAAGCAAAATGGTGTTACTAGTGCTTATAGCAAGCAGGATGCTGATGGATCCTGAGCAGTGGGGGAACTTCTAGGTCAACGTGACATTAGGGCAGAGTAGAAGCAGAGAGGATGGGTCAGTTTCTAAAGTGCAAGGAAGAGAGGGAACAGTCCTCCGGTGGTGACAAGACAGACTACCTTCCTAAATGTTGATCTTCTTCACGTGTACCCATGGTCAAGCGTATACTCCTTGTATTTAGTTTTCCTTGTGCAGGAGTGTGGGTTTACATGCCGAGCAGCACGCGGGATTTAGTGGGCATTCAAATAACTTTAACTTGTTGGTACATGTATTTTGGATATTTTTCAACATATGAAAAAACTGTATAGCTATCAAAATTTATAACATTTAACCGAAATCAATTCATTTATACTTTTCTCAGTGAGTTTTATTTGAAATTTTAAGTGTAAATGTTACTTCGGAACAACTTTGCCAAGTCTAGCATTAGAAGATACATTAGAAGATACGGTCGTGTAGAACTGTTTTTTTTTTTTTGTTTTTTTTTAACTAAAATGCATTATAACGCTCATTAAAACACACTTTTTTGGAAATGTAAAACTGATTTGTCTAATGCACTACAAAATTCTGTACAAACGCATCAACATTGTGAAACAATGTTAATAGGAGGAGTGATAAAATATAATATATTTTCTTTAAATCTTAGGGCAATTAGTATAACTTTTGCTAATGTAGTGTAATAACTGCAATTATTTTCATCTGCAATTTTTGCTGGGATTTATATTCATTAAAAGTCCATGGTTTCGTATTCTGTAATGTGTAAAATGAACATGACTTAATAGTGTTTTATAGCAAGATAATGCAATAGGTGGGTTCATTTATTTAGTTAACAATCAAGCCTCTTACATGTAAGAACTAGGATTCAAGTTATCCATAGCACAATTCTGGAGGGTACTATCTGCAACTCCCTGGAGTGTCACTCCAACTGCACACAGTCCACTTACATTTCTACTCAAATAAGCCATGACCATGCACTTCTGGCATGGCCAGTATAATTTCTGAGCTAAAACTTGCTATATCATCCTGGAGAGAAGTATGTGATCTTTGTGATTTAAAAGTCTTAAGACTTACCGAACCAGAAGAATTTCAGACCTAGTTGGAAAATGAATTACATATTAGTTATTTTTAGATTTGGCTTTATAGTACTTTCGTAAAGCCTTCATTAAAAGGTACTGCAAATCTTCTCTACTCCTAAAAACGACTTACACTGATCCAGCATGTGATATCCACATTTAATTCCAGCACTCAGGAGGCAGAGGCAGGGGCAGAGGAGAGGCAGAGAGGCAGAGAGGCAGAGAGGCAGAGAGGCAGAGAGGCAGAGAGGCAGAGAGGCAGAGAGGCAGAGAGGCAGAGGCAGAGGCAGAGAGGCAGAGAGGCAGAGAGGCAGAGAGGCAGAGCGGCAGAGAGGCAGAGGCAGAGGCAGAGGCAGAGGCAGAGGCAGAGGCAGAGGCAGGAGGCAGAGGCAGAGGCAGAGGCAGAGGCAGAGGCAGAGGCAGAGGCAGAGGCAGAGGCAGAGGCAGAGAGGCAGAGGCAGAGGCAGGTAGATCTTGATGAGTTTCAAGCTGTCAGTGCTACATAGTGAGACTGTCTCAAAGCGCCCCCACTTTACATGAACTTATTAAGCATATTTTATATGAGTGAATTTCCTCATTGATCTGCAGTTTCAGAATTGAGTAAATCTTCATTTGCCTCCTTCTTTTGTTCTCTCCAGCGTTTTCCTTTTAAATCCCAATTCTGCTACTGCCATCATCAGGTGAGTGATCTGGACTCACAGTCCACAGAAATTAGTTTTGAGGCTGGAAGAGGTTGGGACACAGGCTTATCACTAATACATACGTGATGAGCTAATTTTTGCAACTCCTTTTTTCTCCAGAGACCCACAAGAAATGACTGTACAATTAAAACTAAACAAGTTTATAATTCAGATTCATTGGTTTTTATATTATTTTTTCTATTCTTTTTATTCTATTACATTCTACTCTTATTTTTATAATTTTTTGATGTTGACTTGGTTTGCATTTAATTTGTTCCTGTTTTTCCAAGTTTTGTGTTGCATCATTAGGCCATTAAGCTATTAGGAACCTCCAGGTTTTAGATGACACGTTGTCTGCCTTCCGTGCTCAGAACACGAGTGACCCTATTTTCCATGGGAATCAGTAGCAGGGATTATACTGGAACCTTGGGAATTCTGAGTCCAGTTAACTGACTGGTTCATTATCAGACCCAGCAACCTGTCTAACTTTCCTGAGGATATCATTTGAGAAAGGTTTTCAGCCACATAAGCGGCATGACTGGAGTGTTAACGTGCTAGATGTTTATGCTATTAACCCATTAGAGGTAAACTCCATATAAAGTCTTCACTGTCCTTATCCTTGGAACAAAACCAGGCATATATGTGAAATGAACAAGGAGGAAGAAGAAAGACAAATTAGGCAATGGCATTGTAGATAAACGGGAGCTGAGTTCTGCTAAGGTTGCTATAAACGTCTAGGCAAAAGACAACCAACAAAACAGTGCTGTCCAGTTTTGTGCACTCAGCTGCACTGCTTAACTCATGTGTGCAGTGCATCTTCCTGACTTTGTTTTGTGGTTTTCTCTTCCCAGTGCAATAAGATAATTGTCTAAGTATGCACACGAAGCCCCAAGGGGCACATGGTCAATAAGGTAAATGTGCCGCTCTTTAGGGAAATTACCTGTCGCAAATTAGGCCTTCTCAAAAGGCAGTCATTCTGCTGTGGCCTTTCTGTATGGCTCCTCTAGAGCAATCACACTTACCTTGATGACTTTGATGAATATAAATCTTCACTTGTAGTTTCTTCATTTAAAATGGCCTCGAACTACCCAATGGAGTAAAGTGGTGGAACTAAATCGGTAATTACTGTTATGGGGTATTTTTTGAACGTTGAAATTTCTGTCTGCAAATACTTCTAATGCCCATTTTCCATAGTTATATAGAGAAATGGCCAAAAAAATACTTTTGAATATAAGAATTATTAACTCCACTATTTTAACTCCTAGGAGGAGAGAGTACAACAGGGTACTTTTGTGATTCAATAAAAATTGCAGATTTTATAGTAATTAAACCTCATGATAAAGGCTTGACTACAAAGTAACTTGTTTCCAAGACTCTCCTGACAGCACTGATTCTATCCCCCCCATAGGGCCTGGGGGAAGCAAAGTACAGAATCAGAGCATCTGACCACACAACAGTTTCTTACTTAGACACTAGCACAGCGTTGTTCATTTTTTTAGTGGTAAGAGCTTGACCTCACAAAGGTGTAGGGGACAAAAATAAAGGTAGTCCAGGATAACCGCAAAGGGAGAAGTATAATTCCTCCACCCCTACGTGTAGGCAAAATCATAGTATATAAAGACACACGTATTATAGTTTGTTCCAAGACACCAGAATAGTTCAGCCATGTGAACTGAGCAAATACTGGATTTTCGAACTGTTCCCAGACAGCTTTTGTTAGATTAGCTGGACTGCAGGCTATTAGTCATTCTAATATATCCTATTTCTCTACATATAGACATTCATCCTGTAAGTCCTGTTACTCTAGAGAACCCTCACTAATACATGTCCCAATCAGAACACACACGCACACACACACACACACACACACACACACACACACACACACACACACACACACACATATCCCAGAGTAAATCGAATCAACACAATGAAAGACTGGCACAGTGACGACTTATGACACTAAAGAAAGAAAAGGTGGAAGATGCCACAGGATGGAAAAGACCTTCTACATTCAAGATTGGCAGAATTAACATGGGGAAATATTAATTTACAGATAAAATGCAGTTCCCATCAAAAGTCCAACACACTTCTGTGTTCTAAAACTTTTACATTCCAATAACGAACAATTTTACAGAAATTGAAAAAAGAATGTTAAAATTCATATCAAAACCCAAGATAACCCAAGATAACCAAGGATGCTCCTGAAATAAAATGATGTCTAGAAGTATCACCATCTTGGATTTCAAGTTATACTTCAATCTATAGTAATAAAAACAGTATGGTATTGGCATAAAAATGGACACATTAATCAATGGAATAGAAGTGAGGAGGCACAGATAGGATAGGACCAGACTTCTATAGCTGCCTTCATTTTGACAAAGAGGACAGCAGAAATGCAGTGGAGAAGATAACGTCTTCAACAAATGTTGCTGGTTGAACTGGATAGCTTTGTGTAGAAGAATAAAACTAGATCCATATCTTTCACCCTGCACAAAACTCAACTCTAAATAGTTAAGGAACTCGACGTAAGACTCAATATCCTAAATCTGTCATAGGAGTGTGGTGGCTTGAATACGCTTGGCCCAGGGAGTGGCACCATTAGGAGGTGTGGCCTTGCTGGAGGAAGTGTGTCACGGTGGATGTGGGGTCTGAGGCTCCTATGCTCAAGCTCCACTCAGTGTGGAAGAGTCTCCTGGCTGCCTTCTGATCAAGATGTAGAATTCTCAGCTCCTTCAAAGCCATGTATTTCTGGATGCTGCTATGCTTCCTGCCATGAAGATAAGAGACTGAAACTCTGAAACTGTAAGCCAGCCTTGAATAAATGTTTGTCTTTATAGGAGTCGCCTTGGTCATGGTGTCTCTTCACAGCAAGACAACTCTAAAAGATAGGGAGAGAGTAGGAAGTAGACTTGAACTCATTGGTTCAAGAATGAACTTTCTGGACAGGACCCTGAGCATACAGATCTAAACACTCAAAATTCACAAGTGGGGCCTTAAAAGCTACTGTACAGCAAAGGACACTGTCATTCAAATGAAGAGGTAGCATATAGAATGGGGAAAGAAAACTTTACCAGGTATAATCTAAGAGAGGTTAGAGTCTAGATTATGTAAAACTCAAAAGACCTTAAGTATCAAGAAAACAAACAACTCAGAAACTGAGCTACAGAGCTCAACAGAGATTTCTCAAAATAAGAAATTCAAATGGCTGAAGAAATACTAAAAACTAAGAGAACAGGTCAATATCCTTAGCTACCAGGGAAATGTCAAGTTAAAAATACTTTGAGATTTCTTATCCCAGGCAGAATTGCTAATTTCAACAAAATAAGTGTAAATGGATGAGGTTACCATGGAATCAATGTACAGAATTCTCAAAAAGTTAAAAATAGAGCTAAGATCTGACCCAAGTGTATGACCACCTGGCATTCATGTGTAGCACTCTATATCCTACTACTGGTTTGCTCACTGTTCATTGTTACTCTGTTCACAACAGCCAGGATAAGGAGATAGCAGAGGTGTCTGCTAACTGGTCAATGGATAATGAAAATGTTGTACATTTGTACAACGGAATATTATTTAGTTGTTAAGAAAAATTTCAGGTAAAGGGGCGGAACTGGAAGTAATCATTTTGTTTGAGGTAAACCCAAACCCAGAGGGACAAACTTGTATTTTTTTTTTCTTCTCAGAAGTGGTATATGGAGAGATTGGGAATAATGAATCAGAAAGTCTTAAGTGGGGTGGAGGATTAGATGGCAGGGCTGAGAAGGAAGGATGGGGTACAGTAGCTCCCAGGAAAACCTTTGGAAAAGGCATATAGATACCAATATAAATGCCAGTAGCTTATTAACTGTCTATGAGACTCATGGGCCCCGCCCCTTGTTTTAAAATTTAGAAGGAATATTCCACGTACATATAATTCTCTATACGTATGTTTTTATAACTTTTCTTCAGAGCTCTGTTCAGTGTATGATGTCTCTCGAACACTGTGAATTATTTCTGTAGAAGAGAAGAGAAACCATTCTTTACCTTATAACTGTTCATTACTGGACTGCTAGCCTAAACAGGAGAACCCCTGGGGACACTTACTGGGAACAGAAAGAAAACTTTACAAACCTAATTAACTTTATTTTATGAGACATTCACGGATTAAATGGGCTCAGTTGTACGGTGGTGTGTGTAATAGTAAAACGCAAGTAAAGTTTGACTGTAGCAATGACCTTGGGTAAGCTTCACTCCAGTCACCAAACGCCAGCCAGTGTGGGCAAAGAGCAGAATGAATGATTCTTTGTTTCACAGCAGGTTCCACACCAGAAAATGAATAAGAAATTGGTAAATCTCTTGAATCATTGAATTAGGAAAGTAATTAGCAAACCCAGTTAAAAATAGTACTGATAAGAGATAAGAATACTAGAAGTACTCAGATAAAGCAGAGATTTGGCAAAAATAGAGAGCCCTTTATCTGATTTCATCAAAATATACTTGGAAATATGAATAAAATAGGTATTCTTGGTTGTGAGCCTAGCCTTTAACGGCTGAGCCATGTCTCCAGTCTTAAAATAGAAATTCTTATAGGATAACGTACATTTTACAAACAGATCTCAGGAAATACAGAAACTCTAGAAGATTAAATATTGTGGGAGAGAGTGAGGGAACTGTAAAAGGGGACCACTTCATTCATCAAACAAAACCAAATCAAAGCTCACTGACAAAACTAATCAAAACAAAAAAACCCCAAAGAACTGGGTAATATTAAAGATGTATCTTCAAAGACTTGATGCCTTTAATGCTTGCTCAAGTGCTTCATAGGAAGGACAAACTAGCACTTTTAGATTTGTCAAGTATGATAGTAAAAGCTGATAAAAAGATAATTATCATATGGTAATAGTGACACAAATAGAACTTAGGAGTCTATTATAAGCATAGTCTATTTAGACCAAATGTAGTTTTTTTCCAGGTTAAAGAGACAGTTGGGTGCTAGTGACCTCAGGCCTGCTGTGCCAGCCAGCTGGCTCTCAACAATTTCTAAAAAAATGTTTTGTTTATTTTTGTTTTATGGGCATCGGTATTTTGCCTGCATGTATGTCTGTGTGAAGGTGTCAGATCTTGGAGTAACAGACAGCTATGAGCGGCCATGTGGTTGTTGGGAATTGAACCTGGGTCCTCTGAATGAGCAGTCAGTGCTCTTAACCAGTGAGCCATCTCTCCAGCCCCTAGAAAGACTTTTAGTGAAATAGGAATTGAGTACATTTCCTTAAAGTAGTAAAAATACTACTGTGAAAGGAAGAGCTAGTATTTTAATAGTGTAAAATGTGACTTTCCATTAAACTCATGAATAAAACAGTTTTTTTCCATAATTTAAACTGTTAGTGCCTTTAAGGAAGCAATGATCTATTTTACCAACTGTAAAAATAAATCAGAAGCACGTAAGCAAGAAGAGAGAAGTTGTTTAGAATGGTGGCACAGACCTATAATCCTAGCGCTTGAGAAGCTAAGAGAGAATAAAGGGCATTTAGGGCCAGCCTTGGCTACAACACTAACTAAATCCCACATGAGTGCATGAGTGTGTATGTGTGCGTGAGTGGGGTGCGGGGCAAAATAACATCAAAACCGCTCAAACCATGGAAAGTAAGCTATTTGTTACCCATGTGGCTTGAATATATGCTTCCAAAGCCCAGGGAACAGAATGTAAAAGACAGATGAAACTATATAAAAATCACATCCCAAAGAAAATCATGAGAAATCAATAATGAAACATTCAGGCATGTTTGGGGAAAAAAAAAGAATGAACAGTTCTAATAAAAACTGTGAGGAAAAAGAAACCGTCTTGAACAGATTGAAAATGGAAAAGGTGGTATTTCAAAATTTATGGAACTCAGCTAAGAAATGGTCAGAGTAAATTTATAGCTGGAATGCTCTTATTATAAAGAGAAAAATAGATCCCCTGGTCTGAGGACATACCTCACAAAGATATAAGGGGAAAGCAAATCAAACACGAGGTTGGAAAAATGAGATGGCAAGGCCCACAGCAAAAGATACTCAAATAGAAACCCCAGGAAAACAGAATCAATCTACCCAAGCATGATTCTTAAACATTATTCTGTAACGGTGGTTTCAAAATTTATACTAACAAATTCAAATACTTCCGTGAGTGGTAAAATATGAAAAAGATAGAAAGGTAATCAGAACTAGTTTGTAAAGAAATAGGAAATTTGAACAGACCTAAGCGGGGGTTTGTGGGGGTGGGGGGGGAGTTGTTTTATCAGTGCTTAAGAAAGAAAACACAAACTCTTTTGAATAGAAGAGATTGAGTGGGACATTTTCCAAAGTTTTATAAGGCTAACATCAAAGACAAAGGAGATCGCAAGGAAAGGGCAGTGCTCCATCCATCCCCAACAAACACACAAGCAAGCAACCAGCAGTGTTCAAAGAACAACATACCACGGTCAAGTGTTGTAGTGGCAGGAATAGACACTTAAGACATATTATACCAACTGACCGTATTCACAGAATAATATAATACAATCGTGTCAGTAGGTGCAGAAGAAACACATGAGGATGCTGACATCACATCAAACGTCTCTTAACTTGATAAGGGGCATCTAAAACTCCTCTACCTAATATCATTCTAAACAGTGCAAGATTAATGCTTTCCCCTAAAACCAGTCACAGAAACAAAAAAAGGACAGCGGCCAGTAAGACATCTGTTTAGCATCACACTTGAACATTTAGCTGTGACCGACAACGACGTTGTCTGTTGTCTAGAGTCATCCGGCAGGAGGGCCTCAGTTGAGGAATTGAGTAGATCATGGTGGCCATTTTTCATGACTAGGGTTTTGGGGTTACTTTGTTAATTAACTGATGGGGGAAGGCCCAGCCAGCTGTGGGTAGTATCATCCCTAGGCATCGAGTAGGAACTGGCCTGCCACCCAGCTGGCAAGTGTCATTCCAGAAGGTGTCTCTATAATTCTTTGGCTGTGAAGTTAGTTCCTTGGTTGAGAGTCATGCTATGTGGGAATGGGAGACCCGCATGCCTTTAAGTTCCTGCCTTGACTTCTCTCAGTGACGGAATGTGAGGTAGAACTGTGAGCTCAAACCATTTCCTCCCCTAAGGTGCTGTTTATCAGTGTTTTCTCACAGGGAGGGGAATTAAGAGTGTAAGTCAAGAAAAAGATAACAGGGCCATACACATGTGGAAAAAAGGAAAGAAAAACAACTTGCTAGATGATATAATTATATAGAACATATTACAGGATGACAAAGATCAGATGTGCTTACATATATTAGCCATAAATAATTGGAAAATGACATTAAGAAAATGGTCCTTAAGAGCACTGGCTGCTCTTGAAGACCCAGGTTCGATTTCCAGCACCCACACAGCAGATCACAACTGTCTGTTTCTCTAGGGGATCTGAGGCCCTCTTCTTACTCCCCAGGTAAGAATGCGCACGAGGCATACAATTAATCTAAAACAATAAAATACAGTAGGGGCCTCAACGAAAGAAGTCCATGGTCTGTACATTGAAGACTCTACCCCTTGCTGAGAGAACCTGGAGGAGATTTGAGCAAGCAAGGAGGTACATCACATTTGGGATTGAGAAGTTCAGCGGTAAGCTGGAAAGCTGTTCTGTAGTTCCCTGATCTCAGCAGGTCTTTTATTGAACAGAATACATACAAAGCCATTGTGTGTGGAGCTGAAGAACCAGCCTGCTTCCATCTTGTAACCTTAACTACAGATGGTTCTGTATTGCCTGGCAATCAGACTTGGTTTCAGAAGTTGTTTATAACCATTTTGCAACCCCACCTTTGGTTCAGAAGTTATACGACCATGTATGACTCCCTTGCTGTGACTGCTTGCTGTGTTTATGTTGGTTTTTCTGAGACAGGGTTTTCTCTGCATAGCTTTGGCTGCCCTGGAACTCACTCTGTAAACCCAAGCTGGCATCAAACTGATAGATTTGCTTGCCCCTGCCTCCTAAGTGCTGGGATTAAAAGCCTGCACTGGGATGGGATGATCTTGTTTTGACCACTTACTGATGCTTTGCCCCAGGAATCCTGCCTCTTTCCCCCTAGCTGGAAACCCCCAACACCTGAGCTATAAAAGTTTCATCTTCCCCACATCCAATGCTGACTGACCTCCAGGACACTGAAGGTGGCAGTCCACGTGCATGAATAAAAAGGCTCGCTTTAATTAAAGGACTAATTAATTTGGTCACGATGATTTGGATCAGTGGTCTTTCTCTGCCCGTCTTTGGGATTAACAGAGCAGCAGCAAGTCATGGACGGAACATCTGTATCACAATTCCTGAGCCTCAGGGCTCAGGGACCATTTCAAAAGAAGGGAGGGAAAGATTTTAAGAACCAGAGGTAGGAGAGGATCCGAGCAAAATGGTGGCTTCTGGACGGGACAATTGCTCTCATGAGGTCAGAGCACCTGTGTTTGCCTACACACGATCTGCACAAAGTCAAGCTATAGAGAAGTCAACGTTCTCGGAAACAAGGGTTAGGGGCTCATGAGCCCTCATTGCTAACTGAGGAGCTGCTGATGGCTGATGGCTGCTTGAGAGGGAGAATCCGTTTTAAGGCATCTAAGGTCAATCGTGCTCGAGTGGATGGAAATACCCCGGCGTGTATGGGCAACGCTAATTTGATTTGGAGGATTATTAAGGAGTGAAGGGGGAATGAAGTTGGGATGAAGAGGGGAGATGGGGTGGGTCTGGGAGAAGTTAGGGAGGAATGAGGGATACACAGGATACAGTGCGGCACATATGAAACCCTAAGCGTTTATTAAAACTCTATACTCAAAAGGCCAATTCTATCATCTCTGTTTATATGCAAATGAAAGGAGCAGGAAGAGCCCAAACAATTTTGTAAAAATTTAGAGGGCTCACACTGATTTCAAGATTTACACGAAGCTACTGTAGTCTAGAAAGTGTTGTGTTAACATAAGAATATGCATGCAGACCAAGGGGACTGAGTAGGGGCTTTGGAAACAGACATCTCGGTGAGGTCATTTTCATCACCAGAGCCAACCAGTCAATGACAAAGAATGGGTTTTGTGGTTTTCCCAGGAAACAGTGCTAGAACAATTGTCTGTATTTGCGCAAACAAATGAAATGAATTTAAGTCCATAATACCATATAAGAATTACCTTGAAGTTGGTTTGGAGTTAAATATAGGCACTAAGGCTTTAGAATTTATAGAATAAAAACATAGGAAAAAATTTGTGATTTTAGGTTAAGCAAAGATGTGACAGCAAATGACTCAGGTTAAAATGAGCCTGGTTCACTTCACTTCACCCAATCTAAACCTCCCGTGCTTCTGCTCCAAAAGGCACCAAGAAGAAGGCACCAAAAGGCGCCGTCCTAAAGAAGCTCGGTACCTACAATGAGCTTTTGTCACTTAGGATGACGAACAGGGCCGTTTCAGAGATGCGGCAGAGAGTCACGTAGCACGCATCAGGCTCAACTCTCGGTACAAAAAAAATAAGGCAGGAAAAGCGATAAATAGGTCAATATAGAATTGGGAAAATACTTGAGGACACATGTAAGTAAAGAAGTTTATGAATGGTGATAAACACGTGAACACGTGAAAAGATCACAGGAATGTAAACTAACACCGTGCAAAGGAGTCGGTAAGTGTACTTTCAATAAAACGGCGGCGCTAAAGATTTATTTAACCACATGTGAGAAGCACTGGGCGGAGACTGGGGCTCTCAGACGTTGCCGAGGGACTGTGAAAGGGAGCCATTTTGGAAGCCTGTTAGACAATTTACCAACAGGTATGTTAGTCATAAAAATAGTATTGAAAGGTGAAACTATGTAGAAAAGCAGATTAGCGGTCCTTGGCGGCTGAAGGTAGGAGTGGAGAGGGTGACAGATCTGAGGGAGCATGGGGTGACGGATACTCTAAGGGATGGTGCTCATTATGCAAGTACGCCGCGTTTGAAGAACATGATGAACTATATACCTGCAATTGACTAATGTTATGTAAATAAATTATACCACGTGATTTATGTCTAACCAGTTAAATACAGCCTCCTAACAAAGACATTTAAAAGTAAGGCATACACAGGCATGATGTCATTCCCTCTGATTTAGAGTATATGTTTTATATATGTGCCAACCAGTTGGCATACTTCCTATATGAGAAAGAGTGGACTTATGGGTAGGGTAGAAATTTCTTTTCGTTGCATGCTTTCAGAATTGTTACTAGAAAAAAAAAAAGACAACTACCTCAATCATTGCTTCACAATCAAAGACACAAACAAAGAGGACAGTCAGCCAGGCTCCTGAAATGAGGAGGTGTTTGCTCATCAGAATGAGGCCACATGAATAGCCAAACCCCAGATAATCCACATGTGCAGCACTGCACAAACATGGAGCCAGCTCCTGCTACCTTCAGAGGGGAGTGACCGCTGTAAGAATTTTGGGGACCTCTACATGTTTCTAGCAAGGACTTCCAGATTCCACAGTGCTGCGCTAGGGAGAAAGCAAAGGCTTCATCCACCGCAAACAAACAGAGCAGCAGATAGAAGTCTCATGACTCACAGTCTAAGTGAGTGATCAGAGAGGGTGTGGAAGGGGAGGCGGAAGACCCAGGCGCCTCAGCTGAGCGCATGCGCACACGCAACAGACTGTTTCCAGAAAGGCACACATTACGGTAATAGCTAGGATTTCAAAGCATTATCCTGATAAGCCACAATTTAAAAGAAGCCATTTTATATACATTAAAAAATGTGTTTAAATTTCTTTCTGTGAGCCAAACAATGGCTACAATACAGCAATTTTCAGCTATACCCCTTAATATTAGAAATATTGTCCAAAATTTGAGTTTTTCAATTGAACATTAGGAATATACATGTTTAAATTAGAAACACTTCTATTAATCTTAAACAAGCAATGCAAGAAGTCAAAATATGCTGTCAACAGTTAATTACCAAACTTCATGTGCTACTTTATAACAATGCCCCAAGAAGGAGAACTGTGTGATTATTTTGTTATCCTATTAATTTCCCCTCGGTAATGGGAGCTTGCCATAGTGCTGCTCACAAATGCATAGCATTGGGTGAATCAACAATGTAATATTTCCCTGAAGGGAAAAAAGCTCCGGAGAGGGCCACATAAATCATAAATGGTTCTTTCTTTCAGCTCTGACTTCTTTTGCTTGCATTTAAAAATAACTGACTTCCCATGCTGTTTTGAGAGCTTTAAATAGGCGATCACATATGTTTAACCACATAGGGTTTTTTTTTGTGTGTGTGTGTGTGTGTGTGTGTGTGTGTGTGTGTGTGTGTGCATGGCTGTCCTCTGCTGAAGCTTCAGGGTCTGTTTAGATTCAGCAGACGAGTACTGAGTGAGCCACTCAAGATAGTAAGAACGTTACCATGAGTTTAGATGGCATTGAAACCCCGCTGTGACAGTCATACAGCCATGAATCAAGGACTTCCAGTCCTATGTCCTATTAACAGGTAGGGAGGGAAACTCGGTATCAGTCTGCACTATGTTCTTCCCATCAACAGAGAAGTATGGAAGGGCCCTTAGCTTTGCCCCATTCATTTTCTTACAAAGGCTCCAGAAGAGAGCAGTGAAGACTGGAAGCTTCCAGCACCCTCTTAAATTGTGTCCCCATGCTCTTCATGGAGCTCGCTGCCCAGACCCCTTTCCATCACTTTCCAGAGTTATCCACGGTGGTGGATGCCTGTGTCCCATAGTGGAATATTCCTATTCAAACGTATTTATTGGAATCCAGCTCCCAGTGGTCCTTACAAGGATTATCAGAGCACTTGCATTGTAGGAGCTGGCCGGCCTCCCCATTGCTGGCCTGGAAGCCCACATACAATTTGCAGTACTGTTTCCTTTACAAAGCAGGCTTCTCAAATCAACAGGCATAGACTGAGTTCTGCACAACTGACCTTTGTGACAAAACATAACATGGCCATGGCTGGAGCTCGTTCTTAACACTACAACTCCATATTGCTGGGGCAGTAAGACTGAAAGTGCCATCGTAGTGTACAATGTAAGTAGGGTCAAGGGAACACTGCGAATATTCAGCGATCTGGATCCTAAATTCACATTTGTCTCTCTGCCTCTTTTACCTTTTTTTTGAGGCATGATTTTATGCCAGCCTATAGAAAACTTCACTCAAACAATATTACTATAAAGAATTCTTCCCATCTACCCACACGTTGTACTTCACACCTGTGTTCGTCTTACCTCCTCGATGGATGATTAAAGAAGTTTCACTCCCGACGGGGCAGTCCTTAAGTATATCCACTACTTCTGTATGGCTCAGGCTCTGTACATTCTGTTGGTTGATCTCAACAATGAGGTCTCCTTCGCACAGCCCAGGGCATCCCTGAATGTCAAGTATTTGTTTCACCCGCTGTCCCGTGGGACTGTCGGCAATAGTAAAGCCAAATCCCTGGGCACCTTTCACAATGGTTAAGGTCATAAGTTCAGCTTGAGTGGCTCCAGATGAAGCCATAGACACATTGTCATCATGGACGGGTGGTGGATATGTGCCATCTAGTTGGCCATCAGCTGGCATGGAGTGCAAAGAATGAGGTGGCCGGTCTGTAATATCTGGGACCGACTGTGAGGTCCGAGAAATGTATTCCAAATATGTTTCATAGTTATGTCTTCCATTGACCATCACCGGAGGTGGCCTCTCCATTATTGCAAGGGGTGGCACCATGCTGTTGGCAGGATCTTCAGGATCAAAGGGCAAAGGGTAGCCACGACACAACACCAGGTTGACACTCTGACCAATAGGAACAGACTGGAAAAGTTTGACAACATCTGCATGAGTGTGTCCAAGGACACAAACTTCATTAATATAGACAATGACATCACCTGCAAAGAAAAAAGGAGAGATTGACAACATGAGGTAAGTTCAATTAACATTGACATAGAGAAATGGAATTATTTATGAGAACACCGAAAGAGTTCTCTGCTTCTCAGTCAACAGTAAGAAATCAGTTACAGTAATACTTCAGTTCTCCGTAGGTGACTCAAGGACACAAAGGTCCGCCAACAGGAGAATGGGCAACCACATTCAGGCTCAGGAAGAACAAAAGCTAAAGGAATTTGTACTTTGAAGAAACATACGTTTCGTTTTTCTTTTCTTTTCCATTTCCATTTCAGTGTAACCAAGATCAAAGAAATTTCAAACAGAGAAGTGATAGCCATAAATTTTGGATGAAAAAGAAAATTCTGGTATTTGAAGAATTGTGAAGGTGCTGCGAGAACGAAACGAGAAGGCAAAGCGACAGGGCTTGGTGGCCTCTGAGCATTGTAAGAATGTAGTCACCATGGATAATGGGGGCTCGGGACCCTGTCAGTCAAACAGGGAGCTTCTGTGGACACAGTCTCTTATCTTGGAAAAATTATTTCAGCAACAACATTTGTTCTTTTTCCCAAGGGAGAATTAGCATAGGCTTGTAGGAGTCTACCGGTTAGGAGCAAACTTTATGAACTTAGAAATGCTGTGAATACAAATTATTCATTATGAAATATAATCATTAAAAAGATTTCTCCCTTTAAATGTAAAAGGCACAGTTATTTGAGATAATTGTTTTAAAATTTCTTAAATTATGGATGAATAACAACTTTATTTTTGGAGACTAGTTCTATTATGGGTGGGTATTTTTATCCTGATGAAACATAATACTTGAAGCTTTGAACTTGAAAATTAAAATAGTGGCTGCCGCCGCCGAGGAGTATATGAGGAAGGAAAGCTCTGCTCTTACAGATCATCAGAGGCCAACTCAGTAGACAGCTCAGTATGGTGGAGTTTTGAACTGCATAGTACAAGTGGCCAGGGATTTTTCTCTGAGATATCCTCATCTATCAAGACAGCAAACACCAAAATAATTAACAGACTTATACATTTTCAGGTATATGTATATGTGTGTGTGTGTGTGTGTGTGTGTGTGTGTGTGTGTGTGTGTAGATTAAGTCTCCCCAATGTACTTATAAATGAGTAGTTCTAGGAGTAAAAATTCCTAAGAAAAATACCTTCAACTTTGTTGGTCTGATTAACAAGCCATTTTTCCTAAATGTGAGGCAACCGGAAGTTCTAAAGAAATAGATAGAAAGGCTCAACAGACATTGGCAAAGGACCTAGGGTAGGGTTGCTTCTAGAAAGTTCTGTAGCCTTTGTGAGTAAATGCTTGACCACACATTTCCACAATGTCAGAAAGGGTGCTGAAGCACTGAACCCACACTCACAGAGCTGGAGTGGCTCTTCCTTCTCGGCTATTAGGCTTTCTTGCTTGAGGGGAGCCGGTGGGAATGACTCTGCATCATTTTAAACTAACTCTATTATTCATTTCAGAGTCCTAAAAAATGACAGAGCCAGATAGGGTATTTTCTCTCCTCCTCTCCCACCTCCATCCCACTCTCTGGTACTGTTTGGTGTTGAGGATTAAGGCCAGGGGCACTCACATGCTAGGTAACTGTTCTACTACTGTGTTGTATCATGTCTTTAATTAGAATTCCCCAGATTGCTAGGGAGGACAAACATCTTATGTCAGTTTGCTCTTGGGCACATCTGATATTCCCTTTCATCCATCCATCCATCCATTCACCCACCTATCTATCCATCTATCCATCCATCCATCCATCCACCCACCTATCTATCCATCTATCCATCTATCCATCCATCCATCCATCATTCATCTACCCACCCATCATCCACCCATTATCATCCTTCATCCATCCATCTATCATCTATATATCCATCATCCATCCACCTACCACCCATCATTCATCTATCCATCTATCCATTATCAAATCTATCTATCTATCTATCTATCTATCTATCTATCTATCTATCTATCTATCTATCTATCTATCTATCTACCTACCTACCTACCTACCTTTATTCTGGCCCCAGTGTTTTCTGTGTGTTTAGAAGACTGCCTGAGATAGGAAGATGACTTGGGATAGTGATGCAAAAGACTGAGTTCCAAGCCTATCATTTATTAGGAATTTGATTTAGCACAAGGATTTGATCAGATTTCCTTTAAATGATGAAGAAACATAATACCAACTTATTATTTGGGAAATAACTGATAATTAGATAATAGGTGACAAGGCTGTGACTCTACATCTTTATGAAAATATGGTTGCTATTCCTGTAGTTATTTGTCCTTGATAACATCCTTCTGAAAAACTAGGGTGGCCCAATTAAGATATTCCCACTACAGTCATAGCCAAATGATTATAGAAGTGACTGATTCCAAGTGACCAAGTAAAAGGCAGGAAGGTGACAGATGCCACTTTACTCTAAGGCTGTCACTAACTTTAATCACAGTTGACAACCCTTGGTCTCTTAATCTTTCTCTCTGTTCTTCTGGTCTTCTCTAGGAAAAAGGAACTAGTTCTCTTCAGGTCTAAAGAACAGGCATGTGGTAATTAATGAGAACTATTTGTGGTTCTTTGCAACACTGCCTTTAAATGTGTACAAATGGTTTCTACTCCATAGATTTTTCAAGTCATAAAACAAAGCAACTGATGAATAGTATTCTCTTTACTGGGAAAAACAAATTTCTGAAGGTTAAAGATGAGAGTTGAGTTACTGAAAAGCTATCTAACTCCTTGACAAGATTCAATTGTCCACTTTACAAATTATATAAATGCCTAGCTAATGTGCTGTTTCAAAAACTGCTGTAGATGGTGATATATACAAACATGTGCTTGTTTAGATGGAATGGACAAATCAGGTTATTCGTAGACTATGCTGTATGAATGTCATTTACATGTTGTGAAACAAAATAGAAGCCACCTGGCATGTGTCATCCTACTGTGTTCCAAGCCAAGTTCTAAGATAGACTGGATTTAAGAGCACAGGCAGGGGGCCTAGCTCTACTGCCGATCTGCTTGCTTCTTTCAGAGGGAGAGTTGTAAAGGGGTCACTTGATTTCGGAATCTCTCAGTTTCTTCTTTTATAAGCTGGAAATTAGAACATTACATTCATTTCTGCTGTTTCAGGTCTACTGTGAAAATGAGATCTTGCTGTGAAAACATTTTTACCAAGGAAAGATTCTTCACACAAATATAAGGATGCATTTCTCTGGAAAGCTAAGCACATCTTTTCATTGCCTGGAAGGCTACATGGATTCCTCGATTGGACATTTACTTACAACCCGATTCAAGACAGGCAATTCTAGGAATATTGACTTTAGGTCAGATTGATGTGACAGATGAATGTCATGACTTACACTGGTGTGGCCTCACAGAGATCTGATACCCAATGATGGGGTACAGGTAAGAGAAAGGGTGTTTAAAGCTACTGTTCTATATGAAAAAAATGTTCTAAAGTAATTTGGTTCTTTCTTAGTCATGGAGATAAATATTTATCACTGGATTTTTCCTGGACACCTCATCATTTTGGGAATAAAAGAGAACACTCTTGATGAAGGATTGTTTAAATTAGAGTTATTTTTATGCCAAGTCCCTCTACTCCCACATTCTTTGAGTCACCGTGGACTAAAGAATCTTCCTTTTTTGTGTCTCTTATATTGGATCTGCTTTCCTTAACTACCTCTGTGGACCCAACTCTGTGAATTGACTTCTTGATCAATACTCTTTTTATAGTCTACTCTGCTGAGTTAAAGACACTTGACAGCCATAGCTGCCATTTCCCACTCTTTATCTACAGTCCTTTGACCTTATTTCTGTCTTCTCCACCCCACGGATCACCACTGTGGGAAGCCAGTATCAATACTGCTCACAAGCCCTACCTTGAAGCTCGCCATTCAGGTGGAATCTCCTATTCACTACCCTCCACTTTAATGGATACATTTACCTCGACATATCCATCTCTTTTCCTACGTCTTCAAGGACATATTGTACTGTTCCAGTGAAATCGCAGTTACCATATGCTTGTGGCTCTAAACCTCAGACTTAAGTTTTGCTGCTGTTTTGCCTCTTCCAAGCTTTCTGTACAACGTGCAGAATATTATATCAGTACCATATTGGAAATTCTTTACATATTAGGTAGATTTTCATTGAATAGAGTGGTGGGAATAGTTAGAGGAAAACAGCGAAAAGAAATCAAAGCTGAACTTAATACCTTCCCATTAGCGTTTCAAAGTTTTCCTTTTAATCAAGTCAGATTATGATAAAAGAAAAATTTTCATCAACCCTATACATCCTACCAATTATATACACTCTATATGAAACGAGTTAATTCTTCTTCTTACCCAATACGATTTATTAAAGTGTACTTTCTGGGCCTTGTGTTAAATTTAATAGTATTAAGATATTATTTTGACATAGAATTTGATTACCTTTTGTTTCCATTTTCACTGTTTTGTAACGGTCACAAACACATACGTCATACATGTTAACACATTATTTATAATGGTCACAAGCACGTACATTGTACATGTTTACACATTGTTTTGGACCTTATTGATGTTGATTTACTTGTCAATGTTCCCATTCACATTAAAGAAAAGTGTTTTCATTTCGGGAACTTAAGTACACTGTGGTTAGTTGGGGAAGAAGGCTCAGGTGGAGAATAAACATATGACCCGTGCATGTAGCAGTGGGTAGAACACACATCATCCACAGTTGAGCATCTCAGTGCATGCTCATGTCTGCCCGAAAATGGGAAAGACCAGGCCAACAGCACTGAAGAAAGCAAACTGGTCAATGCCCTTTCCCATGATGTTTCCAGAAGAACTTGTTAAAATGGCTCTATGCCTTTTACTGCTCAAAAGTTTTCCCTTAGACCTAAATCTAATTTCTTCTGCTAAAAATGTCTCAATTTCTATTCTTACAAAGATAGGAACATCGTTCTTCTGAAAATAGTTTCTGAAATTCCCATGGAGTCTCTTTAAGATGAAAGTTAGAAAATCAGGCTTCAGTCTGAGGAGAACTCCGTCTGGGCAGTAGATCTTGCCATAGTTCCGTTAACTTGTTTTGGAGATGGCATTACTGTGCATGCCATCAATTTTGGGTAGAGGAATAAAAATGGGTGCTTAAGTTATGAGAGCTATAAAGATATTATTTGAATATAAAGCATGACAAACGACATTGTCAACTAAGATGCGGTGAAACAAACTTTAAATATTAAAATACCTTGTTTTAATGTTTTTTAAAATTTTTTTTATTGATTCTTCTCTCATACAATGGACCCCAACTGCAGCTTCCCCCTCCATCCGTCCCATTTTCCCTTCTACCTCCCCTCTCCCCCAGATTCGTTCCCCACCGCTGTCCCCCCAAAGTGTAGGCCTCCCAGGGCGGTCAACTGAATACTGTACAACAAGATACAATAGAACAAAGGACAAACTCTCATATCAAGGCTGGGCAAGGCACCCAGGAAGGGGAACAGGGTCCCAAAGACAATGTGTGCTATGGTCATGCACGGCGTAATGGGAAATATAATTGCTTAAAAGTCATGAGGTGTTGATTTTTATGCGGGTATGTCAATAACTATTAACTATTTCTGTGCTTTGGTCCTTATTTATTTATTAATTTATTTAGCAAAGATTTCCATGTATTTAATTGTTACCAAGAGACAGGTATCATGCTATAAACAGAACATCAGGTCAGATAATCACTAAAGTATTTTTTCACTGAAATTCTCCTCTTCTCTTTCCTTCCCTTCCCTTTCCCCATCTCTTCTTTTTCTCTCTCCTTCCCCTTCTCCTTTTCCTATGCCAGGAATCTCTTTCTGCAGGAGTCTCTAGCTGTGCTTTCTGGTGTCACAGTAATAACCAGGAGTGGACAAAGGGAAACCACATTAGTTTATTGGATCATAGGGTCTGCTAATTGCAGTAGATGGGACCTCTCTAATGGCTCTTGATTCTTCTGGTCAGGATTATTTCTGTCCCCAAGAGATGTGAGGTATGTGTGATTCTGCACACTGTTGGCATTATTGTCAGAGGCTACCGAGCACCAGATACCGTCTTGCGTTGACTTCCTTGTGAACTCGCCACCAGCCCACATGTTCAACATACTTTCTTCTCATTGTCTTCCAGTGCCTGGCGATTAGTGCCATCTCCAGGGCCATATCCAAGGCATGTGGTGCCTATCCTCCTCATTTCTCACCTCTCTTCATGCGTTCTTCGCTGTGGTTAGCCTATCCATTGAGTTGCCCCTCCCCAATACACACAATTCCCCTCCAGCCTCTGGGTTCTCTACCCCACATTTGATTTTTATTCTTTTGCTCACCAACAAACATCTCTGAGGCCAGCTTCACCTTTTTGACCACTTTGTAACCATCTCTTGTTACTTATTCCCAGTAGAGCAACCTTCAATCCTGAGCCCTATGGCTAGCGCATGTGATGCCTCTAGTCGGTGACTCTGTTTTAATATTCTTGGTATTCATCTGGCATTTATAACCCTCACCTGATCCAGTCTTTACTTTATACACAGACATTTGAGATTGGAAGAGGTTAAGTAACTTAAGAATTCACAGTGATAATTAGGTCAAATTCAGATACCAAATCCAGGACCTCGATATAAGTGTTAAGAATTTTAAGTGGGCCAGGCTAAATTTTGACGTAAGTATATTTTTCAAATTATTATCTGCCGGGCTGCTGGGTAAAATATCTTCAGTTCCTGAGTGTGAAAATTGAGAGATGAACTGCAGTGTTCTTTTGATTGGCTAAGATAATGGAGGGAGGTAGTGAAGCAGATCATTACGAACAGGGAAATCCATTGCAATAGCCTCGTCCATTTTCTGCAGTCATCCACAATGCATTGTTTGGAAGAGGGCTTAGGGGATGCTGAGCTGGAGGAGTGACACTCAGAACCATCGTGATATATCACGTACGCACAAATATGTAAACATTAGAACAGGTAATTTCTAGGATGTGGCTTTGAAGGCCCTGCATCTGATAATGTGCACGACATTGGGTGGTTTCAATGGTCCCAGTGAACCACTGAATGGGCCCATCTCTGGAGGCTTCCTCAGACTTTCTACCAAAGCATCCAGTGACTGCAATGTGTTCTGTGAAGGCAGAGAACACTCCGTCTATAAGCCCAGCCTTAAGATGATACAGTAACCACTTCTCAAAAGAGGAAAAGGTTTCTTAATCGCATCTTAGTACTTCTGCCCTGTGACCTGGTGCAGATGTTTAATTAAAAGCTTGCCTTACGAAGCACACAGGCAACAATTACTCTCCGACAGCTGCGCGTCAGTCCAGCAATCTATTTACATCCCCTCAGTGTTGGCATCGAGTGCTGTGATGTATTTAAATCCTGCTATTTTGTTTCCTTGAAAGGAACATAAAAAACACATTGTGAGGGAATCTAAAGCACTGATTATCTGCTGATCTGGCAAAAGATGAAACAATATTTCAGACATAAAGTAGAGGCAAAGCGGCAAAAAGCAGCAGAGAGTGTTCTGTGTTTTTAAAATTATTGCAAAGTTCCCTAAAGTAGAGGCTTTCGAAATAACCTGTTCGCTTCAGGAACTCGGCAGCATAAATGGTGGGTGAATCTGTCATTTTGCTAAAAGAATATAATGCATTTTAAACAACCAAGTGACAAATATGTTTTTTGGAGGAACTGCATAAAACACAAAAGAAACTACCTTTGAAATGATCTCAAAACCCCAAAGTTTATGAGGAGCATTTTAAGTGTTTTCTAGACTTTCCCTAAGTGCCACTGTGCATTGAGCGCACACATCTGGGCTTAGCCACATATAGCCACCCAACCACAACCACAACTACCCAAGCTATGAAAGTACCTTATAAGGGGTTATTTTCGGTGGACAGTAAGCAATGTGTATGGTTGTTTGCAATCAGAAGCAACTGTAGCTGAACAGGCACAATTAGAATCTCTGTGTCTGTGTCTGTGTCTGTGTCTGTGTCTGTGTCTGTGTCTGTGTCTGTGTCTGTGTCTGTGTCTGTGTCTATGTCTGTCTGTGTCTAAATCTCTCTCTCTCTTTGTGTGTGTGTGTGTGTGTGTGTGTGTGTGTGCGCGCGCACGCGCGCACATGTATGTGTTAATGCGTGTGCGTGTGCATAGGGTCAGAGGATAACTTGGAAGAGTTGCTCTCTCCTTCTAGGTAGGTCCAGGAGATTGAGCTAGGCTGTTAAAGTTGACAGCCAGTGCCTGAGCCATCTTGGTGACACCCTACAATTTTTAAAATAGACTTAGTTTCTAGGGCCCAATGTGACATTATTTTTCCTTATCATCTCATCTCATTCTAACCTAGTGTATCAAGTGGCTAGAAATTGCGTCCCCCCTCCCCCAGTGATTAGGTAGGTGCCTGGGGTGGAGCTCCGAGCTCTCTCTGGGCATGCTTCCAATAGTGTACTCTATTTTACCTGCGATGGCCAGCTGAATGCCACTCTGACTGCACAAGAACTGTGGAGATCAAACGGATGCAGGCACCTACTCCATTCCACACTGCTGCCTCCTGCCTAATGGCTTCTTTCTTGTAACTGTGCGCTCTGCGTTTGCTGCGTGCCCTACCCACACTCTTAGATCTGTAGAGCAGTACTTTGATCCTAGGGGAAAAAGGGATTTGGTTTTTGATACTACAAAATCGATATAAAAGAAGGAAGGGGGAAAGCTCCGTTTTCAGACCCCGGACAACAGTGTGCCAAGTGCTTTGCTTGCTTTTGGACAATGAACTGTTTGCTCTGATGGAGCTGGGTGCTGATCCGGAGTCCGCAGACTCGGATGAGGATGTCCTCCGATAGAGGTGCTGGATCAGCACTTTTGCGCCCTCATCTCCATCACCCTGTGTCCTGACACTGCTCTGACCAGTGCGTCCACTGGGGGCCACGAACAATCTGTAACTGGTAGTGTACCACACGTCCAAACGTCAACCTACTTCTTCCTTCATTTTTGAGAAATCACAGGGCTCCTGCTGCCTTGCAGAATGAGGGATGCCAGAATAGTTCTCACATATGAATTTTAGAAGCGGTACAGCATCAAGTTGTTGAATCTGACAAAATGGCCGGCAGAAAACAAATCATCATGCTAAGAATTTGACTGTGTCCCCACACACGCACACACACACATACACACACACACACACACACACACACATACACACACATACACACACATACACACACACATACACACACACACACACACACACTTCACAGGGAGATAGAATATGTAAATCTTTGTGGACAGACTATCATCATCCCAACTTAGACCCTTTGATTTCCTATTTCAGTTTTGAAAGAGCAATATTGTATATGAGCATCCGTTAGTCAGCTTGTTCAATAGGCCACACACACCATGACCTGCCAATTAAAAGAAAATCCTTCAAACATATGGCAAAATGGGCGAAAGAAAGCTATCTTGGCTTCACTGAGATTTTGGAATCTGGACTTGTGTGGAGAGAAAGGGCAAAAACATGTAGCAACTTCTAATGTTGGGCGAGTGGGACTTTTGTCGTGGGGTGTATACCCCATTACTCCTCATTGTGCTAGATACTCCATATGGGTTTTTATGGGACAAATAATGAAATGAAGTTGCGAGAGAGTCAGAAACAATAAAATAATTTTCTTTTAGACTTAATTATTTTATTACTTTCATAATTATAGCACGAGCACTCTAAACCAGGTTTCTACAAGTTGCAGTGAGATACCGCAATCATAAATGCATAGTGAATGAAAATTTTAGAGATCTATTTGAAAATTTTAGAGATCCATTTGTTTTTTTTTGGGGGGGGGTCTAGCTAGCACAACACGTCTATTAATCTCTCTCTGCTGATTGAATTCACCGTTGGAGCTCAGGGAGCCATGATTACTGGCTAATAATGACAGCCAGTATTATGTGCTGAGTGACGACTGTATGCCAATCCATCACTGTAGAGACATGATCTCATTTCAAGTCTTAAAATAACCTGATGGAGACCAGGCATAGCTTAGACATCCCACAGTCCACCGCAACAAAATGATCATCTGCTACATCTCTATGTGGTTGTCTTTTAAGTGGTGTGGATGTCTAGTTTTATTTATGACAAGATTCACATAGCTAATTTATTTGACCTTAAGCCATAGAGTATAGTTAAACACTTGTAATTTTGTTTATCTAGTCTTACCTGTTTGACTGACTGACCCACATAATGTTTTGGCATAATATTAAAATACCTGATTGTTATGGCACAAAACTTTTGTAATTTTTTTCTTAAGTTACAGTTGGATAAAAAAAATTGCTTAGTGACAGAATTACAAAGTTTATTCTCTAGTCAATGAGGCAAGGAGATGAGAAGGGAACGAAAGGAAGTGCTCCAGCTTCCAAAGAGGGCCACTGCAGAAAAGCTCTCAGGTCACAAAAATCTAGTAAGTACCAAGATTAATAAAAAGTTATTTGAAGGTATTATAAGAAGTTCGTAAGCTTTGGAAACTTGGCTGCCATGAGTTTGGAAGGGCAAACCCACTAGAATTGCATATCATCATGTATTGATTACAATGAGCAATGAGGTGATTTTACTAAGTGATATTACTAAATGATGAATAATCTCCATTTCAATGGGTATAACTGCAAACAGGGCTATTATATAACAAGATCCAACTTTGTTAGATCTAGAATACATTGACACATGTAACATTTTGATTCATTTTTAACTTAGATTGCATAGACACACTAGCTTCTCTACATAAACAGTAATCATTGATTGTTGAGGGCACGGGACTGTGGCCAATTTCCATTTTGAATCCTAATCATGAAGCAGAGAGAGAGGACATGAACTGATATTTTAAATCTCTCATTTACTAAGGTCCAAGGAAGCAAGAGATCTAAGAACTTAGCCAATGAATAATATAAAAAATAGTCAGCAGATCATAAATATTTATTGCCATATCAAACGTCTGCAGTCAATCCTTCAATAATTCCTTCAACATAAAATGCTAGAGTCGAGATATTGGCAAAAGCATTAATTAAAATTCAGACTTAGCTTTGGGAGGATAAGAATTAGGAGCTTTGCCAAATATTTTCTGCTGTCAAATATCTTTATCTAATTTTTACCTAGTTTCATTCTCCCCTTGGGTTTAACTGAAGTTTTAAATTGTTCACCTACTAAGTATGCAAATGGCATCTTAATTCTGACGGTGCTTTTACTTAGATTCCAGAGAAAGACTCCAGCTAAGTAGCAGATTCTTTTAAGGCTGCATTGTCTCTTTTACTGAAATACATGTCTTTGTCCAGTCCAACATTTCTTATAGCTTAAAGTTTTTTAAGATAGGAAAGATACACTAATAATATTTTAAGTGATAACTTTACTGATGCCAGGTGGTTTATTGTCAAATAAAGTAATATATGCCAAAATAAATGGAGTTCTCATGTGCCATTTATGCTCTGTGTGCACGAAATATAATGACATCTTCATTTTCAGTATCTCACAAGCTAAAGGGTTACTTACACTCTTAGCCTCGTTGCACATGGGGATGGTCACATCATTGGTGTGCACAGAACTCCATGGCAGGGGAAAATTAGATAAATTATGATATATGCTTGGTAGATTTTTATAGAAAATAGAGTGCACTTGACAACATTTGTGGGGAGGGAGGTACTAGGGAATAAACATTCGAAGTCATCACTACAGACATTTTAGTCTTTTGGGATCACTGCAGACTTAATTTGTTATTTTTTACGGATTTTACATTAATGATTTTTTTCCATCTTTATTAAATTGGGTATTTCTTATTTACATTTCAAATGTTATTCCCTTTCCCGTTTTCCATCCTCAACTTTATTAACTTAATTAGCAACAAGAGTTTTTAATTACCATGAACTAACCAGCGTATCCAATAAAATATTGGTGTAATTTTAGGCATAAAGTAATCTTAACCTTTAGAACTCTATCCAAATACAATGTGTGGGGTCCCTTCTGCATGCTTTGGAAAGACCAGAAAATAGAAAGATGATCAGAATAGATCTTTAGTACAAAAACACCATAAGCTACAATCTAGTAAAGAAAGTTAGCATGTGTTTACTCTGTGATTAAATATATGATTTGTGTTCACTATTCCAGTGGAACACTAAAAATAACCAATGATCAGAAAAGTAGAGAATAAAATAAAGCACATAAAACTTGGTATCTCTTCCTCATGGAGCTGTATTAAAACCAACTGATGTCACTTCTCATTTCTTTAGTGGGCATCGGTTCAGCAGTGGTGGAGCATAAGAACTCATAAACTTTTGCCGAGAGTGAGAATGATTAGCCATGCAATACGTTCAGCAGATGTGCACTGTCAAGGAAGAGCTGCCCAGAGGTGCCGGTGGATTTCGGGTAACCACGTCAGTGTGAGCGGACAGCATGAGGGAAGAAGTCAATGAGGGGAGACAGAAAAAATGGGCTGTGAAGGAGCGCTGCAATGGCAGGGCCAGAGAATGACGGTGTTTGGACGGGGGCTGATTGCCTGTTTCCAGCGGGATGGGAACCAGACATTAGGCTGAAAGTAGCCATTGATTTCAGCAAGTGGATGCGTTCTGCGGGCATTTCGGAACTTGGTGTCAGCAGACCGTTGAGAGGAAGAGCAAATCATTTCCCATGGTAGTGAGAAAGAGTAGGTTGTCCATGGTACTGAAGAAGCCTGATGTGGGAGAGCAGACAGGAATAGCGAAGAAACCTAAAGCAACAGGCAGAGGGGAAACAAGAAGATGAGGAAGTGGAACAGAGTGCAAAAGAGCGGGAAGAAGGCGATGCAAGACAGAAGGCTGTAAATGTGGAAGAGAAGCGAGCCGGGCGAGCGGCTTGAAGTTCAGCTTCATAACGGAAGAAGCACACCCTTCTCCTCTTGACTCTCTAAATAATGACATTAAAAAAAAATTGGAGCAACACTACGATTATCTTCGTTTTCATTTATGTCATGAGAAGATTCAGTTAGTGATCTCAGCAAGACAGGATGAGACATGGCAACTGTGCAGAGGGGAGCAGTGTCGGTGGACTGTGGGAAAAACAATCAGAAAAGTAGACTTTCATTCTAAGACTTTTCGGTGTTCTTGCCCGGGTGTAGAGAATAGCTAGTGAGGTCAGTGCTCTGCAAAAGTCATGTGCTCTCCAAGGGCCTCCAACCCAGTGTAGTTAGCTATCTGAGTGCCCTGCTTATATCATGCGTTTATAAAGCAATCTCTTAGCCACTGTCTCTCATGTAAAATAATTCACTACAGATTACGAAGGAGGATCAATGAGAGTATTTACAACAGTCGTCAGGCCACTTAACCACCAATAGTTCGTCACCTATTAAGGTTAATAAAGAATGTGTTTGACACATTATCAGACTGACCTTGTTTCTTGGCAAATACTATCCAAAAGTATGGAGAGCTGTACCCCTGCCAGCCATTCTTTTCAAGGACAGCTTGTTGTTATTCTCTTGGAAGCAATTAACAGGCTGTTGTACAAAATAATATGGACTCTGTTCTGAAAACTTTTTTGTTGAATATGGTCCAGAAAAGAAAGTGTTTCAAACTCTGACTCATGAGACTCTTTTCAGATAGTTTTTACTTTATATACAATTTTAACATATTTAATTATTAAGAGAATGCATTGGCCTAGGGTATAATATAATAATTAATATATTATTATTATTATTATTATTATTATTATTATTATTATTATAGAGACAGGGTTCATGAATCCCAAGCTGGCCTTTGAACTCATTTGATAGCCAAGGTAGGCAAAGATGACCTTGAACTCCTGATATTTTTGCTTCTACCTCTTGTATGCTAGAATTTCAGGCATGAGCAATAAATCACACTTGGTTTGTATTTGATATCACACTAAATGAACCCAATCTCATTTGACCCTGAAGAAAAATTATTTTAAAAAACCCCAAATTCAGGTCCATGTCTTGGTTTAAAGGAAGGCTTCAACCCACTTTCCACTTTGTTGAACTAATATTGCTTTGCTGGGTGATGCAATCTGATGCCCAGGGTTTTGACATCATCAAACCGGGGTTTTTTTGCATCAGTCAAACCATTATAAAAGATGTGTCTAATATCTGGGACTTATTAGGGGTGAGTCAAATAGTCAGTGTACTATTCTTCTTTAAAATTTTTTATTGTAAGGATACCATTCTTTTGGCCTTGTCCAGCATCAGTGGGAGGAGAGGCCCTTGTCCTGTAAAGGCTTGATGCCCCAGAACAGGGGAATGCCAGGGAGGGGAGATAGGGGTGGGTAAGTGGATGAGGGAAACCCGGAAAGGAGATAAAATATGAGATGTAAATAAATAAAAATCTAATTTTTTTAAAAAGGGTATGTAACTAAAAAGGAAATTTTAGGATTAAAAAAAAAACCTTTTTCTTGATTCTTTGTGAATTTTATATCATGTACCCCGATTCCACTTAACTCTCAGTCCCTCTATATCTGCCCTTGCAATCTCCTCAACAAAACAACCATCTTTTCAGAGAAGCTGTGGTGTATCACACAATATACCCTCCTGCCCAAACAGTTCACTAGCAAACTTTCATTGCAGAGAATCATTGGTTTGGTTGCAGGCCTCTGGCTTCTGCTACACAGTCAATAGGATCCATCTTGGATATCCAGTTGTTGTCCTGTGTCATGAGATCTTGTAGCTTTGAATCTCCAGGACTGGCCCCTTCGCACGTTCCAGAAGTTCATAGACAGGGTAGATGTTCAGGTGGGCCATTTCAAAACCCTGGATCTGGGCCTGGGTAGTAGCAGAGTTAATCCGTCTACCAGCTCTCCGGTACCTACACGACCAGGGCCATCTCGGCCCCTTAGCCTAAGAGAGGGGCGGAGCCAGTACTCCTTCCTGACAAGGGGCTGCACAACTCTCACGAGCCCTCGCCATTAGGGCCAGGTAAGGGCAAGGTCATCTCTCCTGTTCTCAAACCGCCCTGGGCTAGCTTACCTCTACCCCTCCCGCAGGGCCAGCTCTACTATGCTGCCCAGGTGAGGTACTAGGCTGCCTAAGGACCAGTTTTTCCACAATGCCCATGCAAGGAATGGGTCCAGATAGAGGTGGCAAGAGATGGATTTAGGTCTCCAAGACTTATGCCCTAGGGGCAAACTCACTCACAGGGGGGTTGGTCTCCAGCTGTCATGCTCTCAGGGCCAGTTCTCTCACATTACCTGTGTGAGGGGTGGGGCCAGCTCTTCCGGGCTCAAGTACTCAGGGCAAGCTCACCTGCATCCGCAGTCCCCAGGGTCATCTCTATTGTGCTGGATCTGCTTCCTTGAGTGCTACAGTAGGCAAAGGGTGGGGCCAGCTCCGCATAGCCCTTAGATATCTACATGGCTGTAGGCAACAGCCCAGACCAGGGCGGTTTGCATGGCCAAGGATGGAGAACGGCCCTATTTGGCAGCTCAGGAAGGGAATTCACCATGGCCTCAGGTGGGAGCTCAGGCTAATCACATTAGGCCATTCCTCATCACCCTCACACCTCCATTTCTGCCTCTCTTCAGAGTGCACAGGCCATCCCATGTGCTTCTCCAGCTTTCCCATGTCTGTTTCACTTGCTCATCATAGTTGCCACTACACGCGCTGTGCCAGCAGTGACATCTTCTTTTGAAAGTTGGATGGTTAAAAGTTTGTCCGACCCAAAGACTCCAAAGGAAATAAATCCCCGGCCAAAGTTAAACAAAGCGCAGAAAAACTACTAATTCAAGATGGAGTCATCCCGTCTCATGGTTGAACAACAACCAACTAGAGATGAGCAGATGGGCCAGTGGCGGAAGCAAACACAGCAGGGCATTGTCAGGGCTGTGGTCTCCTCTGCAGGTCCCTTCTTCCTGGGTGAGGATGCAGCTCTGAGAGGCAGGACCTCTGGAACTTGTGTTTGTTACTGGCTCTATTGATGGACAGTGTAATTCACCATTTCCCAAGGAGGAAGAACAACAGCCTTAGCATCTCCTGCTTCTCCTTTCTTCATAACACACAAACCACTTGGCTTCTCTGTCTCTCGCCTCTCTCCACTAAGAGCTTGCTCATTTCCCATGATGGCCCAGCCAGGCCAGGCAAGGAAGGGCCTAGACATGGGCATCACCACACACACACACACACACACACACACACACACACACACACACACACACACAGCCAAACAAATTTAAAATCAACATGACTTTCTTATTTGATCCAGGTTTATCAAAGCGCTTCACTTCATACCATTTTCTTTCAGAATAAGAAACTGTTAATTCCATGAAACCAGTCCATAGCTTGCAATGCAGGTATTTACTATCTAAGCAGAGTGTTCTTTTAGAAATTTTGGAAGAAAGTTACACGTTCATAAGGTACCCATTTTTTTCTAAACTTGTTCTAGAAAAGGTCAGATAGTAAACGAATGATTTTGATTTTATGAAGTATGTGGTTTCCGTGGCAATTATTCACCTCTTTTGTATAGCACAAGTGTCACAATAGATAATACAAATACACGGGCATAGCTGGCCCGAGCAAACTTCATTTACAAAACCAAGTGAAGGCCTGGACTTACCCATTTATTGATGGCCAACCTTGGTCTAATGGAATGTCTTGGACGGTAGACAGTATTACCTCGCTGGGTCTTTGGAAAACCTCTGGTACAGGGTCTTCTGGAGATAGTGGAATCAGGATAGGGGCTCATAATGAGATCACCCACAACTAAATGAGTCTAAGTCTCCAGGACACTGCTCTGAAGTCACTTTAGTGGCATTCCCGGTGCTTAACATCTAATATGACACACCATTATCGATCATTCTTCCTTAGGGGGAGACATGGAATAACTGACATTCGAAGTAATCTAATGGCACCACAACTGTATTTTCATTTCTCTTTTTTTAAACAAATTTTTTTATTGGATAGTTTATGTATTTACATTTCAAATGTTAGTCACTTTCCCTGCTGCCCACTCTGCCACTCACCTGCTTCAATGAGGACGCTCCCCCTCCCACTCACCCACTCCCACCTCACCACCCTGGCATTCCCCTACACTGGCGATAAGAGCTTTCACCGAACCAAGGGCTTTTCCTCCCATTGATGACAGACAATGCCATCCTCTGCTACGTATGCAGCTGGAGCCATGGGTCCCTGCATTTGTACTCGTTGGTTGGTGGTTTAGTCCCTAGGAGCTTTGGTGGGGTCTGGTTGGTTGATAGAGTTGTTCTTCCTATGGGATTGAAAACCCCTTCAGCTCCTTCAGTCCCTTAACTCCCCCATTGGGGTCCCAGGGCTCAGCTTGATGGTTAGCTGCAAGCATCTTAATCTGTATCAGTAAGGCTCTGGCAAAGCCTCTCAGGAGACATCCATATCAGGCTCCTGTCAGCAAGCACTTGGCATCAGCAATAGTGACTGGGTTTGGTGGTTGCACATGGGATGGATCCCCAGGTGGGGCAGTCTCTGGATGACCTTTCCTTCAGTCTCTGCTCTACTCATTGCCCCTGTATTTCCTCCCCTGAGTGTTTTGTCCCCGCTTCTATGAAGAACTGAAGCATCCACACTTTGATCTTCCTTCTCTTTGAGCTTCATATGATCTGTCAATGATATCTTGGGTATTCCAAGCTTTTTGACTAATATCCACTTATCAATGAGTGCATACCATGTGTGTTTTTCTGTGATTGGGTTACCTAACTCAGGATGATATTTTCTAGTTCCATCCATTTGCCTAAAAATTTCATGAAGTCATTGTTTTTTTCTTTTTTTATAGCTGAGTAATATTCCATTATGTAAATGTACCACATTTTCTGTATCCATTCCTCTGTTGAAGGACATCTGGGTTCTTTCCAGCTTCTGGCTATTATAAGGCTGCTATGAACATAATGGAGCATGTGTCCTTGTTATATGTTAGAGCAACTTTTGGGTATATGCCCAGGAGTGGTAAGCTGGGTCCTCAGGTAGTGCTATGTCCAATTTTCAGAGGACCCACCAGACTGATTTCCAGAGTGGTTGTACCAGCTTGCAATCCCACCAACAATGGAGGATTGTTGCTCTTTCTCCACATCTTCATCAGCATGTGCTGTCCCCTGAGTTTTTGCTATTCTGACTGGTGTAAAGTGGAATCTCAGGGTTGTTTTGATTTGCATTTCCCTGATGACTAAGGATGTTGAGCATTTCTCTTTTTTTTGGAGCTGAGGACCGAACCCAGGGCCTTGTGCTTGCTAGGCAAGTGCTCTACCACCGAGCTAAATCCCCAACCCCTAAGCATTTCTTTAGGTGCTTCTCTGCCATTCAGTATTCCTCAGTTGAGAATTCTTTGCTTAGTTCTGCACCCCATTTTTAATAGGATTATTTGGTTCCCTGAAGTCTAACTTCTGAGTTCTTGGTATATATTAGATATTAGCCGTTTATCAGGTATAGGTTTGTTAAAGATCTTTTCCCAATCTACTGGATGCTATTTTGTCTTATTGACAGTGGCCTTGGCCTTACAGAAGATTTGCAATTTTATGAGGTCCCATTTGTCAATTGTTGATCTTAGAGCATAAGCCATTGGTGTTCTGTTCAGGAAAATTTCCCTAGTCCCATGTGTTCGAGGATCTTCCCCACTTTCTATTAGCTTCAGTGTATCTGGTTTTATGTGGAGGTCTCTGATCCACCTGGACTTTGTACAAAGAGACAAGAATGGGTTGATTTGCATTCTTTTGCATGCTGACCTTCAGTTGAACCAACACCGTTTGTTGAAAATGCTATCTTTTTTCCCACAGGATGGTTTTAGCTCCTTTGTCAAAGACCATAGGTGTGTAGGTTCATTTCTAGGTCTTCAATTCTATTCCATTGATCTATCTGCCTGTATCTGTACCAATACCATGCATGTTTTACCACTATTGCTCTGTAATGTAGCTTGAGGTCAGGAATGGTGATTCCCCCAGAAGTTCTTTTACTGTTGAGAATAATTTTCCCTTGGGGTTGGGGATTTAGCTCAGTGGTAGAGCGCTTGCCTAGCAAGCACAAGGCCCTGGGTTCGGTCCCCAGCTCCGGAAAAAAAAAAGAGAATAATTTTCCCTATCCTTGGATTTTTGTTATTCCAAATGAATTTGCAGATTTCTTTCAAATTCTATGAAGAATTGAGTTGGAATTTTGATGAGGATTGCCTTGAATCTGTAGATTGCTCTCAGCAAGATGGCCATTTTTACTATCTTAATCCTGCCAATCCATGAGCATGGGAGATTTTCCATCTTCTGAGATCTTCTTAGATTTCCTTCTTCAGAGGCTTGAAGTTTTTGGTCATCCTGACTTTTCACTTGTTTGGTTAGTCACACCAAGGTATTTTATATTATTGATGAGTATTGTAAAGGGTGTCATTTCTCAGCCTGTTTATCCTTTGAGTAGAGAAAGTCTACTGATTTGTTTGAGTTAATTTTATATCCAGCCACTTGACTGAAGTTGTTTATCATATTTAGGAGTTTCCTGGTAGAATTTTTGGGGTCACTTAAGTATACGTTCATATCATCTACAAATAGTGATATTTTGACTTCTTCCTTTCCAATCTGTATCCCTTTGACCTCCTTTTGTTGTCTGATTGCTCTGGGTAGGACTTCGAGTACTAAATTGAATAAGTAAGGAGAGAGTGGGCAGCCTTGTCTAGTCCCTGATTTTAGTGGGATTGCTTCAAGTTTCTCTCCATTTAGTTTAATGTCAGCTAATGGTTTGCAGTATATGGCTTTTACTATGTTTAGATATGGGCCTTGAATTCCTGATCTTTCCAGGACTTTTATCATGAAGGGGTGTTGAATTTTGTCATATGCTTTCTCAGCATCTAATGAGGTAATCATGTGGTTCTTTTCTTTGAGTTTGTTTATATAGTGGATTTTGTTGATGGACTTCCATATATTGATCCATCCCTAGATCCCGGGGATGAAGCCTGCTTGATCATGGTAAATGATCATTTTGATGTGTTCTTGGATTTGGTTTGTGAGAATTTTATTGAGTATTTTTGCATTGATATTCAAATTGGTCTGACATTCTCTTTCTTTATAGGGTCTTTGTGTGGTTTAAGTGTAAGCATAATTCTGGCTTCAAAGAACGAACTGGGTAGTATTCCTTCTGTTTCTATTTTGTGGAATAGTTTGAAACTTTTGGTATTAGGTCTTCTTTGATGGTCTGATACAATTTGGCAATGGACCCATCTGGTCCTATGCTTTTCTTTGGTTGGTAAACTTTTAATGACTGCTTCTATTTTTCTTTAAGGCATTTGGGACTGTTTTGATGATTTATCTGATCCTGATTTAACTTTGGTACTTGATATCTTTCTAGAAAATTGTCTATTTCTTCCAGATTTTCCACTTTTGTTGAGTATAAGCTTTATAGTAGGATCTGATATTTTTTTAATTTCCTCAGTTTCTGTTGTTATGTCTCCATTTTCATTCCTTATTTTGTAAACTTGGATACTATTTGTGCTCTCTGGTTAGCCAGGTGAAGGGTTTATCTATCTTGTTGATTTTCTCAAATAACCAGCTCCTGGTTTTGTTGATTCTTTGTATCTTTCTGTTTTGTTTCTACTAGTTTGATTTCAGCTTTGAATTTGATTACTTCCTGAGGTCTACTCCTCTTGGGTGTATTTCCTTCTTTTTTGTTTTAGAGTTTTCAGGTGTGCTGTCAAACTGCTAGTGTATGCCCTCTCCAGTTTCTTTTTGGAGACCCTCAGAGCTAAGAGTTTTTCTTTTAGCACTGCTTTTATTGTATCCCATGAGTTTGGGTATGTTGTGCCTTCACTTTTATTAAATTCTAAAAAGTCTTTAATTTCTTTCTTTATTTCTTCCTTGACTAAGTTATCATTGAGTAGAGCATTGTTCAGCTTCCATGTATATGTGGGCTTTCTGTCATTATTGTTGTTATTGAAGACCAGTCTTAGTCCGTGGTAGTCTGATTGGATGCATGAGATTATTTCAAACTTCTTGTATCTGTTGAGGCTTGTTTTGTGATTGAGTATATGGTCAATATTAGAGACGGTACCATGAAGTGCTGAGAAGAAGGTACATCCTTTTATTTTAGGATGAAATGTTCTATAAATATCTATTAAATCTATTTGGTTCATAACTTTTGTTAGTTTCACTGTGTCTCTGTTTAGTTTATGTTTCCATGATCTGTCCATTGGTGAGAGTGGAGAATTGAAATCTCCTATTATTATTGTGTGAGGTTCAATGTGTGCTTTGAGCTTTACTAAGGTTTCTTTTACAGATGTGGGTGACTTTGCATTTGGGGCATGAATGTTCAGAATTGAGATTTCATCTTTGTGGAGTTTTCCATTGATGAGTATGATGTGTCCTTCCCATTTTCATAACTTCTGGTTGAAAGTCTACTGTGTTGGATAGTAGAATATCTTCTCCAGCTTGTTTCTTGGTACCATTTTCTTGAAAAATTTTTCCCATCCTTTAACTTTTAGGTATTGTCTGTCTTTGTCACTGAGGTGTATTTTCTGTATGCAGCAAAATGCTGGGTCCTGTTGACGACCAGGGATTTTTGCATAGTCTGGTAGTCTATGTCTTTTTATTGGGGAATTGAATCCATTGATGTTAAGAGATATTAAGAAATAGTTACTATTGTTTCCTGTTATTTTTGTTCTTAGAGTTGGAATTATGTTTGTGTGGCTCTCTTCTTTTGGGTTTGTTGAAAGAAGATCAATTTCTTGCTTTTCCTAGGGTGTAGTTTCCCTCCTTTTGTTGGAGTTTTCCATCTATTATTCTTTGTAGGGCTGTGTTTGTAGAAAGTTATTGTGTAGATTTGGATTTGTCATGGAATTTCTTGGTTTTTCCATCTATGGTAATTGAGAGTTTTGCTGGATATAGCAACCTGGGCTGGCATTTATGTTCTCTTATGGTCTGTATGACATCTGCCCAGGATCTTCTAGCTTTCCTAGTCTCTGTTGAGAAGTCTCATATAATTCTGATAGGTCTGCCTTTATATGTTACTTGACTTTTTTCCCTTACTACTTTTAAAATTCTTTCTTTGTTTTGTACATTTGGTGTTTTGACTATTATGTGATGGGAGGAATTTCTTTTCTGGTCCAATCTGTTTGGAGTTCTGTAGGCTTCTTATATGTTCATGAGCATCTCTTTCTTTAGGTTAGGGAAGTTTTCTTCTATAATTTTGTTGAAGATATTTATTGGCCCTTTAAGTTGGGAATCTATAGCTCTCATTCTTAGGTTTGGTCTTCTCATTGTGTCCTGGATTTTCTAGATGTTTTGAATTACGAGCTTTTTGCATTTTGCATTTTCTTTGACTAGTGTCTCAATGTTTTCTATGGTATCTTCTGTCCCTGAGACTCTCTCTTTAATCTCTTGTATTCTATTGGTGATGCTTACAGCTGTGACTCTGAATCTCTTTCCTAGGTTTTCTATCTCCAGGGTTGTCTCTCTTTGTGATTTTGTTATTGTTTCTATTTCTAATTTTAGATCCTGGATGGTTTTGTTTGATTCTTTCACCTATTTGGTTGTGTTTTCCTGTAACTCTTTAAGGGATTTTTGTATTTCCTTTTTAAGGGCTTCTACTTGTTTACCTGTGTTCTCCTGTATTTCCCTAAGGAAGTTACTTATGTCCTTTTTACAGTCTTCTATCATCATCATGAGATGTGATTTTTAAATCCAAATCTTACTTTTCCAATGTATTGGGGTATCCAGAACTTGCTGTGGGAGAACTGGGTTCTGATGATTCCAAGTAGTCTTGATTTCTGTTGATTGGTTCTTGTGCTTGCCTCTCGCCTTCTCTCCAGCTCTCTCCAGGCAGGCTTTGAGTCTAGAGGGATATGGGACACCTATGGCTCTGGGTGCATACAGAGAGTGGAAGGATCCTGTCCTAGGCTCCTCCACGGTTCCTGTGCCCTATGCACTCATGGCAGGTCCCTCTTTGGACAGTTAGTGGACCAAAAGTGGGGTCTCACTTGTGGGCTTAGGTGTGAGAGCACTCCTGGCAGACCAGCTCTCTGGGCAGGTTTTGTGTCCGGAGGGCTGAGGGACAGCCTTCACAGCCATATTTTCTTATTGCAAATTTATTCTCTTGAGCAATCTCAGAATTCTTTAAGGAGTAAAAGGAAGGGACGGAATTTTATTATTTGCAACCTAAGCATGTAATCCATTAAATGTTTCTAAAAGTCGCCAATATTAGCTGGTGTGTAGGTCTGGTGGCTCTTTCAGGTGTCCGTGTGAGCAGTCCTAGGGCTTTCAGCTTTTAATTTCCCTGCTGACAGTGGTCTTCTGTCATTCACTTAATGACAGCCTTTCTTCTTGTGCCAGGAAAGCAAGAATCTTTAGTGCATTTTGTCTGAATTCAGTGCAGCTATGAGAGCTTCAGTGTGAAGGGGTGCTGTGGGTGTTCATAAGTATGGGTGTGGACGCACATGTGCACACTACCCTTCAACACACACACACACACACACAGACACACACACACAGACACACACAGGTACATACAGACACACACACACACATACACACACAAACACACACACACACACACACACACACACACACACACACACACACACACACACACACACACACACACACACACACACACACACACACATACACAGACACACACACACACACACACACACACACACACACACACACACACACACATACACACACACACACACACACACACACACACAGACACACACACAGACACACATACACACACACACACACACACACACACACACACACACACACACACACACACACAAACACACACACACACACACACCCACACACACAAACACACACCCACACACACAAACACACACACAAATGCGTGCGCACCAGTCTGTAATTTATTTTCTTTCTGTATAGAGAGAGCTGCACAAAACCCACAGTCTAGGTTTTTACAAAGCCAGTTCACGCCTATCCACTTGATTTCATTGGCTCCTACCTGGCTGTTTCCTTTCCTGCCTCCCAGTGAGATGCCCTGCGGGCATTCAATTTAAGGGTGCAATTCACCTAGTTGGTAAAGTTTTATTTCTGATGTTCAAACTGGACTCTTAAGGCAGACTTAATGTGCTTTTAAAGCATCAGTTTCTGGTCCATTTTGAACATCAGAAAACAAAAATCTAGGCAGTTTTATTTAATAAAAAAAAAAAAAAAAGAATTAGAGACACATGCTGTCCCTTCTTGGCTGTTTTATCCCTGGGGAACTTTGAAGCATATAGGACTATTTAGAGCCTAGGTGCTGCTACACCCGGATCCAATCAGTGTTCAAGCTGAGGAAAGAAAGAACCCTATCCTGAGACTAACATTTCCTGTCTTAAGAGGCTGGCCAGTAGGCTGGAGAGACCGCTCAGCGGTTAAGAGCACTGATTGCTCTTCCAGAGGTCCTGAGTTCAAATCCCAGCAACCACATGGTGGCTCACAACCATCTGTAATGAGATCTGATGCCCTCTTCTGGTGTGTCTGAAGACAGCTACAGTGTACTTATATATAATAAATAAGTAAATCTTAAAAAAAAAAAAAAGAGGCTGTCTGGTTGTCAGTCCAACGTGTTGATCAGTCTTTAGATAACTTCTGAAGTGTTACATTCGCTTCATAATGTTCTTCTCTGAGGTGATTTATGCTTGGGTTGTTTACAGGCAAAAATAAACAACAAAATTCACTGAACTATGGGTAGACAACATCTCAGAACACTGGTTTTAATTCGACTTCACATGTATTTTTGTCTTCAATGGATTCAATGGGTGGCTGCCTATCGTCCAATAAGAGCAGGATCGATCATCAGTGTACCAATTAACTAAGGCACTTTGATTACATGGAAGACGACTTCTCTGTCTTCCTCTAGAAAACTTTTAATGTTTGAGGAGGTAGCTGGGAATTTCTCTGGGCAAAATCATGCTTTGAATTCCATTCCAGAAATAAGGGCAACAAACACACACTAAGAATAAAATGGTTTACGATTTTAGAAAGCACACTTCACAGTTGAAATTATGATTGATGTGGTCCAAAGCTGGAGAGTGAGCGAGTGCCGGCCAGCTGGCTGTGCACGTCCTAAACGGTTTAATAGCCTGCAAGGAACTGAGCACTTACAAGGCAGCTTTTGCGAGCCAGAGAGAAATGGACCCACTGAAGCTACAGAGTCTATCTAGACTGTAGACTGGGACACAGGGTATTTAACGAAAGTTGCATCCAGCAAATACCAAAACCCCACAAGTTAGAAAGTGTCGGCTCGGCTTGAGGCATCTAAAGAAATCCTAGCTTATTTTTGGAATTCATTTGCACGCTTAGAGTTTGGGTGAGCTGGTTATGTAATCTCAGCGAATTATTCTACCTCTCTGAATTTTCCGATGCCTACTATTTGCTTGTCATTCTGCCAGGCGTTTCTCTGGCACTGTGGTTAATACGAATAGATGGTAGCTGTTTTGTCCTTGCTGTATGCCAGACATTGTGCGAGGGCTTAATGTGACAGATCCCATCTAACCCTCACAGGAATTCTGTGGCGATAATCTTACTGCCGCTACTAGATAACAGTGTATTCGCCCACCCCACCCCTGACAGTGGATATGTGAGAGATGAAGCACGTGCAGAGTAATTTGTTTGCGGTCACCAGACCGTGCCCTGCCAGCCGTAACATCTACCTGCTTCTCTATTCTCAAAACGGAGCAGAGTTTCTTGATGGTGCTTGTGAAACACCGTGGCGCTTGCTAAACTGTGGTTTCTGATGAGGGTCTCTCTGGGGGAGCTCAGCATTCTGCATGTGTGATAAACCTTCAGATGGTGCCCGTGCCATAGTCTGTGCAATGAGGCTCTGAGCCTCAGTTCAGCATTGGGTAGCATGTTAGAAATGTCCACAGAGCTTACAAAACACTTCCATGTCCAAGTCAGACCTGATATCAATTCAACCGAAACTTCTGGGGCAGAACTCAGGCATGAACATTTTTTGGATGTTCTTTTAAAAACTGTCCCTTTTATCCTTTGAAATTATAATTACACCACTCTCCCCTCCTTTCTTCCTCTAAACCCTCCCACATACCCATCGCTCCTTTTCAAATTTATATCCTGTTTCTTTATTAAATTGCATGTATGTATGTCTGTACGTATGTATGTATACATTTCTAAATATATAAGTATGCTCAGTCTGTATACTCATACTCAGAAGTATGTTTTCAGGGCTCACCATTTGGTTTTGGAGAAGCAGTTGCTGTGCTCTTTCTTGAGGAAGAAGACTGTTTTTCTTGCTCTTGGCATCCTTGGAGCCTGTAGTTCCTTGGCCTGGGTCAAAGCTTCCTGGGCTTTCCCTCAGCCATGTTAGCATGTTGTTTTTCTTATTCAACTCATGTTTAGGCAGCCATGTTAGTAAGACTCTGTAACTGGAGCTTCTAACATTTAAGGCATGCAGTCTCCCAGAGCTTCCAGGGGCTAAACCACCAAAGAGCATGCATGGATGGGTCCATGGCTCCAGATGCATAGGTAGCAGAGGATGGCCTTCTCTGGGATCAATGGCAGAGGAGGCCCTTGGTCCTGTGGAGGCTTGAGATCCCAGCGTAGGGGGATGTTAGAGCATAGAGGTGGGAGTGGGTGAGTGGGTGGAGGAACACCCTCATAGAGGCAAAGGGAAGGGGGAAAGGGATGGGGAGTTTGTACAGGCGAGACTAGGAAGGGAAGGGGGACAACATTTGAAATGTAAATAAATAAGACAACCAACAAAAATAAAAAAGACACAGTCTCATAGCAAATTCCATGTTGCCCTGGTTCTTACAGTCTTTTGCCCTCAATGATCCCTAAGCCTTAAGTGAGGGAATTTTAAAGACTACGAAGTAATTCTATTAGACCAATGTACTAGAAATCGACTTAGCAATTAAAGATGAGCATTTGAAAAAAGTTATTGTGTTAGTGGACTTTTTACTTAAATACCTTGAGTCTTGATTGACTGAGTGTATGCAAATGGACTAAGTTCATAATGCAAAATGGATTCCTAAAGATGGGTCAGAGTAATGAAGTCGAAAGGCATTGTGGCATTGAAGTGAGTGGGTCCGTCACTTCCCATGTTGAGATTACAGATATTCATGCACTATCTTGCTGTCATTCTTTTCTAAAAGAAGTGGATACGTCATGTCTGGTGGGAGGTAGCTACTTCATGACACAAAGGTGCATAGGCTGCAGAGGACTGGTGTCTGTGAGGTACATAAGGGACATGGTGAGCTACTATGCAAGACATTCAGTGAGTATGTATGTCACAGAGGAAGAGACGCATGAGCCACATCTCCAGGAGGAGCCTGGCAAGATATAGAGGAGGAACAGGTACTCTCAGGAGAGAGCACTTCTTCTCCTGGTGCCAGCCAGCCAGTTTCTAAAGGGACAGAGGAGAGGGGCTTATATTAGAATAAGAATCATGGTCTTAGCTATATAGAGTAATGTGGAACTGGTTGTAGAGAAGTTTTAGAAGGGTATTAAAACAGAGAGAAAGAATTCTGTTTTTCCTATAGCAAACAGAATAGTTACTGAATTAAATAAGCTAATCTTTCTATCTGTTTGCTTGTCTGTCTATCCATCTATCCATCAGCTATCTTTCTGTACATATATGTGTAATATTTGTGTATGTGTTTGTGTATGTTATGTGAAATTCACAATATACTACTACTAATATTTGAAGGGACAGAATTGCTTATTACTATTATCTAGTCATTAAATATTATACATTCATAATATATCCCATAAAGCTTTGGAAATATTTGCACAGCATATCTCACAAAGATGTACAAATATTATTTCTTTATTACAATGAAACCATCATGGTCAGAAAGAAACCAAATCATGTACTTGTAGTAGACAGGTACATATATTTGGCTGCCCAAAGAGGAGAGTTTGTGTGGAGTTTATCCCCAAATAGCCATGTTTCATGAAAGAGGATCCTGGATCAGTAACTATAAGTGGATGAACAGTGTAATGTCAGGCTATAATTGGTAAAGTGGGAGATAATCAGAAGACGTGGTATTATAAACTAGGGGATTGTTCTCTTTTTCCTATAACCCTCAATAAAGAAGTAGTGTAACCATTTACTTTTAAAAGAATGCTTAGGGTTTAGGTGGACAACTTATATTTATTGGGATAATAGACAATTAGGCTGTAAGCTAAGCCATGCGAGAGAGTGTAGGAGAGGGGGATTTCTGAGCAGCAATTGTCCACGTTTGTGCCGTGTAGAGTTAGCAAGGATTTGGAAAACCAGTTTTCAGAGTTTAGCTTGGAAAGGGGGTTGGATAAGCCTGCTGTTACACAGGCAGAGAATTCGGAAAGCAAGAAGCTGGCAGAACAGACACAAGGTATTTATAAAGTGGGGTGTCTTGTATATAAAGGGGACTTTGTGTCCTGTGGAGAGGAACAAACCAGGGGATGAGGGAGGAAAATGGAGCAGAAAGCTCTATGTTTGGGGTCACGCCTGCCATAGTTAATAGGCTTCGTGAAAACTATGAGAAATAAGTTTCAGGATTCACAAACCCATATTCTGGTCATCAAAAGAACCTGTCTAAACGAGTTTCAATAAATTACAGAAGTCACCTAAATTGTCTTTACCATTACCATGTATAAGGATGTAAGGCAGAATTATAATGCAGACTACAGATGTGTAATTCCCTCCTGTAATCAAATGTTAGGCTAGAAGAGTAAGTTTTGACGTAGTAGCAATTATTTTAACATGGTCTTTCCTTTCACGGGTAGGGGCTATATAAGAAGTGAGCCTAGTTTAACGAAGAACGGATAAGACAGTTAATCGACCACTCTGATAGGTTTGGTGGAAAACGAACCCCTGTCGGCTTCCCGTTCTGATTTTGCATTTGAGGGATTTAAGCTTTATAGTCTGAAACACCTTCCTACCCAGGCGTGCTCTGTCGCTTAGGCAGGAGAGAGAAGCCACTTACACCGACGGCTTCATCTCACCGTACCTGAAATAAGTGTGTACGAACCCAGGAGGGCTTGACTTCAGTGCGAGCATATTGTGCAGTGCAAAGCCCTGACAACGGCAGAGGAGGAATCGCGGCTCGGTGTGCATATCCAGCCGCACATTTTCTCTCACCACTGGAGATGGATGACTTCACTGGGAATTCTTCTCCCAGGAGACAGTCAGATTCAATATGTAAATCTAACATGACAATGTAATAAGAGTCTGCACGGAAAATAATGTTTAAATAAAACAATTTGTCATTCCAGATTTAATAAATTATTCAGATTTTGCCGTCGAGCCTCAATGTAAGCACAATATCAATGCCAATTCAAAATTAACAATTGCAATCTATTTAAGTCCTATTTGGTGTTGTTCACATTTCTTTTTGTCCCCTTCATAGTCTTTCCCCACGCTCCTTCTTGTTTTAACTCTCCATGTGTCATTTGTCACTTTCTCTATGCTTTATTGGCACTTTGATGATACAATCGTGCCATATTATCATGTTGTATCTTAATTTTCAAAGTAGGGATTATCCCAGTGGGGGAAGAAGCTTCTGTGCCGTCATTGCTCAGGGAAATGAGAGATTAAGTATGGCACCTTGAATAGAAAACTTGCAAAAATGACATATTTTAGAATATTCCAAACAGGGACATCTTCATAGTTTCTATTACCTTTTAAAAATTCTCACTATGCTTTCATTAGTTAACATCACTCGTCTCTGTCCTTTTTTTCCCCTAGCCCCGCAACTTTCATTCTGGGGACTGAACCCAGAGCTTTCAGCATGCTATGCTCACGCCTTACCACTGAGCTGTACCCCTAGTCCTCGTAACTAATATTTTAATTTCCATATGGTGGACACCATCTTTTAAAAGCTTAGGAAATGCCAATGGTTCAATTCTGTCCTGTTTTTAGGAATTCCCTTTGTGCTGAAACAGAGTACTACAGAGGTCTCGTAACATTTGTTGGATAAATCTATTTAGAGTTGGAAAAATTTTCTGCCCAAGGAGAATTTTAGGAAAACTCTAGAAACAGGAAATTTACATTCTATTAATCACGTGATCATCAACAAAGCAAGTAATACATATCCCTTGAGCTTTGCAGTACTTTGAGTCCTCCCTTAAGTACTAGCGGGGATATTAGGCTTGGTTTCCTCACGAAAGAAGCAACAATCTTTGGTTATCTGCTGATCATGTAGATAACCAAATCTCACGCGGCCACTGAGAGCATAAGAGCTCCTTCAATTTCTTTGCATAGTGGTATATACATGGCCCTACCACTGTCTGTCTCAAACAACTTCTATCTTTGCTTTGGGAATACATTATGCTTGTAGTTTCTTTATAGCAATTGTTTATCCCTTGTTGGGAAACTCCACTATTAAGGTCAAAGTTGACCATGACCAGATAAGCTCTCAAAGCTAGGCACAAAATGGAGGACTCCCTTTTCCAGTGGGGCTTCCTCTTCTCTGTCTGACCTTTCTGGGGAGCCTGACCCCCCACATCCTGTATCTAAGGAATGTCACTTAGTCCTTGGTGAAATTACAGATTCTATTCCCTTTCTCCTGACTAATAACCCACCCAGCAAGCACCCGGGATGTCTCTCCATGCAAAGGTGGCATTTCCGGTACCTTAAGCCTCAGCCAATGTACATTCCCCTGGAAACCTTCCTACTCTCCAAGGTTTATATAGCCCTTGTTCATCCTGAATAAAGAGAACAAGTGTCATCTAAGAGTGTTGTTTCATTGAATATCATCTAAAACCACTGTAACACCGAAATCCTTGGAGAAGTCTCCCTCCCCCACCCCCAAGCTCTCACAGACAGACTGAGATCCTGCTGACCTACTCATTCTGGGCTCTGTTTCATCCTTCGTCACCCCTGTGTGGAGTGATGCCTGGATATCCCAAGGGAGGAGGTGGAACATGGAATCACATAGCTTCATCCTTCTTTTCCTAGGGCCCTTTCGATTTTTAATCAATCCCTAGATTTTTCTCACCTATAGTTCAGTATCAGTACATAGTTCAGGAGTTAGCAGCTCTCTCTCCCTCCTAAATCTTTATGGCTAGGCGTCATCTGCAAGAAACCCATATCATCATATTTGCCTTTTAAAGGGTTATCCATTATGTTGATAACAAAATCTAGATGTCTTATAACCTATAAAGTCTTACATACCCAAACTCATTGTCTCTCCACTGGCCCCATTGCCCAAATTTATCTCTGAGTTGAACTAGCCAACCATGGTCTTGCATCAGACAAACTGCAGCCCCTCTGAGGGGCTGGTGAAGTTTCTGTTTTCCCCATTAGCCTTTTTCTTGTTTCATATCATTTAGATGTATTTCAACTCTCTTGCCCTCAAAGAGACTTTCCTTAAGTATTTTCTCCTTGGTCTACTTTTTTCTCACAGTAATAACTGACAAAAGTCAGGAATGGATGTACTTATACTGTCTTTCTCTGAGTAAGAGACTTTATCTACTGTCTGCTGTCTAGTAGAATAGTCTTCGGGACATATACTTAAGTTGCTTTTTCACTGCGTAAATTGAGAGAAGCAGAATAATGAGATATTTATTAACATATAAATAATTCAGTTGTTGTTCATCGTCTCATCTTTCCTAACTTTCTGGCATTCTATAGCATCAAAAGGATCCCAATACTTGACAACCCACAGATTGTATTTGTAGAATGAATACTTACTATGGTGGTTTGAATGATGATGACCCCCCATAGGCTCATATCCCTAGTTATTGGAACTGTTTGGGAAGGATTAGGATATATGGCCTTGGGGTAGGTGTGGCCTTGTTGGAGAAAATGTCACTTGGTGTAGGTTTTGAGGTTTCAAAGCTCATATTGGACTCGATTTTTCTGTGCCTTTGCATGCAACTTACTGATCAGATATGCCTAAGGGCTTGCTCTTGGCTACTGCCACAGTGACACTCCTGCCACCATGGTCCCTGCCACGATGGTCAAGGGCTAACCTTCTGAAACTACAAACAAGCATCTGGTTAAATGCATCCTTTCATACATAAGTTGTCTTTACCATTACAGCACAGCAATAGAGCAGTGGGTAAGATGTCCACCCCACAAAATGGTTCAAGATAACAGTGTTGTTGAACAACTTCAAACCACCCCATCGTCTTAGGAAGGGCTCACTTCTCAAAGCACAGACAGCATAGTTATGGCAGGAGCACGTTTCTACACAGAGAAGAGGTAGTGAGTGACAACGTCCGAGGGCACAGGATACTATGCAGCTGGGAAAATACCTTAGTCTCTGTAAACCTTGCTTTTCCCATCTACCAATGGAGGTATCTAATGACTAATCTCTGATGCAGGGGAATTACAAATAATTTGTGTAACTATGTAAGATGATGAGACTCAATGCTCCAGTCTTATATTATGGTTTGCACAGTGACTTCATCGCAGAAAGAGAGGATAAAGAGCAGCTTTGTAGTGGAGATCTGACAACCACTGTCAGCTGGGTGATAGGGAATCTCTAACAAGGGACTTTGTCTTGGTAGTACATACTGTAATTTGATACAATAAAGAGGTGCTTTACTTTGCTGGTTATTTCCACTCAACCCTTCCCTCAAAGCCTGTAGCTTCCATGTAATCATGAGAAAGAAACCAGGAAAATCCCAGTTAAGGAACATTCTAAAAAACTGACCAGTATCATGAAAGTCATTGTCAAGGTCATCAAAATCAGAAAGTCTTAAACTTCCAAGGCCATGAGGAATCTAAGGATGCCTGATGACTACTGATGAAATGTGATTTCTAGGATGGAATATTGGGATAGGACAATAGGAAATTTGGTTAAAAAAAAAAACCCTATGGAAGAATGTATGGAAGCTACTTAACACCATACCTAATCAAAATACAAGAGACATTATACCATAATAACAAAGAAAATTGGATATGGAGTAGATGTGTTGCTTTCACTTTTTAAATTTCCTGTCTTGGGGTATGAACTTGAAGCTTCATATCTGCTATGTAAGTACTCTAGCATTGAGTACTGTATTCTAAAATAAAGCAATTCTTTTAAAAAGGAAGAGTATTGTGAAAAATCAAAACATGTATGTTAAATTTTGAAAAGGTCTTATATTTTACAACTTTCAATGGTTAAAGAATTAGTTATATTTTGAAGCAAAACGTTTAAGGCATGCTCACCATAGAAATACAGTGTTCTTAATTGCAATCATGCCGGTATCCAGCATGGAGGTAAGGCTAAAAACAAAATATACCACATGATCATTCAAAATACTAACTATGATGTAGAACAATGTGGAAAATGTTCATGAGGCTCTGCTTAAAGACAGAACAAAATTGAATACACAGGATGTGTGTTGGTTTGAGTAAGTATGACCCCCATAGACTCAAGTGCTTGAATGCTTAGCTCTAGGGAGTGGCACTATTAGGGTGGTGGCCATGTTGCAGTAAGCTTTGCTTTGTTGGAGGAAATGTGTCAGTATGAAGGTGGGAGTTGGGGTCATATATATGCTTAAGCTCTGCCCAGTGTGGCACAGTTACCTTCTGTGGCTGGCGGATCAAGATGTAGAACTTTGGGCTGCTCCAGCACCATGTCTGCCTGCACACTGGAGTGTTATGTACCATGGACTAACTAAACCTCTGAAACTGAGCCAGCACCGATTAAACACTGTCATTTATAAGAGATGCCTTGGTCACAGTGTCTCTTCGCAGCAATGAAACCCTAACTAAGACAGTTTGGTTATGGGAATTATGTTAGTTGTAAAAATATACATTAAAATGCTAGTAGAGAAGGCATGGATTGATATAGGTGACTCTTCTCAGTTTATTTTCCTGTAATGTAGGCACAGTATCTTTAAATGGGAAAAATGGACTTAGCACAATGAGATGTACATAAAAACAGTAGTTATTAATCAAAAACCTTTGAAGACATGTTCTTGCAGTTTTGTGGTTTCTGTTGAAGTGATAGAACACCAGGCTATAAGGAAGAATAAAATGTCATTGCAGGGAAACGGCCAGAACTGGCGATCACCGTGCTAACTGAAAGAAGCCAGACCCCCAAAGACAGATAGTGTGTAATTTCTCTCATATGCAGAATCTAGACCAAAGTTCTAAAAAGAAGTAAAAGGACAAGAGAGACTGTGTATGAAGAAGGCGCTGGTGGGAAAGGGAGTGAAGATAACACAGAAAAGATGAGCAAAACACACTCTGTGCATGAATAAAACTGTCACTCGGCAACCCATTGTCTTATGTGACTGATACACACTAAATAAAAGAGAGCTGAAAGAGAAAGAAAGAAAGAAAGAAGGAAAGAAAGAAAGAAGGAAAGAAAGAAAGGAAGGAAGGAAGGAAGGAAGGAAGGAAGGAAGGAAGGAAGAAGCAATAAAACATGATAAACAAAAAAACATCTACTATGACCTAAAGCAATTTGGGGATGAAGGGTTTATTTCAGTTTACAAGCCACAGTCCATCAGGAAGGGAAGTCAGGTTGAGAGCTCAAGGCAGAAACTTGGAGGTGGGAACTGAAGCAACAGCAGTGGAGGAGTGCTGGCTCCCATGGGCTTGATTAGTCTGCTTTCTTAGAGCACCCAGAATCACTGACCTAGGCATGGCACCTCCCATACTGAGCTAGACCCTCCCACATCGATCGTCAATCAAGAAAACCTGAACAATAGGGCAATCTAGTGGGGGCATGTTCTCAACTGCAGCACCTTCTTCCCAAGAGACTCTGGCTTGTGTCAAGCTGGCATACAACTAACGAGTACACTTGCGTGCTATCACAAACCAAGCTTTGTCCTTTAACAGATCTTTAGTGCGGTTTCAAATTGAGTTCAAGGATGGGCTATGAACTCGGATGACAAAATAAATTTTATCCTTACTCTCAATTACTTGTAACAGAAACAGCTTTTTGTTCAATTGTAAGTACCTGCCTCAGGCAACAATAATATAAGCAGAAGACCTGACATTGTCATCACAGGCATCAGACCTGTTTTATATTACCATTTCATGCAGGAATCTTAACATAACCTTTATACTAATCAGTGTATATTATCACCGTGTCGCGGTTTAAATATTTATTGGACTTGCTCTGCATTAGCACATAATAATTTAATGATCATACATTTGTGTTTTTAAAATATTTGGTAGACTAGACATCCATATAACTTCCTACCAGCTCTCACAGTTTAGTCTACTCAATTAAGAGCAGTATTATAATAAATTCATAGGAATCGTAAGACTTGTGTGACAGTCCCAGGTCATAAAGTTTAGATATCTCTCACTGAACAAAAGAGGACAACCTCTCCTCTGAGAGCAACCCAGCATTTTAAGGCTGGTCCATAGATAGATTTTCATTAAGTGCCAAGAGCCTGGTGGCAACGAACGTTATCAACACGGTCCACAGACAGAAGTCAATAGTCTGCTGATGAAAGGCTCCTCAAAGGGGCAAGGCGGTTGATGAGGGTAAGCCGTTTTCTATGTTTTGCAAGCTTAAAAGATGATGCCTAATGGACTACACTTTAGCATCAAGAGAAGAATTAATTCCCCAGGGAACACAGTGCAAGTATTTTACATAGAAATGCTATAAACCCGAAGGCTAATGCATTATAAACCCATTTTACTATGTCTTTACAGGTTTTATTTTTTTTCCCTGCTAAAAATAAATTATCTAAAGTTACTTGGGAAAAAGTGACACAGTTTGGCTTGGCGGTTGTAAAGCTGCTTGATCTCAGTTGGAAAACGGGTTGTCACAAATGATTGAAGATGACAATAATGGCTGGAGTCTACCAAGTCACTAGACAAGCACTTCATCTGGACTAATTATTCAACAGCCCTAAAAAGCCGAGCTAGTGCTGCACTAGACACGAGGATATGGAGGTGCAAGGGGTTAAAAATGAGTGGTCAGTCTGGGGTAAAAATGGTGATGTTACAGCTCAAGCATTTTATGGCTATGTCATACAACCATGGATGCTAATATAGAAAAATGACCTTTAGCATACGGAAACTGTTGGTTTCTATATCTTTAAGATGCCAGACATGAACGTATTTCAGGAGGGAAAATCTGAAGCTTGCGAGTAGGGTCCAGAACAGAAGAGACACAATAAAAGAAACGTGGAACGTTCAACATTTTGGAATCTCAGTGAAAACCTCCATGGGACTTTCAGGCACTGAATCCTCAGCTAAAATGCCTCCAATACAGGTGCTTGTATTACAAAACCACAGGTCACAGACACCTTCCTCAGAAGAAACACCGCACGCTGTGAACCCATCCATCTACATAATGGGGCCAGCTATTTGGTAACAGGTGATACAAAAATACCCAATGACATTAATAGTTAAGTATTTATTTTTATTTTTATTTTTTTATTAGATATATTTCTTTACTTAAATTTCAAATGTTATTTCCTTTCCCGGTTTCCTGTCCATAAGCCTCCATTCCCTCCCCCTCCCCATACAGGTATTCCCTCCATACATCCCCCTTACTGCCCCCTCCACCATATTCCCCTGCCCTGGGGGTCCAACCTTGGCAGGACCAAGGGCTTCCCCTTCCACTGGTGCCCCAACAAGGCTATTCTCTGCTACATATGCAGTTGGAGCCCTGGGTCAGTCCATGTATAGTCTTTGGGTAGTGGTTTAGTCCCTGGAAGCTCTGGTTGGTTGGCATTGTTGTTCTTATGGGGTTGCAAGCTCCTTCAACTCTTTCAATCCCTCCTCTAATTCCATCTCCCCCAAAGGGGTCCTGTTCTCAGTACAGTGGTTTGCTGCTACCATTGACCTCTGTATTGGACATGCTCTGGATGTGTCTCTCAGGAGAGATCTATATCCGGTCTCTTTTATGCATTTTTTAGCTTCATCAATCTTATCGTTTTGGTGGCTGTGTGTATATATGTGTGTATATATTGATTTCTTCCTTTCCAATTTGTATCCCTTTGACCTCCTTTGGTTGTCTGATTGCTCTGGCTAAGACTTCGAGAACTATATTGAATAAGTAGGGAGAGAGTGGGCACCCTTGTCTAGTCCCTGATTTTAGTGGGATTGCTTCAAGTTTCTCTCCATTTAGTTTGATGTTAGCTACTGGTTTGCTGTATATTGCTTTTACTATGTTTAGATATGGGCCTTGAATACCTGATCGTTCCAGAACTTTTATCATGAAGGGGTGTTCAATTTTGTCAAATGCTTTCTCAGCATCTAATGAAATGATCATGTGGTTCTTATCTTTGAGTTTGTTTATATAGTAGATTACATTGATGGATTTTCAAATATTAAACCATCCCTGCATCCCTGGGATGAAGCCTACTTGATCATGATGGATGATCATTTTGATGTGTTCTTGGATTCAGTTTGCAAAAATTTTATTGAGTATTTTTGCATCAATATCCATAAGGGAAATTGGTGTGAAGTTTTCTTTCTTTGTTGGGTCTTTGTTTGGTTTTGGTATAAGAGTAATTGTGGCTTCATAGAAGGAATTTGGAAGTGCTCCATCTGTTTCAATTTTGTGGAATAGTTTCGACAATATTGGTATGAGGTCTTTTATGAAGGTCTGATAGAATTCTGCCCCAAATCCATCTGGTCCTGGGCTCTGTTTGGTTGGGAGACTTAATAACTGCTTCTACTTCTTTTTTTTTTTTTTTTTTTTTTTTTTTGTTCTTTTTTTTTCGAGCTGGGGACCAACCCAGAGCCTTGCGCTTCCTAGGCAAGTGCTCTACCACTGAGCTAAATCCCCAACCCCTGCTTCTACTTCTTTAGAAGTTATGGAGTTGTTTATATGGTTTGTTTGTTCCTGATTTAACTTTGGTACCTGGTATCTGTCTAGGAAATTGTCCATTTCCTGTAGATTTTCAAGTTTTGTTGAATATAGGCTTTTATAGTAAGATCTGATGATTTTTTAAAAATTTCTTCAGATTCTGTTGTTATGTCTTCCTTTTCATTTCTGATTTTGTTAATTCGGATACACTCTCTGTGCCCTCTGATTAATCTGGCTATGGGTTTATCTATCTTGTTGATTTTCTCAAAGAACCAGCTCCTGGTTTTGTTGATTCTTTGTGTAGTCCTTTTCACTTCTACTTGGTTGATTTCAGCCCTGAGTTTGATTATATCCAGCCTTCTACTCCTCTTGACTTTATTTATTTCTCTTTGTTCTAGAGCTTTTAGGTGTGCTGTCAAGCTGGTGACATATGCTCTCTCCTGTTCCTTTTTGCAGGCACTCAGAGCTATGAGTTTTCCCCTTAACACAGCTTTCAGTGTGTCCCATACGTTTGGGAATGTTGTATCTTCATTTTCATTAAATTCTAAGAAGTCTTTAATTTCTTTCTTTATTTCTTCCTTTACCAAGTTGCCAGTGAGCAGAGCATTGTTCAGCTTCCATGTATATGTAGGGTTTCTGTCATTATTATTGTTATTAAAGACCAGTCTTAGTCCATGGTGATCTGATAGGATGCATGGGATTATTTCTATCTTCCGGTATCTGTTGAGGCCTGCTTTGTGACCGATTATATGGTCAATTTTGGAGAAGGTATCATGAGGTGCTGAAAAGAAGGTACATTCTTTTGTTTTGGGATGGAATGTTTTATAAATTGTAGAGGGCTGCAATAACATTCGCCACCGCTAGATGGCGCTGGCTTCCACTGAGCCCCACGTGGAAAGCCAGAATAGCCTCCGCCATTACAAGATGGCGCCAGCCTTCGCCGCGGCAGCCAACTCCCTTTCAGGAAGTTAACTGTGCGCATGTGCAAGAGTGCCTTCGTGCCAGGTCTTTGCCCACTCCGGGGCGTGCCTGATGAGATCATGGGTGAACAACCAATCAGGTGTGGATGCGCCGCACTATGGTGTATATAAAGCGCACCATGTTGGCACGCCAGGGCTTCCTCTTTAAGATTAAAATAAAGTTTGGTCACAGTAAGGATTTCTATGTACCCGCGTGTTTCTTGCCTGCGAGAAGTCGCGCGTGGGACAATAAATATCTCTTAAATCCATTTGGTTCATAACTTCTGTTAGTTTCTTTATGTCTCTCTTTAATTTCTATTTCCATGATCTGTCCATTGATGAGAGTGGAACATTGAAATGTCCTACTAATATCATGTGAGGTGCAATGTGTCCTTTGAGCTTTAGTAAGGTTTCTTTTATGTATGTAGGTGCCCTTGCATTTGGAGCATAGATGTTTAGGATTGAGAGTTCATCTTGGTGGATTTTTACTTTGATGAATATGAAGTCATTCCTTATGTTTTTTCATGACTCTTGGTTGAAAGTCAATTTCATCTGATATTAGAATGGCAACTCCAGCTTGTTTCTTGGGGCCATTTGCTTGGAAAGTTGTTTTCCAGCCATTTACTCTGAGGTAGTGTCTGTCTTTGTCTCTGAGGTGAGTTTCTTGCATGCAGCAAAATGCTGGGTCTTCTTTATGTATCCAGTCTGTTAGTCTGTGTCTTTTTATTGGGGAATTGAGTCCATTGATGTTGAGAGATATTAAGGAATAATGATTGTCAGTTCCTGTTAGTTTCATTTTTAGAGGTGGAATTATGTTTGTGTGTCTCCCTTTTGGTTTCATTGCAAGGAAATTATAGTCTTGCTTTCTGTACAGTGTTGTTTTTCTCCTTGTATTGGAGTTTTCCATCTATTATCCTTTGTAGGGATAGATTTGTAGAAAGATATTGTGTGAATTTGGTTTTGTCATGGAATATCTTGCTTTCTCCATCTATATTAATTGAGAGTTTTGATGGATACAGCAACTTGGGCTGGCATTTGTGTTCTCTTAGGGTCTGTATGACATCTGTCCAGGATCTTCTGGCTTTCATAGTCTCTGGTGAGAAGTCTGGTGTGATTCTGATAGGTCTGCCTTTATATGTCACTTGAGCTTTTCCCCTTACTGCTTTTAATATTCTTTTTTTTGTTTTGTGCATTTGGTGTTTTAACTATTATGTGATGGGAGGAATTTCTCTTCTGGTCCAATCTATTTGGAGTTCTGTAGGCTTCTTGTATGTTTATGGACATCTCTTTCTTTAGGTTAGGGAAATTTTCTTCTATAATTTTGTTGAATATATTTACTGGCCCTTTAAGTTGGGAGTCTTCACTTTCTTCTATACCTATTATTCTTAGGTTTGATCTTCTCATTGTGTCCTGGATTTCCTGCATGTTTTGGGCTAGGAGCTTTTTGCCTTTTACACTACCTTTGACAGTTGAGTCAATGTTTTTTATGGTATCTTCTGCCCCTGAGATTCTCGTATTCTGTTGGTGATGCTTGTATCTATGGCTCCTTGTCTCTTCCTTAGGTTTTCTATATCCAGGGTTGTCTCCCTTTGTGCTTCCTTTATTGTTTCTATTTCCATTTTCAATTCCTTCACCTGCTTGAAGGAATTCTTTTAGGGATTTTTGTGTTTCCTCTCTAAGGGCTTCTATTTGTTTACTTGTGTTCTCCTGCATTTCTTTAAGGGAATTCTTTATATCTTTCTTAAAGTCCTCCATCATTATCAAAAAATGTGATTTCAAATCCATACCTTGATTTTCCGGTGTGTTTGGATATCCAGGACTTTCTTTGGTGGGAGAACTGGGCTCTGATGATGCCGAGTAGTCTTGGTTTCTGTTGCTTAGGTTCCTGCGCTTGCCTCCAGCCATTGGGTTGTCTCTGGTGTTTGCTTGTCTTGCTGTTTCTGGGAGTGACTTGGCCCTGCTGTAGGCCTCTGTGTCAGCTCCTGTAGAACTGTTTTCCTGTTTTCTTCAGCCTTTCCTGAGAACAGGTGCTCTGATTTCAGGTGTGGATGCTCCTGGAGACACTGTTCCAGCTCTAGGCGTGGACAGGAATCAAAGGGTCCTGCCCCTGATTGCTCGTGTAGGTCCTTGCACCCCGGGGGCACAGTTGGCACTAGGTGATTCCCTCTTAGGTCTGGACTGTGGGCAGAGGGCAGTCTCCTCTGACTTCTCAGGAGCGTCCACACTTCTGAGGGTCCAGCTCTTCCCCCATGGGATTTGAGTGTAGGGAGCTGTTTGGCTGGTTCATTTCTGTCCTGGGCACAAACTAGAACCGCGGGTACCAGCGGCTGTCTGTTCCTATATCCCTGTGTCCAGAGGCACTATGCAGTTTCCCGGTGGACCGGGGGTGTGGGCAGAGGTGTGCAGAAGTGGCAATCTGTCCTGCGGTCTCAGGATGTCTGCACTCCTGTGTGTTCAGCTCTCTTCTCCACGGGATTTGGGAAGTATTTTTTTTTTAATGTGTTCCTTTTGGAATATGAAGAATGTCTGCTTGGGATGTAATTTGGAATGAAACACAGTTTTCACACCTGGGGCAGGCATCGTTTTGCTTCCTATTTATTCTTATCCTTACCTGTTTAATTGGGAAAATTTCATTACTTTTGTTCTATGGAGTCTTCTAACTTCCAAGTATTTGCTTCTCATAGGAATCTCAGCAGCTTTAGGCTACATTCTAAAATTGCAATAAACATAGTGTGTGTGTGTGTGTGTGTGTGTGTGTGTGTGTGTGTGTGTGTGTGCACTTTGAGATTATTGATTCTAGGCCCATAGACATGAATAATTCTAGTGTCGACTTCATGCCTTTCAGTTTGGGAAAATTTCCCAGATGCTACATCCTTCAGTATTCCCATTTATGAAACAAGAAATAGTAACAGCATTTTACACCGTAAGGTTATCATGAAGACTAAATGGTCCAGTGTAAGTACAGCCTCAAGTCTGACACACAGTGACCTAGCATATAAGACACAAGAGGTGGCTATTATTGCTGTTACATTTACTAGACTGTAAGACCCACAAGGCTGCAGAGTCCTTGTATTTTGATCATTCTTGTATTTATAGTGTTAAAGAGAGCCTGGTATAGTGTGTTTATTAAATCACATTAAACATTTGATTGATTCATCTGTTTCTATCCATTTCAATTCCCATTGATTTGATTTTATATTCTGCTTCATTCTCTTTAAGTCCTGGGTTCTCACTTTTATAATAAATGTCTTAGCCCTATCCTCAAAATGGAAAACAACCTGGAGAGATCTTAGTGCAATTTCACTTTACCCATAAACTGCTAGGGAATCTAACTCCATCTTGTTCAGTGTGGGTATTTCACATCTGAATCCTGTGACCAGGTGACCCAAAAACCACTTTATAATGGACAGGTCTCACCTGGGAACGAGTTGTAGTTGAGATGTGACCTTAAACAACGACTATTGCCCACTCTGCTCTTCTTTTGGTGCAAAAGTGCTTTACCTTAGCACAAACAGCATCAGTAAGAATCTCTCTAATGTTCCTCACATGGCCGGGCATCTACCTCTAACAAGGACCCAGTGCTAGCCAGGCACTGTCCATGGTACAGAGAATAGATACGAAGCCTGTTCTCTCTCTCTCTCTCTCTCTCTCTCTCTCTCTCTCTCTCTCTCTCTCTCTCTCTCTCTCTCTGGCTTTTGATACAGCATCTCATTTAGTCCAGGATGGCTTCAAACTTACAGTGTTCCTGAAGATGACCTTGACTTCTTCATCACCTCTCAACCTCTCTCTAGTGCTAGATTTACAGATATGCATCACTATGCCTGGTCAGGAATTCGCCTCAGTAGTCTAAGTTCGGTGAGGAACTGAGAGTATCACAAAGGAGCACACAGGCACTTGTAGCTGTATATTGGAAGCTGTGGTGGGCAAGGAACAACTGTGGCAAAGTGACGTTTGAGCTGAGTCGCGACGAGCACTCCTCTTCTGTGTCATCTGGGTAGGTGATGATCACGGTGCACCAGTCTTCTCAAAGTGAGAGTTGTCCACATTCTGCATGGCCCTGCCACACCCTGCATCATTGCTGGCCCACAGGAAAGTGCTAGCATTGTCCTTAACAACTGTATCCTCCAAAACTGCCACTTGCAAAGCGGAGTCATTCTTTTCTGATCTTAGTTTCTTTTCCTCATTCATTTTAGTTTTTAAACCCAACTTAGGTTTTCTTGTAAACATGTAAGTGCTTGGTAAATGGAGAAGCAATATGCAAGAGTTAGTGGGTTTTCTTCTGATTAACAATTATTTTCTTGGAGATCTAACCCTGCCCATGACTTTAAATACCATCTGTATACTAATGGCTGCCAAATTTACAGTTATAGCTTGGGACTTTGTCTTAAGATTCAAGAGCAAATTTCTTACTGACAGCTCAATATTTTCATTATTTTTAAATATAGACTGGCCATATTCAAGTCTACCATCTATAAAATGGATTATTAGTTCCTATCCCTTACCCCTTCCAAATCTGCTCTGTTCAAAGGGCTCCTTGTCTCGCTTGCTGGAAACCAGTGTGTAGGTGCTCTGGTGAAAAGCCTTGGATTTCTTGACATCTTCCTCTTACCCTTGCCACTGACTCCATTAACAAGTCCTGTCAACACTTCCTTCAAAAGCCATGCTGGCTCTGTGCCTGTGTGTTCCCATGCTAATCCACATTGCCCACACTCTGACCCCTGACCTGCCCGTGTATTTTTGCTTCCTTGAGAAATATATTGGAGTAAAAGTTGAAGTCACCCAACCGGTGTCACATCTGTTCTAAAGACAAAATGGAAACAACGAAAGAGCCCACTGCCATTCTGCATCTTTCTTTGGCCCTTAGCGGAGCTCACACTGTCCGCCATTGCTTTCCTCCTCTTCCCATCATGGCTGAGGCCAACTGAGCCCACAGATGCACCTGCTTGAACTCTCCCATTGTGTCTGGCAAGTTCCTTCCTCAAATGGCTGTGGGGCTCTCTCCTTAGTTTTACGTGGCTTTTTATTCAAACGCTCCCCAGTTAGAGAAGACTTTCCTACTCTTCCTGTAAAAAGGCCATATGTGATTTGCTTAACCATCATAATCCCTGTTGTTTTCATCTCATTTCCCCATACCACAAATACTTCCTGAACATGCGCTGCACTGCCCTGATGCTAAGAACCCAGCAGTGAAGAAAAGAGGCAATAATCCCTTTACTTCAAGGTATTTCCTTTCCACAGGGTGGAGAAACAGGCATAAAACAAAGCAAACTGCATGCTGGGTAGGAATAGCTTCTACAGGGGGCACAGGACGTGTTACAGCAGAATGGTAGTTGCCACTATAATTCAGAATGCTTCCCTGATTGGTAGTTATTTAAATAGAGCTCTTAGGATGAGGATGGTGAGCCTGGGAACATCTTGAAAATAAGTATCCATGCAGACGGAACAGTGAACACAAAACCTTAAGGCTAGATCAGGGCTAGGGGAGTTCCAATGGCAGCCAGACACCAGTGTGGCTGGGCACACTTCTCTTCACCTGCTATTACAGCATACGATGAAAGAAAAGTACCTTTCCCCACCAGAGTACTGGATTCATATGTACAAAACTCTTAAGAACTCTTAACAGGACTAGGGCTGGGGAGCTGACAGAGGCGCTTTAAGGCAAACCTGATGATCCGAGTTGGATTCACAGAACTGGAATAGAAGCTGGATGAGGTGCAATGCGCATGTGCAATCCAGCAGACTCCAGTGAGAAGGCAGTAAGGGGCGGAGGGAGAAGAGTTTCTAGAAGATGGCAGGCCAGCTAACCCAGTGTACTCAGTGGGGAGTCCCTGTTTCAAATGAGGAGGATAGATGAAGACCACACATGAAGCATGAAGGTGTCCTGTGACTGCCATACAGTGCTATGGTATGTATACACCTGTAGACACACACACACACACACACACACACCAGAACTAAACACTACTTTATAATGAGTTACAGTTGACTTTGATCACAGTAAAGATTCAATGTGTATTTGTTGAATGAACTGTCATGTACTACCAACAACTTTACTGTTTATGCCCTTTAAGGTGGCCCATCCCCCACGTGTGTGTGTGTGTGTGTGTGTGTGTGTGTGTCTTTCTTTCTATCTCTGCCTGTTGCCTGCCTGTTTATCTCTCTCTATGTGTCTGTCTGTCTCTCTGTGTGTATCTGTCTGTCTCTGTGTGTGTGTCTGTCTGTCTATCTCTGTGTGTGTGTGTGTGTGTGCACTTGCATGCATGTGCAGGTGTTGTGCAAGCACATACGCAGGTGTACAGTCTCTACTACTGACTGGAGAAGGCCAGAAGGGGAGGGTGGATCTCCATTGCTCTCCACTTTACTCTTTGAGCCACTGAACCTGGAACTCGGCTGTAAGCTAACGAGTGCAAACAATCCCATCTCCACTCCTCACTTTGGTCCATCTGAGACAGATACACGGCTGGGTACACGCAGCATTTCATGTTCTCACTCACAAGCCATTTCCCTACCCCAGGCCCAAGCTCTTTAGTCTTTCTTGCCCTATCACTTTCCGACAACTGGACTGGACTGTCTGTCTTTTAAACGTGTCCATTGTAGGATGCAACCTCCCATTTTAAAGGAAAAACTTCCTCTTCCTCTTCAGCTAAGTATCATTTCTCCCTACTGTGGACAGATAAACTACACTGTTGCTGCTGATAGGAAGCTGCACAGGGGCCCTCCCCAGGGCCTGCCTGATTCCTTGAGTAGTCTGCTGACTAATCACGTGGGCCTCATTCTGCAGAAGCCAATAGGCAGACGAGCACCTCTTGGAGGAAGAGTTCCTCCATGAATCATCCATTAAAACTAGCACTGGATTTCATGATGGCTAACAAAAGGACCCAACAGCCTCAACATGTCTTCAGCATTCCAGATTTCAAACCTCTTTCCTGACTACAACCTTCCTTGCAAGAATTTCTTCCCCAGTGAGCAATCTAGGCTTTCTCCACTGGTATTCAGTAATTCCAGAACTAGGAGAGATCTACGTTTTAACTTAAAATGCTGGAACAGGAGTAGGGCCAAGATAGTGCTTTGTGGGCCACGGAGCCTGTCTTCAGGCCTGACCGTGACAGGGCAGGACAGTGCAGAAATTCGGCCATCTTGTATTCTGGCTGAGGCCACTTCAGGTGGAACCAGAATTTGGTCTCCTTGATGGAAAATTCTTGGGAAAATTAGGCGACTCTAAGGCGAAGATGTGCCAGCTAATTTACCTTAGCTTCTGTTAAACTGCTTCTTATGTAGACCGTCTCCCTCCAGATAACCACTTAGCTTCTGCTAATCTGCTGCTTATGCAGAATAACCCCCTGCCTCAGATAACCACTTATCTTAGCTTGTGTTGCTCGCTTGTGTGAACAGCATTTCTACCCCCCCTCGGCTGCTGGATGAGATGCCAGGATGTGGTTTCTGCCTTCAACACCCACCTCCTGCTCTGGGTGCTTGGCATTATACTTGGGTCCCTGAGTGGAGTACCAGACAGCTGGAATAAAGACTTTTGATTGGCTATAAGCCGTGTCTGAGTGGTCATCTGTGGTGGACTTCCTGCAATAGGATGGCCCGGGATTAATAATGCCTGGGACGCACAAGGTAGATGTTAAGATCCAATTCCCACAAGTTGTCCTCTGATCTCCATATGCTCACCATAAAATGTTCAATCCCTTCGCTCCCCCAAACACATGGACACAAGATAAATAGTACAAGTGTAATAAAAACAATGAGAGAAAAAGAAGCCTGTGACATTGCTTAACTGGGAAGACATCTGCCTGCCAGAGCCCACAGTGGAAGGAGGGAATGAGCTCCCAACAGTCACCTCATCATTTCGCACATGTGCCATGGCACATGCCCCTCCCCCATAATAAACAGAATAAGCCAGTTTTGAATGTGTAATAGTCTTCTGATCATTTATGAATAAAACTAATAGAAAAGAAGGACCAATACTTGTTTGAAAGAAAGAGAATGGTGTGACCTTTCACCTTGAATGACCTGGTCTTTTAAAGAACTTAAAATTTTTTCAAGACCTTAAAAAAAAAATCATACTTTGGACAAAATGAATCAGAAAGAACCAAAATCCTCATTGCAAGCAGATTGTTAACAAAGAGAAGACCACCAGGTGTGAGTTTCTGAGTGGACTTGCTAATGTCATTGTTATCAAAGACCTGAAAGGCTTTTTCTCAGTTAACTAAAGGCTAATTAGCAGGTCCTTTTTAGGGCAAGCAAGCCTTGATTGAACTTTCTTTTCTTTCCTCATGGAAGCCTTTCTCCATAATTGCCATCAATTTGAGTGATGAACTCAGGTCCCATGCTGCAACATGGGTTGCATGGTGTGCTTTTCCTGGAGGAGGGTCTATAAAATTGTAACTCTTTGATGAGCTCATTGGTCTTCCAGTTTAGGTCCATTTTTAACATGGGGATTGCTTTATACCTGGGCTGTATGTTTTTTGTCCACATTCCAGTGGTGGGGATGAAAAACGAGTGCTGTGTGGAGTGTTCTCGGCTTTGAAACTATCATCAAGTTATTTCAATAAAAGACATAATGCCAAATATTAATGATAATTATTTGTAAAAGGCTATGATGCAAAAGATCCCCAGGATATAAAATTACAGATTTTTATGCATTCATTCCAACACAAATGACTGTATTTCTCTCCAGTGGAAATGTTAGATGATACTTTACATATTGGAAGTTCTAGAGAATGGGCCCACAGTCACCTGAAGGCTTTGATATAATTCCAGGAATTATCTTTACAGAATCCAAGCTGATTGATAAGTACTGTCAAGTAATTTGTAACAAACATCTATGAAAACTAATACAAAAATAGTTTTATATTTTATTTAAAATAGAGAGAGCCAATTCAGGTCCATGTGCTTTAAGCTAGCCCCTGGTAATACTTTCAGAGGCTTCTGTGTAGGAAAAACATATTTCATGTTTGTAACTTCTATAATCACCAGCAAATGACTAAACTATTCAAATAGTTTAACATTAAGGAAAAGGAGACAGCTTTATACTTAATATTGTGGCCTCATCTTTGCTGATTGTATAATTTGAGATTGTTTGATATTTAAAAAAACTGTTAAAATAAAAGGTTATTTTTGTGTTATATATTTTAATTTATATTATTGCTATGCAAGTTAAGTTTGATGACTATTAAAAATTGAGACATTACTAACCTTTGACTTGTAAATTTAAGTGACTGCTAATACCTTTTCTGGTAATAAAGGGATATTATTTTCTTATTTGTTTGTTTTTAAGACAGAGTCTCATATAGTTTTGGCTGACCTTGAAGTCTGTGTGGTCAGGGCTGGTCTTGAACTCCTGACCTTGAACTCTGGGTCTTCAGCTCTTCGGTGTTAGGGTTGGAGGTGTGCACCACCATACTCAATGACAGGATAAAATTATTATTTTTTTTAGAAACTATACCTTTGTCAGACAGTAATAGTGCTCTATTACTGTAGTAATACAGTACAGTAACGTAGTCCATGTTGTGAAAGTTCATTCTTGCAAATATTAGCTGTGACCTGAATATGAAATACACATGTAAGTTCCTGCTTATCTAGAGAGATTATGCTATATTGTAGAAACAACATGTGACATGTTGCTAATATGCTGTAGGAGGACATGAAAGGAAGAGATCAAACTTTGGCAACAACTGGGGAGATACTTCCTTGCAGAGCACAGTAGTGGAGAGAGACTGTACAAACACTCAGGGAGGCATATGTGGGAAGTTGGTTATACTATTTTCTTTAATTTTGTAGTGATTGATGGCTTTTTATAATAAAAGCTTTTAAAGTCTCTTCTCGAGTAACTAAAGAAAATGTAAAGACTGTCTTTAAAAAGTATGTTCCATGCTACCAAAGTGGATGGAGAGGAAGGGTCTGGAAAAAGCTAGGTAAGGGATAAAGGGAGTTTGAAACTTATTGGATTGGAAAGGCACTAAATACAAAAAATTACAAACAGGAATTTATGCTGGCCATTGGGAATCATCTTACTGATTAGCAAAAATGAATCCAAACCTAAATATTATCAGTAGTTCTATATCTCAGGCCAAGCCTCCCGTGGAAGCTCCCTGCACCACCAGAGTCTAAGCCCCAGGAAAGCCCTGGCTGGTAGACCACCAAAGCTCCCTTAGCACTTGTCCAGTCTAATGCCAAATCACTTCTCGTTTCCTCTTCACTATATATCTGGGCCCAAATCCTTCAGAAGCCCCCTGATTCACCCAAGGACATACCAGCACCCAGAACCCTAAGTAGGCTGCTTGACCAAAGACCATCCCCAGTCTCTCAGTTCCTGTCCAGTCAACCCCAATGGGCCTCCCCTACTTGTCACTATATCCTCTCCCCCAACTCGTAGGGAGGATCCTCGTTGAGAGGCCATGTCCTCCTGCTCCAATTTGGGCAGAATCCCTCTGCTTGACCAGAGGCCATCCTAGCCATCAGAAGTCCAGCCCCCAGTTGGAGCAGAGACTCTTTACTTAATCAAAGGCAACTCCTGCCAGAAGACCAGAGAGGAAACAGAAAACAAGGAACAAGGCACCCATTCAACAAAAAACAAATTCAGAAATCAATACCTAAGCCTAAAATCGCTCTAAAACAAAAGCCTAGATGCTAGAGCAAGAGCACAGTCAACAACAGCCAAGGCAATATGTCACCACCAGAGTTATTCTATGACAACAAACCCTGAATATCCAACACAGCTGAAGCACAAGAAAACAAGCATAAAAGCAACTTTATGAAGATGATAGAGGTCCTTAAAGAGGAAATGAATAAATCTCTTTTTTTTCCTATTTTTCTTTTCTTTTTCTTTTTTTTTTTTTTTTCTGGAGCTTGGGGACTGACCCCGGGGCTTTGCTTTCGTTAAGCAAGGGCCCTCCCCCTGAGCTAAATCCCCAACCCATAAATCTCTTTTTAAATCCAAAAAAACACAAAGAAACAATTAGAGGAAATTAATAAATTCCTCAAAAAATTGTAGGAAATTAATAAATCCCCCAAAGAAAGCCAAGAAAAACAAACATTTGAAAGAAATGAATACAATGGTTCAAGACCTGAAAATGGAAATAGAAGCAACAAACACAACATAAACATAGAGAATTCTGGAAATGGAAAATCTAGGTAAATGAACAGGAACTACAGACACAAGCATTACCAACTAAATACAAGAGATGCAAGAGAGACTCTCAGATGTTGAAGATACAATAGAAGAAATAAATACATCCAGAAAATCTGGGAGACTATGAAAAGAATGAACCTATGAATAATAGGAATAGAAGATGATTCCCAGTTCAAAGGACCAGAAAATATCTTCAGTGAAACTATGGAAGAAAATTTTTGTAACCTAAGGAAGGTTTTATCTATAAACTTACAAGAAGCATAGCAAATATCAAATAGATTGAGCCAGAAAAATATCCTAGCCACATTTTGATCAAAAGACTAAACACAGAGCAAAGAAAAAATGTTAAAAGCTGCAGAGGAAAAATGCCAAGTAACAGGTAAAGGTAGACCTTTACACTCAACTTTTTAATGGAGGCTCTAAAAGCCAAAAGGGCCTGGACAGATGTCCTGCAAACTCAGAGAGACGACAGATCCTAGACTCACACTAAGAGATCCAGAATATTATACCCAGCGAAATTTTCAATCACCATAAATGGAGAAAACAAGATATTCCACGATAAAATCAAATTGAAACAATATCTACCTACAAATTCAGCCCCACAGGAGGCACTAGAAAGAAAATTCCAACCCAAGGAGATTGCCTACACCAACAAAACACAGGCAATAAATAATCTCACACCGGGAAACAAAAAGAATGGATACACACAAACTACCAATACCACCACCACCACCACTAACAGCAAGTTAATAGGAATTAACACTCTTTGGTCATTAATATCTCACTATCAAAAGACTCAATTGCCCAATAAAAAGATAGACTAACATAATAGACATGAAAACAGGATCCATCCATTTGCTGCACACAAGAAACACATTTCAACATCAAAGATAGACATTATCCCAAAGTAAAAGGTTGGAAAAAGATTTTCCAAGCAAATGGACCTAAGAAACAAGTTGGTGTATCCAATAAAATACTTCAAATCAAAGTTAATCAAAAGGGATGTGAAAGGACACTTCATCTTCATCAAATGAAAAATACAGTCAGATGATTTTTCAATCCTTATCATCTATGCCCCAAACACAAGTGTACACGAATTTGTAAAGAAAACATTACATTGACCCTCACACATTGATAGTGGGAGACTTCAATACACCACTTTCACCAAGTGGTTAGGTCATCCAGAAAAAACTAACACAGAGAAATAATGGAGTTAACAGGAATGGTGAACTAAATGTACCTAACAGCTATCTATCTATAGGACATTTTATCCAAACACAAAAGAATACACCTTCTTTTCAGCAACTCATAGAATATTCTTCCAAATTGACCACATACTCAGACACAAAGCAAGTCTCAACAGATACAAGAAAATTGAAATAACTACCTATATCCTATCAGACCACCATGAATTTAAGCTGGATCTCAACAACAACAACAGAAACAATAGAAAGCCTAGAAACTTATGGAAACTAAATATACACTGGAAAAAAGGAAGCGAATTCAATAAATGGTGCTAATCTAACTGAATGTCCGCATGCAGAAAGAAGAATTCTAATTGATCCGTATTTATCACCCTGTGCAAAACTCAAGTCCAAGTGGATCGAAGACTTCATCATATAACTGGATACATTAAATCCGATAGAAGAGAAACTAGAGAACAGCCTTGAATGCATTGGCAGAAGAGACAACTTTTTGAATGGAACACCAACAGCTCAGGCACTAAGATCAACAATTAATAAATGGGACTTCATGAAACTGAAAACTTAGGCAAGGCAAAGGATACTGTCCAAAGGACAAAACAGTGGCCTACAAAATGGAAAAAAATTTCACTAATTCTATAGCTAACAGAGAGCTAATATCCAAAATATATAAAGAAGTCAAGAAACTAGATATCAACAAACCAAATTAAAAAACGGAGTACAGATCTAAACATAGAATTCTTGACAGAGAGATCTCTAATGGCCTAGAAGCACTTAGAAATATTCAACATCCTTAGTTATCAGAGAAATGCAAATCAAAATGACTCTGAGATTCTTGTCTTATGCCTGTCAGAATGGCTAACATCGAAAACTCAAGTGACAGTGAAGATATGGAACAAGGGGGACCACTCCTCCATTGTTGGCTGGGAATGTGCACATCCACTATGGAAATCAATATGTCAGTTCCTCAGAAAATTGGGAATTGATATCCAGCTATACCATTCTTGGGGACCCATCCTATCCCATGGACACTTGCTTAACTATGTTCATAGCTACTTTATTCACAATATCCAGAAACTGGAAACAACCGAGATACCTTACAACTGAAGATAAAATAAAGAAAATGCAGTACAAGTACACAATGAAGTATTAGTCTGTTTAAAAACAACGACATCATGAAATTTGCAGGCAAATGGATGGAACTAGAGAAAGTCATCCTGAACGAAGTAACCCAGACCCAGAAAAAACAAATATAGTATGTACTCACTTATAATTGAACATTAGCTTTTCAAGGATAGTTATGCTACCATACACAGATTCAGAGACGTTGAGGAACAAGGAGTTGTCAAGGGGTTGGGGAACTCATGGATCTCCATGGGAAGGGGAAATAAAATAGATTTTGTAGGTGGACTGCGGGTGAGGAGGGGAGTTGAGGTGGAGGGAGAGAGTACTGCGACAGGTGACTGGATTTGTGGGGCACCTTGGGGAATGGTGTAGAAACTTAGTGCAATGGGAATTCCCTGGGATCTTAGGATTGACTTTATCCAAGTCTTGTAGTTAGGAGGGATGTGGCCACTGAGCTGATTATCTTCCATAACCAGGAAAGCTTTGAGGCAGTGGGACTGTGACACATCGAACCACAAAACCTTCAACCTACATCCTGTCCTGCCTTTAAGGCATGTTAGAGTAATGGTGGCTCAGAACTTGTGGGAGTGGCCAACCAATGACTGGACCAAATAGAGGCCCACACCATGCCACACAAAAGAGCCCATACCTGACACAACCTGGATGGCCATGGGGCAGAGGCTGAACATATGAACAGCCCAGAGACTCAGGACAGAACAACATATGACTGGGGGAAAAAGAAAAGAAAAAACAAGTTTATGAATTGATTCCTAATGATATTCTGCTATACTTACAGATCAGTGCCTAGCTTAATTGTTATCAGAGAGGCAACATCCATCAACTGAGATAAGCATATACAAAGACCAACAGCCAAATACCAGGCAAAGCTAGGGGGATCATGAAAAAGAGTGGGGAGAAGAATTTTAGGAGTCAAAGATACCACAAGAATACAGTCCATAGAATCAACCTCAGCCTAAGCATGGCTCATAGCAGCTCATAGAGACTGAAGTGACAAACCCTGTATGTGTCTGAGCTAGGTCCTGTACATACATGTTATGGTCATGTAGCTTGGCATTCTTGTTGTCTCCTAACAGTGAGAGTGAGGGTTGTCTCCTACTCTTTTGCCTGCTCTTAGGACCCTTTTCCTCCTCCTACTGGGTCTCTTTATCCAGCCTTGATATGAAGGTTTGTACCTAGTTTTATTTTAAGTTGGAATGTCATCCCCTGCTCTTTTTGTTTCTCCTTTTTCTGTTTAAAGGGAAATGGAAGAGGAGTTGATCTAAGGGTGAGGGGAGGTGGTGGTAATAGAACTAGGGAAAACTGAGGTCAAGATGTAACATATATAAAAAATAAAGATAAAAATAAATATCAGTATCTTCATGCAATACTTCTAATGTTCAGTTTCCTGAAACCTCCTCCATGATGACATTTACAGTCAGTGGCATTCAGTGCCAATGGCATTTTAGTTGGGGTGTGGTAAGACTTTCTGTGATCCAAGAATGTGATTTCCAGTCCCTCTGCCATTCTGAGGGTATGCCTAAAGGACCAGAGTCTTAGTGACAAGCTTTCACGATAGAGCAGTGTAAGACAAGAATGGGAGCTTGCTCTTACTGTAGGGAATCCCATTTCCAGTTGGAGAGCAGGCACATGGATGGAGTAAAAAAGTGAAATGCTGCTTATTTAGTAGAACCGAAGGAGGCAGATGATAGTCAAAGACAAGGTCCACAACCAGGGAGATGCTAGGCCTGTCTCTTTTCTTTATGGAAAAGGATGGCTATACACTACTCTGCCCATACCTTATTATCCATTCTGACTATTTTATTTGTATCCTATTTCCTGGTAGATGTGCCATTTTTACAACCACATGAGGATGTGAGACCCTGGGACTTTTAGGGTAGAAACACCACAAGGTGTAGAGTAGGGTTCTTCTCTCAGAAGTCGATATTCACTCGAGCTAGGCATTAGTCACCCTGGACATTGTTCGCTGTTTTCTTCTTCTTATACACTTATTTGTGTATGATTAAATCATGTAGTTTTGCTTTATTCTAGTCTAACCCAACAACCCACTCACTCCCCATTCATTCAAAGCACATTGAAGGCTAGTTAGTATCGTCAGGTTTAAAAAATGCTGCAAGCTGTTAAATTATGAGAAGCTTTCACTGAAGCAGTGGAAAAACTCAGGAGCTTGAGATGAAGGTTCTGGCCTCTGGCTTTCTGGCTGTGTGAAGATTTTTAAGTTAGGCAGACCTCAGTCTTCTTTTCTGTAAATTAGCTTAATCTACCCTTTGTTCATAGAAATATTGCAAAGATCAAATGACCTTTTACATTATAATGTGCTGTAAGTTGTAATGTGTAGAACGAATATTACTTATTATCATCATTTTAAAAATGATGAATGATAGTCCTGGTGATATTGGTTCTAATTTATGTTTGATGGAATGTTTCTATCTGGCCCATATAAGATCACTTATTTTGTTGCGCTATAAAACAAAATGTTATTTACACATTTATACTTTGATAAACATAAATATTTGCCTTATGAAATTAAAATAGCAAAGTAACTTGAACTATCCTACTTCCAACTCTTTAACAATTATGGGTGCAGCTGGGTTTATTGGATTCCAACTCCCAGAGTAGAACACTCAGTAGGTCCTGACATGTTGACACTGTATTTGTAAGATCTTGCTTGGTTCGTATGAGGATGCTGGAGCAGGGAACTTGGCAGGTGGAAAACTGAAAAGGAACAAAATTCAAAAAAATTACAGGGGAAGAGCTGTCAAGATTAATAACAAGATTAAATATGGATGATGAAGGAAAAGTGTAAAACTTTTCAGATTTCAAACTTGATCATTGGGAATGATAATAGGACAGGCGATAGGAGATGGTGAGATGGGGAGAAGGTGAGGGGATTGTGCTTCAGAGAGGGAACATGGCACAAGAAGTAGACATTCAAGGACATGTCACGGTTTGAGATGGCTGGTAGGATATTCTGGTAATAATGTTTTAAAGTTGGTTAGAAATATGGAACCCTAAATCAAAGTAGAGGTCAAAGGTGAAGGTGTATTGCTGAATGCAGTGAAGTTAAAAACAGTAAACTGGCCAGTAGCAGGTGGGTTACCACCTGATGTAGATTGTTATAGTTGTTTTCTAAGTGTTCAGTGGCTTAACCTTCACATCAGATAATATCTCTAAGTCACTGAAGAAAAGCCAAGGCATGTGAAAACTGCATAACTCATCTTACATCAAATGGCCAGGAAATAGATGAGCTGCCTGAAAAACGGATACGTTCCTCCAGGATACAGGAAAAGGAAAACAGACAAATGGAGGAGAAAATACTCCCTTGGGCAGCAGGAAAATACAAAAGCAAGAAGCCAGATGCCAGGAACAGTGGGAAAGTGAAAACAACTTCCCTAGGACAGTGGCCTAGCTGGAGTGAAGGCAGTCTCAAGGAAGGGGCGTGGCCTACAACACTGGAACTTTCAGAGAAGGGCAATGACTTTCATGTCTCAGCATTTGCCACTTCTGGTGAGACAAGAATTTGAGAGAGGGGTGGGTTTGGAAGGCAGAAATAGGGAACTGGGGGCTTGTTATAGAGAGGGAAGGGATGATAATAATACTATCTACCAAAAAACCCTATGGGATTATCTAACAAAAGAAAAGAAGAAATCTTACTGAAGCTTTTAAAATCGCATCTTTATCTGATATGGGAGCATAGCTCATTGCATTAAGAAGGAGCCAAGATGGAGCAAGGACCTTCTTTTGACCCTAATGCCAGATCAACAGAAGCCAAATATCCAGGTAAACATTCTTAAGCTGATAAACACCGAGGCTTTGTATCTTATCTTTTCAGTTTTAAAGGGTTCCTATGCACATCACTGTTAAAGGATATTTGATCACTGTGAAACTGGAGATTGTATTACTTACTGAAAAAAATCTGTTTCTAGTTGTGGCATGGCTCAGCCTTAGCACACGCCTTTAATCCCTCTGGCTGGAATTCAGACACACCCTTAGAACAAACCTTTGATCTCAAACAATACAAGTAAAGTTAGTTTGTAGAGGGAAGCATCAATGTTTGAAAGTGATGTCTAATTGAGTGGCAGACAAAGTGACATTGCAGAAAGATTTGACAGAATAGGATATGCTGACCTCTCAGAAGAGAGAGAAAGGGAAGCTGCTTAGGGAAGCAGTACAGAGAGAGAGAAGAAGCAGTTTTACCAGAACAGTTGTATAGAGACAGGTTGCATAGAGAGAACAAGCTAGAACCATGAGAAGACAGAACAAGCCTGAAAATGAGAATGAGCTGGTGCATATTGCTAACGTTAGTAGTGAGGTTAAGCAGATCAATTCAGGAAAGGCTGAGAAAGAGAAGCCAGACTGGATCAGTCAGCTTGGAGAAGAGTTTGAGACACAACAGCTGACTGTTTGAACCAGCCAGCCAGAGTTCAGAAAGAGCTAGAAGGGGTGAGTTATTCAACTGTAAGTCTTAAAACATTCTAGTCTAGATTAGATTGTATGGAGTCTGGAGGCTTCCAGGACTAGACCTAGGTTAACAGACAGAGGCAGTAAGCCTCCAAGACAACAATTACTACAGAAGTTTAAAAGTTACATTCCACCCATCACAGTTTCTTAGGCTTAATTTTCCAAAGTTGTGTGTGTGTGTGTGTGTGTGTGTGTGTGTGTGTGTGTGGTGAATAAGCATACACCCAAGTGTGCATTTGTCTAAAATTAAATTTTAAAATGTGAATATTTAATTTGACTATAAAAAAACCTACGGCTAAGAATGGAGAATCCACAAGCGCCAATTTACTAAATTAGCATAATCCCGAACAACAATCTATTAATAGCTGTCCTTAAACCTACAGATAAATGGAGTCTTTCTCATCAGAGAGGCTTCTCTAGGAGACCACTATAGAAAACCACAGCCAATCACCATGCAGGGCTGTGGAATCCAGTTCCGATGGATACAACTACAAAACAGTAGGAACATTGCAGAAGAGGGTCAAAAAGAGCCAGAGGATCAGCGAATTTATTGTGAAATTGTGTCTCCTAGTAACACCAGAACCTATGCTTGTGAAGTCTCACCAATATGGCTGCCTGAATATGAGCTGAACAGGGGTGATATCAGTGAACATGCCAGACTGGATGAGGAAAAGCCCATGAGGCCTCAACCATACAGAGAGAACTACAAAAACTTAAAATATAAGTAAATAAACTAATTAGTGAAAATGAAAATATTAAAATTATGTACTTTGTGAAAAAGGATTAAACCTTAACATCTGTAGTGGAAGCATTTAATCTTGCAACAAATCCAAGCGAATTTTACTAAAAAGTGCCATAAGAATTATTCAGGCATAGAAGGCAAAGGATATTAGCACTATACTAGTTGTGAAAGGACTCATTATAAAACAAGGGCATTGAAAAAATGTTAAAAAATATAAAAAAGTGATGCTACATTAATGTTAATCCCAAACGCTTCGCATGAATTTACAAGATAAATAACAAAGAATGGAAAGAGGACATCCATAAATAAAACACTAACAGCTAATTAAGTCCGTGTGTGAGAACAGTTGTAAAGAATAGGACAAAGAGGGCATCGCTTGCTTTTTTTGCTATAGAGAAGTGCTCAGCTGCACACAACATATCCACATGCACATGCACACATCTCAAGAAGAAATCAACAGGACAAAAACTCATGTGAGTGATTATGTGTAACAGTCAATAGAACATGGTGTGTCTACTCTTTTGGATTTAAAGCTTTATCTACATATGCTGATTTCAGAGACAGAAAACAAACACATGTACTTGCTATCCTGTACGTTTATATTCTCATGATGCTGTTAAGACTTTTTTACAATTTAACTAGACATTATTCTATTGCCTTTGGGTTCCTCTTGAAAGTAAGCCTCTACTGTTGAAGACAATACACACGTCAAACAGAGGACTTGAACTAAGTTGGAAGCCAACTTCCCAGAACACTAGCTTTTATGGCATCAAGCTGCCAAGGGAGAGAAGCAATTAAAGCCCTGGCCAAATGTAAAGCCTACCAACCACAGTAGTGAACAGCACAGCGAGATATACCCAAGGGTTCAATACTGACACTTTTATCTTGGGCTAACCAACAACAATCTGACTGGAGTAAGCTTCTTTTTGTAGCAGATGGAGACCATTACAGAAACTCACAACACGCAGAGATCATGGCGTGCCTATTACCAATTGATACATCGACAGCACAATTCTCTACATTTAAGGTTTAGGAATCATCATGGAAGAGAGGCAGGAGAAAGGTTATAGGGACCAGAGCACCAGTATGTCTGCTATTATGAGATAGAGTGATAGGCAGTTGCACTTATGAAAATGGCTTAACAATATGGCTGTCTAAACAAGACTTGCACCAGTTGACACCCAGCATGACTGTGGGAAATCTCACAAGGCTATACCCATAGATAAAAAATTACAGTCTTCTCTTGGGACAAGTCCCTGGATAGGTTATCCAACCAAGTGGTCAGTCCTAAATACATATACATATGAATAATAATAAATGCACTCAGCAGATTGTTCTCTCTCTCTCTCTCTCTCTCTCTCTCTCTCTCTCTCCCCCCCCAATAATAATTAAAGAAGAAGTCATGAAGCTAAGAGGGACTTGGAGGGCCAGGGAATGACCTGGAGTGGGGAAAGTGGTAGGGAAAATGATATAGAGTATTTACACATGGAATTCTAAAAAATTATAAGAAATTAAAATTTAAGAAGGAAATCATTGTATTACCTAAGATGATTGTAGGAAGAAAGTTATAGACTAAGAGATAAAAGTTAAAGTTATAGATATTCTGAAGAAATGAGTAAAAATGGGGATGAGTTAATTCACAGTGTTAACCCAGACACGACATTGCTTACTTTGAAAGGCCTCTCATTCTTCACCTGCATTAGAAAAATAGTTCTTTTCATATTAATGTTTTCCTACTATTTAGCATGTACTTGAAGATCTGGTGCTTTGAAAGCAACAATAGATTGATCTGATATGTATTTAATCTCCAAACAATAGCATAATGAACACAGAGTGTATTAAATGAGATTAGTGCAGTTGAGGGACTGGATATCTTAGGAGTGGAACATTTCTAAAGATCTGCCATGAATGGTGGCATATACCTTTAGTCCCAGTAGTTGAGAGGCAGAGGCAGAGACAGAGGACTGTGAGTTTAACACAGTGAATTCCAAGCCACCTAGGACTACATAGTGAGATGTTATCTAAGAAAAAAAGAAAGGAAGGAAGGAAGGAAGAAAAGAAGAAAGGAAAGAAGGAAGAAAGAAGGAAGGAAATGACATATTCAGTCTGTTTTGAAGACCTTGCTTGATTAGACTAGAGAAGCTAGAGCAAGGCCACAGGATCTTATTTTATATATGCACATGCTTCTCTCAGAACAGATATTATTACCATGGAAATATTCCATGATAACATGTACTCTTGACGACATGTTAGTAGAGCTAATGCACACTGAGTATGAACTAATGCCTTTAACTGCTTTTTCAGTACTTCTGGGCATAAGAAAAGATGCCCCACAACTCCTAAGAGGTTAAAAGGATAAAGGTTATATTAAGGGGAGAATTAAATAACTAATTAGATAACTAATGAGGCAAATCTTTTCCTTATAAAAATAATTTTTTTCTTTCTAGTTGCTCAGAACTCGCCTGGAAATGTTGTCTCTACTTTGCCAGATGGTTTTCTGTGGACCTGATGGGAAGGAGACGAGGCAGGATGGGCAGAAGAGGGGCAGCCCACACAACACAGAACCTGTTGAGGAAATACTATCCGACCAAGATGTCGGATGTGAAGACGATCTGGCTGTTACACCCATCGCTTTACTGATGACCAGGGTTGGTATCACTGATCTGGATGGCCGTTGTGGTGGCTCTTTCACCACCCAGTGCGCGTCTCTGCCAAAACAGTGTCCTCATCCTATAGCAGTGTGATTGGTTGAAGACGATGGCCTTCCCTCATAGGAGAGGACCAGCCTTGGCTCAAAGGTACTTAAGCTGCTAGAACCTCAAAATAAGCTCTCAAGATACATTGTATTGCATTTTCAAAGAATAAACAAAAATCTTACTCAATAAGGAAAAAAGAGGGAAGAGAAAAAAAGTAGGCGAAAAATGAAGGTAGAGTTCTGTTACACTACAAGTTTCCTCCAAGCCAGCCCTTGGTAGCAGTGCCCCACAATCTTTAAAGTGTCATGGGGACTCCATTACCAACAGTATATTAATGGTAAAAGGGGAGGTGGCACACAGGGCTTCCCGTCTGATTTGTAAGGGTAAATGTTTCACTTGGTTATTTTTGCTGAATAATTTCAGTCATCATTCTCTGTCCAAGGAATGATACTAAATTTGTAGCATCCCACGTTTCAGTCCAGGACAATTAAACATTTTATGTTGTTATTCCTTCTATTATATAGTTGGGTGGCATGCATATATTCATCAGAAATACTAAAATTAGTCAGGTATGTCTTTGGTGGCATTTGTTCGTTGATTCAACTGGACGGTGTTCAGCTGCTGTGGCTGCTTCTGTTGGCAGGGAGTGACTGTTGGCATGCCTATGCCCTCCTTTCATGGATGGACTCTATCTAGTTTGATCATTTGTCCACGCTACAGAAGACCATGGGTTTAAACTCAATAGATAACATTTGTATGTTGTCACCCACAACTGGACACTCGTGTGAGTGCAGAGCTCGGCAAGTCTGAGCTGTGATTGAAATTACCATTGTATTGTTGGGCAGGAAGCTTGTAAGCAAGGACTCATCACTCCCAACACCTCCCACTGTTCTAATTACCATCACATATAGGAATTAAACCATTTTGTATTTACAGCTTACGGAATTTAACAGGTTACCTGGGTCTAGGGGGAATATCACCCAGGCTCTGGGTGTCTACAGGCTACAGGGTATATCTTATGTCCAAAGTAAGTCCTGCTAGTTGGTATATCTTTGATGGAGTTCACACTTGCCACTTTCCCAGAAGTAAGTGTTGATGACCGAGTTCATATGTCCTGTGATGCTTTTCACTTCTTGAAATCACCATTGTCAATAGAATTACTGTTCTCACTGGGCTCTTCCTTGGATCATGTGTATTACTATAACCATTTACTGGAAGAACTGTGGGCATCTTCCCCTCTCTGTCTTTTTCACTCTTTCTTCCTGGTATGGATCTTGACTTGCTTCAAAAAATGGCCTATGCTTTATCTTTGGCTCTCTCCAAAACCAATCTGCCTTTACCCTTTTAAATCACGGGATGGAGACTTTGCTATTTTTTCTTGATCAGTCGGAGAAAACACTTCATCATAGTGTGAGTCTTCAGGTGGGGGCATTTCCACAAGTATGTTCCAGGATGTCCTCTAATGTCTCAGATGTCTGTGCTATGTGGGACAAAGGATGATCTACGACACCCAGCTGTATTGTTTGTCAAATGTCCTTTTACCCTTCCAGCTATCACTGTTAACGACAGTGATTTCAGACACACACTCTGTTCACATCTTTCAAAGTGCATTGCCAGCGGTGAACGAGGACGTACATATTTCAACCATTTCCAGCAGATGTGAGCAGTGTGAGTGCATACGTAACACTGAGAACTCATCATTTGGAGCGTACATGCAATGCACTCCTGCCCCCCCCTCTTTTGATAGTGACAGGTTTACAGAAGACACCATTTAAACACTCTGAGCACATAAAGTTGGTTTATTTATTTTTAAAATAATTTTATTTTATTTTTAAATTGTGTGTATGCAAACGTGTGATGGGGTTGGTATGTACATGTGTTCTGGTGCCTGCAGAGACCAGAAGAGGATGATAAGCCTTCTGTCGTAGCTGTGGTCAGCTGCCTAAAGTGGGTTCTGGGGTCAGAACTCAGGTTCTCTGCAAGAGCAGCAAGCACTCTTACCCTCTGAACCATCTCTCCAGCCCCCTGACTTTAATTGACTTCTTACTCTTTAAAAGAATTTTTTGTTTCTATGTGTATGAGTGTTTTGCCTACGTGTGTGCGTCCACTCCCGGTGTATGCCTGGCGCTCATGGAGGCCAGAATGAATCCTCTACAAGTGGAGTTATGGATGGTTATGAGCTGTCACATGCATTTAGGAAGTGAATGAACTCAGGCCCTCTGCAAGAATGACAAGTGCTCTTAGCCACCGAGCTGTCTCTCCAGACATTTCGAAAGGAACTTCAGATGGTATTAATTATTTTTTTCAAAAAAGACACTCTACTTAGCTGGCCATAAAAAGAACCTTGTAAGTGTTTATCTATGCATAATAAGAAGGATGGCTAAAAGAGTCTGCTGCTTTTAATCATCAAAGGGACTCTTAAAGAACCCACCTAACACTCTCATTTAAGGTAAAGAGAACTCTAGGAAAAACTACAACCAAGTTGCTAGAAGAGCAGACAGGGTTCAGTGAAGATGAAGAAAATCTGACGCCTTTCTGTTGAGAATGTGTGCAGAGTTTACACTGTGAGTCCAGAGAAAGCAGCTACTGCTCTCTGTGATTTTACAAAACACTTAGGAGCACAGGTGAGCCATCGTGGAGTCTGGCCCCGGAATGGACCAGCCTTGAATCCTGGAGCTTTGCTTATTCCATTTGTTTGTTGTTGTTTATTCTTTGCTTTTTTTTTTAGGAACTACTTTCCTTCTACAGCCCAGGCTGGTGTAGACTCCTACATGGCCAGGCTCACCATGTTCTAAGGTAGTCCTTTGATGTAGCCTCCCAAGTGTTGATTACAGGCATGAGTTCCCACATTCGCCTCCAAGTGTTCTTTTCTTTGGTTGTAAGGTGTCTAACCACTCTAATTCCTACTCTTGTTTCCCCAGGCTTCTCCAAGAGTACTGATGTAACTTTAAGTAGATTCAAGGCACTTGTGAAAGTTCTGCATATGAATTACTTGTTTAATTTATTTAATTTTTCAAGTAGTATAATGCCTCTTTGCCTCCCTTAAACACTGTCACCCCTTTTTGGGTTGAATAGTGTTGGGTAAACAACTATTGCGTACCGATTTCTCCCCCTCTTATGTGTATTTAGACTGAGCTTCTATTGTACAGGTTAGAGGCTGAACTATTATCAGTTACTGAATGAAAGTCATTTGCCTCTTTGGCGTTTTTCTCATTGTCTGCAGAAGAATTGTCACTCTGGTGAGCCTCTATGGGAGAATATGAATGACTCAGTATCAGCAGTGTGCTGTCGCTGTAGTAAACACAGAATTAGCTATTGGCTTTCACCTGATGATTCTCTAATCTAATTAGACAGACTGACAACACCCAGAAGGGAAAAGATAAAAGTGCACATTAGCATACGAAGTTAAAATGGAGGAAGCAGCATATTTGAATTAAAAAACAACAACAAAAACCAGTTAACAAAGTATCTTGCAGTTTTAGTCATCCCAACTCGGGTTTTGCTGGTTCTCTCCATGAGCTGAAAACAAGTGGAGCTTCAAGGCAAGGTGGATCCTTGACAGGTACCATAAAGTGAACCAGGATAGATGCATCTGGAGGAGAAAGTAGAAATCCGTCCTGCGTGGGCTTTGGTTTCTCTTCTGAATTTCACATTTTTTCCTCTCTCTGTATTTTGTGCTGATCCCTTAGTTATTTATTTATTTATTTTTGACTGCTGTGAGCAGTGTCACTGTAACCACAGCACACTTGATCATGTTGCCTTCCTTGTCCATTCGCCTTCCTTGCTAAGTTCCTGCAGTGAAGCTCAGGTTTTCGCTTCAGTTATTCCCACCTGCAATCTCTGCTTCCACTCAGCCCTGAGGCTTACAGACTACTTAGGATATCCCCAGTTGCCTCAGCTTTGGATCTTTGTAGGGACCATGTTGTTTCAGTCTTATAAGGCGAGTCTACTCTTTGCGCATCCTAACTGAGTAAATGTTCCTCCTCACGTGTCTCTTGCCTATCTGCATGTTTGTAACTTTCATTCATACACAATACTTATTGTCCCTGGATGACTAACAAATTCTTAATCTCTCTCTCTGAGTCAGTCTTGGAATCATTTCTGTGAAATATTTCTTGTTCTCTCCCCATGTCCCACTGAAAGACCCACCCCATGAGTCTTAACTCAGAGTTGCAACAGGCTTGAATGAGCCCAGGCACGCCCAGATACCTAGGCCCTAGGAATCTGGGCCGAGTCACCGTTAAAACTAACAGACCATAAAAGGAAAGGAATACAGAACAGATTAGGAGTACCGGATCTGGCAGGAAGAGATAAGTCCCTAGCCCCCCGACATTCAGGACGCCCCAGCCCGCACGTATTCTTTTTACCATGTTACAACCTCATTCAAATATGATTCAAACCTGCCAATGTGTGTAGCAATACCTTATTACCTCATCTTGTGAAATAACCAATCATATGTGAACATGTCTATATGCCTCGTTTAAATCCACCAATCCCCGTAACTATGCATCTGCTTCTGTACGCCCGCTTCTGCTTCCCCAAACTCTATAAAAGCCCCATGCTGGAGCTGCTGGGCGCGCAAGTCCTCCGAAGAGACTGTGTGCCCGCAGGTACCTGTGTTTTCCAATAAACCCTCTTGCTGATTGCATCCGAGTGGCCTCGGTTCGGTCATTGGGCGCTTGGGGGTCTCCTCCTGAGGGAAAGGTCCTCTCCGGAGGTCTTTTCATTTTGGGGGCTCGTCCGGGATCTAGAGATCCTCCGCCCAGAGACCACCGACCACCCACCGGGAGGTAAGCCGGCCGGCATCTGTCGTGTCTTGCCCTGTCTTGTCTTGTCTTGTCTTGTCCTGTGCGCGTGTTCAGTTCCTCTCAGTTTTGGACTTAGATCTGGGTTTTGGTCGGAGGAGAAGGCCCAGGGCCTTCGGTGTCTCAGGGTTCAGGACCCTCAGCGCCTCCGTTTGGGCGGGTCAGAGAAGGAGCTGACGAGCTCGGACTTCTCCCCCCGCAGCCCTGGAAGACGTTCCAAGGGTGTCTGGAGCTCAGTTCTTTGGGGCTCAGCCCGTATCAGAGGGATACGTGGTTTTGGTTGGAGGAGAGGGTCCAGGACCCTCGGCACCTCCATCTGACTCTTTGTTTTGGGTTTTACGTCGAAGCCGCGCGGAGCGTCTGTCTGTTATTTGTCTGATCGTTGGATTTGTCTGTCTAATTTGTGCCCTAATTTTCTTTGAAGCTACCATGGGACAATCGCTAACAACCCCCTTGAGTCTCACTCTAGACCATTGGAAGGACGTCCGAAACCGAGCACGTGATCAGTCGGTCGAGATCAAGAAAGGAAAATGGCGGACCCTCTGCACGTCCGAGTGGCCCACTTACGATGTGGGATGGCCGGTGAACGGCACTTTTAATAAGACCACTATTTTGCAGGTTAAGGACCTGATTTTCCGCCAGAAGCCGTACGGACACCCTGACCAGGTGGCCTACATTGTCACCTGGGAGAGCTTGGCATTTAGCCCTCCTCCTTGGGCAGAACCCTTTGTGGACCCGAATTGGCTTCCTGTTTCCCCTAAACCTGTTTCCCCGAGCCCACCTGACCCTTTGGTTGCTTCTTCCTCTCTCTATCCTGCTCTAACTAAGGAAGAGTCTCCCAAAGTCCCTCCCCCGAAACCTGTCCTCCCAGAGGACCCAAATTCCCCCCTTATAGATCTCCTGTTGGAAGAACCTCCTCCGTACCCTGTACCTACAGCCCCGCCCAGAGAAGAGGAAGTGGAGCCGCCTGCTAGACCTCGACACGAGGCGGCCCCTTCCCCTGTGGCTGGAAGACTGCGGGGACGACGCGAGGTGGCGCCAGACTCCACCTCCCAGGCCTTTCCGCTTAGACAAGGGGCTGGCGGCCAGATGCAATACTGGCCGTTCTCAGCGGCCGACATATATAACTGGAAACAACACAACCCCCCCTTTTCTAAGGATCCGGTGGCTCTCACCGACCTGATAGAATCTGTCTTGCTTACCCATCAGCCCACTTGGGATGATATACAGCAACTTTTACAGGCCCTCCTGACCTCTGAGGAGAAGCAGAGAGTGCTCTTAGAGGCCAGGAAACATGTTTTGGGGGACAATGGACGCCCCACCTTGCTCCCGGAAGAGATTGATGACGCATTCCCACTTACGAGACCTGATTGGGATTTCACCACGGCTGAAGGTAGGAGACACCTACGCCTTTATCGCCAGTTGCTCCTAGCGGGTCTCCGAGGGGCGGCACGACGCCCCACCAATTTGGCTCAGGTGAAACAAGTGGTACAAGAGGCTGCGGAGACTCCCTCAGCCTTCCTAGAGAGACTTAAGGAAGCTTATCGCATGTATACCCCTTATGATCCAGATGATCCAGGACAAATGACAAATGTCTCCATGTCCTTCATCTGGCAGGCAGCACCAGATATCAGGGCCAAGCTACAGAGACTAGAAAATTTACAAGGGTATACATTGCAGGATTTACTTAAGGAGGCAGAAAGAATTTATAACAAGAGAGAGACACAAGAAGAAAAGGAAGATAGAGTACGTAGAGAAAAGGATGAGAGAGACCGAAAAAGAAGCAGAGAGTTGAGTCGAATCTTGGCCGCCGTAGTTCAGGGTCAAGAGAAAAGGGGAGAGAGGGTGGGAGTTCGAAAGGGGCCAAAGCTAGATAAGGATCAATGTGCTTATTGCAAAGAAAGAGGACACTGGGCCAGAGATTGCCCTAAGAAACCCAGCGGGCTCCGAAGACCCCGCCCACAGACCTCCTTCTTGGCCCTAGATGAAGATTAGGGAGGTCAGGGCCAGGAGCCCCCCCCTGAGCCCAGGATAACTCTTGAAGTTGGGGGGCAGCCAGTCACCTTTCTGGTGGACACAGGAGCCCAGCACTCAGTCCTCACCCAGGCCCCTGGACAACTCAGCGACCGGACGGCCTGGGTACAAGGAGCCACTGGCAGCAAGAGATACCGTTGGACTACAGATCGACGGGTTCAGCTGGCTACTGGTAAGGTGACCCATTCCTTCTTACATGTTCCGGACTGCCCATACCCTCTGCTGGGCCGTGACTTGCTTACCAAATTAAAAGCTCAGATCCATTTTGAAGAAGGAGGGACCCGAGTAACCGGGCCCCGCGGTACTCCTCTTCAGATTTTAACCCTTCAGTTAGAAGATGAATATAGATTATATGAACCAGAACAGGACAAGCCAAAATCTCCAGAAATAGACTCTTGGGTCACGAAATTCCCACTGGCCTGGGCGGAGACTGGCGGGATGGGGTTGGCGCTCCAACAGCCTCCCCTAATTATCCAGTTAAAGGCCACCGCGACTCCTGTCTCCATTAAACAGTACCCCATGTCATGGGAAGCCTATCAGGGCATAAAGCCACATATCAGGAGGCTCTTAGACCAAGGCATCCTAGTCCCTTGCCGGTCACCCTGGAATACGCCTCTGCTACCTGTTAAGAAGCCCGCACTGGAGACTATAGGCCAGTACAAGATTTGAGAGAGGTCAACAAAAGAGTAGAAGATATTCATCCAACTGTCCCAAACCCTTATAACCTACTCAGCACCCTGCCTCCCACCCATACTTGGTATACGGTCTTAGATCTGAAGGATGCCTTCTTCTGCCTCCGGCTGAGCCCAGAAAGCCAGCCCTTATTTGCTTTTGAGTGGAAAGACTCTGAAATGGGGCTTTCGGGACAGTTGACTTGGACAAGGTTACCACAGGGTTTCAAAAACAGCCCAACGCTCTTTGATGAGGCCTTACACCGGGACTTGGCTGACTTTCGAGTCCAGCACCCCACTCTTATACTTCTTCAGTTTGTTGATGACCTTCTTCTAGGGGCCACTTCTGAGACAGCATGCCACCAGGGAACAGAATCCCTCTTGCAGACTTTGGGGCGATTGGGCTATCGAGCTTCTGCCAGAAAGGCTCAAATTTGCCAGACCCAGGTTACTTATTTAGGCTATCAACTAAGGGATGGACAGCGATGGCTGACTCCGGCTAGGAAACAGACCGTGGCCAACATCCCAGCCCCAAGAAATGGCCGACAGCTACGGGAATTCCTAGGAACGGCAGGATTCTGCCGCCTCTGGATTCCTGGGTTTGCCGAGATGGCAGCCCCCTTGTACCCTCTCACTAAACAGGGGGTGCTCTTCCAGTGGGGGGCAGAACAACAGGAGGCATTTGATAACATTAAACGGGCCTTGCTGTCCTCCCCTGCCTTGGGTCTCCCAGACATCACCAAGCCCTTTGAACTATTTGTGGATGAGAAGCAAGGGTATGCTAAGGGGGTCCTAACACAAAGACTGGGACCCTGGAAGCGCCCGGTAGCCTACCTGTCTAAGAAATTAGACCCTGTGGCCTCCGGTTGGCCACCATGCCTGAGAATGGTGGCAGCCATTGCCGTCCTAACTAAAGATGCTGGGAAGTTGACCTTGGGGCAGCCACTCACCATCCTGGCACCCCATGCAGTGGAGGCTTTGATAAAACAGCCCCCTGACCGCTGGCTCTCTAATTCCCATGACCCACTACCAAGCCTTGCTACTGGATGCGGAACGGTCCAGTTTGGGCCTGTGGTCGCTTCTCAACCCAGCCACTCTGCTTCCTTTTGCCAGAGGAGGCAGAACAGCACGACTGTCTGCAGATCCTTGCAGAAGTACATGGAACCAGACCAGACCTATCGGACCGACCTCTCCAGGATGCTGACCATACGTGGTACACCGATGGTAGCAGCTACTTGCTGAATGGGGAACGGAAAGCTGGAGCCGCGGTCACTACGGAGGACAAAGTGATCTGGGCAAGCGCCTTGCCTGTTGGTACCTCCAAGACAGCGGCTGAACTCATTGCCTAACCCAGGCGCCAAATGGCAGAAGGTAAGAGGCTGAATGTATATACAGACAGCCGCTATGCCTTTGCTACAGCACACATCCATGGAGAGATCTACCGGAGAAGAGGGCTGCTCACATCTGAGGGTAAGGACATTAAGAACAAGACTGAAATTCTGGCCCTCCTGGCAGCTCTGTTCCTACCAAAAAGACTGAGCATTATACATTGCCCAGGGCATCAGAAGGGACACAGCCCCGAGGCACGGGGAAATCGGCTAGCTGACGTCTCAGCGCGTGAGGCCGCCATGGGCACCCAAGTTCTGTCCTTAAAAGACCAAGATCAACCCACATCTCCACAGCCGGAACAGACCGGTTGGCTCTACACCACGGAGGACACAAAGCTCCTACAGAAAATGGGGGCCGTTTGGTACCCACAGCTAAAACGGTGGGTCTACACAGGGAAAACAGTTATGCCTACGAAGATGACCTTTGAATTAATCTCCTACCTACATAAATTAACACACCTGGGACTCAAGAAGATGAAGACCCTCTTAAGACGAGAAGAGATTGACACCTACCTCCTGGGACGAGATCAGGCCTTGCGGGAGGTGACTGAAAGCTGCAGGGCCTGTGCTCAGGTAAACCCAGGAAAAGCTAAAATTGGACAAGGAGTCCGTCCCCGAGGACATCGGCCTGGTACCCACTGGGAAATTGACTTCACTGAAATCAAGCCCGGTATGTACGGACACAAATACCTCTTAGTGTTCATAGATACCTTCTCCGATGGGTAGAGGCTTTCCCCCGTAAAACATGAAACGGCCAAGGTGGTGACCAAGAAGCTCCTCAAGAAATCTTCCCCAGGTATGGAATGCCCCAAGTATTGGGGGTCAGATAATGGGCCCGCCAGCCTCCCCAGGTAAGTCAGTTGGTGGCCAAGTTATTGGGGATTGATTGGAAGTTACATTGTGCTTATAGACCCCAAAGTTCAGGACAGGTAGAGCGCATGAATAGAACAATTAAGAGACTTTATCTAAATTAACGCTTTGCAACTGGCTCAAAGGATTGGGTGTCCCTACTACCCCTGGTCCTATACCGGGCCCGAATACACCGGCCCCATGGCCTGACTCCCTTTGAAATAGTATACGGACCCCACCCCATTTATCAATTTCTTTGATTCAAATATCTCTGAATTCGCTATTAGCCCTTCCTTGGCAGCACATCTTCAGGCCCTACAAATCGAGAGAGACATCTGAAACCTCTAGTCACGCCTACCAAGACAGGCTTGAACAACCGACGTGCCGCACCTGCTCCAGATCGGAGACACTGTGTGGGTGCGCAGACATCAGACCAAGAATCTGAGCCTCGTGGAAAGGACCCTATACAGTTCTCCTGACTACCCCGACAGCCTTGAAGGTAGATTTGAATTGGGTTTGATCCACGCGCTCACGCCAAGGCAGCCCGACCTGAGGAAACGGGCAGATCACAACATCGCTGCTTCAGACATGGAAGGCTCAACGCACTCAAAACCCCCTAAAGCTAAGATTTTCACGTTGTTGCTTTAAATGTCTTATGGACTAGGGTGGGGAGTCTGGGGGCTAGCCCCCACCAGGTATATAATATGTCCTGGATAATAACTAATTTAGAGACGGGCTGGTCTCAAGTCCTAGCTAATGGTAAGCATGCTGAAGGAACCTGGTGGCCCCTTTGACTTTTCGACCTTGTCAACTGGCTAAGGACCCTGGGAGCATACTGAGCGGACTCCCCACAACTCATACCCACCCTGCAGACACTCTGATTGGTATACTTGTCCCGGAGGTAAGAGGACACGGGAGTGCGGAGGTCCTGAGACCTTCTATCATGCGCCAAGTGGGGGTGAGACTTACACTGAGGATGGTGGGGACCAAGAAGGGGGACTTAGTGGCCTTCTCCCTGAGACTCCAGGCTAATCTCGAATTACAATCGAATTCACGGATCAAGGTAAAACACAGACTGGAAGGTGGGGCGAGGTGGGGGATACGGTTGTATACCCCCTGGCCAAATCCAACCCAGGACTCCTGTTCTCCCTCCAACTGGTGAGAGAACGGGTCAGACAAGAGATTGGTCCAAACCCAGTCCTCATGGATCAAAAAGCCCCTTCCCCACCAGCACCGCACTGCCCCCAGTCGGACCCCCACTATGGCTAAACACCACCAGAACTCCGGGATATCTTGACAACTCCTCCCCCTGACTAGGGACCCTTCCACACCGGCCCCTCAGCTGCTAGGAACGGGAGACCGGCTAATCAACTTAGTGACCGGGGCATACTTGGCACTCAATTATTCAGAACCTGACAAGACCCAAGAATGCTGGCTGTGCCTGGTCTCTAGCCCGCCCTATTATGAGGGTGTGGCAGTCATGGGGAATTATACTAATCAGACCACGGCCCGGGCCAGCTGCACAACCCTCCCTACCCATAGGCTGACGTTGACGGAAGTCGCAGGACAGGGACTCTGTATAGGGACCATACCCCCCACTCACCAGGTCCTCTGCACTATCACCAAGAGGATCCCCACTGGAAGCTACTACCTAGCAGCTCCTACAGGCACCTATTGGGCCTGTAACACTGGATTGACACCTTGTATCTCCGGCGCAATCCTCCGCAGATCCTCAGACTACTGTGTACTGGTAGAAATTTGGCCTAAGGTCACCTACCATGGGCCCGAGTACATATACTCACATTTTGAGGGGCTGACTCGATTCAGGCGAGAACCCATCACCATGACCCTAGCTCTACTCTTAGGAGGAATCACCTTAGGAGGAATGGCTGCAGGTATAGGGACGGGACCACCGCCCTCATCATCGAGACGGGTCACTTTAAATAGCTTCTAGCGCCATGAATGCAGATCTAAAAGCTATCGAGGAATCCGGAGTGCATTAGAAAAGTCCTTAACATCTCTTTGTCTGAAGTAGTCTTACAAAATAGGAGAGGGCTAGACATGCTGTTCCTTCAAAGGAGGGCTATGTGCTGCTCTAAAAGAAGAATGTTGTTTCTATGCAGACCATACAGGATTAGTGAGAGATAACATGGCTAAGCTCCGAGAACGCTTGGCCCAGAGACAGAAGCTGTTTGATTCCCAACAAGGCTGGTTCGAGGGGTGGTTTAACAGATCCCCTTGGTTTGCTACCCTGGTGTCCACCTTGATGGGACCCTTAATCATCCTCCTCCTAATCCTCCTCTTTGGCCCCTGCATTCTAAACAGATTGATGCAGTTCATAAAGAACAGACTCTCAGTCATTCAGACGCTTGTTCTCACCCAACAATACCAGAGGGTAAGACAACAGGAAGAGGTTCCTTAAAATTCGATTTGAGTAAAGGATTTTACTCAAGTCTAAAAGAAAATGGGGGAAAATGAAAGACCCACCCCATGAGTCTTAACTCAGAGTTGCAACAGGCTTGAATGAGCCCAGGCACGCCCAGATACCTAGGCCCTAGGAATCTGGGCCGAGTCACCGTTAAAACTAACAGACCATAAAAGGAAAGGAATACAGAACAGATTAGGAGTACCGGATCTGGCAGGAAGAGATAAGTCCCTAGCCCCCCGACATTCAGGACGCCCCAGCCCACGACGTACATTTTTACCATGTTACAACCTCATTCAATATGATTCAAACCTGCCAATGTGTGTAGTAATACCTTATTACCTCATCTTGTGAAATAACCAATCATATGTGAACATGTCTATATGCCTCGCTTAAATCCACCAATCCCCGTAATTCATGCATCTGCTTCTGTACGCCCGCTTCTGCTTCCCCAAACTCTATAAAAGCCCCATGCTGGAGCTGCTGGGCGCCAAGTCCTCCCAAGAGACTGTGTGCCCAGAGGTACCTGTGTTTTCCAATAAACCCTCTTGCTGATTGCATCCGAGTGGCCTCGGTTCGGTCATTGGGCGCTTGGGGGTCTCCTCCTGAGGGAAAGGTCCTCTCCGGAGGTCTTTTCACCACTTGTCTTAGGAAAGGGTCAAACCTTGCTTAAGTCTCCTTTTCTCTCTTTTTCTTCATGGGCTAGAACGGAGCACCACCTTCCTTCTGCCTCATTCACCAAGGTCTAATTTTTTCCACTGAACTTGGGGGAGAGAGGCACACTCCTTTATTCAGCAGACTGCGATTCTTTCTTTTTCTATGTTGGTTATGGCTATGTGTCTGGTGAATGGTGACTAGCCATAGAAGTGACAGGTACTCAGTAGCCAGCTCTCTCTAGGATGGATCTGTGTACTCATCCTTGGGTGACTGCATTCTTTGACTCACTTGACCTCTTGCCCCATCAGTTCTTGCCATGTTGGGGCACTGCCCAATCTGCTGTGGCTGGGTGTTCCCTGCCCAGCAGGCAGCTCTCAAATGGTGTGTGGAAGACAGCTGGCACAGGTCAGACACTGTTCCCTATGTCCCCTCAGCTACAGAAACCCAACAGTGCCTTGTCATGCCAAGCAAGGGCAGCTACATCGCCATGCCTTCTCTTCCACCATCACGCTATTCTCCACCTCTTTCCCAAACACACTGATAAGGAAATGAAGTCCCCTATCCGAGCACTTATCCAATTTGGAAATCAAATGCTCATATCTCCTTGCAGGCCATAGCGATTTTAATGGAGATGGGAGAAGGGAAATGCCCTCGGCTGCCTCTTTTTTCTGGGATTGCTATATTCCCGTCACTACACACATTGCACCCCACACAAAGCAAACTCTCCTGAAGATTCCCTTCTCTCTTCTCCATCTTGTAGAGATTAGGGTGGAGGCAAGGGTGGGGGTGGGGGTTATTGTGACGTTCCATGGGAGAACTGTGGGCCACAGAGAAGCTCCAAATGACACTTCCCCACCCCCAACTCATTATGAGGCTTGCTGAATTAGCAGGTGAGGTATGCATTTCTCTATTTTGAATGGTTAGCAGGGGTGGCAATCCTGGCATCCTGAGGTGCTAGGGGTGGGATTACAAGGCAGAACCAAATCAGTCAGAGATGCAACCCAGAGCTTTTGACTCAGGGCCTAAGGCTGTCTGTGTGTAACTTCTGTTTGTCTCAGCAAGGCACGAGTTCTTCTGTACCATTAATTAATCATGTTGCTTCTGACATCAGTAAGAGACAAGGAGAATCGCCACGGAAAACCCATTTCGTGTTCTTTAGCATTTGAATAGGCGAGGAAATGTTACATCCGCCAGCAGCGCTGCCTCCTTCTGCTCCGTGTAAACTCACTGTCAGGAAGCCTAGCAACTGCCTCTACTTGCCTCTGGGCGAAATGTCTCCTTTTCACAGAAAAAAATGTCACCTTTTCTTTAGGAAATGGCAGGTTGTTATTAAGTTTTTATTTCTAAAGATGAAATGACCTTTGTATTTTGCTAACAACAACAACAAGAAACCAAACCAAAGTGTAAAAAAAAAAAAAACAAACAAAAAAAAAACAAAAAAAAACAAACAAACAAAAAAAAAACCAAAAACCTTTGGTCTTGGGAAACAAACCTGTGTCTGCTAGCTTGTACTTGACGGTCTATTTTGTAAATTCTTATACTACACTTGTCATCAGTGAAGTTACCTTAGGCAACTGCCGGTGACAAAAGAGTCCTGCCTTCTTCTTTCCCAGGACTTTTCACAAGCGCAAAGGTGAATACTTGTGTTTAAGCTGTTGCTGCTCCCAGTTCTAACACAGACACACTCATATACACATACACACAGGCACACACAAAGATACACACAGAGATATAAACACACACAGATACACACAGAGAGACACAGACACAGACACATGCATAGACACACATACAAAGATTCACACACACACAGATACACACAGAGACATAAACACACACACACAGACACACACAGAGAGACACAGACACACACAGACACATGCATAGACACACACAAAGATACACATATACACACGGAAACACGGATACACACAGAGACACACTCACAGATACACATAGACACAGACACAAAGATACACACATACACACATACACATACACCACACACACACACACACACACACACACACACACACACACACACACACACACTCTTACTGCGTTGACACTTCAGAGCCATTTAAAGTCCCAATGGCCCAAATTTATGATCTTATAAGAGTTCATGAGCAATTCCTCTGAAAAATTACTCTGTGTCTAACATGCTGCTGCTTACGAGTTGGGTATTTCCTACTCCGTTTGGAGATGTGGCAATCAAAACCTTTTCTCTTCATGCTGAGAGTTTTCATTCTATTGTGAGGACACAGGAGAAAATGTTGCCAGTGTTCTTTTTCTTCTCTGGTCATATGAAGATGCAGGAAGGGAAGGCTGGAGAAGGAGGAAGGACCCCATAGATGATGATGCAGAGAAAGAGTGACAGCATTCATCCTGGTCCCTGGAACTGACATCCAACCTTGTCCGTGACTCAGACACAGGGTAGAGTCCCTCTTCTCACCAATGCAAACTCCACCTTCACAGAGCTGGATTTTCTAACAAAGTGGCAAATTACAGGATGACACTTGTGCTCTTGTCACTTCATGCGACTCCTCGCTGGGCCCATTAATTACCTTGGACTTAGGAATGCTGTTTCTGCAGCTGCAGCTCCTTGGATACCTGCAGACTGCAGCGGACTTTTATCTTCAATTTCACTGCAGTTCCGGAAAACCCAGCAGAATTACACTTATAAACACAGGGCCACATGGTAATTTATCTCCTATTGACTCCAGCAGTATCTTCTCATTGGGAATGCTAAGAGACTTAGAGTTAGGAACTAAGACCCAAGACGTAGCTGGAAAAAAGAAAGACGTTGTTCTTTCTTCTCACTTTTGCTGGTAGTGTCTCTGCATGATAATGTATATTGGGGCCCTGCTCCTATCTGTAAAGGTATATGTCAACATCCTCTGTAGGGATCTAATACAGGGAATATTATCTCTCTTAATAGACGTGATTACCTTACCTCATGCGGTTCCAAAGCATCCTTGACTTTTTTATTTGTTCTGATTCAAGCTGACTCCTTTCATGTTTGGACTGGGTTTTCATATGAGAAGTAAGATTAGGGTCTGACTTTCTAAGTTATGTCTGGAGATAGAGATTAGAATCCCATGACTTCTGTAATTGGCTAACAACTTAATTGTCACTTGTACATGCATACAAGAGAGGCAGAATGTCCCCATTTTCCTATTATCCAGTGAGCAGAATAAATTTTATCAAGTTCTCCGCCACAGTTTTAAACTTCTTAGTGCCATCAAAAACACTTGCAGAAACAAACACCCATTGAAATGCTCAGAGTGGAACTATTTTTCTTCTAGGATTCAAAGGTTGAATAAAGCATGTTCTCTAATCCTGTCACAGACGAATCAACCCCAGGAATTCAAATTCGCTCCAATTTTTGAAAGACTGTCTTGTTACGATGGCTCTCATTCATGTCTCATGTCTCTTCCAAGTGCTTTACATTAGAGACTCATCTGATGAGATGTTTGTGTAAACGATAATAAGAAAACAACAGTACTTTAAAGGGTCCACGAATAGTAATGTCTGATTATTATAGTTGAGCTAAGCTTCCGTGTCCTTTCTAGGAAAATCAGCTTTGCACAGATAGACTCATTTATTTGTTCAACCAATAAGTTGAATTTGGCCATATACGCTTGTTTGGTGAACTAATCTTTGAAGATTTAATTGATTTAAACAAGACATTGTCCATGCCTTGCAGCTCTCAGAATTACGAGGAGGGTGGAAACGAAGCAAGAGCTTTCAGTTCAACTGGAGGAGGGGTGAATAGAAGCACCACCTATAAAGAGCAATCCCCCAGTGCATGAAAGCTCCACTCCATCAGTCCAGGAATAAGACATGTCTTGCTTCAATTTGCATCATTTAATTTATTTACGAAAAAAAACAAAAAACCAAAAAAACCAGTGATTCTGAATCCAGATCTAAATAAACTAAATAGGAAATATAGTTAAATGTATTAGGATGATATTGTCACTTCAAGCTTGACTGTCTACCTTATATTGAAACAGTGAGGCAAAGTTTAGAGCACAGACTGAAGGAATGGCCATTCAGAGCCTGCCCCCACATGTGGCCCATACATATACAGCCACCAAACTAGATAAGGTGGATGAAGCAAAGAAGTGCAGTTGACAGGAACCGGATGTAGCTCTCTCCTGAGAGACACAGCCAGAATATGGCAAATACATAGGCGAATGACGGCAGCAAACCACTGAACTGAGAACGGGACCCCCGTTGAAGGAATCAGAGAAACGACTGAAAGAGCTTGAAGGGGCTTGAGACACCATATGAACAACAATGCCAACCAACCAGAGCTTCCAGGGACTAAGCCACTACCCAAAGACTCTAACTGCATATGTAGCAGTGAATAGTCTTGTTGGGGCACCAGTGGAAGGGAAAGCCGTTGGTCCTGCCAAGGTTGGACCCTAGTGTAGGGGATTGTTGGGGCAGTAATGAGGAGTGGATGGGGAGGGGAACACCCTTATAGAAGGTGAGGGGGAGGGCTTAGGGGGCTGATGGACGGGAAACCGGGAAAGGGAATAACATTTGAAAAGTAAATAAGAAATATCCAATTTAATAAAAATGAAATAAAATAAAACATAATTAAACAATAAAAAAGAAAACTTTTCATTAATACACCACAGCCAACCATCTCCTCCAAGAAATAAATATGGATACTGTTAACTCTAAAATAGCCAGGCCATGTTTTATTAAATTTAAAAATATAAGCTTTTAGATTTTTTTAAATGCTAATTTTTATACTCAGAAAGGCCACAGTAATATAGTATAATACTCTTGGGGTTATAATGCACAGCACTGATCTGAGTTATGATTTTGGAGTGAATTGCTGTCCCACCTGCTATCTGTTTTATCTGCTAATGGGGGGGGGATTGGGGAGAATACCAATTACAAATTAATAGAAAGGTTTTGTGCAGAATAATTTAAAACTAATAGCAAGAAGAGTACATTTCAGTGCACCAATTTCCTTGAATTTAATAGGTAAAAGTTATCATGGATATCATAATTTAACCACTATAAGATTTTCTCTAATGAATATATATCATGAGAAAAACACATAGAAGGTAGTTGTATCTGTACTAAAATGGCGATCAAGTCCCCGGTGTCAGAAAGTGAAAGTCAGGATATGTGTATGCTGTCCCCTCTGAAGCTGGCTTTTATCCAGTTTTTAAATGAAGAGGGCATAAAGAAACAGCACAAGGTGAAAAGAAAACGATATAAGTGATCTCAAGACCAAGCATCACAATAGCATTTGGATGACAGGAACTCTTTAAAACTTAGATGAATTATTGAGGAAGCATAGCATGGTTTAGAAATTGGTGCACATCTATTAAAACATCCTTTCAAAATGGTTCGGTTTGCTGCTGAAATTAAGTGTGTTGTCGATTGTGACATCTGTATCGCTTATTCATGATTCCCAAAGGAGCAGAGTGGACAGAAAGCGTTCAGTATAGCTCTTGCTTAAGTGTGAAGTGACTTGCTATTGATCTGGAGGACATTACTACAGTGGGCACAGGAGATATGTGGGGAGAATCAAGAGGAAATATATTAACAGGTTAAACAAGCATGGCTCTTCTCTCTCTTCTAGTGGTGCTCTTACTGGTCACCAGGAAGAAAATTCAATACCATCCTTAGCGTTTAAAGAGACCAAACCTGTCTAAACCTGAAAAAAAAATTATATCATGTGGGGCAGTGGACTGTGAGAGGTAGCCTGGTTCTTGGTTGAGCCAAAGGCTTTGAAGCTCCGGAGACCCTGAAGAGACGGTAGAAGTTTTGTCTCCTCCTGGGCACCAAGCCCCTGTCATATAGTCGTCTCCCTCCCACATGACCCCCACCCCTGATTTGTGGCCATTAGCCACACAAGGGCAACACCTCAAGCCCTTCCACACATAGATGAGGCATCCCTAACATCTGAGGCCAAGACAATAGGAAAAGAGATGTGACCTGTGGTCAGTAGGCTGGACACAGAGATCTCCATGCTGATGAGGTACCCAGAGGCCCGGAGGGCACTGCCAATAAGATTCCCTTCCCAGACATCCCTCGCTGACAAAGGTGTTTAATTTCAGGCCACCCTGAGAAGTGGAGTATGGTTTTATGCATCTACCTTCTGTCTTGCCAATAAACAATTCAGAACTATGGACAGACTCTTTTCACTGACACCCACCATGAGGAGACATCTAGTCTACCATAAAAGGCCTCTGCACTCCCAGCTCTGACCACCATGAAGACTGCTGCCTGTCAATCCAAGGACTCTCCCTATGGGACCAGCTGGCATTCCTCTTCCCTACCCTCTCAACCTCCCTCCCCAACCCTGGGCTAGACACAGCCTGTAGGCCGTCACTCCATTCTCAGCTCTTTCAAGACTCCCAGCAGTACCTGGATGTCCAAGAGTCTGAGAACCCCCAACTCTGGCTTTCCCACATCTCAGACTGCATTTTCCTGCCCCACTTAGCAGTGCCTTGGTGCTTTCCTACAGCCCAACACTGGGTGCAGCATTGGGTAAGGGCAGTCAAATTCCCTGCATTCTGTTTCTCCAAGGGGCCATGCCTAGTTGTAGAGCAAACGCAGGACCCACAATCCTACAATGTCACATGACTTTTTATAATAAAAATTTAAAGATCTATTTAATTTGTAATTATGTGCATGCGTGTGTGTTTGGATATCTACATGTGAATGTGGGTGCCCATGGAGACAAGAGGTCTAGGACGCTGTGGAGTTGGAATTACAGGTGTTTGTGAGCCAATGTGGATACGGGCAACCAAACTCAGGTCCACTGAAAGAATAGTACATACTCATAACAATTGAGCCATCTCTTCAGCTGTATGTGAGGGGGTGCAATAAAGAAATTGCTGAAATGACCACTCCACGAAATGGTTAAGGTTATTATTGTATATTTAAGAGAGAAACATCAAGAGGTATCTGGAAGAGGACAGAACAGAGAGTGAAAGAAGTAGACTGAACATGGTCATCAGACTGGATGTAGCCATGGTGATGAAAGTGGGAAGAGTGGGGAAGACTGGTGTAATCAGGGCAGTGACAAGAAACAGAGAATAGAGCAAAGCTAGAGAGAGTAAGAGAACAAGAGAGTGTAAGAGGATAGCCAGAAATAGATAGAAGAAAGACAGATAGATGATAGATATTTAGATAGATAATAGAAAGATGGATAGATGATAGATAGAATGTGAGATAGATAGATAGATAGATAGATAGATAGATAGATAGATAGATAGATAGTGAGAATAGCCAGGTTATGAGAAAGATGAGTAGCTGGGGAGGGGGTAAGGGAAGCCTGTGAGCTGGAGAGAGTCTAGGGTAGAGGAGCAGGTGAGAAGGGTAAGATTATATCCTGGAGTTTGAAATAAGTAACAGGCACTTGTGATACTGAGGATGCCTAGAGGCCAGCATGGGCTTTGATATGTTGATCAGCACCACAGGTAGCTGGGTTTTCTTTCCCCCAGACTTAATGGAAATGACTCCTTTCACAAGTTCCCAAGGAATGCTGACTTTTGTTTTAACCACCAGAACTCCTACTCTAGTCCATGTTGAGCTCACTTTTGGATATATGGATATATTTGGAAATTGGATAATTGAAGTTCCATTTGGACTCAACACCAGCCACAAAAATGCCTTATCTCATATTTTTAAGAAGAAAACAATCTAACATAGACTTGAGTCTGAACATTATCTATCATCTGTCTATCCATTCATCATCTATCTATCTATCTATCTATCTATCTATCTATCTATCTATCTATCTATCTATCTATCATCTATGTGTGTGTGTGTGTGTGTGTGTGTGTGTGTGTATGTGTGTATTTCCCCTGACAGCCATGGGGTAACAAAAACCAGTGTTATGCATGGGAAACTTCTCTTTGAGTCGTTCATCAGGGAAGTCCAAGATGCTTCCCAAATAATGCAGGCTGTACCTTTGCCTTTGGTTGCCTGCCAGAACTTGAAGGTAAGAGCCTATTGCTGAAGCTAGCATGTGCTTCAAATACAGGACTTGGAGGAATTGAGCTGGAACTCATCTGAAAGCCTCCTACCTGAAGTCTACTTCTCAGAGTCTCTGAAGGTGCTGTGCAAGCTGCCAAGGGATAAAAGAAATTGTCCTACTATAAAGCATACCAATCACAATAATGAAAGGCATGACAAGACATCCTGCAAGAGTGCAACAGTGGAATTCATATCTTTGGGGTGACTACCAGCTGCCTAATTGGACTTGAAGCTCCTTTCATAGGAGGGAATTCATGACACAATTTCTTAGAACTGTAAACCCAGTCAACTACTTGTGGCTGGTGAGGTCATGATCCCCAGAGGAGCGCTACTACTGCCACTTTCTTAAACTACTATAATTAATAACTTCATTATAATAATAAGTATTATATCTACAGACAAACATAGAGCTCACCCCTCATCAAAGAGTCTTCATTCATCAGCAGGTGGAGACCACAGAAATTCACAATGGTCAACATGACCGTGAGGTGTGAGACCCCAGTTAATACATCTACAACATAACCTCATATGCTCAAAATAAGACTCAGGAAACATAAAAGAAGACAGGGTGGGAAGATTGTAGGAGTCGGAGGTCCAGTGCATCTGTGGCAGGATAGTGTCTTTAATATATGACAGGGAAGCCATGAAATACTGACAATATGACTAAGTCTAAACATGATCTGAAGAATGGTAATACCAGTTGATATAATGACATAAATGGGAGAAAACTCACAAGTAGTGAATGACTGGAGAGAAGGCTCCATTCCCCCAGATGAAGAGCTACAGATAATTAATGACAGGGAGGGAGTGAGGGAGGAAGGGCGAGAGAGAGAGAGAGAGAGAGAGAGAGAGAGAGAGAGAGAGAGAGAGAGAGAGGAGAGAGAGAGAGATTGATTTTCAATCTTCTCAAGAAATGAGACCCTGGGTTGGGGATTTAGCTCAGTGGTAGGCGCTTGCCTAGGGAAGCATAAGGCCCTGGGTTCGGGTCCCCAGCTCGGAAAAAAAAAAAAAAACCAAAAAAAAAAAAAAGAAAGAAAGAAATGAGACCCTGATAAGTTGTCTAATCCCAAGTTGTCATCCTTAAGCACATATACATATGAATAACACTAAGCACACTAAGCAGACTCAACTGGATGTATATGTATACACACACACACACACACACACACACACACACACACACTCATATATACATCCCAATAAGGAAGAAGAGATCATACATGTGAGAGTGGGGGCATGAGAGGAGTTTGAGGGGTAGAAATGATGTAAATATACTACTCATATATGAGACTCATATATGAAAAAAGTTGTAAGATATTAAAGAACTATGTCAAGTTGTTACGGACTCCTTTGTTTTCATTAGGGAAAAATAAAGCTAAAAATATGACTAGATTTTTCTTGTCTCCTTTCCAATCAATAGTGGCACTTATCTACCTCCCCCAGCATCGGGCTGACTTGTGACTCTATGGTCAAGAGAACAAAGTGGACCCAGGCTGTGCCACTCTAGGCCTAGAAGCTTTCCCCTGTCTCTCTGGGAACTCTAAGCTCAGGTCAGCCTGTGTTTGAGAGCATTCACATGAGTTTTCGACAGGTGCCTTTAGCAAGGCACATGCATGAGGAGGGCAGGGCTGGACATTACATATAAAAGCTTCCTCTACTGCTCTCCAACTTGTTGAATTGAGACACGATCTTTCATTGAGGTGAAGACTGCTCTTTTGGCTAGGCTGGCTCAGCAGTGAGTTCTTGGGATCTGACTGTTTCCTGTCCCTTGTGAAATATCTGGGATGATAGTCATGGGCAGCTATGACTGGCTATGTTTATATGAGTATATATAAACATGAGTATATATGTTTATATGAGTATTAGACAAGCAGACTCAGGTCCCCATGCTTATACACAGAGTGTAAGTACTCCTACACACAGTCATCTCTTCAGTTCTGAAAAGTAAGACAATTTAGAGAAAGCTATTGCAAACAAAGGAAAAAGTCAACATAAATATTAATTAATTAATTTATTTATTTTTGAGACACAGTTTCTCTGTGTAGCCCTGCCTAGCCTGGAGACCAGGCTGGCCTTGAACTCAGAGCTTCACCTGCCTCTGCCTCTTTAGTGCTAAGCTTAAAGTTGTGTACCACTGCCACCCAGGTGGTAATGTGAAACTTTACAAGGGCATGTGACAGAAGCCATAGTGATGGTGTGCTAGTGAGTTCAAGGAACCAACCTAGAAATACAAGACAATGCACAAATCTTACAATTTTACTAAAATTAGTAACTACCAAAGAAAACATGTGAGACCCAATGCGGCAGAAGTCAGAAAAAGTATCATTTCCTTCTTTAGGGACATAAACATAATCCACGTCTAAATTGTAAAGAGAATTTACAATTGTAAATTTGTACTGTGTAAAGTTACTGAGAGAAACATCTAACAGAGGTTGGCATATAGGCTCCACGAACCAAAGATAAAGCAGTACAAAATGTAATGCTACTTAAAACTTGAGAGTTTCTTCTATGAACATTTCTAGTAATTCAACTGCAGGTTCTCAGATACAAATTTTGTAGACGACAATGTTGTATTGCAATGTCAAAAGGTTGGACAGGCCAGAAACTAATGAGTTTCATCTTGGACATAGGCCTGGAGGATGGGCGGGCTAGGTAAGGAAACACTGTGTTCACTATAAATGCTTTCACGCTACATGTTTTGTTTATGAACATACTGCTTTAACAAAATGATAAAGAAGTAAATCACACCCCAAATATCGTTTCTTGGAATCTAGAATTAGCAGGTCTGTGCACGTAAAAATCTGCAGAAAAGAAAACTCCCAAAAGCAAACAAATGAATGAACAGGAAACCAAAAAACCTATCAAGGGGTATTGTGTAACTGGGTCGGTGGGCAAATCGCTGGCTTCCTAAGTATGAGTCTAGAGTTCAGACTCCCAATTCATATGAAGAGGCCAACACAGCAGTGTGCGCCTGTAACCCCAGTGTTGGAGAGTGGAGACAGAGGGTCCCTGGGGCTTGGGGCTCACTAGTGTAGATGAAACCGTGAGCATCAGCTTCAGTGACAGGACCTTGCTCGAAATAGAAAATTGAAATAGAAAAAGGGTAGAACACGAAAGAGGAAGGCATTTTGATATTAACCTTCTGAAATTTGCATCAACACACTTATGTGCATCACACACACACACACACACACACACACACAGAGGATGTCAAAATTTGGGTACCCCTACTTTTACAAACACAGACAATGAGGTTATAAGCAGTTCAACTGAGCCACTAAAACGAAGAAACGCCAGGGACTAAGGATTGCCTTTTGTTCAGGGTACTTATTTGGGATTCTATTAATAAAACAGGCAAATAGTACAAAACAACAAAATGTCTTGCGATGAGAAAGTTTTTCAACAGAAGATGGTAGATAAATACCTTTGAGACGCCTTGGCTTCTGTGAGCTCTGTTATATCAAATTTGATTTCTAGAATACTTTAAACACTTAGGCAGCATTGATGCTAAACTACTTTAAAGAACATTAATGGGGCCTGTGGTCCTTGATTTCCAGAATATAGAATCCTTAATAGTCAGAATTAGATAGTTCCTGGGCATCAGGGAATGACTTTATGCAACCGCTGGGAGCTGGCTCAGTTGTCAAAGGGCTGCCGGAAGGAAGGGCACTGCCCTTGTTTTCTGCCTGTCCTCTGCTCCTTGCCAGATGTCACTGCCAAGTAAGAGAATTCCCTGCTCACCCCATTTGCTCTGGTACAGAACCCAAGAGAAACTTTTTCATATGGTTCTTTTTCTTGCCTTCTTACAAGCTATTGATGTGTTTCCCTAAACTAGAGATAACCAAAAGCTAAAAAGGTCAATTAAACTGTTTCCATGCATATTTGGATATAAAATGAGACCGCCCATCTTAAACATGGGTGAATCCCTTTAACCTCTAGAGTGTTTGTTTTTATTTTAAAAGTTTACTCAATATTTAAGGTTAATTTCAAAAATTGGAATTTGTTCTCTAGCCTACTTGTTTATGGTTTGTCCTGCCAAAGATGAAAATTGGGTTTAATTTTGCTTTGGTACTGAGTTACCTTATTCAACCTCATTGACAAGGAATTAAAAATCCAGTCCATTTAGATGTTACATTTATAAGGTCATCCACCCGAAATCCATCCTTCCTTCCATCCATCCATCCATCCATCCATCCATCCATCCATCCATCCATCCATCCATCCTTCCATCCATCCATCCTTCCATCCATCCATCAAGATTTACCCCAAAGAAGTTTAGGTAAAGATCTGCCTAATCACGGTCTTTTAGAACTTTACGACAGATGACTGTGTATAATTCTTTAGTGTGTGCTGTAAGTCTGGATAGTCTTTCCCATGTGTGACTGTCATTTGACACTATACTTCACCACCAGAGCATACCCGAGTGAAAACACCAACACACACACTGACGGCTTGCCAACATCTTTTAGTCTTTCCCAATCATTTGTTCATGTGTGTCTCCCAACAGCTTTCCTCATTTGCTCAGTCGGCAAACATCTATTCGTCTTTTAAAACCATTATCATCATGTGTGTGAGGGTTTCTTAGAGCATTGGCAGCTTCTTCCTCTGTGCCTTGTCATTACTTACGTATGTACTTCTTATTATTTCATTGATATAAACATTCATCGACAGATCACTCATTATTTCAATCTACACTGCGAATTTTATGGGAATAGGAACACTTGTTTTTCTACATTTGCATCCTTGTTAATTAGCAGAATGTTTGGCCTGCACAGATCTTCATTAAATGTTTGTAGCAGAAATACATTTACACATGTGTTAAAATTATCTTGTAATTAGAGGTGAATATATTTTTTGAATATTTAAAAAGCATCACATTTTGTTTTATTAAATTCTTTTACAATAAAGGAAATTACCAGCTCTCTAAAGGCCCAATAAAATTATGCAACACACTCTTCTTTAAAACTTTTTTTTGTGAACTGCAGTTGCTATGTAATATATGAGAGAAGAATAAATTAAAAAATAATTTAAAAATTTGTTGTTTCCACACTCTTCTAAAATTGTGCCGGCATTAGGGGTATTGTAACCTCATCACATTGGGTTCTAGTATCTTATTAATGTGTCTAAAGCCCCTTCTAGATGTACACTCCATGGAAATGAGGTCCGGTCATTCCTACCTTTGTAGGCCTAGCACATTGCATGACTAGAAGGAGAAGCTGAAGATGTGCTTGTCAAATTCACAGAGCAAACTAAATAGGAGACACCAAGCAGACTTAGGTCTTTGGTTCTTGCCTCTCTATTAGGAGTTGATGTGGGATTTTCTTAAATGAACAAAATGTGTTAAATTCTGAATAAAGCTCTGGCTTTGTAGTAGAATGAGTCTTCTCCCCATGTGGGCACGGCAAATTAGAGAATCAAGGACAAGAAGAAAACGACTTGCTGTGCACATATTCATGTTTTGACTGTCCACAAGAAGCCTTTTCTTCTTTTGTAACTATCACAGAACAGGTATGGATCCTTATAAAGTCTTTCTAGATAAACACTGTTGTTGGGCATCAACACTTGTAGAAAATTATGTACACGCGATATTAACAACAATTGTGTTTTCAAAATGGGATGTTTAGAAATTCAAAGATTTTTAAAAAGAACTTCATGTAGTGTATTTTGACAATGTCACTCTTTTCTGCACCATTCCTCCCAGATACACCCCACTTCCTTTTCTGCCTCTATGTCCCCATGCTCCTGGACATTTGGCTGTCCACTGTGGTTGACCTACTAGAGCTCACACCTGAGTCTTGGCATTTTGAATTTGGTGTGAAGGTGTAGCATCTCTCGGGAGACACCGTGTTAGTGTGTACATTCCCCTTGCTAGTGAGTTGTACTGACAAATATACTCATACAGGAATCTTGAAAAATGACAGGTATAAAGAAACTACTAAGTGAGTATAAAGCTCTGACAACTTTAAAAATAAGCAATTTCAAACGAACACCTCAATTTTGTGTTTTGTTTCCATAGATTAGTTCTTTTTGGACTCATGGAAATAATTCAACTTATAAACAAACAATTCTACATACAATGACACAACTTCTTGCCTAACACAGTTCTCCGACATGTGCATCTTTTTCCATAAGTGAAATTAACATGAAAAACTATAAAAACGATGATGGACTAATTTTCTTTGCAGGTATAATTACAATACATTTAATAGCATCTAAAGTACTTTATAAGTAACACCACTAAAATTCTTCAATAAGCATCTTATAAACAGATTATCAAATTTAATAATTTAACTTTTTCCACAAAAAAAATTGCTAATTGTAAATTATGGAATTCATTTAAAGACATGGGCCAGGTGAGCGAATCACCAATCAGATGGTTAAATCAGACCTACTTCATTCATTTCTTTCTACTCTGGGACTTAGCATATTTTGTATTTTCCTGTCCTTATTAATCTGGGACTGCATTTCCATGTGAAATCAATTTCACTTACCATTTAGACATCCAAATAGCTATATATGAAAATTAACTTATAATGGCTAGCAAAAAACTACTAAATTAAATTGACACACTGTATAGCTACACATAAAAAGTAATGTCACTCAAATAATTTCTCTGTGATATAAACACGCACACATTTAAACGTGTAACCTGAACAATTTAGCATATGAATATTGAAGGACTGATATAGGTTTAAAAATATCAGAGGCTGAACAAAGGTGTGATGTGTTGATCTCTTCCCTAAGAAGGAGTTTTGAGGTAATTCAGATGAGGCAATTCTCAAGAGTCTGTTGACTAGTGAGCAGACAGGGCAGTCTGAGAAATGAGGAAGGAATTGAATCTCTCCATTGTTTACAAATAATTTCAGCTAAAAACATCTAAAGTAGGAAAAATGAGATTTGTCGTTCTTCTAAACTGAAGAGACCTTTGACTTTGGAATTAAATTCACAATGGAATCTGTGGAAGTTAGGTTCAGCTCGAATCTCTACAGCGGTAATTCTGCAGCTCCAGGGAACTTACCTGTTTCCATTTTCCCATCCTGTGCGGCGGGCCCATCCGGGATCACACTCTTCACCTGTAGAAACTCGTCCGGCTCATCTCCACCGATGATCGTAAACCCAAAGCCCATGTTGCTCTTTTTGAGGGTGGTGCTGAGGAATGTTCCCTTCAACTGGGATGCATCCCGGGTGAAGAGTGGCTTTTCTACAAGTTAAAAAGGGAGAGGCATTTTAGAGACAAGTTAGCGGGGAACAGCCAACCACCGGGCAGCAATCCCTGGGTAGATGTGGGACACCCACATTGAAGGTGCAAGCGGGTGGTCACTTAGAGCGGGGCCAGACCATGAGGGCATGCTACAAATACAGAGCTGTCCCAGGCATCCAGGGAACCATGCAAAGCTGGTTGGAGAGTGTATTTACTCTCTTGAAATCAGCCCTCTTGAGTTTAAAACAGGGCTGTGTCAATTGGCAAGAAAGCCTTCAGATAAAATTCTGACTTACACTGCTCTCGTTATCAGTGCTCCTAGGGAGGAGGGACATATGAGTGGCTGGTCCTACACGGAACCTTGACTGCATAGGGTAGAAAATGAAATAGCCTGCTGGGAGGACATGAAACACGTGCAGATGGCACCAGCAGAGAAGCGGTGCACAGTTGGTGTATATTTAAAGGTCGAATTGGCTTAGAAAGAGGAGCTGGAGGTGGGACTGAGTTAACTTTTGTTACACATCAATGCAGTGAGATGTTATAAATATATCAGATGCATCTCGACTGGTAAGAGAGCGCTTAGTGCACTCTAAAATGCAAGCAAACGTCAGGTCAGTGTTTCTCAATATCGCTACAAGTGACACATTCTCTAATATGTTGACATAGTGAAGTCGATGCCAAAATCACGGGAAGAGAACTTGCACCTGCTCAATGAGTTTGAGATATATATATATATGTGTGTGTGTGTGTGTGTGTGTGTATTCAACTGTGAGTTCTAACAGCTACGGTTCTAAGCACTTTAAATGCTTAAAATTATAGTCCTACTAGGAAGAAGAATTAGTTGTCTCTTAAATTCCACTTGTGATAAGCATTTTGCTTTTGCCTGGCTAGCTGAGTTCATGAGGCTTTTAAGTATTTCATCCTAATTTCTTTGTTGAAACAGGTCTCGGTCTGTAATCCAGGGGTCGTGGACTCTTGCTCTTCCTGCCTCAGCCTCCCATGTGCTAGATTAGTCATGCACCTCCATACTCAGCTTTGCACATAAGCATTTCATATACATTTTGATTTGGTACTCACAGTAGCCAAACTGTAAGTGGCCACTCAGCTGCATATTTTGCCTGATACTTGTATTTTTTACATTTTTGGTTTCAGAGGATCAACTATCAAAAATGAGTCATTGGGATAGAGTTGTAATTTATGTGTCCATTTACCTACCACATATATTTTTATCAAATTTTTGTGTAATGTGTAGAACTCACATAAAATCCCTGTGCTGTGTTCACCAAAGCAGTGCTCACAGGTGGAGCTTTTCTCCACGAGAGACCTTTATGTTCATTGCAGAGTGCAGTAGGCATGTGATATGAAGCTTGCTACCAGGAAAATGGAGGCTCTAGACACCGAGGTCTCGTGTGTGTGTGTGTGTGTGTGTGTGTGTGTGTGTGTGTGTGTGTGTGTGTGGAAGTGTGTGTCTGTGTGTGAAGTATGTGTGAGAAATGTGTATGTGCTTGTATGAATGTGCGTGTGATTATGTATGTGTGAAGGTGTGTGTGACTATGTGAGTGAGAGTGTGTGTGTGTGTGTGTGTGTGTGTGTGTGTGTGTTTAATTTAGTACAAGCATAAAAGAAGTGAAGAGTGTGTGCTACTCATTCCACTAGGTGGCTCTCAAGTGTAGTCAGGTCCACAGGCAGCCCTCGGCCATGCTGAGTGTCCAGAGCATCCCTCTGTGGTCAGGTAGATAGTAAGATACTGAGGGACCTCTCTGGGCCAGTTGAGGGGAAGATGGATTTGGACCTAGGTAATGTCATTGATGAGCTGCCTACTGTCACAGAAGAAAACAAACCTCATTCTTATGTCTGATTTTCAAGACTCTCTGTAGTGTATGTTTACCCCATCAAAGTCCCACTTGGCAACAAGTAAATTTCCTATAAGGTACTTCTCAGTGTCCTTAGCATAGTTTGTGGTAGCTATATTATAAACTAACTATAAATAGTGTGAACAGCTAGCTAATGCTACTGGAAGGGACTAGAGAAGTCGGACCAGTGATTTGTATCAGCCCCCACTACAGGTTTATCTGTCTGGAAGAGTCAACAGTCCATCAATGTTTCCCTTGCAATTCTGCATGCTGCTAGATAGATACCGTACCTCGGAAACCTGGGGCCTGCAGGGGCTTTGTTCCAAGTTCTGTGTGGGGCATGTTATGTTGCTGTAGCTTCCTTTTCGCTTCCAGGACAGGGTTTTCAAACTGTGTTCTTCTATTTATGTGGCTGAAAAAGAAAATTTCAAATTAGGAGAGCAGTGGGACAGAGTCATTGAGGAGAACATGTGCGTGGCTCTATGGAGAGCAGGTGATTAAGGACACCTTATTTGATTACAGTCAAATGTCTTACCCAGCATGCATCAGGCTTCTGAGGGAGCTGGCCTGTGCATAACACACAATTCTGCGGTAGTTCAGAGCACTCGATGACTCTATCAGATGCCGTTCCATTTACCATGTGCATGAGACAGCCGAAGGAACCAGATGGTGTGTGCTTTCTGGGTATTTTCTTCAGGTGGGATGAGTTTGATTCATTCAAGTAAATAGTCAAAGAATGAAACAAACTGAATGGTTCCCTCAAAGGTGTGTCACCTAAGCTTTGTAAAGGCTCGGTGGCAACAAGATGAATGAGAGGTGAGTTCACCAACAATGGAACAGAAACTAAAAATAACAATAAAAAATGAGGTGTGTGTGTGTGTGTGTGTGTGTGTGTGTGTGTGTGTGTGTGTGTGCACTAGAGATGAGCGTGCAGGGGTAGGGGGTGCTTTCCTCCCACTCCATGAGTTCTTGAGATCGCACTTAGGTTACAAGGCTGGGGGGGGGTAAGTACTTTTACCTGCTGGGCTCTCTCACAGTATATATTTTTAGCAGTCAGACTCGGGTTGAAAGGCCAGGATTCAGAAGGAACGTTCTCACAGCAGTGACAGATGTCTATGTAGGATGTTTACTGCTGAGATCCTCTGTATGCTGAGATGGGAAGCTGGTAGACAGACACTGAGAGACTGGAAACACATGTAGCTCAGCTAACCCCAGGATTATAGCACCAGGAAAGTATGTATTCCTATATAACAGAGGGCGGGAAGCAGCCCTGCCCACTAGGGATGCCCATGCCAGACACAGATGCCCCAGCAGAGGGCTGGCATGTGCAGTGATATTTGTTTCTTAAAGGCTCTGAAAGTATGAGGGGGAGAGGCGTTGGAAGAGGAGTGACAGTTAGCTAACTGCATGCCAGTTACCGTGGATAATATATTCTATTATACTCAAGTATACTATGTGATATGATATATATTATACTCTAATATGTTCAAGTTATAAGAGATACAATCTGAAGCATTTCCATTTGAAGGCGATGAGAAGGTAAACAGACAGGTTGTGTGACTTGTTCTAGATAAGCCACATGCCAAGTACGATGAAATTCTAGAATTTAATTATCATGTCTGTTTCTGCAGGGGATCTCTAATCTACATGCTTTATCTTTCCAACATGTGATTTCAAACTAGCAAGTACATATACATATATGTGATGTTTTGCCATGCCTGCTCACTTTATCTCTTTCTCTCTCTCTCTGAGACACATACACAAAGATAGACACCACACACACACATACACACGTGTGTGCACACACACATACACACATACACACATGTGTGCACACACACATACACACACATACACACACATATACTTTTAATATCGGCACATGAGAAAGGAGAGGAGATAAAATGAAATCTTATCTGGTGTGTTTGAAAAGTCGTTGGCAAGAATGATGACTGCAGTGCATATACTGATGTCTTTGTGGGAGGCACGGGAGATGCTCTCTGTCACATGGTCTCAGCGCCAATCAGATCTGTATTCAGATTCTAGCTCCTGGGTAGCTGAGTAGCCATTAGTAACATGTTAAACCTGAGCCTCTAAAATGGGCACAGCATTGTCTACCCGAGTGGTTGTGAGGAATAAACATAACAGCCAATATTAGAACCTCACTTTTAGCATTGGCATGTTTATTTCTAGCAGCTTCATTATCAATAAGATCAACCTAACTACCCCGTCAAGATTTTAATCACCTCCATTACTGCTGTCATGGGAGTCTTTGTGGGGTCCTTTTAAAGAGCTTGAGTCATGCTACTGTAGCCTCATTCTACTTAGAGGAAAGGGTGTGTTTATAATAATGTTCTTAATGATTCTTACTCTCTACAGAGTTCAAAGGAACTGTTGGGGAAAACTCTTTTCTACTGGAAGTGATGCGCTGTGCCTGGAGGAGCACCTCCCCTGTAGTTCATGGTGACTCATGGAATGGCGGCTTTTCAGGCGTCTTTATTCAGGAAATTCAGATGGAGCCACTCTGTGCCAGGAAGGCTGAAGTTGGCGGCTCTTTTTCCTTTACCGCCTACAGGTAACTTTCTTAGCAAAATCCTTCAAGTCTTCTTGATGTTGTAGCTTTATCCTTGGCTGTGTTGCCACAGGTACCCTTTGTTTTTTACATACTTGGGGCAACTTTAACAGGCAATACCCAAAAAGATGATTTTTTTCCTAATGGCATTCAATACATCCATAGTGTGATGCTTGATCAAATTGTGTTTAAAGCGGCATCTTGGGAGAACTTCTAAACTTTCCTCAACCATTTGTACCTTCTCTACTGATTGAACCTCAGATGCTCTGAAGGCTTATGTGTCAAAGGCTTGGGTGGTCCTCAGACTTGTGCTAATGGAGAATGGTAGACTTCTTTAAGATGTAGGAAATGAGCGTCCTTAAATCACAAGAACCATGCCCTCATAAGGAAGTGTGGAACGTCAGTGTCTTTCTAGTAGTTCCTGGCCATGAGAACTGGCCTCCTCCACCTCTCTGACTTTGACCTACCATATTATTGCAAGCTCTACACAAGACAGTTGGTCATAGAAGGATTTATTGGAGAGTGGTAGAAATCTTTAAGAGGTGGGGGGTGAGAAGTCTCAGGTCACTGGGGGCATGTCCTCACAAGGAAGTGTGAAACAACGGTGTCTTTTTCTTAGTTCCTGACCATGAGGAGAGTTGACCTCCTCAGACTATCTCAATGTGATCCAACATATCATTATGGGCTCAACACAGTACAGTTGGCCACAGGAAAGGAGATCCTGAAACTCAGGAAAAATAAGCCATTCTCTTGTAAATAGCAGACATTTTCTTTTTTTTTTCTTTTCTTTCTTTTTTTTTTTTTTTTTTTATTAACTTGGTATTTCTTATATACATTTGGTGTTATTCCCTTTCCGGTTTCGAGCAAACATCCCCCCCCTCCCTTCCTTATGGGTGTTCCCCTCCCCACCCTCCCCCTATTGCCCCCTCCCCCCAACAGTCTAGTTCACTGGGGGTTCAGTCTTAGCAGGACCCAGGGCTTCCCCTTCCACTGGTGCTCTTACTAGGATATTCATTGCTACCTATGAGGTCAGAGTCCAGGGTCAGTCCATGTATAGTCTTTAGGTAGTGGCTTAGTCCCTGGAAGCTCTGGTTGCTTGGCATTGTTGTACATATGGGGTCTCGAGCCCCTTCAAGCTCTTCCAGTTCTTTCTCTGATTCCTTCAATGGGGTCCTATTCTCAGTTCAGTGGTTTGCTGCTGGCATTCGCCTCTGTATTTGCTGTATTCTGGCTGTGTCTCTCAGGAGAGATCTACATCCGGCTCCTGTCGGTCTGCACTTCTTTGCTTCATCCATCTTGTCTAATTGGGTGGCTGTATATGTATGGGCCACATGTGGGGCAGGCTCTGAATGGGTGTTCCTTCAGTCTCTGTTTTAATCTTTGCCTCTCTCTTCCCTGCCAAGGGTATTCTTATTCCCCTTTTAAAGAAGGGTGAAGCATTCACATTTTGATCATCCGTCTTGAGTTTCATTTGTTCTAGGCATCTAGGGTAATTCAAGCATTTGGGCTAATAGCCACTTATCAATGAGTGCATACCATGTATGTCTTTCTGTGATTGGGTTAGCTCACTCAGGATGATATTTTCCAGTTCAACCATTTGCCTCTGAATTTCATAAACTTCGTTGTTTTTTTGATAGCTGAGTAATATTCCATTGTGTAGATGTACCACATTTTCTGTATCCATTCCTCTGTTGAAGGGCATCTGGTTCTTTCAGCTTCTGGCTATTATAAATAAGGCTGCAATGAACATAGTGGAGCACGTGTCTTTTTTATATGTTGGGGCATCTTTTGGGTATATGCCCAAGAGAGGTATAGCTGGATCCTCAGGCAGTTCAATGTCCAATTTTCTGAGGAACCTCCAGACTGATTTCTAGAATGGTTGTACCAGTCTGCAATCCCACCAACAATGGAGGAGTGTTCCTCTTTCTCCACATCCTCGCCAGCATCTGCTGTCACCTGAGTTTTTGATCTTAGCCATTCTCACTGGTGTGAGGTGAAATCTCAGGGTTGTTTTGATTTGCATTTCCCTTATGACTAAAGATGTTGAACATTTCTTTAGGTGTTTCTCAACCATTCGGCATTCCTCAGCTGTGAATTCTTCGTTTAGCTCTGAACCCCATTTTTTAATAGGGTTATTTGTTTCCCTGCGGTCTAACTTCTTGAGTTCTTTGTATATTTTGGATATAAGGCCTCTATCTGTTGTAGGATTGGTAAAGATCTTTTCCCAATCTGTTGGTTGCCGTTTCAGACATTTTCTTTTAAAATGGCAAGCCAATTAAACACAACCACCTTCTACAATGGGGCATTATTGTCTGCTTCAGGGGGCTGCTAAGAGGCTACGAGAAATGTTTGCAAAGAGCAGATACTTGGGAAGAACGCTACAACTGTAAAGTGTTGTCTTGTGGTTTTTTAAAAATAGTTGTTACCTACTATAGTTAATAATAATGGTAATGTTATTATGGCATTATAATACATTTCGTGTGTCCAGAGCCTCTTCCTAAGCCTAACCTTAGCATTTCTAACCAGCATTCTGCTTCTTCCCATGGATGTTTATTTAAGCTCAAATAGATCCTCTTATTACATCCCTCAGCAAGAGGATTTGAGCAATTTTGAAAGAACAAGTAAACAAAACCAGGCTAAAATTATTTGAATGTAGGTGCAAGATAAATAGACAAAATTGATAACACAGGGTCCTATTTGTTTATTAGAGTTACATTGTAAATTAGCTTTGAGCTTTGAAACTGCTTACTTAACAAGAGAGAAGAAATAGCTATTCCCTTTAGAATAGTTAAGATAAACCCACGTTCAGAACGACATGGATTACATCCTTAAGAACTCCTGTGTTGAACTCTTCTGGGTCTTTCTGTCCAAGTCTTTGGTGAAGAGGTTTCAGTGATCCAGCATTGTAGAACCCTCCATGGTAATTTTACAACAGTGAGTTTCATGGTTGGAAACCTTCTGATGATGCTTTAATGATGGATTGTTGTGTCTATGCGTTTCTATCCTGGAACTCTTATGTACAGGGCTTATGTAACATTTTTCTTTGTATCCTACCCGTATAACACAGGAAAATATTGTTTAAATATTTATATAATAATTATGTGATGAAGATATTAACTATTTTCAAATATAGTGATTTTAAAAACCCAATAAGACAAATATTTGAAATTACCTGAAGTACTGATTTTTCATAGTCTACCTGTTCTATTTTTGTTTTTCTAGGTTACTGTTCATTACACATGCTGAATTTTATCCTTACTAGAATCATCTTGACTTTAAGGGACATTAAATTTTTATCATCTTGACTTAAGTAAGCTGGATCTTCTGTCAACATGGAAGAGGGAATAGTGACTTTCAAGTGGCATTTGAAGACACAAGTTATTTCATTATGGCTTAGATAGTCAGTACCTCAAACAGATCTATTGAATAAATGCTTTGCTGGAGTCAGATACTTGGAAAGCTGGGCGATCCTAATGTTTTCTGGTTTCACTCATCCATCAAGTACGTATTGTGACAACTGAACTGACCATGTAGGGTTAGTTTATGTGATACAAGTATCATTTATGTGGGTAAGTATCTATGGGATCCTTCAGGCCAGAGAATCTTTCCAGATATGTAAATGATGATGTGGTAAAATGTCATTACCTTTTGGTTGCAAAATATTTGCCTCAGTAGATTGCTTACTAGGAGGACTACTTTGTGTCATAGTAGACATCTGGATGAACATCACATCAGGGATGAGGGCTGGGAACTCTAGGGAGACACTCTTCCTTCAGCCCAAAAATCTCATTTAGCTTCTGCTTTTCAGCTTAGAATATTCCCCTTTTCTGCCATTGTGTTCCTTTGGGGACCTCTGAATATACTTAAAAAATACGAGTTTCTGGAAGCTTAGAATTCCCATGGGTTTCTCTGACCCTCCTTTTAAATCCCCCACTTCTGGGACAATACTCTTTCCACTTGGGTCCCAAGATGCCACTCCACTGGCAGCAAACACAGACACTGCACCTCATGGTCTACATACTGCTCATTTTTATGTTAGTCCCAAGAAGAATACATGGTGTTTTCATGGCCATTAGTTTTTGGATAAAAAAAGATTAAAAAATATTTAAAAATCGATAAACATTATTTCATGGTTTAAAAGCTAGAGGAGAAAAGCCCCACAGGGGTCTGCTGGGGTTAGTCCAAAGTTTTGTCTTGTTGCTGTAGAGATGGATCACTGGTTAAGAGCCTTAGCTGCTTGTACGGAGGACTCAGATTTCTAGTTCTGTATTGGGTAACTCACAAACGTTTATAACTTACTTTCCAGGGTGTCATGCTGTGACACCCTCTTCTGGTTTCCTTGGGCATCTCTTTACATTTGGTGTGTGTGTGTGTGTGTGTGTGTGTGTGTGTGTGCGCGTGTTGTGGGGAGTGGGAAGTTGGAGTCATTCGTATTTTACTTTCTTTTCTCCCTGTTCACAAAGGGGATTGTACACACACACACACACACACACACACACACACACACACACACACACTAATTTTTGTGCTTCAGAATTTTCCATATGTAAATCTAGCATTGAAATAAGAACCATTAGAATTTCTGTGCATATTACATGGGTTAAAAATGACCAAACCACTGCAAAGCAGTATCCAGATATAAATACTTTCCAAATATTTATATCCAGCTATAAATACAAATAGCATGATTCATCAAATATTGATTTTTTTTTACATCTCTTTGCTAGACATTATGACAGGGGTTGTGGGCAGGAACAATGATTAATTGGGGATGTGCTCTGGAAGGAGATTGAAAACAGGAAACAAAATAATTATGAAATAGTGCTTACATGTAATAAACCGATGTGTTAGCATGCTTTAAAAAGCTAAAATTTAAAAGTACAATATCAAAACTTAATGTTTTAAATGAGCTATTTTAAAATATAACCTTTGGATGAACAGAAACATTATTCTATTTTACTTTGAACTTTTTCACAAAATAATTGAATACTGCCTTTAGTAGGATTCTACACTTAAGTGGTAATTTTATTTTTTATAAATGTCCACTGATTATTTCCTACTGTACCTGGGGAATATGTTTTGTGGTGTGTGTGTGTGTGTGTGTGTGTGTGTATGTGGGAAGTGGGAAGTTGGAGTCATTCATATTTTACTTTCTTTTCTCCCTGTTCACAAAGAGGATTGCTTTAGGATTATGTCATCCGCATGGGAGGTGGCATCATTGCTAAGAAAGATATTCATGTATTAGCATTGAAACCCAGAACTGAGTCTATCTTGTACTCCAGCCAGTCTGAGCCTTTTGACTGTATTTTCGTGTGAAAGACTTCTCTCTGTTGGCTACAACATTGGGTTATTTAGTTAGTGTGTATTTTATGCATTAGGGAGAATCATCACTAAGCCATTACCACTTACTAAATACATGGGGAAAAATCCTGTTGTTTTTCTTAGAAGATATGACCATGAATAGTGTTAATCATGTTATGAAGCTTCTAGGCCCTTTAAGATACATGGATATTTTAAAAATAATTAGAGCCCAAATGCATAATTTTCTCCATAGGTACCACTTACTGAAGTTAAACCAAGATCAGACAAGCAATTTAAATAGACCTATGGCCCCTAGAGAAATAGAAGCAGTCATTAAAAGTTTCCCATCCAAAAAAGAGCTAAGGGCTACATGGGTTCAGCTCAGAATTCTACAATGCTTTCAAAGAAGAGTTAGCATCAACACTCCTCAAATTATCTCATAAAATAGAAATGGAACCATTGTCTGAATCATTTTATGAGGCCAAAGTTACTCTGATACTAAAACTATATAAATACTCAACTAAGAAAGGGAATTACAGATCAATTTTCCCCATGAATATAGATGCAAACATACACAATAAAATATCTAGAGGAATTTAATCCAGTAACATGGTTGCTCTGCAGACACACCCTTAGTACACACACCTTAACAATGGAGGGAAGGCTAATTTGTAGAAGGAAGCAGTCAAATTGAAAGTGACATCTAATTGAGAGGCAGTAAAGTGTTGAGTCAGAGAAATATTTGACAGAATGAGTCAGAGATAGGATATGCCCAACTCACATGAAAACAGCCGAGGAAGTGAGGCTACTTAAGAGCACTGAGAGAGAAAGGAGCGTGTGGTGGTGGTATGTGTGTAGGGCTGGTTTACCAGGACAGTTCTACAGAGGTTACAGAGAGAACAAGCTAGACACAGGCAAAGGCAGAACTAGCCAGAGACTGAGAAGGAGCCAGAACATTAGAAGATATTGACAAAGTTAGTATAAGACCAGGTAGAGCAATTCAGTTGGAAGCTGAGAAAAGCCAGACTGAATCAGTCAGCTGGGAAGATTAGATTGTACACAGACTAGAAGTTTCTAGACCTAGGCCTAGGATGTTTAGGACAGAGAATGAAACTCTCTGGGTTCAACCCAAGCTGTGTATTTACACAGCTCATCTCATCAACAGAGGAAATAAAACATTCAAAAATACTGTAAACCAAATCTAATAACATTAGAAAGATTAACACCATGATCAAGGAGGCTTTGTCCCAGAGGATAAGGAACCACCTTATAAACAAACTGAAAGAAAAAAAAACCCACATATGATCATCTCAGTAGTTGCAGAAAAGACCTTTGACAAAATCCAACCACCTTTTTATGATAAAAGCCCTGGAGAGATTAGGGATACAAAGAACACAGTTAAACATAATAAAGGCAATTTACAACAAGTCTATAGCCAACATCAAATTGATGGAGAGAAACTCAAAGCAGTTCTACTAAAATTAGGAACAAGACAAGGTTGTCTACTCTTTCGATACCTATTCAATATAATACTTGCAGTTTTAACCAGAGCAATAAGATAACAAAAAAAAAAGAAAAAGAAAAAGAAAAAGAAAGAAAGAAAAAATTCAAGATGATACAAAATGCAACGGAAGAAGTCAAAGCATCATTATTTTCAGATGATAAGATAAATGATCATGAAAATTCTACCAGGGAATTCCTTTAGATGATACACACTTTCAGCAAAATGGCTGGGTATAAGATTAATTCAGAAATATTAGTAGCTCACTTATACCCAAATGTCAAATGGGCTGAGAATGAAATGAGAGAAGCAATACCTTTCACAACAGCCTCAAATACTATAAGCAAGTGAAAAATATATTGCAAAAACTTCAAGTCTTTGAAGAGAGAAATTAAAGAAGACATCATGGAAAGATCTCCCATGCTTATGGATCAGTAGGGTTAACATAATAAAAATAGCCATCCTACCAAGAACATTCTACAGATTCAATTCAACCCCCATCAAAATTCCAACACAATTCTTTTCAGACTTTGAAAGGACAATACTTAACTTTATATCAAAATCAATAAACTCAGGATAGCTAAAAGAATCCTGATCAATAAAAAGGAACTGCTGGAATTGTTACCATTCCTGATTTCAAAAGCTATAGTAATAAAAACTGTATGGTATTGGTATAAAACAGACATGGTGATCAATGGAATTGAACTGAAGACCTAACTATAAAATCACATGACTGTGGATACCTGATTTCTGATAAAAAGAAAAGCCCGAAAGACACAGTGGAAAAAAATAACATCTTCTAAGAAATGGTGCTGGCATAACTGGATGTGTAGAAGAATGCAAACAGAGCTGTATCTATAGCCCTGCACAATCTCAATTTATGTGGATTGAAGATCTCAACCTAAAACCAGCTACACTGAACTGATAGAACAGAAAGTGGGAAATAGCCTTGAACATACTAATACAGGAGACAACTTCCTGAACAGAACATCAATAGCACAAGCACTAACTTGATAATTAATAAATGAGATCCCATGAAATTGAAATGCTTCTGAAAGGCAGAGGACACCATCAATAGGAAAAAATGGGAAGACGCCAGGAGAACACGACCCAAAGAATCAAGTAAGCAGGGCTCCTCTGTGCTCACAGAGACTAATGGAGCAAGCACGGGTCTGTGCTGTAGCTGTTGCTTGGTGGTTCTGTAGGACTCCTAACTGTGAGAACAGGTCTGTCTTGGACTCTTTCATCAGCTCCTAAAACCGCTCCTCCTGTTGGGTTGCCTTAGCTTGGGTTGTGAGGGCTTCTGCCTTGCCTTATCATATCTTGGTTGTAGTGTTTGGCTTTTGTTTCTTGAAGGGCTACTGCTTTCTGAAGGGAAACAGAAAGGAGGCAAGGTTGAGGGTGGGGATCTGGGAGGAATGGAGGAGGGGATGTATTGTATGAGCGAAGAGTCTATGTTCAATTAAAAAAAACTAGAGCCGGTAGGCATGCATTAAAATTGTTGCCTATTTAGTTCTTGTGCTCTCATAAAACATCCGAATGCTATTGCCGAGTGCAGGAGGTGGACATTATTTTTAAAGGTAATTTAAACCTTTTGTTTCTGTATTTAAAATGCTAAGTTAAAAACTTGGAGGCAGGATGGAATTTATCTAAAACGAAACTAATGACTGCACTATATCGAGATCTTATGCATTAGAAACAAAACTAATGGCCCCTTTTTTAACTGGTGCCTGCCAGCCCTGACTAAATGGTCAAATCTCTAGTGGAGGAGACATGTGTGCTGTCTACCCAGTGTTTATTTAGGACATAAGGACTTTCCCTAACTGTGAACTTCTTAGTTTTAAAATACAATCTTGGATGAGATAAATTGAGCTTTTTAACTTACCATTGGCCACAAAGAAATTGAAAAGTGGAGCTGAGATATACTTTATGTTAAGATGGAATTTTATGTAATTCCTCAATCAATTTTTTGAGCTGTTAAATTTAAAGTAATAGTTTAGCTTAAGTAAATGGAACTCCAAAACATATGCAGCCATTCATAAAGATAGACATCAACAACTACGAATACAGGAACGCTCTCGGGACTGACTCCAAGGATAGCCACTGAGGTGGCTCAGGATACTAGGAAATCATAAAGGCCACATCACCAACATCGGGAATTATCCAGGAAGTTGGAAGCCCGGGAAAGGATGCTGGAGGATGGAGATGCACAAGGCTGTGGATAAAACTATGGCCGGTTCTAGAGGCCAAGGGCATGAAGATAATTACAGTTCCATATAAAACTCAAAACTTGGCAGGTTTTCAGGTCCAATGTTCATCATATATAATCATTTCCTGGTCTTTATAACTATCCAGACCAGGGAGAAATCAAACATACAGTGTTTACTTTTGTGAGGTGAAATGTGATACAGGAGGGACTAGAAACACAAGTTAAAAAAAATTCTTTTGATGAGTTTTAAGGAGGAATTATCCTGGATAAGTTCCTTATGTTGTATCCCGGAGACCTCTAATCTGTGCAGAGTACTTCAGTCACTTTGCCACTAATATGTGGTCTAGGTGTGGGCAGGAAGGTGCAATTTCAAAAGTTAAGAGACACCGAGAGAATGGGGGTGGGGCGAGCAATAAAACTGAATGGAAGAACAAAGGTCCAGCAGCATCAGAAACAGAGGATGATGGTGGCGGTTGGACAACTGGTGTTTTTAACAGATTGCTGAATGCTGGGTGTCATTGCAGAGTTTACATAATTAACACTCCTAGTACATTACCAGGGATTTCAAAGCATTGTGGACTGAGGACGGTTTCCTCTAAGAGTGGTGGGGAATGTGCTCCCTAATACCGTGCTTATTCTTTTTCAAACTACAGATGTGTGCCCCTGCACTGGGCTGCTCTTGGGATCTCCCTCCCGAAGCTCTTAGAAAGATTAGATGGGTTCAGAAGGGTACCCCCACTTTTCAAGCTACTTTGTTCCTGTTCAGATTTAAACTTGGTTCATAGATGTCTCAAATGGTTGAATTGAGAAAATAAAGAGAGGAAGAAAGGGGTTAATATTTATCTGGTCTAGTTCTCATGCCAGATACTTGGCTCACTGGGCTCAAAAGCTCACCTCTTGCTCAAAATGGGTAAACTTTTTTTTTATCGTATCTCCCAGTTGATACAGGAAATTAGCCCAGCTCTGTGCAGTGCCAAAATTCAAGAACGTTGATTTACATGGTTCCGAAACAACTGTATATTTACATTTCAAGCAAATTTCTCATAGTCATGCATGCAGAATATATCTGCTAATGCTTCTGCAAGGTGAGTGTCATTTCCATTTTCAATATGAAACTGGAAATTTCAATTACACTCTAAATTATCTGCAGATATTCTGAAAACACGAGTGTGAAATCACAGATTATTATTTTGATATATTAAATAATACCTTGAGAACTCAGGAGTTATTTATACAGAAACAGTGAGCGACTGTGCCACAGTGGAAATTTGGGCGTGTGTGAATGTTTTATGCATTGAAAAATCAGAAGTAAAATGGCAACAAAATAAGCCAGTAGATCAAACCAGAACTTTCTCTTCAAAGGTTGTCTTTTAGTTTTTGTCAAGGTTATTAGTGTGGCACCTGTTAGCACCATATGATGTGTTTATAAAAAGATAAAGAGAAGATATGTCCCGTGTCCCTGGTTCGATCCTGGGTTTTGGCACCAATGTTGTATTTATAAAAGGATAAGGAGAGAGGGGATTATGTTCTATGGGGGTCGGGGGAATGGATGCCTCAGCACATGACGATATAGTATAGAGTAGAGTTTATTCAGGGCATGGGGAGGGGAGGTAAGAGGATAGTAGGGCAGAGAGAGAGGGGGGAAGAGGGGGAGGGAGAGGAGGAGGAGTAGAGGCTGGCCATGAGCACCTGGAGAGAAGAGGGGAGGGAAATGGGGAGAGAAGGGACAAAGGGGAAAGAGGGTAAGAGCAAAAGAGAACGAGAGCAAGAGAGAGAGAAGGGGGGCAAGCAGCCCCTTTTACGGTGTCAGGTATACCTGGCTGTTGCCAGGTAACTGGGGGTGGAGCTTAGACAGAATGCTAAGAGCACCAACTCTTTGTCCTTACTGATCCTATGATTTGAATATGGACTGTGACTTTGAGTTATGACTGATGAACAAGACCAAAGGTACTTGTGGAGAAAAATGAGGATGCTCATAAAAATACAAACTCGTTAACGCTCATCTCAAACATCTTGAAGTGCGCTCTTGAGCTGTCGGCGATAGGTCCTTCTCACTTTTAGTACAGAAAGCAGTGGAAATGTCACTCAGTAAGGTGGTGTCTGAGGGCTTGGGAGACCTGCCCCACTTCCACTCTCGCGGCGACCTCATTTAAAAGGTGGACTTCTCACTCCACATTTGCTGCACTCACTAGCAGACCCTGAGCAGTGTGGAGTGACAGAGAAAAAAGAGACGCTTGGCGCCGGCATTCTCTATCTCCTGGATGTCTCTGCTGTACTTCCCAAGCCTCTTAGGAGGTAGAGCTGTCAATTTCTCACTTTTAAAGTTCTTTCACTTTTTCTTACATTTGTTTGTTTGCTTCGTGGGGGTGGGGCACTGATGCCACAACATACATATGGAGCTCAGAGGACAGTCTGCCGGAGTGTAATGATCTAAGGATCAAGTTCATGTTGTCAGGCTTGGTGGGAAGGCCTTTATTTATACATGGCTGCAGGTGACAGTAGGACAGCCCTTTCCCCTTCAGCCCTCCATTTTATCATTCCTGAGAGCAAACCAGAATGAGGGCTCAAGCTTCATTTAAAGGGAATGCTTCACAAACGTGTGCAGGAAGCACTTGTCCTTTTGAGAAGGTCCCTCGTGCTCCCCGACTCAAACTGTCTCACCTGCATACATACATCCACCTCAAATCACAGGGGCATTTTGAGGGGCAAATTAGAAAATAAACTACATGGACGTGTTTAAAGACAAAGCACTGTGAGTTTTAGCTCATTTACTATTTGGGTTACTTAGGGTCTGGGAGTGGAGAATGAAATGTGGACAGTAAAGTTTCTTAAGCCCTGCCTCAGACTGCACTTCTCTCAACAGCTACCTTGATGGCTTGGTGTCTTTACATTTCAGTTTCTCTGTAAAGTAGAAATAATAGCATCTGACATAAGGTATTATGATGATGGTTAAATGGGTTTTGTAGCAGACCTAATGCATGCCAAATGCTTCATAAAGGTAATTGCTAGCAGGGCACAGTGACATATGCTTGTAATTCTGGTACTTTGAGGGCAAAAGCAGGGGGATCACAAACTAAAAAATCTGAAGGTTACATCAGCCTATAAATCTGAGCAATCACCACCAGCACCAGCACCAGCACCAGCACCAGCACCACCACCACCACTACCACCGCCATTATCTGTTGAGTTATTTCTCAAGGTCAACTAATGTTAAGCGAGGGGACCTTCTTGGAGATTACATATGAGGTCAATGTATCAAACGAAATTCCTGGTAATACTACAGAAAACAAGGCAGTCGGTCAGTCTCTCCTATTATCTTACCAGTCTCAAAATATGGTCACTGTAAAAGTGAGGTGGAAAGACGCAGGGAACTTTGGTAACCTCTGTAAATGACTGGTTAATGGATAGCTGGACTAAGGTATTTTACGTTATCATCATTGGCTCAACAGGTGTGAACGAGTGTTTGAAAATAACAATGACGAGTGGTTTTCTTTTTTCTTTTTGTGGTAGTGGAAAATAAAGGCAGGACTTCACAGAGTTTAGGTAAATTTCTTACCACTGAGATAGAGCCCCAGTCCTCTCCTCCTTCTTTTTACTATGTATGAGACAGTGTCTCACTAAATTTTCCTCGCTGGCCTTAAACTCACTCTGATGCCCAGAGATGCCTTCAAACTTACATCCGTCAGCCTCAGCCTTCTGAGTTGTTGGGACTATAAGGCAGGCTGGTGAGTTTCTTCTAGATTAAACTTAGGTTAAAATCACTAACCTACATGCATATCCTAACAAATGGTGTTTCTCTCCCTGTATGATATGTTGCCTCAGCCCCCAAAGCACACTGGTGTTCTTGAGAGTTACAGATTCATTTTCTTTACATTGGAATTAAACATAAAATTTGATAAAGAAAATAGGAGGATTCCCCCCTTTTATTACACTAAGAGCTCAGTCTGTCTTTCAGCTAGTTAAGGATGAAGGTATCTGTTAACTGTAGTAAAAAGTTGTGCTTAACGATGTTGCTTTTATTCTTAAAAACAGAAAGGCATCCCTCCCTTTAATGCAGTCAGCTCTGATAATGTATAAGAATACTGCTCTTGGGTCTGGAGACTTAACACTTGGTCCTCTTAAAGAGGAATTGGGTTCTCAGCATCCATCCAGCTCCTCACAAGGGTCTGTAATCCCAATTCTAGGGGATCTGTCTCCTTCTTGTATAATTCCTGGGTTTTGAATGAATCTGTATATAAATATGCATGCATGCAAAGCATTTATACATGTAGAAAATAAACATTAAACATATTCTTATCATGATTTTGTCTAGAGATGTATCTTTTATCCTTCTTCATTTTCAATGACAACTTAGTACCAGTCTCAGGACTCTGTGTGTCAAGTGCATTTCTGCGTTTTCTCCATAGTTTATTGTAACAGTTCACCAAGGAAGTGTTCATTCCATAACACTCATTACCATTGTAATTATTAATACAAAATAATGGTGACATATGTTGCCATCTAGCCAAACAGAAGCAGAACTTGAATGGAAATACTTAAAAATTTTAAGTATGCTTTGATGTGCAGCTATAATGAGAGACTGATGAGGCTTAATAAAGGAAAATGGCCAGGTTTATCCATGCTAGCACAAGGTGCAGTGCATGGTCCTTGAGCTTTAAGAGACCTTAGCCATTAACCAATCTAAAGCATTCATTTAACAGGCCAGCGTCAGGGAGCTTACGTGAAACTCTGTGCCAACCTGTTTATCAGAAATCGTGCATACATAGGATGTGAACTATTACGACATCACGCTCCATGACACAAAGAAAGGATTCTGAAAAGAATTCTCTCAACTCACAACGAGGTGAATTACAGTTTTCATGTGGACTAGGGCGATTTATAGTTTGCTTTGCTGGATGGACATCACATGTTTTATTCAATTATAGAATCTTAGACATGGCGCCAATTCCCGATGCCTCGTTTTGTCCAGATTGTGGCAGACCTCTGATAATATTGATATCCCTCTAAGTTAAATATCCCTCTCTTCCCTAGCTATGAAAAAAAACCAAAGAACCAACCGCCTGAAAACTGCTTCAACTCCTGAAAGTATTCGTTGCTAACACAATGGTGTTCTTTTAGTATGCAAATCTCTAACACTGCACCGCCCTGGGTAACTTCAGGATAATTTTGACTCTGTGCAATTTTTACTTCGTGTGTTAACTTTAGAACTGTTTCTTAGGCTGAGAAGAGACTCTGAAGTCTTTCATGACAGACTGTTAGCAAGAGATCATCTCTAGATCCTGCACGGAATGCAGAAAGCTCACCTACTCTGCAGAGAAATTGTGTTCGTAAGGTAGAAGAGTTGTTTCGCAAATAATTGGACAATGAACGACTTATTACATGGCATTAGCAAGAGGCCAACAGAATGAGCCAAAGAAAGAAAGGCTCTGTGTCACTTCAGTACTCAGCTATCGGGAATATGGATCCCTCCTTAGGGAGGGCACTACCCATAGGCCTTTAAGCCCTCTTTCTGTAGAAATACCACTTCCCACACATCTCACATCCAGCTAGGAAAGTTGTCTGTGACTCCCATGAACAATAGCTCCTGGGTCTTGACATCCTCCCCATCTTCCTTTGCAAGGACACTGCCATGTTCTTCATGGTCTTATGGACAAAATAGATTAGCAGGAGGCATCCTGAACACAACAGCACGTACTGCCTCTACCTGTGGTATTTCTGCCCTTTTTCCCCTGGTCTGATGAGGACTCGGGGTCTGCGTACTCAATACAGCTGCCTCTGCCGTGAGTTTCCCCGCCCCGTTGCCACCCAGGGTCACTGTGTCGCTATTAGGATATTTGCCTGTATCTATCTTCTTTAAAAACACCCCAATAAGGGTTTCATTTAAATTCGTTAAAAATGCTTAAAGACAATTTGTCTACGCATATTTATCTTTGATGAGTGACAGTATGGTGCTCAACCCCAGATGATCTAACTTGACACACTTTTTAAACTTGAGGCTCAGGGGAAATCAGGGAAGACAGGTCAGAAGTACTCTAACTGCTGACAGGTACGGTCTTCTAGATTTGAGAGCGAAGCTGCAACCGTGCAATCCAACAACATGGCGGCTTAAACAAGACCTACGTGACGCTGTCAGCAGTTGACATGCCAGCCTTGACGGGGCCGTTTTCACAAGGTCCCAGGGCTGGATAAAGAGCTATAGCTGCTAATGTCCTCTAAAAGGGGAAATCGGTTCTCTCCGGGGATGAACTCCTTGATGGGCTATCTAATCCTACGTGGTGAGCGGTAAACTCGTGCACACAATACAATGTTAGATTGTACTATATTAGATATTATATATTCTATGTACATATATGTAACAATAATAACTGAAAGAGAAGACATCATGAACTTGAGACGGAGTGCAAGGACACGGGAGGAGTTGAGGGGTGGGGAGAGTAGTGGGAAATAATGGAAATCATTGTATGTATAAAATTCCCAAAGAAGACCTGACGCTAGAGTGGCAGTATCTTCTTATCTCTTGCTATTGTCTTGTTATCTATTAAAATTATGGAAGTTGGGGCTGGAGAGATGGCTCAGCGGTTAAGAGCACCGACTGCTCTTCCAGAGGTCCTGAGTTCAATTCCCAGCAACCACATGGTGGCTCACAACCATCTGTAAGGAGATCCGATGTCCTCTTCTGGTGTGTCTGAAGACAGCGACAGTGTACTTATATATAATAAATGAATAAATCTTTAAAAAAATTATGGAAGTTATCTGCCAAAAAATATCATGTGTTTACCTCACTAAGTTATTACAGACTCAGCTCTCTTAGAAAGCGTGAATCCTTGTCTTCCTCAGGTGGGGCGAACTGACACACAAAACTGACATCCACATGGCTCAATCAGGGAGAGCAAGAGGAGAAAGTCATCGTGTAGGGGGGAAGCAGCTGATTATATAGAACGTGTGTACTCCTGGATACAGACACTTTAACTTTCACGCATCTGCCAATATAAAGTATACGTCACCATTTCTAGTCTGGTACCTTTTGTCTCACCCCCAAAGTGTTTAGCTTCAGGGTCATTTAATAAATACTTTGCAAAGTATAAGACCTGAACAGCATCTCGAACGGCTGTTTCATTGGGGCCCATTTTGCTGATTCTGGCATAGCTCAGCCTTACTGGCCGTACGCCCTTGGAGAACTCAGAGGTTTGATTTTCCCTTCGAGAATGTGATGATTGGCATCTGGATTATTAATGTGAAAGCATGCTGAATGCTAAGCTGTGCCTTATCGCGGTTATTTCTAGAGTTACTATCACGAATTCCCAGCGACTTCAGATGACATAAATGCTAGGCACCCAGGCACTACAATCTCCTTGTATACATATGTCCCTGGAACCTCTATCTCTTCAGTAGCCCCAGACACACCACCCTCTTGCAGTCCTTCCTCAGAAACACCTGGCCTGTAGCATTATCAACAGTGCTGTTGTTACTCAGTGTGGTGCATTTCTGGCCATGACAATAAGTTATATGTATTTGAAAATCAAAATTTTCATTAAAACTGTTCACTTTGTGGGGTATATTGTGATCAGGAAGTTACTGGAAAGCCAGGTATTACCAAAAAAAAGAACACATGCACGCACGTGCACATGCGTGCACGCGCACACACGCACGCACACATACACTCCCCCACACACCACACACGTTATCTTCTTAGTAAACAGAAGATAAAAATCACATCATTGAATAACTATGGCAGACTTGTGCTACATACTAACAGTGGAGTGAAAATGCCTAGCTGTGTCCGAGTATTTCATCCTCGTGAGTTTCTCTGCTTTGAGGAAATGGAGTCCATACTCTATGCACAGTAAACACTTGCCCTCCTGCTGCGCTTTCTCTGTGTTTCTCTTCATCCTTTCCCCAATCTGCTACAATCTACCTACCCACGACCCAGGAAGCTGCAGGACTTGCATGCCAAGCCGCTGTGCAGCACATCCATGTGGCTAAGAAGACATAATGGAGAGGCCCCCAAACTGTTCGAAAAACACAGAATTCACCCAACATACTGGACCCTTTCGTTGTCCTGCCTTCTGTTTAGCATCTCCACTCACATTAATGTACAAGGCGGAGAAAACGCTTGCTTATTGAACAGGTATTAAAAATCACCAAACATATTCTGGGTGTTTAAGAAGAGAGCAGAACTGAAACAGTACCTTTGGGCCTCACCCAGGAGAAAGCAAGATTTTAGGCACTCTCCTCATTTTTAACTGTGCATGTTTTACACCTGTGCTTTAAAGAAAAACTTTAAAGCTAAGAGCCTTCCCCCTGCCTTGGAAAATTTAGAAAATGACTGAGGAGAACGGCAACCATGCACTGTGATTTTTTTTTTTTTTTTGGATCCAAGTCTCTTCAGCTACTTTCTGACGTCATACACCAGGGCAAAGCTCACTGCTAGCCAGGCAGTGGACGATTGTCCCTTAACGCTCAACGTGACGTTGATAGCAGGCAGCACCCTCGGGAACCGCACACGAGTAAATGGTTCATAGTAGCAGGTGTGTGACATCACGTGAGGAACTTTTAAAGCCTTGCATGAGAATCACATCTGTCAGTCCCCGCTATGATTTTAAATGCCGTTCTATGGCTGGCTTCTCTTCCTGTGCCAGAGGAGGCAGCTTGCAGAAAAGCCATCCCAGGAAACTGTGTCTCCTGGATAAGCTACTTAAGCAAATTGTGTAACTGCCATTAAAGCCGGAATGTAGCCAGCAGACATAATTTCACAAAGGGGGAGAGAAATCCATGTCTGTACAAAAGTCACAGCTGCTCAGTGCTACAGTTTGCACTTTCTGCATTAAATTTTTTCCCGTTCTTTATGACCGATGACAGTTACATGTCTAGTTAGCAGCTCCAGGACTTCTTAATACATTGCTAAGTGCAGTGCTAGCATGGATTCCGTGTCTATCAGGGAAACTGGCCTTACTTCTTCTGGCTGGCATTTAGATTCGAGCTCAGTCTAGCTGCCTGACGTGCAGATGACATGAGAGATATCAAGTAGGGCCCACTGTCCTTAAAATACAGTCCTATATGTTGCAAATGAGTGTCCCCAAGTTCTGGGATTAGACCCCACAACAGCGGGGCTTTACGTTTTGTTTTGGGTCTTGTTTCCTGCTCAGAAGCCCTCTTCACCGAAGCAGGCAAGGACCCGATGGATCATTAGTGCTTGTATTAAGAGCTCATTTGAAGGGGCTGGGTAGGTGGTGTGGCCTCCCACCCTTGAGCATCTTGCTGTGGAATTGCTTTAGATCTAGAGGGAGGTCATCCTGCTCTCAAAAGCGTCCTCACTGTTCCTAGTGTTGAGGCTGAAAGGCTTGTCTGGAACATTATGTGTTGTATGTGTGAAATTTACGGGAGTTATATTAGCAAGATTTGGAATCTGTGCTCTAGAGCCAAATGGCCTGTGGTCAGTATATGGTCCCTTGGGAATTAGCCGGCCTTTTTAGCATGTGTTTCCCCACCTGTAAACTGAAGGTCAATGTGGTGGAGGATTTTGAGCAACCCAGTCTATGGCACACTCTGTGCATGGAACTGGTAGTAACTATTTTGATGGAATGATGTTAAGGAGGAGGACTTCTTCCTCTGGACTCTTGGATATATCCCACCCATGATATTTAAAATTAATTTACATGGCACGAACATTATAACATACTGGGTAAGTTACAGCACTCAAAACCTTCAAAGTCAAGGCTTTGCGGCAGCCTAGCTGTGCAAACCGCCTTTGCCATTGGTTGCTAGAATTGTTATTTGCCTTGCTACTGGCAGGAAATGTGTGGAAGACAACTGGGTCTGAAGCACAGCACTGGTCTCAACTTGTAGATCTTGACTGAGGGCGGAGCCTGCTCTGCAGCTCCTATGCTGCCTTGGTGGCTGAGGACTATGGTGGCTGGCGACTATGGTGGCCATCCGTCTGTGTCTAGGAATGAAGAATGCAGGTTGTATGTTGTTTCTTAAACAACTGGACAAGGCGGATGCTTTTCATTATTTCGTAACCAGTCTTGTGATTGCATAAATGGATGTATGACTAATCACCAAAAGTGAGACGTCTACAAAAAATCCACTGCTCACTGCTACTACTGCCATTAACAGCATTAGGGAGCCAATGTTTTCTTGGGCATATATTGACAAAGATCTATAAAGATAACCTTGTTTTTCTCAATTTTATTTTTGAGCTTATAATTTAATTGCATTTCTGTCTTCTCTTTCTTCCCCCCAATCCCTTCCATATGCTCTGTCCCCAGTCTGTCTAATGTTACTTGTATGTGTGTCTTCAGGGCTCCCCATTTGAAAACAAGATTAACTGAATCTTAACGATTTTAAATAGGATTCCTTAAGATTCTACATTAATGTCATCACTGTAATTATGAATGATATGTTAATATGAGAGTGTGTTTGTGCTTACATGTATGTGCATGTGTACTCATGCATGCTTGTGATGGTGTAACTGAACCTAGAACTTTGAATATGCCAGGCAAGCACTCTACCACTGGGCGGAGTCTCAGAATGATAGCTTGTATTTTTTTTAAATCTACACTAGAAAACTTGATAATTTAATTTAGACTAGAAATGTATTACTTTATAAAATAATACAAGAAATTAGTAGACTCCCCCCAACTCCAAACAATTATACTGCATGAATGGCCTCTACTTGTGTATCTAATTGATAAGTTTCATAAGCAGGGCCTACTTTCAGAGCCAATATACACTGGTGTCAAAGGCAGAATAATAGAAATGATATAGTTTTTTAAAATCATGTAAATAGGGCTGGAGAGATGGCTCAGTGGTTAAGAGCACTGACTGCTCTTCCAGAGGACCTGAGTTCAATTCCTAGCAACCACATGGTGGCTCACAATCATCTGTAACAGGGATCCGATGCCCTCTTCTGGTGTGTCTGAAGACAGCTACAGTGTATTCATATACATAAAATAAATAAAATCTTTTAAAAAATCATGTAAATAGATATTCCAATGAAAACATATCACAAACTCTCTTTATTGTGATGGAAGATATTTCTTACTTTAGGTAGCATGAGTACATGCACATACACACATATTACAAACATACATGCATAAATACATACATACATACATACATACATACATACATACACACTAACTTTAGGTATTTAAAATATGCTGGCGAGTTTTCAGAAAGTATTTTTCTGAGAAATAGTTGGATAATGTTCTACTCAATGCTCTCTGTATGTTTAGATTATATGCTTATTTGTTTCAATTTTCTGCTTGGCCTGACATAGTCACACATCTTGTTACTAATAAAGGTCACTATCTGGAGTCCTGCAATCGCAAGGCCATGGCAAATAGCAGAACTTGATCAACTAGAGGGACATTAAGCTACTTTGATCCACCATTTTCTGACCCAATTAGACAAACGTGATTGAACATTGGAAATTAGTTTCAAAGGACATGAGGACAGATATGAAGAGATAATCCGAGGAATTAGAAGAGGGCAGGGATCAGCAAACGGGAACTTGCACACTGGAGCTGGCACACTTCCTTGCTTTTGTGACTAACACTTGGGCGCAGAGTTCCTCCCACATGTAGCTGATGGCAGTGGTTGCCTGTGCACTGGAAAAGATCAGGCTGGTGTGGATTCCCAAATATTCCCTACCTGGATCCTCATGGGTTTCCTAACACTGGGACAGAGGGGAAGGTTTTGTTCATTGATTCCAGAGGGTAATGTACTAAAAAGAGCTATGGCGTGTCACACATCTCAGTCCTGTGGAAGCACTCTAGACTTCAGATGCTACATGTTGAGGCATACTGCAATCTGGTCAAGTAGATTGAGGCAATTTAGGAGCGTTGGGTACGGGGCTGAGTGGTAGAGCACCTTCCCAGGCAGGTTTGATTTTGAGTGTGGCAAACCAATATGAACAAGTATCCAAGCTGGGACCTAGCAAACTTACTTTTCGATTAATTAAGGATAAAGTTCATTACTATTAAATCATGTGTTTTTGTTGATTATCAGTTTAATAGGACCCATTGTCCTTGTAAATATTTACACATGATATTCACCCTCTCCCTTTCAGCCTTCCCTCTTCTTTGGAATCAGGCATGATACTGTGGAGTTGCCTTCCTTTCTGTATCTATTGAGGGTCCAAACATTAGAGAGTAAGCACGGTGTTAGGAGACTGCTCGTGGTGAGTGAGCTGAATTCACCTTGACTGTAACTGTGGAAGGGATGAACTGTGGAGTCAAACTTGGGGCTTCAAGATGAGCATAGGGGTGATGGGTGTCAAAGTAATCGAGACAAGAGCTCAAGCAGGAGAGGCTCGGGGCAGTGAGGTTCACAGGTCCAGTTCGCCTGAACCTCTGCCTCAAAAAGATAGGCTGGATACCTAACAGAGGCCAGGACCTGCTTGAATACACAAGCACAGAAAGCTAGAGAAAGAACCATTAATCTATAACCCTTGACCACTGTGCTTCTGTTGAGGAGAAAAGGAGCTCAGGTTTGGTAGGCAGTGTGAGAGTCTTTGGCTGTCAACCCCTGCATTTCTTGGGTAGTATTTAAGTAGAAATGAAGTCAACTAATAATTGACTCTAATAATTTTAGGAGCACCACATGGTAGATAAAAGGTAGACATTCTCTACCAGAGGAGAGTGAGTGTTCCAGACAGTAAATCACATAATTCTTGAAAATTATGAATACCGTTTTTCCATAAGGAAAAAATATGTGTGGCAAATTAATCATTAGTAGATCTTTAGTCTGAATTAGATAATGTATAGATCCAGATAGCCTGTACTGTGATCAGGTATGTCAATGTAGTGCAGCAGCCAATGGGCAACACAAAAGAACACGGAAGCTATATTGTGTTCTTCTACAAAGGAGAAAGCATCAAACTTTTATTTTATACTTCAATAGGAAGGTGTGGCTGCTTCAGTTAATTGAATTCAGATCTGGTATAATAGCACATCTTTTTTTCGAACAAGCATCCAGCTCCCAACATTTTGATTTCAGAATGAAAAGGCGTTTACTTAAGTGTCTTTAATTATCATTCATTCAGAGGACCGGGTGGAACACACTTTCCAATTACTGTTTCAGAATCATGAGTCCGAGAGAAGGAACAACACATCAGCCAGCTGCAGAATCGAGAAACACAAGCCATGCCGGTAGATCCTTTCGTGGACATTTCAGAATCAGATGAAAGGGAATTAAAGGGGCCATTAGCCACACATGCTCGGTACATACACTGCTAACACAATTTCACAACGTATTAGTAACAAGTTAATATCGCGCTTAGAGACTTACTCGACATAGTAAGTGCCATATATAGGATCATCGATTTTTTCCCAGCCATATGGAAGCTCTGAAAAATAAAAAGTTATTTCTTTCAGTAAATAAAGAACAGAAAGCACAATTTTTCTAATAAAAAGTAATATAATTTAATTGTTCATAGATTAAATAAACGGTCTTTCAAGCAGAATAGAATGAGTAAAGCCGTCAGCATTTGCCTAAGTTTCAGACCCATTGTGGGAGCTATAAGAAGCATTGGCTTGAAGACTGGCAGTTAGAACCAGAGCTCTCTTCGCTGCAGGTTTCCTGCTGGGTCTGGTGTTTTGTTCCTGCCAAGCGGTAGGCTGGCATCTCATCATGCTATCACCATTTAGTGCGATACAGAAGGCAAACCACTTTACTGAGAGTGCATGGTGCTCGCTTATTTGTTTGTGCTGTGAAAGGAGCATTTTGGGATAAAGACCATATTTTGAAAATATATTTCTGAGGGTAGCAAACCGTTTGTGGTGACCAAAACAAAGAATGCTGTACATCCTCAACTGATACCCCACTATCGAGACGGTGATACATTCTCAGTTGATACCCTACAATCGAGATGGCGAGCACCATGCTGTTCCTGCCACACGGGTCGGAATTGGATGCTGCCAGGATGATGCTCCCCAGGTATCATTAAAAAAAAAATAATCTGAAAATTTCAATGTACTTTCCCGAGAATGTTTCTAATTCTCTAAGCTTAACATTAGTACATTCACACTGAGAATATCAATAAAGTTATAAATCTTACCACAGGCTAAAGCACGCTGTTTGAAAACAAAGGATTTACCTCTAATGCTGCTTTCTACATACACGGAACTGAGGTTTCCTAAGAAAGTCTGATGAATACAAAGAGCAGTTCATTCTCCTTGCCAAACATTAATTCTCTCTCTGTAACTCAAAAGCTAACTAATGTGTTCGATTGCCTGTGTGATATATTAAGAGACACTTAATAGTGTTATTATTATTGCAGTAACATATATTGCTATGGACAAAGCTAGCTTCTTGGGAAAAAATTAGAATTACCTACAATCTCACCATATAAAAACAACCACTGTTAATACATTTCAAATTGTATTCTACGTTTACAGGCTAATTTTTAATTAGAGTGCATATTATATGGCTTGATTTTTTTTTACTTGACAAAATATCAATGGTATGAACATGATTGCATGGTATCACTTTCAATATCACAAAACAGTAGTGTGGACGTGGCTTGGGTCTGTATCAGTTCACAGTCTTCTGTTGACTGAGGCAGACTTTTATTACGTACATCTGTGCAGGACACAACACACACCAAACCTTTTATCATTTTTCTATTCAATTTTGGATTAAAGGATATGCGCTCTTTTGCGTATATTTTATTTTTGAAAATGAGTATTAACATCCCCTCCGATCCCTCTCAGATACACCTGTCTTGCTCTCTCAAATCCATTGGCTCTGACCCTTATTTTTATAGCATTGTTACACAGAAAACAAACTACTTAGTCCCTATAATGTTATGTGTGCAAGTCCTGTACCTAAGGCAGAGAGAGCAGTACAGAAAATGGGGAAGGGATAGAAAGATTGTAAGATCCAGAGGACTAGAGAGTCTGCTGCAATAATGAATCTTCTAGAAGAAGTATCAGGGAAGCTACACTCATGGAGTTTCAGTGACATGACTACCTAAACAAGACTTGCCCAAGAGTGACATTAATACACATGCTGACATGGGAGGGGTGGGATTCTCACCACCCTAGACAGTGAGATACAGTAAACCAAGGAACGTTGAAAGCAGGAGAAATAGTCTTTACCAGAGAAGAGTGCCCAGATCACTTACCCAGTCAACTGGTCAGCCCTTTCTTGCTTGTTTGTTTGTTTTTTGATAAATGTTAGCCTGCCACCTTCCCATTTATAGGAGCACCAACTTATAGTCTCATTGCAAACATATGAAAGATGATTGTACCATTAATTATAGATTCACATTTCCTTGCCCCAACTTCTATGGATATATAGGTTTTGAGAGCTGACACAATGCCGTTACTCTCTTCTGTTTTGTGACATTTCAAGCTGAGTTGGAGAAGCTCTTTTAAGCTCAACACACGAGGAGTCTATAGTCAGTATGATCCACAAGAAAAGGGAAGAGAGAGAAATAACTCTGCAGATGACTTTCATCAGATACCCAAAGCTAATGAAGACATTGTCTATTAAAAAACCTTTACTTGAAAATACCTACTTAGTGCCTTTCACCAGCAATTAAAGTAGAGAATATGTAGAGAGTAGAACTGGAATCATGGACAGGACATGTGTTACTTATGTGATTCAATGCATGAATCCACATTTTTAACAAGTTTACTACCATGAAAGGCATGTAACAGCATGTACATGCTTTTCATGATCAAATTTTAGGTTATCCTTCACCTCATAGACCATCCCTTCACTGACTTCTTAGCTTAGGCTCTTTCCAGACAAGCTGCTAGTCAGAAGTGCTGTCTGTAGAAGTAGTAGGTGTCCTTAATTATCTCTGTCAGATTTACAAGGAAAAAGGTCTTGGGGACAATTTACTATATATATTCTCACTTGCCATCTTGAATTTCTTCAGAATTTAGGAGGAATCTATTCTCTTCTACCTAAGATATTGATTGGTTTGTTTGCTTGATATTCCAAAGAAAACGATTTAAGAATTCATGATAAAGTAAAATTCTGTTATAAATACTTACACTTTAAAATCAGCTGCTAGTGGCTAGTTCACACTTTGGGGTAGAACGCAATAGCATAATCAATTCTCCATTACAGAGGCACATCCCTGCCTTTATCCTAAATATCACTAGAGGTGACAGATGTGTTATAAGAAAATGATAAAAAGTATTTCCAAAACATATTTATTGTAAAAATGGGTAGGATAGATATAAAAACTCCACAACCAATGTTTAAAAAGACCAGTGAATGTGTATACAAATGTTTGAATGTTTGCATATATGTGTGTATATGTACAAATATGTCAATGCACATGCACATAGATTTGTTTGCATTCTCCTAAAGGAGATTTTTGGTATGCAAAGAAAAGTTTTACATTTACATTACTGATATGTAAAAACACAAAATTATACATATTTTAGTGGAGCATCAAGCAAGATGTTTTAATACATGTGCAGTTTGTATAATGTTTAGATTAAGCATATTTATGTCTCCAAATATTTATTATTTATTATGGTAAAAATGTTCAGAGTCTTCTAGCTTTTGAAAATACAGAGTAAAGGATTCACAACTCTTGTCTTCCTACTACAGAACAGCACAGTAGAAATCCTATGTTTTTTGACAGGCAACATGATAAGCCTTGGACAGATTATGCTTTTGTGCGAGCAAAGGATGATTTTGGATAGGATGCTAATGAACAATCACAATATTCACATATAAAAAGAAGCAATAATTAAGATTACAGAGTAGAGAACAGACAGCTCCCAGCTTATGGAAAGTTAAAAATTATTTTTCATTGTGAAAAGTAAGGTATTTGAAGTTGAATTAGTCTTTAAAAAACTAATCATGTCCCCGAAATTAAGCTAACAAATCAGAAAAGGAATTTCTAATATGGTACTATTTACCCAATGAGGAAAGCATGCACCTTGGAGCTCCTGGGCCCTGAACCATTTAGAACAATATAGTCAACAGCTCCTGACAAGCCTGGAGATGATTAAGGTCACATTGATAAAATAGCACAGAACAGAAAAGTAAGCACCCGAGATCAGCAAGGTTAATGCAGAATTAAGAACAGTTTTTAATTGAGATTTTCTTCAGGACACAGAATCACGATGCAAGCTTGGTGATAAGATGCTTCGACCCTGCCAAATTCCGCGGTTAACTCTAAGTCAATCTGTAGGTAGTCATCCATATTTTGGAACAGTAAAAGAATTGGAAGATTAAGTGGTCATCCATTCCTGCATGGGTCCTGCTAGGCACTTTTTTTTTTAAACTTTAAATTGTATTTTATTATATTTGGAGATTTTTTCACATCACCAATACTTATTTTTTATCAATTAATATTTTATTTAATTTTTTTCATACAATATGTTTTGATCATATTTCTCATTCCCCAGATTCCACCCATATTTTTCCTAGCTCCCTATAATCCAACTTCATGTTCTCTTTCTTTTTCCCTCCCTCCTTCTATCTCTCTCTCTTTCTCTCTCTCACTTGTTCTTTCCATTCTTAAAAATGTGTTCGGTCCATCCTAATTACGGAAAATAGAAACGTGTACGCTAGAATATGAAATAAACAGCTTTAGAATTATGAAAGAAGTATTTATGGACAACCGAAGGGTGGCCTACTCTATGGAAATGAGAGGCACATACTGTGGAGCTGTGGAAGATGAGAACGTACTCCAGGCTTTCTTAGAAAAGATCCCATTTCTCTCTCACCACGTTCTTTTGGGCTGCATTCTAATGTCTCTGCGTTTCTTTGACTCAACTCCTTTCTAACAGCATACCATCTTTTCTGCTCATGTCTGACTGGCTAGCTCTCCTGGCTCATCTTGTGTTGGGTCTGCGTTTGGCCACCACCTGCCTGACTCCTGGGGGTTTTGTGTATTAAGTACAGCTATTGCCACTGTGGTGTCTTTCTAAGTCTGCATCGCATGGCCCTTAAGAAGTTATTCATCCTGTGGATGTTGTTCCAAATAGATTAGAATTATTTGGTCTGAATCTATTTATAGTCAACATTTTGATATTATACACTAAGGAGGACACAGTGTTACTGCTGTACATTTTGCCAAACGCAATAACTTCCTTTTGCTCATAAGAGAGAGCATGTGGTAATAGCAAATAGTCAGATACTCCACAAAGCAATTGGCCAGTATTGCTCAAGTGGGCGGGCCATCTAAAGAAAGATACATTGTGGCGGGACAGCACAGAGAGTGGACACACAGAGGAAGACCATGAGGACATGGTTAATAAGTGAATTTTGTAATATGGATTGGATCTTGGACCAGAAGAAGGATGACTAACAACATTCAAGTGAGGCTTTTAGATTATTTAATAGTCTGTCTGGCTGTTATTTTATCATTTCGGTGATTGTACTCCTAAAGGTATTAATGGGGGATGTGAACAGAAACTATACAGTAATTTCAGCGTAACTTTCAAAAATTTTCATTAGCCATCATTTTGGCATTTCTAAGGAAACTTTGTCGCAGTTAATTTTTCTTGCCCTTCTCCCTAACCCCCGATCCACTTCTCTCCCTAGGTTTCTTTCTGTTTTCACATCAAATGTGTCTTTTTAATTTTGCATAATTTTTGGAAATCCAAAGTAATGACCAAAGGAAAACACTGGAAGAAAGGTTTTCCCTTGATTCTCACTGCTGATTGGATGACATGTACTTAGCAGTACGCTAGCAAATGCCTAAGTCATGCGATGTATTTGGATAGCATCACGTTTTCCCGAGTACTTGGGCTAAATCTAGGCCCCCATACGTGCTTGGTAAGCCCACAGGTCCAAAGCTAACATTTAATTTGTACATAAAATAAGGGTGTGGGGTGTTTAAATTTATGGTCCTTTTGTATATTGTCTTTTTAAAAAACAGATAATTATAAGAATGTGAATTAATTTTGCAATACCACCCTTAAAAATTCTGTTGTTCTCTCCTCTTCTTTACTAGAAAAATACTGAATACAACATCCTTGTGCTAATTTTGCTGCCTTGTAGAAGACAGGCTCAAAAGCAGGAGTGTAAGGCTAGAGTAACGTCTGAGCCTTCCCTGGCAGGCAGATTTCATGTGGGTGGGCTATGGTAGTTCATGTATGAGTGTGTGGAGGTCCACTCTGGTGGGCACCCTAATGTCCCCTCCAAAGCCCAGAAGGCAGATATTGGAGACTAGAATAGGAATCCAAATGTGGGGCCATCAGTCCTGTATTGTTTTAATTGATTTTTTTCTTGTTCTTACTATGGCTTTTCAAGTTGAAGCTCTTGTTAAATTGTATTTTAGAAAGAAGAAATTGAGGCCCTTTGAATTGAACAATATAATACAGAGGCACTAAAGACTCTGCCTTCAATATTTTACATTTTTTTGAGTACACAAATTAGAAAATGCAAATGACTTTTTCCTGGGAAACTTATGTATAAGTAATAGAAGTTTTAGAAATTCTCACTGTGAATTTCAAAAGTGCATTTTAATAAATTGTTTGAAAATTTGTTTTGATAAAACGAATCACTTCCTCCTTCCTCTCTACCCCCTCTCTTTCCACTCCCAACCACAAGTGTTCCATTTCATCACTTTCAAATGATGAGTCCAACTAACGCTGCCAGCATGAATGTGGAGCCATTCACTGTCCCATGGACGGCCTGCCGGAGGCTGTGTCCTCTCCCCTGATAGGCATCAACTGAATTTTTTTTGTTTAAGAAATAAGACCTCTGTTGGTGTGATGTCTCCATGGGTAAGAGTACTTTCTGCTTAAATATTATGATCTGAGTTCAAATCCACAGCACCCAGTTTGCTTTCTGTAATAGAATCTATACACCAATGATAAGCCAATCACATGCTCATTTCCCAACACAGAAACTGCACACAAAGTTACTTTTAGAGCTTTATTCTGCTCAACCTCGAAAACAAACAATCTACTGGAAACTATGCATCGTAACAGCAAAAATAGAAAATACCGTTCCTTTCTGTTCTGTTCGGTTTGCCATGTACCCTGATATGAGCACCACTGTGGGCGCTACTATGTAAACTCAGCCTGGGAGTCATCCTCAGGAGCTCTGACATAGGACATGAACTATCTTAAAGCCAATAAGCAAGAACTACCTGGACCATGATTTATAGTGATAATATTTATTTCATGTTATCATATAGATTTAATATGAGAATTTAATTACTACAGTATACTTACTAATGAATGTTAAAAATACTGACCCTACCCAACCATTGGGCTTGTTGTTGGTACAGATAGAAAGTTCTGAGTGGCATTGCTTTGCTTAGTGATGGTTGGGTAATGGTGGTCTCACGGGGTTACATCATGGAGTTGTGGGATGTTCATTTTTTTTTTTATTGTCAGTACCCTCTGTGATGGGCATGATGAATGTAGACATTTCTTAGGAGCTCTCCTACCAGAATAAACCATGCTGTTACATGACTTTTGACTGCACACTTGTTTTTGGCATGTTTTACCAAATTTGAACTGAAACGTGCATGATTCCCTTGGTGGGTATTCAGATATTAGTAATTATGTATATTGTAATATTTTGGGTACTTACTCTTTTCTAGCTGGCAAAGAAAAAGCTATCAGATGCAGTTGTGCAATTCTGTGGTGCTAGTTCCTATGACAGGCCTCCTTGAGATAGTGGCAGTAAGTGGCAGCAGGAAAGTGTAGTACAGAAATAATTCTGTCTGGTAGAGATTTACACATGGCCATTTCTGGCTTAAGTTTGCAAGCTTCATTAGAAAGTCAAAGAGCAAGCAAACTAGGTGGTATCTGTCTTTTGTTCTTAAAGCATCGGGAATGGTTTTTGCTACAAAGAAAGGTTTAAGTAAGTAGCTACAAGCTCAAGATTTGAAATACATGATTTTACTTTCTTTTTGCCTTTTTTAAAGTCTATGTTAATTCACCTTTGTCTCTATTTGTCGTAATAATTCACTTAAAATGGCTTACTGAAACACTCTGGGTTCCTGAACTGTGAAGGCTGATATCTAGTTTGAATTACCAAGTAGCTAAAAAGAGTAAGGCAGCTATTCCTAATCTACATGGCAACATAGTTAGGAGAACTAAAATATTGTGAGTGGTACAAGTTACGCTTAAGTAGGAGCACAAATGCTCCCATCCACCAAAGCTTCTTGGTGTTAGAGGGGTGTACTGGCTGGTTTTATGTGCCAACTTGACACAAGCTGAAGTTATCACAGAGAAATGAGTCTCCCTCGAGGAAATGCCTCCATGAGAGCCAGCTGTAAGGCATTTTCTCAATTAGTGATAAAGGGGGAGGGTCATGTTTTGCAAACACACAATGCATTTAATTCTAGATCTAACCTTACAATGCCTGTAGGAACAATGGCAGAAAGATTAATATACAAATGCTATATATTTAGACAATACAGAGCTAATACAATTACAAAGAAAGTTTGAGAAACCAGTCGGTTGTCACACAGGCCTGGGGTGGGGGATGGGGGACAGACCATGCCCAAAATAACTCCTGTCCAACACCACAGTGCACAAGGTGGGCATGGCACTCCTGAGATGATCTCAGACACCCAGAGAGCCCGGAAACCACTAAGAGGAGCAAGTAAGTAGTTGAGAAATTGAAGAGAAAGAGAAACAGAAGGATATGGGCACAATGAAGAGAAGCAGAATTGGAGACTTGAGGGTAGTGAGGAACAGCCTGACGTGAGTAACCTGTGATGAAACCTGGGACCATGGTGGGGTCCTGCCCTGTGCTATGGGGGCTGTGTCTGGGTCCATGGCTCTACAACAGCAGGTGTCTCTTACTACACCGAAGGCCAAGCAGACACCCCTGGTCTGGGCTGCTGTCTGGGGACATGTTGATATCTCAGGGCTGTGCAGAACTGGCCTCATTCCTCATGTGGACATTATCAGAGAGCTGGTCCTGGGGGCATGAGGAGAGATGACCCTGCTGCTAGCCAGCTGTGGAACTTTAGAGAGTGGGCCATGCACACTGCAGGAGTTGTGGATGAGATGCCTCTGAGGATATAAGCATGGGAGATGTGGTCCTCCCATATGTTGACATGGAAATGGGAGAGATATATTTCTCCTCCTGATCCTTCCACCATCTGAGGCAGGTAGGAGACCCAGCTCATGAGAGAGAGCAGGAGAGCTGGATTTGCCCCTCACTTGCTGCAGGAATTGGGAGAACAGGCCCTTCACCTCACGTAGGCAGCATAGTAGTGCTGACCCTGATGGCCAGGGCACTGGTGTACATGCCCTGAAGTCATGAATGTGAGAGAGACAGCCTTGCCTCTTGTCTGCTGGGCAGTGTCTTTGTCTATGACATTGATGGCAGTCAGAAGAGCTGACTCCCAGGACCTCACTGGCTGTAATACTTGGGAGAGCTGGTCCTGTTCCTTGCCTGGGCAGCAAGGTAGATCTGGCCCAGAAAGTGAGGATTTGGAGTGAGCCTGAGAGTAGAAGAGCTGGCAGGCTGACCAGCTCAGATACCTCTCAGGCCCAGAATTAGGGCTTTGAATTGGCCCACCCCAACATCTATCCCATTAATGAACTGCTGGAGTACATAAAGGGGCCGGCCCTGTAGATTCAAAACTACAGGCTCTCCATGACACAGGGTAATAAGAGGGTATCCAAGAGGAGTCCCAATAAGGTTCCAGTATTGATAGAGTAGCAGATACCCAAGGCCTCATACCAGACCAACAAGTCATTGCTGTAAACATAGTCATGCAAAGAAGTCAACAAGAGTATACTGTGGAGTGCACTGTGACACACCACAGCTTTCACAAGGTTTTTTCCCTCTGTTGGAAGGTTGCAAGGATGGAGGTGGGTACAAGGGAAGAGGGAGATGAGTGGGATTACAATACATGATGTAAAATTCATAATGAATAAATAAAAAGTTTTAAAAAAATGTAGACTGGCCAAGAACCTCACTGATTCATGTTTTAACAACAGGTGGGAAGCTTAGCATATCAAAAAAAGTTAACAATGGATTGAATAAAACCCTATAAAAGAACACCAATAAAGAGAAGAAAAAGATGAAACAAGTTATAATAATCAGTGTAACACATGATCAATAGTCATAAAATGCACTAGACTTGGATAAGAATTGCTAATGGGAGTAGAAGCAACTTACCTTTCTTGTTAGAAGTTTCTAATTTACTCATAAGAAACTGTAACTCCATGCTACAAAAATGGTAAAGTGGAGGGTTGGGCAAAGATCTTTAAGACAAACAGAAACAAATAAACAAAAACCCCAAACAGGTCGAATAAACAAATTATAAATGTTAAACGGGAAAGGGCCCTGTGTCATAACAAGAGGGTCTCATTTCATGTCAAGCTATCGACATCTGTACAGCCAAGAACACAGGCGACTGACTTGTAAAACAGGACCCGCTGCGGTTTCGATGAGAGGTGCACTAATAACAAGCTATTTTCTCTCAGTCAGAGACAGATCAAGTTGGCAAAATTATATATAGAAAAGAAACCAACTAATTTTTGTAAGAGACATGGCAGGTTCCCGGGGCTCTGAGTGTCTTCCTCCTTATCTCCCCTCCCCCACACCTACCCATGTGTTATGCTCTATACATATTCTTCTCAAGCAGACATTGGAACATTCTTTAAATTTTCCTTCAAATTATATTCCAATAAGATTTTAATGCCACAAAGCAGAAATGATGTTATCAGAACTGTCTTTCAGTAACAGCATAGGAACCAGATATTCATATCAAAACCACAATCAAATTTAAAACCACAATTTAATTCCTAATTAAAAGTTAAATAAACAAATGCTGCATCAAAGGGAAAAGGCAAGGTGAAGTTACGGATTTACTACAAGCGATGAGCATGGAAATAGTAAATGTAACAGTTACAATGAAATATGTGGACAGAGGAAAATGTATAGCATATGGATAGGAAAAGTGGGGATACTGAAAGTAAATTTCTAATTTTAAAGGCTATAAATATATATCATCGGAGACAGAGATATGACTCAGTGGTAAAGAGCACTTGTTGCTCTTCCAGAGGATGTGGTTCAGCTCTCAGTACCCACAGAGTGGCACACAAGCATCCTTAATTCCTGTTCAACGGAGCTGGTCCCCTTTGTGGGCGCCAGCTATCTGAACAGTACACACACACACACACACACACACACACACACACACACACACACACACACCCATCAATCCAAATAGACATACATAAGGCAAAAACATTTATATACATAAAATAAAAATAAACAAACCTTTAAAATATCTATTGACTAGTCATTTTTTAGAAAAAGCATTTTCTGAGGTTTCTTCTGCCTCTTGACTATAAATATGTAGCATGGGTGTTTTGTGCTCTCACAGTAAATGTGAAAGAAAGCATTTGCTCACTGGGTAGATATAAGTACACCACATTGCATGTATATGCTTCGACCATAATGTTCTTCCTGGGAAATATATATTACAGGTCAAAAATTTTAGGAGCTATAAAATGTACAGCAACGGTACCCCTGTAAGTTAAATATGTATATCGTGCACTGGAGAGAGAGTGGGGAAATGTTCTCTCACGCAGAAATTTACATTGTGGGAAATAGAAAAGGTCATACTAATAAAAATGCTGGTTCTCGTTTTAAATACCATCAAAACGACCCAAGCAAAGCATCTGAAGCTCACAAAGAAGCACGTCACCCACGGTGAACCCACAACGAAAAGGAGCGACCTAAATAATAATATATGGACACTGGCAGCAATTGACCAGTAAGTTTCAGAAATTTATGTTAACAAAATTCAAAATGTGAGTGAAATGGTTAATAATTTCCTAGAAAAATTATGAAAATTAGCTCCAGTAAGAAGAAAGCTTAAGTGGATGGATTTTCAGTCACATTATTATATAGGGATACCTTTCTTTAAAACCTGGGTATTTCTTATCATGACCCAAACTTGAAAAAAAAATTGACCAGATAAAAATTAAAAAAAAAAAAAAACACCAGAAGAAATACATGTTAACCTGGGAGAAAAATCACAAACCAAATTCTTCCTACTCTACACGTCTGCCATTGACCAATTCCCACACCAGATATGTGGGTGTCCCAACTCCGTTTTAAACCCACTGGGAAAACAAAGAATTCTGCAGCAGTGTTCGCTGACTGGTTAGCCTGTAATCTAATGCTATCCCCTACAGCTAATGTCTAGCCACACAGCTTGAGGGTTCAGCCCACACAGCCTGCCTCCTGCCTCAGGTATCAGTTACAAACTCCTGATAATATTACTCCTTCTTTTGACCAATATGTGCAAACTCGAATTTGAAAGCCCTCTCCACATACTTGAAAATTGACTAAGGAGACTCAAGGAACTCAGGGAAAAGACATTTGTTTATTATGAAGAGAATTACAGAGCTAGCGAGGGATAGCTCAGTTGGTTAAGAGCCTGTTGTATTAAGGCTATTGCAGGTAATACACAGGCAGAGATACAGAGGTGAGAGAGGCCTTCATGCACTCTTGGGACAATCAGCCCCCAAGAACCACTACGAGTTTGCTCTTCCAGGAAGCTTCCTGAACCCTGTACATTTAGGGTCTTGCAAAAACTCATTAAACAGACAGAACTAAATGTGACTGATGTGGAGAGTAGTGACTGACATAGAGGACTGGCTAATGTTGACAGGCAAAAAGGCTGGTCTGTTTAGATTCTTGTTGGCTTCTAATATGTAACATTCCTTCCTGGCATCTCGTAGGCAGGGTCCCTTTTAGAGTGTCTATAGGGTTCCTTGGGGACGGAGTGATGAGCCAGGGTCTAATATATATTTTCAGAGCCAGGAACAGAACAAGTTTATTAAAGTGTACAGGACTGATCCTACAACATGTTTGATATCCTCATCTTTATCATGAGAGACATGCAAATAACTATCATACTGGAACAAGATTCTGTGTATGTCAGACTGAACATCCAAAAGCTTAATAGTACACTCTGGAAAAATCTGTGGGGAAATGGCCACTCAGTCACTGTGGCATCCACCAAATCACCTAACCTCTTCTGAGAGAAGAGAGCAAAGCCGAGTATGACCGGACAGCCTGAGTCTGGAAGTTCTCCTCTAAGATGTTTCTCTGAAGTTTTCCCTTCAACCATAAAAAAAGAAGCAAATGCAGAAGGTTATTTATTGCTTTGTTATTTTATAGCAATCCACGGACACAATCCGCAGACCCAACCGGGTGTCTGGCTGAATAAACATGCTGTGTGCACGCGGTGCCGTCTGTACAGCTGTAAAATTTACGAGGAGAATCTCTCTGACCCGACGAAAAGTTATGACTGGATATATTGCTACACGGAGACATCTGTGCTCATATTTGAAAGAAGAGACACAGTGAGAATGGCTGGAAGCGAACGAAGCAAGCTGCTTGAGTGTAAGAGGTTGTGCAAAGTGAAAGAAAGAATATTTCTTTCTCCTGCATTAATGTGCACACTGTCTTCTTCACAAACGAAAATTAAGAGATGGAAAATGAAGCTAAAAAATGAATTACCAAAGAGGCCAATGACATATGAAATTGCTAACTACTCAGAAAAATTAAGTCATCTGTAGAATAAATGAGAGATTCTAAGACTAGGGTCTCATTGTTTAGAAATGTACATGGCAAAAAAAAAATCCCTGTGGTTCAAGCAGGAAAAGGGAATATTTAAGATTCCATACCATTTGTTTTGCTTTCAGAAAAGCATGGTGGTTGTCAGGATGCTGGTTTCTGGAGTGTGTGCCAACTCTTAGGTCTTTAGCACTGTTAAACCCTTGGGGTGTAGAGTTTAGCATCCCCATGAGAGAGCACGAGGTGGGTATTCGGCTACTTCTCCATTGCTAGGATAAATGCCATGACCACAAAGCAACCTGGGGAGGAAATGGTTAACTTCCCTTCTGAGTTACAGCTTCACCTTGGAGGGAAGCTAAGGTAGGAACCTGGAAGCAGGAACTGAACAGAGAGCATGGAGAAGTGCTACACCCGGTCTGCTCAGCTTGGTTTACACAACCCAGGACTACCTGCCCAGAGGTGGCACTGCTCACAGTGGAATGAGTCCTTCCAATCAATCATCAATCATGAACCCCCCTCCCGCCCCCACAGCAGACATAGCCACACACCAATCTGATGCAGGTAATTCCTCATCTGAGGTTCCTTTTCCCCAGCGATTCTACTTCCTGTCATGTTAACAAAACAGAGCAGTGTGGGGAAACAGTAACGCTAGTGGTTAAGACCTAAGACCTGACTAAGATCTACTATTTCAGAGGGCAAAGTGCAGTTCCCTGGAGAGATCCCCCCAAGTAATACCTGTTCTTATTAATGACTGTCATCACAAATGGATGGTGTGTAGGGGGCTGCATAGGCAGATCCCATTCATTTTGGGAAGGTGTCATTTCATTCCAGGACATAACAGAACAACCTCAGACCTACTAGACATCCTAGAAAGTAGTCCCTGCAACATAAGGTGGAAAGGCATTGGTGCTAGACACCTGTAGTGACTGGGGGTGGAAAACAGGCTCTGGGAGAGCCTCAGAGGATTCAGCTAAGGATTCTTGCACTTCAGTAAGCAGGGACGCTTTTCTGGCTGATGGCAACAAGGTTTTGCTTACAATGGGATAGCAGGTGGATCTTGGGCTGGAGGATGAAAGTCTAGAGAAGACATGAGGTCCAGAGTGGAAGGATGGACTCCCAAAGCCTTCTTCCTTTTTAGGCTATCTTACTTTCCTCTATTGGGAAGTCAGTGTAGGTGATAAGCAGATGACGCAACACCATTGGCTGTACTTGGAATATTACTTAATTATCTTATATAAATTGAAAATGACAAACTAAACTGCCTAAGCCATCTGATGTGTACAAACCAAAGACTTATGCTAGACATTTTCCCCTTAATTCTTTTCTGTGCCTAAAAGAAAGACTTGGAAGGTCCTTGGGTTTAAGACAGAGAGCTGAGGAATATGGCTGTGATTTGCAATGCTCATGACTGCTTTGGTTTATGACTTCCAAATTATTGGGGTTTGATTAAGTATAATCTATGGTTTCATGATTCAAAATGTCCTAGCCTTACTCACGCTAAGTGAAATTTGCTTTCTGCTAATGATAAGGTCATTTAATGTATCTCTTATAACATAATTATTTGATGAGTTTTTTCTTTTCATAATTTGCACTGTGAAAATATTAGTTATTTTAACAGGAGAAAGCTATACATTACAATGGTATGTCATGTGATGATGCGAAGAACACTGCACAATGTGTGATTACTTTAAAAGAAGATAAACTCATCACCTCAAACGCTCATCACTTCCTATCATGACAACGCCATTTCATCTGATTTGGTAGGGGGGATGGAGGGTGCTGGAGAGGTGGCTCTGAGGTTAAGAGCACTGTATAGCTCTCCCCAAGGTTCAGGGTTCGAATCCCAACAACCACATGGCAGCTCACAACTGTGTATAACTCCAGTTCCAAATCTGTCGTCCTCTTTTGACCTCTGCAGGCATCGCATGCCAGGTGCACAGACGTAAATGCTGGTGAACCATGTACACACCCAAAATTAAAAGCAGTGCGTTATGGCCGTTAGTATTCCCCTCCCCAGGCACAGGGCACCAAGGCCGCTTCCCTGGAGCTATGTTACTGTGCCCGTGAGTAAACCATCCCAACGCCTTCCCTGAGCTTAGGCTCCCGAGCCTTTTAATGATCAGCGCCTCCTCCTCACTCCTATGAAGTCAGCTGTTTTAGATTCTACAAGAAGAGTCATTTATAGCTCAGTTGGAACGAGGCTGAGCGCCCTGCTCTCACAGTCTGCACAGGGACGAGCTATAGCATTTGCAGATGGATGGTTTCAGGTAAAGCTAGCCCTTAAAGAATTGCACTAATTATTAAGAAGTTACAATTTATGATACATGATACTGGCAAAGGTGCAGGTAATGTATTGTTCTTTATTTAAACCTTCAGGTAATTTCTGAGGAGCTTGGAACTTCATTAATATTTCAGTGGCTCAATTCATTATAATTGATTTAAATAACCTCTAAGCCCCAGTAATATGCTTGCCGATTGGGTATTATAAAGTAAATTCACACAATAGCTACCATTTTACTATTGGAACAGTCTTTTTAAATTTCATGAAAATCACTTTTTTTTCCCCAAGAAATTCTTCTTTCGAAATTCCCAGAGGAACCTAATATCTAGCTTCAACACAGCAAAGTATATAAACATAAAAAGTAAAATATATCCTTGTTTATTATTTATTAGATGATCCGTATCCTACTTAGAAATTTATTCTATTTCATTTTCTATTTTATATATAGCCTTAAGTACTATGGCATTAAAATACCACATAGACGGATGAAATGAATCAGATTCATCACCAACCTGGGCTGCTAACCAAAAATTGCAGATAAGATTCACCAAATAGACGCTACAGATGCTGGTGTGGTCAGAAGCACCCTCCATAATTATTGCTCCTGGGTCCCACGACTATGCCCCATATATATATATATATATATATATATATATATATATATATACACACATACATACATACATATATATGTGTGTGTGTTGTATGTATATATGTATATGTATATATGTATATGTATGTATATATGTGTGTATATGTGTATATATGTACATATACATATATATGTGTGTATATATATGTGTTGAAATAATGTTTTAAAATGAAAAAAAATCAGTGAAATTTCAATTGTCAACCCTTGCTTGGATAGTGAGGAGGGAAGAGATTCCACATTGTCAATGTTCTGGTGGGCTTGTGCCAACAGGCCACACAAACTGGCCAAGCTACAGGGCCAGTCAGAGGCTGAGGCAGGTGGGGAGGCTGAATTTCCTTCAGCTCCCATGGCTGACAGTGCACAATGTCAAAGAGAAGGAGGACTGTGGGAGAAGATGGGCCTGCTTTTCCCTGGCACGAATGCAGTAGGCTTACTGTTGAGTGTGCAAGCGTTAGCAGCGAGATTTCTGATTCGCTGTTTCACATTAACCCACAGTACTACTGCTGCCTGTTAAAATTTAATGCCAGCCATGCCCAAAGCCAGCAATTAAAACTGTATCTGGATGGCCAGATGTGTATGTGATGTGGCCAGATATTTTCTGTCCAGATTATTTTAGCCTGGAATTACTGGGGTTATGAATGTCTCCGTCTTGCCAATGCCGTACAGTGAATGTGGGTGCTGAAGGACATCCGCCGTTTTAAACTGGGGCATATGATGTTGCCAGTGCTACCAGTGTACTTTTCATTATGGGACAGCCAGTGCTGATCTCATCATATGAGTTCTATAAAAGGCAGTAAACTGCTTGACACACACGCAGTAATGGCATCTGTCTTTGTGTGAGAGCACTTACTTAAACATAATTGTTTGTTCCAAGTGGAAAGTTGTACAAATTTAGTAAAATTTAAATACCCTGATGTCCACAGAGATGGCCGCTTACTTCCAATCTGAAGCACCAGATGCAAACAAGGCAGTGTATACTCCAACGGTCCTGGACATGGGACTTGGTAAGAATCCTCGCCCTGGCAAACCTGTCCTACTTCTGTGGGATGCTCAGTCAGAAGGACTGGTTAGGTATTAGGAATGGACAAATGAGATTTGTCCTAAAGAAATAAATTCTTTTGGTAAAATAATGGATTCCAGTTGTAAGCAGATAGAGCAGTGTCGTGGGGAGGGGCGCGGTGGGGGGGGTGAGAAAGGATTTGGAATTAACAGGGAGATCAGAAATCACAGGTGAGATTTCTAAATGTTCTCCTCAGCAAGTAAATCCACAAACACAAAGGGACTTTGAATAGAAAACACAATGCCTGCTGGGCCTGCAAGGTGCCTTGATGCCTAAGAGTAATTTGGAAAATTCCTGGAGAGCGCCTTACCCCATAAAAAATACTATGTTGACAGAGCTGTCAAGAGTCAGTGTGTGAGCCTTGGTCCCTGGATTGTATGCAGTCAGCCAGTTCTACAACTTAGCTGTCCTACAGGCTCCTCTAACTTCTAAGGCAGGCTCCAGAGAATCCCAAAGGCTCAGTTGGAGCTGCATTTGTTCCTGTGGTAACAACCTGACAGTTTGTAAATCATTTTGAGCTGTCACAGTGTCATGTGATACAAAATGCTGTGACTCAGGGAGGCCCTCATGCAACACTGGTATTTGTCAAAGCAAGCATGCAGTGTTCAAGAGGGTCATGTGATCTGATTTAAGGACTTGGGTGTGCTTTGTTTGTCATGGCTTTGATAAGCAGAAAGTGTGGAAAACATTGATTTATGTAAGGATATTGCCAGCTATACTTCTAAATTGATCAACTCATTGGGTTACAGTTTGCAAATTTGAAGTCAATCTGAATACATATATGGCATATGGACTAATTGTACCTGGAATTCTATTTAAAAAAAGCAACATATTTTTTATGCCAAACTTTATATATAACTTTTTTTTTAAACCAAAGCTCAGTTGTTTGGAATGTTTAGGTGGGGTCTGTAAAGGCAGAGACACAGGAAGCAATGTGTGTCATCCTTGTCGTTTGCTGAGAGGTACAAAGCCCTAGAAAAGAGAATCTGGGTTGTGGAGTCCTTACAGCAGGAGGCTAATGGTAACATGCACAAAGGACCAAGTGTAAGTCACTTTGCCCTACTCCATAGGGCAGGGGGCAGAAACTGAGCACAGACCCACCCTTGTGATCCAGAAAAATTCATTCTTCTTACTACTTGACAACATGGTTAAGGGGAGGGGAGCTGAAAGACTCAGTGGGGAAAGTCTGATAAAGAATCAGAGCTAAGGACGCCACTCCTCTAATTCCGTCTAAATCTTATGGCGACAGACAAATCTTTAAAGCCACATTAGATTCTTCACATACCCCATCGATAGTAATGAAGACGGCAAAGCAAGAAGAGATCAGTTACATAAATTAAAATAATATCTTTCTACATCTGAGCAAATAGCAACCCAGTCACATTAGCATTAAATAAAAGCCAAGTGTTAGAGTCAGTATATTTGACAGGAATATTATATGCTTTGGTGTCAAGCCAATATTTGAATGTTAGGTTTCCTGGGGGAGCGTCAGTTTAGTTACTCTGCATGACATAAAGCTAGAAAGACAGTATCTGGCTTACTTCACTCTCAATACATAGTATGTGTTGCTATGATTGCTACTATTGTTGCTAGAATTACATTGTTACCATCATCATCACTAATCATCATCACCATCCCCACCATCACTATGCTGCCGCCATCATCATCATCACCATACCACCACCATCATCATCACCATCATCATCATCATCACCACCACCACCACCATGGGTGGTGGCGGCAGCAACAGCAGCAGCATTTATGAAGACAGTACAGTTTGCATGACCTGATAGAGTGGAGAATTATGAGGAAACTTGGGCCCATCACTATGGAGTATGGTACATAAAATCCCTAGATTTTTGCCTGATAATTATGGGAAGATGAAAGTCTACTACAAGTATTTGAAAGGTGAAAAATAATTAATAAAGCCAAGTGTGGGAAATAACTGAAAAGTTATTAAGTAGGAGAGATCTTTTATTCTCTTCCCGTGGATACCTGGCTTAATGATCTTAGCTGTAAGGAGCCTGATAACCATGTGGTCTTAGAAAGAGAAGGACAAGAATAATAAGGAATGCACTGTAACTGGAAACCACAAAGAAAACCACCTGGAAATAAATACAGTTAAACCCAGTTATCATTTTCTGTTTTGTATACAGCCTAGCCTTTTATTAGAAAATAAATTAACAAGTGATAACATATTTATTTAGTCCCCAACTTAGAATCATGCCACTGCTACAAATGGACCTTTCTTAGTAATTATATATACAATCACATTAATAACATATATATTATATAAAAAGACAATAATAAAGCCAGATATAATTATGGTAGCATTTGGGAAGCTAAAGCTGGCAAGTCATGAATTAAAGACTTGGGTTATACATTGAGAAGTTATTTGAGCGACACGGCCACAATAAGACAAGACAATGTTGATATTTTCACTAGGGAACACACCCTGTAGTTTGACCAAATGGAAATGTTCTCTTAGCCTTGTTTTTGTCTCTAGAGAGGGTTTCCCCAAGCAATCAAAACTGACCTTGACTCCATAGCAACCAGTCCGCTTCAGCATCCCAGCTCAGATCATAAACGTGAGTCATCACACTAGAAAAACTTTAAGTTATTTTAAAAAAGAAATCTAATTTTGCTACGAGGTTGCTCAAAACAATACTCTAAAAAAGTCTGATAAAAATCTATGTGGCAAACTTTATGAGCACTGATTCCATTAAAAGGTTTTGCGGGGAAACCTAGTGGAGATACAAAGAAAAATGTCTTAAGTACACCGTGGTTCGAAACTCAACAGTCCAACTGCAGTAAGAAAGACTGGAAGTGATGTTCCGGAAACAGGAAATGAGAAAAGGAGGTCCAAAGAGTCTTACGTCACTGAGAGAAGGCGCCGCCTTGGGTTTGGGGCTTTGACAGTCTGATTCCTGTCTCCCTGGTGAGGAACCTGAAGACAAGCAGCACCTCTTAGCTCGCTTTTCCAGAACCTACCATCAGGCGCGTTGGTTAAAGAAAGTGGGTGCCCTGGAGGCACCATGGTGGTTGGGGAATATCTGACAGCCTTCTGTGAAGGGCAACCTCAGTTAGCTGTTTGGGCACCACCAAGAATACGACTTCTGTGATGTTCTTAGTTGCCATTTTTTTTTTAATGGATCAATTGTTTTTAGTTAGGTATTATGGTGGCCTTGAGATGCCACAGGTCAGCTGTTTCTAAGTGCTGGGTTGTGGAAGATGGGAAATGGAAAATCCGGTAAGGACAGTATCTTATACAGCTGCCCCTGCTCCTTGTCCTAAGACAGCTACCAGAAAAGCGCATGCGTGAAGGAGACAGAGCCCAAGTCTCTCAATTTTTTTTTTATCATATTTTATAAAAATCAGTGTGAAGAAGGACATGGAACGTTACTTTTTATTTTATTTACTGATAGTTCCTCACTTGAACCTTATAGTATGTGATTTCATTTACGCAATATTGACCGAGTGCCATGGAAGGAGGTAGGGATTTGGTTTCCTCTGTTTGAGGCTCACTGCATGCTTGGGAGAGACATTCAGAGTGAACACAATGGGGTATGTTTGGCAGAATGTTTGTAGGTGCTCGAATGAAGTTAGCATTTGTAGAAGGGCCAGGATGGAGAGTGGGTACATTACAGAGAGGCATCTCTTCCCGAGGGGGCTATTGAAAAAAATTTAACAAGTACTATATATGTTCTTACCCCAACTTGTCCCATATGCTCTCTTTTTCAGTCCGTGCACCCCATTATTGCTCCCCCTTCATTAGTTTCCGACAAAAAGTAGTAAAATGAGTGGCAGTTTGGGGAATACATATATTCGCACTGTGCCTCAGGTACTGGGTACTGTGTATTGGCACTGTGCCTTGGATACTGGGTACTAAGTATCAGCACTGTGCCTTGGGTACTGGGTACTAAGTATCAGCACTATGCCTTGGGTACTGGGTACCATGTATGAACGCTTTGCAGGAATCATTTGATCTGATTCTTTCCACCATGACTCAAGGAGAAATTATTTGCTTAATGAAGTAATGATGCTTTCATTTAGATTTTTTGGCAAGTGGTGGAGGGATCCCTTAAGCATTCAGGTGGACCCATTCTTAATATTCCAAAGGTCTAAGCTGGAGGCCACCCTGGCCTGCAGAGTGAGTTTCAGGATAGCCAAAGCTACATCGAGAAACCTTGTCTCAAAAAACTAATAAATAAATAAATACCAACATCCCCAAACAAAAACAAAAGTGAAACAAAAATCCCTAATGTTCTAAATGTCAGTAGGAAGAAGTGGAGAAATTCAATCAACAACAGACCCTCCATCTTCATAGCTGAGAGGAGTTCACCCTTTATGACAGTAGCTCTCAACCCCACTAATGCTGAGACCCTTTAATACAGTCCCTCATGTTGTGGTCCCCCAACCATATTCTGTTGCTGCCTCAGGACTGTAACTGTGCTACTGTTTGGAACTGTAGTGTAAATCTGACACGGAGGACATCTGACTGTGACCCACAGGTTGAGAACTGCTGCTTTGCGAGGAATAACCTAGAACTCTGTGGCTCTACCCAGTGCTCTCCGACAAACAGGGTGAATGTCAGCCTTGGTTATACAGGGAGAGGGTATCAGTATACGTAAGCATTGTAGCTAACAGTTGACTCCCAATTTAAAATTCAGCTTTTCTGCAATAGCACGAGTAATATTTATGAAGACAATCAGAGGGAAAATCTAAAACCTTTAAAAAATTCCCTCTGGCATCGCCATGACAAGATATGGATGAACTTGGAAGCCTGTTTCATTTTATTAGAATTGTAACACCGTCTGCCAACGCTCTTCGAAAGGTGCTGCTGCTTCTGACAGCACTGGAGAGGAACGTTATGTGAGAGACAGGCATCTAGGATTTCTTATTTTGTTTGTTTATTTATTAATTACTACTACTACTACTACTACTACGACTACGACTACTACTCCTACACTAGTACAAATCTACAAAAGTCACATTTTGTTTGCCTTTTAAAAATGTACTGTTCAATTCTGTAGCGGTGACAAACTAATCAGATTCTTTTTTTCTTTCTTTCTTTTTTCTTTTTTTCGGAGCTGGGGACCGAACCCAGGGCCTTGCGCTTGCTAGGCAAGTGCTCTACCACTGAGCAAATCCCTAACCCCCAAACTAATCAGATTCTTAAACGAGCCTCATTTATTTCTCTCCAGTTTTAACTATGCAGAGAATGGAAAGAGTCTTCTGGTATAGTTCAGATACGCACTCTTCCGATTTTTGATAGTGCAGTCTTTTCCCTATACAGATGGTAACGCCCGTCACCACCTGGGCATTGGTTCCCTGCATTCTAGCAGGGACAGGGAATTTCTGCTGAGTCATCTTCACTTGGTTCCTACTGTGACGTGAAGATGATTTTATTTAAGGTGATAATGGGACTTACTTGGAGTTATTAGTTTTATTTTTTTGGGGGGGGGGAGGACAAGGTAAGTTTTAGAAGAATTCACCCCAGATTCTAAATTTCTTGGAAGCATGTGCTACGAAGGACAGTGGTCCAAGCGACTCTTGCTCAGACATAGGGATATACTCTGTGTGCAGCTGCTAGGCAAGACAGAAGTGTATAACAGAAAGCAGTTCTTGCCTCTACAATAAACAGAGAGCAGAAAACCTCATCCAATCTACTATCCAATCAAACAATAACCAAAGCAATTCCACACAGGAGCACCTCTACCAACTATTTATGAATTAATGTGTCTTATGATCTGTGCACATTCATATTGCACACTTTCAAGATTTAGCTGAGTTCATTATTAAGAAGGAGCTAGGATGTTTCTGGTGACCAACAGTGTATTCATAGCAAAGCTGGATTAGTAAAATACAATATGTGTTTTCAAAATATTCAATAGCCAAAATGCTAAGTCTGTCTGTCTGTCTGTCTCTCTCTCTCTCTCTTTCTATTTGTGTCATAGTTCATTGAAAGTAGAATTAAGAATCTTTCTTGGCCCCAAGAAGAATTAAAGCTCAGAATGCTGAACTTCCCATTAGTTTCAAACTAGATTATTTCAGATAAGATAATTTCACGATTCCAGATTAATGCAAGTTTCTTTTACATAGTAGGGGGTGGGTTGCAGAAATGTAAAGGCAAAACAGAGGAGAGAGGGCCTCTTGACAACCGTGGACTGCAAACATTTTTCCCTTAAAGTGTTGAATGCCAACAAAACCGAGAAGGAAACAAGACGGGCCCTCAAACATCGAGAGAGAGCACTGCATTTTGTTTACTGAGACCCAGCCTTAACAGAAAATTGTAGCCTTTAGCTTTTGGCCGGTTTCCCAGGCTCCACTTTCAGAATTCTCTCATCTTCATCATCTGAATGCTTGATGACTGCCGAAACAAGCAACTGGCATGGTTGGTTTGTGGGCAGTGTGAACCCTGCATTCCCACAGGTCCAAGTGCAGACGAGAGAGACGTGACAAGGCAGAAAATCCATTCTGAGAGTGAGTATTGGGGACATTTCCCCAGATTAATGTAAAGCTGACATTGAATGAACTCACACACTACTTCAAGGGGAAGAGTCTATGTAGGACCCCTGCATACACACACACCAGTTCCGAACTATGAATTCACTTTTGTCATTAAAAAGAACTCAGAAGGCTTACTGTGAAATTGAAAAGAATGCAAAGAATATAATGAAATTCAGATGCATTGTAAATATTTCCTTTGTATAAAGAAATGGATAAAGCACGGTGTTAAAAATAGATGCTACGCTATTCAAAATCCGGAGAAAATGTCATGGAAGGTCATGTTGATTCTTGTGTTATGCAGACACCATGGACAATGTTAACTATGAGGTTGTGTGTTCTTGGGGATTGAAATTATCTACTTGTTAAGTCTCCCATCCCGTGTCAGAAACCTGGAGAATTCAATAGCATGAATTGAACAAAGTAGCCAACAGGAAAATTTAGGGAAAGTTCGCCTGAAATTTTAAGATGACTATTTGACTTTACTATCTCTTTTACTTCAGTGTAAAATATAATCTCCAAATAGCAAAAATAATTATAGGAAGTATGGATCAGATAAACTTGGACCCTGTTTAGAATGCCTTACAGTGTGACTTAGGAATCCAAACTCTACAGAGTCCCTAGGCCTTCCACTGTCCTTGTCAATTCAGGCCTCCTCTCTGCTCTCTGAGTAAATCAAACTGGGCCAACTGTAGAGCTCTCACTTCTGCCATTTACTTGGTGAGGAGTTGCCATTCCTCAGAAGCCGGCATCATTCAGCACATCCTTAGAATACAACCACGCCTCATATAGGCCTTTCCTTCTGTCCAACAGTCCACTTTATTTTCTGTACAAAGACTTCAGAGTTCTTTTCTAGTTTATTCTTTTCAACTTTAATTGAGATCTGCAGAATCTTAATATAAACTAATTGGTCCCTTTTAGATCGACAGATGAGAATATAAACACTTAGAAATATAATATGGACACTGAGTTTAGATGTACAGCTTAGTAATAATGCATTTACCTTGCATATGTAAGGACACAGTTGGTCTCAAATAGTCTGAGGGAGTGTGTGTGTGTGTGTGTGTGTGTGTGTGTGTGTGTGTCTGTCTGTCTGTCTGTGGAGGCAGAGGGAGAAAAATTCTTTGAAGTCAGGAGTATGATACATTATCTCAAAAAAATCATGACTTACACAGAACACAGGAACGGGAAGAACAGAGGAATAAGTCTCTGCTTTTCTCCTTAGGAGAATCTTGACTACTGTGTTTATTAGCTCAGTTGAAGAAGAGCGAGCAATAAAGGCTGAACAATTTCACTGAATTTCCTAGTTACAAATTCAGCACTTGGATCCAATTAATGTCTACAAAGTTGAAACATATTAGCCTGATTTTAGAGATTAGAACCTAATAGCCTTACCCCCCAAATGGCTGTACAGTAGCAGAAGGGGATGGAAATGGTTACTTTAATAGATGACAACAGAATTTTTCACATGTGTGTTTATATTACAAAAAAAGTCGTCTATGCTAATGTGCTTTGGTTGTAAAGTGTGAGGCCCTTAAAGCCTTACTTTTAAAAGAAAAACATGTGAAAGCCACAGGTTAGAGGAACACAGAAATGAAAAACACTGAGAGAGGAAACAGGCAAGAGAAGGAGTAGGCCTCTGAAATACCCTCAGTGGAGCTGAAGGGGTAAAGCACATGCAAAAATAAAAAATATTTAATGCCACGTTTTACATTCCTGCATAAACATATATGTTTTATGACATTCTTGTAATTGTGACCAATAAATCTTTTCAATGTGTTGCCTGGTGTTCATTTTATGCCTGGAGAATTCATTTCCTCCTCCTGGGTCTTTGAGAGTGTTTCCAGAGAAGATAGGTTGTGGCTGAAGAAACTGAGTGCGGAGTGGAAAGGCACCATGCCATCCGCCGTGGCCTGGGCAGAACAGGAGGACTTAAGGAAGATGGTTCTCTCACCACTCCCATACCCCAGTTTTTCTTCAGAGCATGATATACTTCTGCAGCTATTTTGGCTTATCTTTCTCCAAGCTCAAGATTCTAAACGGTGCACAAAATGCCCATTGGTGCCCTTCAGCCTTTGGCTTCAGAATTGGATCTGCTCCACCAGTGTCTCTGGTTCTTCGACTGTGCTAAGACTTCTCTGTCACTCTGGCAAACATACGTGCTACAGAGGCCTCTGGTCTACTAGTTTTCAGAAGGCATGTGGAGCTTTCCGACCTCTGTGATTCTGTGATTTAACCTAATAAATTCATGTGTACATGTTTCTCCATTCTGTATTCAAGGAGAATGTGGACTTAGGGTTTATAGGACAATGGAATGGGGCTGAATTCCAGGTGGGGGTTGGCTTGGGAAGAGACAGGATGGGATGTGAAGTAGGTGGGCAGGAACTTTAAGCTAAGATATGCCCTTAAGGCTATACCTCTGAGGACCTCACAGAAGGCTTGGTAAGGGTGCAGGCACTAGAAAAAGTCAAATATGGTTTGGGAACATATACAGATCTTCAGAGTTGATATGGAAAACTCAAGAAGAGAGGAACTCCAGGGTCACCTATCAACAGACTTCATTTCTTTAGACTGACAGAGGTCCTGTGGTGGTTTGAGTGTTACTCCCATAGGCACATACATTTCAATGTTTGGTTCCTAGGTGCTAGAACTGTTTGGGAAGGATTAGGAGGCGTGGCCTTACTGGAGGAGATGTATCACTAGGGGTTGGCTTTGATGTTTCAAAAGCCCAGCAATTTCCAGTCAGCTTCCTCTCTCTGCCTAATCTTTCTCCATCAATATTATCCCTCAGCTACTGCTCCAGAGCCATGCCTGGCTGCCTATTGCCATGTTTCCCACCATGATGTTCATGGACTCTACCCATCTGGATCTGTGATCTCCAAATTAAATGTTTCTTTTGATAAGTTGCTTTGGCCTTGTTGTTTCTTTTCAACAACAGGACCATAACTAAGACAGTTACCCCTCTAATCAACAAAGCAGGGCATTCCATACATGTTTAGATAACTTCCAAACACCAAGAAGCTTTAAATACAAGGAGATACAATTTATATTTTCTTTTATTTATAATTTGTAGGAGGCCGGGGCCATTGTATTGGTCTTCAGGAGCAATGTGAAGAAAAAACCACACATGACACTGTCCATGAAACATTAGGGTCTAGTTACTTATCAAGACAGTTTGAAGAAGGGACGCATAGACCCTCATGCAAGTGAAAACTACAGGTGCGAGAATGTGTTCTCTGAGATTAAGCTAGGACTGGAACCAGGCTTTGTCATGCTGTCATCAGGGAGAGGGTGGACCATGGACAAGTCAGGAAGCACAAGAGCAGAGTTGACTCAGGAGACTGTGAAAACATGAGAAGTGTGGCTGGGCTGACTTAGTGAGCCAGTGCCAGTCTTATGTCTGGCTCGAGAGTTCTTAATTTAGAAAACTGTTATGGTTAAAAAATATCAAATTCTCAAGTCAAACTTGACGTCCTTCTCAATAGGAACTATGGCACCAACACTCCCTGTATAGGAAAGAAACATTCAACCGTTAATATTACACATTGTCTTGGTGGCCAAAGGAACGTTAATGTATTCCTTAGCTTACTAAACTGTCTACTGGTTTCTTCTCGATTACAGGTGTGGGACCTCTCTTTTCTGGGAAGTTTTTTCTTTTTTAATTGTAAATTACAAATTTTCACTCTTCCCCTTTAGGATATAAAGGTTCTATAGTTTAGGAAAATCTTTCTCAAGGACTTTAGGACCATCCCTTGAAGTGTAATTCGTAGGAAAGTTAGCGTCTCTATTTACCAGTCTCTTTGGAAAAATAGAAGCCTAACTTTGTAGAGGGCAATGAGAAAACACAGATAAAGAGTGTCCCTAAACACACTGACAAAGTTCACTTTCAGAATTCTGAGTTCTCTAGTAATTCTCCACACATAGCTCATTCCAGTCCTTAAAAGTACCACACTCTGTTTTAAGGCAGATGAATTCAAATGTCTCCTCTACCGCAATACTCCTGATTAAAGCTTCCCTTGCCTCATTAATGGTCTTTTAACCCTATTTGGTGTAATCTTTCTTTGGAAATTGACTTTTCTCTTTTTTATCTTCCTAAATCTTTTACTCTCAAGACACGAGGCAATAGTTTCCAGTTCTTTTGAAACCAGTAAAATGCATTTCCTTCAAATATGAGACTTAGAAATAAATAAGGGTAAAAATGGATATTCATGGGAGATGAGTACATGGTAGTAGATGAAATTAAAGAACAAAACATTCAGAGGGCAGAACATGGAAATTCTAGAAATTAGATAGATAATTCAATGAAAAACATTCTCTCACTTTCTATTCTGAATCTTTCTACATATATATTTCTTGAGATATATATATATATATATATATATATATCTCAAGAAAGCACAATTAAGACCTTTTCAACTAAATATTTCATCCCACCCCACAAGTTCAAAGTTGTGAAACAGAAGATTTCTGTACTTTGTACCAGTATCCTGATGTATACTGTGAAATGTCTGAAAACACCGCAGGCTTTTCAGCTGTACAGTGGTAAGTGTTGACATTTTGGGAAGTGGCACTATTTCATAAAAAGGGGTCATAGAACTTAGCATTTTACTAAGAAAAGAATATTTATAATAGACAAAACACACATAAAAGCTGTGTTTGATCACTGACCGTCAGCTATGTAGAATTTTAAGATCTAGAGCAAAGTCAGATCCCACGTGGGAACACGGCTGGTTTACCAGCTTTACTTTCTTAAGGAGAAAAGACTAACATTCACATCTTATTCACTGGAAACACTTGGCTAGGTTTGGTTTGCACAGCGTTGTGTCTCAGAATTAGCATTTTGATGATAAAAACCTAACTTCTAAATATAAAATGCATTGAGCAATAGCATGTAGCAGGTTTGGAAACAGCAGCCACTCTAAGATTCTCCGGAGAACACCTTCCCTTCTTTTTCTTCTGTTAATAAGGGCAATTAGAAACATAATGCTATTCTGTGACTGCAGGTTCCCAGCTCCCACTTCTAACAGCACAGCAGCAAGTCCTGTGTCCCCAGCTCCACTTCCAACACAGATAAACACTCCATTTCCCACTTACTGAAGTCATTTCGCCCACATTTAGCCCAAATCATTGCTCATAAAACATATTATAATATCTTGTCAGTCTTTATTGAGCTGAAATTGCTTATTTAATGCGCAGGTCGGAGCTTTTAATCAGTTGTTATCAGGGCTGTGCAAACAAGTGTAGTGAATTAAAAGAAATCATAATCAGATCTTGTGTTTTCAGTCACAGATTTCTTAATAAAAGAAAAACATGATCTAGAGACAATTAGGTCCGTGGAGGTGATTTAATTCAATCACTCTGCTTGCATTGAAATTTATGGGCTGTGCTGGGTGAAAAGTAGCGCTGGTTTGAGCCAAGTTCAGCCTAATATTGAGAGTTGGGGGCAGCCATGTTAATTGAGGGATGGAAATAATGCATGACTTCATTATCCACACAGACTCGGAATACATATGCTTTGGTAGTTACCTTTCTGTTCCTTAAATAGGATCTCACTGTATAGCCTATGTCATGTCCTACCTCAGCCTCCCCAGAGCTGGGATTACAAGCATACATCAGCTTTCCTGGCTACTAAATCACTACTTCCAACTAAATCATTTGGTGTTGTTGTTCTTTATTTTTGAAATTATAGTTTAGTTACAACATTTCTCCCAACCCTTTCCCTTTAAATGGTTCCTTATACCCTCCCTATTCTCCCTCGTATTCATGGCCCCATTTCCCTCAATTGTTAGTACATGCCGATATTTGTACATCTGCTTGTATTTGTATATCCATATACATTACAAAATAAAGCATATCGAGTCTGCTGTGTTTGTGCAATGCTATTTGTATGTTTGTCTTCAGGGCAGACTGTTTGGTCCTAGGTGGCCAAATGCTGTGCTTTTCCCTGGGGAAGGCCAGCTCTCCCACTCCCAGCCTTTCCGAGTTGCCTGTAGTTCTTGGTATAGGGTTGAAACCTTTAGTTTTCCGGACACTACCCTGTTTAGGGAAAATGTAAATTTACATGGTATTTTCCTCGATGTTCTGGCACTGCCCAATCATAGTGGAATGCAAAACAAGAAGTGAGACCCTAGAGGAGCAGACCTTCTCTCCTCCCTCCCAGGCTTGTGAGTTCTCAGACAGCCACTCTTCAACTTGGTCCCCACCTTCTCATTTCATTGGTTTAACTCTTTCACCTTTTCTAACTCCCAGGAACCTCAGTTTCCAAAAACATGCTGGGTGCTTTTAGTCTCTTCAAGGAGTAGTTAGCAATTCCACCCTCAGACAAGTCTGACTGAGAACAAAGCCCCATCTGCAAGGCTTGACTGGGTGATTAAAACCATGGTGAAATGGAGAGGCTAGAAGGTGCCAGGCTCCAGCCTAACTACTTTCTCAGGCTAGCTTTAGCCCCCGAATAGCCATTCCTTGTCTACTTTTGTGTTAGACATAACATCCTGTGAGTAACAGATAAAACCCTTCTTGGGAGTTATTAACTTAACAGACTGCCAACTTCCAGCAACCCAAATACCAAGGATGACGTGGGATAGCATCGGAGACGTAAAGGAGAAACTTCCCTATTTCACCGTAACACAAGTCATGGGTGCGTCAGTACCTATCAATGCATTTCTTACATGTTTCCATTTGTGACTTTCTTTACTCTGCTACTATAAAACTTTACAAAACTGCTTAAACATTTGGATCATGGAGCCTCATCTAACCTAGTTCCGTGTTTTCTGGGCCAGGATCATGCAAATTTGGCTCCACAAGAAATTATCTCCTATTCCCTTTGAGGTGAAAGCTATGTTAGTTTGCATCAACACTAAAGAACACTATACACAGTAGGTTTCAGGATATGCACAATGAGGAGAATGAAATGGCAGGCAAGATCAATCCCTGGGCGGCTGGCGATCACCAGTGTGCACCTGGAGCCTCGGGTTGCCATGGTGTCGAGGGTTTTTCAATTTCACACATGTTAAAATGAAATGGAAATAACTCAGTTTGCATTTCTTTCATAATAGCCTGGTTAAGCCTTTTAAGTATGAACATTATACATTCTTTAGACATTTTTATATCAAGTCATCTGCCCTGTTTTATTTATTTATCTATTTATTCATTTATTTGTCAAGTTATTTTAGAACTTTGATCTCATATATATAAATCAACATTGTCCTTTCTTCCCCACCTCAATGCCCAAAAATTAACCCATGAGCCTACCTGCCCAGGAACCAGGTAACTTCCTAGAATGCTGGTAATAGTAGTTCTTGGGAAAGAGCAAAGCTTCATGGGAAAGTATAGTCTATAGGTATGTCCTCATAAGTTTCTACAACATATGGCTTGAGGTCATTCTCAAATGAGGATTTCTCAAAAGTGATCCTGACCAAAGTCTATCTCTTGACCAGTATTTAATATTTAATAAATACTTACTTTAAATAAATCTGGCACAAATTAGTGGAGTTGGTTTCTCTGGCAAATCGCAGGCTTAACATAGGATTCCTATGCCCGGAAGCCTCTCATCTCTGGCCCTGATAGCCAAAGACTGCCTCTGCCCCTGATGTCATGGAGACCCAGGAGCTTGGGATGACTGTCTAGGTAGCGGACTATGGACTATTCTCTGTCACTGTCATTGGTACATAGGCCATTTAGATTATAGTTTTTCCTTCTCAGGTCTCTCATCACATCGAAGGCTAAGATAACTGTAGCTTTGTCAGCTTAGGAACAACAGGCAACTCGCTCCTTACACCGAGGTAATCTACTGCCATGCCAGTTCATTGGTCAGTTCATTAATTAGTTAAAGCTACTCGGGCTCTCATTAAAGAAAGGCAAACAGGTATGTGCCTTGCTCACAGGTTTCATGTTCAAGTTTTCAGATGTAACTTTCCAGTCAACAAATGTGTTTATAATGACTGTTGTCAATAGTAACTTTCATGTCTTTGATAAGTGATTAAAATTTGTTTAAAGATATATACAGATTTAAGGATTTAAAAACATAAACAAATGATGGTGGAGGGTCTCAAAATTTCTTTGCCCTGAGATGCTGTTATTGCCCTGAGATTTCAGAGGTTCTGGACATGATGGAACACTGGCTGTTTACTTCTTTGTCACAAGCTCAGGAGTTTGGGTTTCCTTTGGTTGTCATCTAGATAGAAACATTAGATGCCATTATCCAGGCTAAGGAATCTTTGTCTAGTCTGTATAACTGGCTCTCTGGACAAGAAAAACTATATATTTTTTCTGCTAAGACTCAAATGTGTGAGTCCATTCTTGCTGTCTTACAGACACCTGTTTACTCCTTTTCCTAAAATATGGATTTTAACACAATGGTAAGGGATCTCCTTAAAAAGGGAGATATACAAAGGTAATATATCTTTTTTTGTAAACTGAAAATTCATGTACGCTTCAGGAGATCCAAGAAGTCCTAAGTCTTGGATCCATCTGCCACAGATCAAAAGCACTCCACATAAATCCACCTACCTTTTCCCGAAAATGAGATTTCCCCCTGATCTCGGCACTCCTCGCCTTCCCCAATGACTAGGAAATTGTAACTTTTGTCCCTTGTCTATATTTTCTCAGTAGATTTTCCCTTGGCTGACAGACTCCACCCAGTGATCAACCGCAGACCGCAAACTGCTGAGCTTGACTGAACTGCCAAACTTGCTGAAAGCTGGTATAAGCCAGTCTAGCTGACGGGATTGCTCCTTGTCTTCCAGCTGTATCAGCTAATCGGATGCTTCTGACAAATGACCCATTGCCCAGCCTTAGACTAGCCATTCAGCCTTCCTGGGCCCAGACAGCAACATCCTACTGACAGCTGGAAGTAGTTACAGAAGAGACTGTGCTGTCCACTGCTGCACTTGAACAGGCTGAAATGCTAAGTCAGAAGGAAACTTCTTGGCATAAGGGACAAAGGGCTACCTACCCACAATGCCAATTGACAGACAAAAAAATCTACCGGATATGTCAACTGGTAGATTGATAGATTAAAAGAGTTCTGTAACACTAGTTCTGGACACTTGACCTACTTTACGCAGAACAAAATATGTTTTATGGCTTTTAGGTAATTGATATTTCTATATAAACAATTTGGGTACTCTGGCAGTATCCAAAAACATTACAAAAATGGGACCTGAGAAAAAGTCCCATTCATTTCCAGGCTACTTCTAGATGGTGACTCTGAAGGTTATTAGATCCCAAAATACCCATCATAAGGTGTTGAGGTTTGGTCTGATGCTATTTATGCTAAATACTAGCCCCCAAGACCTGGTTGCTCCTGAGGAGATCCCCAGGGATGTGGAAATCCTCACATACACTAAATGATGCTATGGAAACTTGCTCATTAATTTAAAACTCCTGGTTGAATAAAGACACCTACAGCCTGTGCCGGGACAGAAGGGAGATAGGTGGGGATTTGCTTCCCAAGCTTGGGGGGTGAGGCAGAGATCACAAGGGAGAGGTGGAGAAAGAAGCAAGAAGGTGGCCTGAGGTAGGTGGATCAGGAGAACTTGGCCACGAGGGTCGGCCAGTTGGAGTAGGAGTGGCCCAGGCAGAACATGGTAAGTCATATCTCAGGGTTATTGACAGGGAAGTAGACAAAATAGCACAAAGGTTGATACCTGCCCAGCTCTTGTGCTTTAAGTCTTATTATAAATATAAAGGTTGTGTCTTTTATTTGGGAACTAAATGATTTAAGGTGGAGTAGAATCTTCCAATTAATATTTACCACAAAGGGTCAAAAATTTGACTCAATATGCAATTCCAAGGGTCGGGGGAAGGGGTGCAATGCCCAAAATTAGCCTGTGAGCCTCACCTGTCCAGGAGTCAGGTAACTTCCTGGAATGCAGGGAATTGTTCCTGGAAAATAACAAAGGCCGAAGGAAAGTACAGCGGCCTATAGGTCTGTCCTCATATGCCCCCGCAACATGTGGCTTGAGGTCATTCTCAGGTGGAAAGTTTCCAAGAACAGTCCTAATCAAAGTCCATCCCTTGGTCAATATTTAATATTTAATAAATGCTGGCTTTAAATTAGGTGAATCACTGAAATAATGCTTTCTTTTTAAAATAAAGATTTATTTTTATGAAAATGCCTGTATGAGGGGAAACCATATGTATGCAGAGGTTGGAAGCGGGTATCAGGTGCCACAGGGCTAAATTACAGACATGTTGTGAGAAGCCTGGAGTAGATGGGGAACAAGCATGGGGTCCTGTCCTCTGGAAGGGCAAGGAATCTTGGTCACGAAGCCATCTCTGCAGCCCCTCAAAGGTTTTCTCAAATCTCTTGCTTTTCATCATTGTGCTTCACATGGTAAGCTGCAGGTGCATCCTGGGGAGATTTTACTGGCACAACTGTATTCATTCATAGAGCTTTTGGGAGGTAAAGTGTATCACAGAAGACAAAACGAGGAACAGAGAGAGGCTAGCTGCTTTAAGTTTTAAACTTTCTAGTTTAATGTTAGGATCGTTTCCTCATCTGTAAAAATGGAAGTAACACTTACTCCCCAGGATGGAGATAAATCTGACACTCTACAGGGCCAGAATCAAAGTGTGCTTCTCCCTAGCAATGTTCAGTCCTATTCACCTTTTAGACTACACAGATTTCCTTACATAAATAATAGCTTTATTCTGATACCAATCCTTTGATTATAGAGCATAACATTGCCTCTCTTTCCAGGGTGTGTTCCATTACGAAGCTTATATCAACATTAGATATTATATTGATTACATTATGTAGTGTATTTTCTATTTGGAGTATACTCAAGGTTTCAAAATACACACGGTAACTACTGGCACTGTAAAACTTTAGTTCATTCTTTTGAAATCACATGTTCAATGTTAGGAACAGTTAATGTAATTGTTGGGGGCTCAAAAAGGAATTCTGCAGATTCCGAGGCTTTTCAGAGTACGTTGGAACCTGGAAAGAGCTTCTGCCTTAAGAGTCATAGTGTAACTTTGCCTGCAGCTCATCCTGCCCACTCCAGCACATGGAGGGGCTGTGCTGTGCAATTTCTTTTTCTGTGGAAAAACAAGGTCTGGAAAAAAAAAGACTCAATCACCTTCGATCCATTCTTTGAGACTCCATTAGCTAAGAGGATGAAACAATTATCACAGGAAGTAGGACAGCAATGTCATCAAGTTGGACTTTTGTCCGTACCCCTCGACTATCGTGTAGGTTTATTGGACTCTGTTAAGATCATTAGCTAACACCAAATTGTCCGTGTGCTTCCGTATTCCTCTCAGGGTCCGGCAGGGTCAGGGGATAACCACCTTCATGCAAAGTCCCATGCACAAAAACACACTGATGTCCCTTCTCCTCCTCCTTGAGGTCTGCTCACCTTGTAAACTAACAGAGAATCTGTGTGGCTGGGGAAAATATGATGTCAATTTATATCGCATCATTGACCACACATGCCTCTGAAGAAACATGTGTGAAGGAAGGAAGATACTAATCATTTGAATGCACTGTTGAAATAACTGATTATAACTTCAACCACACAGTGTTGGATTTCATAAAGTCCTTACAGTGATGAATACACCCAAGGGGCAGTATTCCTGACTTCTACATTTGTATGCCTGACGTCTATAATTCTACACAGAGAAAACTGTACAAAGTGAGCCTTCAGAGGACCTAGGAAATACTTACATCTTGAAATCTAATAATACTAAACAACATGTAAAGAAATGAAATACTGGTGAAAAGTCTCTTGAAAAATTGAAATTTAGAATTGCCCTTAATCAGAGGACCGAAGATTAAAAAATACTGATTGGGTTATTTGTTTGGAACAGAGGAAAAGTTTAAAAATGGTTACATGCTAAATTTTTTTTAAATGGCAGTTCACTAAGTTAAAGATAGTGAGATGTGTTAAAGAAAGAATGGCACTGAAAATTTCGATAAGCATTTTTAGTCCCATCCATGAACAGACCTATGCCTCTGGCTTGCCCCACCTTCGGCTCGCTTCTGACATGCAAGGTGGCCAAATGGATAATGACTGACCCTTTGTAATAGTTACTTTCGACATTGAGTCACAGGTACTTTATACACATGCTTAGTGCACATATTTTTCAAACACACACACACACACACACACACACACACACACACACACACACACCCCACATGTGTTTCTTTTAAATCAGAGGTATGGAATTAAATCCATTTTTCTCTTTAACTAACAGTACGAAGCACAGCAGAACAATCTCCTTTGGAATGAATTGTTTTTAAGCGATATCTGTTAGTGGTTGGTGAGCGTTTCCTGAAGATAAGAGATGACGTCACACGCCTTAGGAAGCTTGACGTTGGCTCTCACACATAGGTGGCCACCTCATTTACTTCCTGCACTATGTCAGGCAGACTTACTGTTTATGGTCTTATCACGCTGTTGTTTGGAGTCATCTTTGAATGAAATATTTGCATATTGAAATAAATGTAGGGAAAGTCTTTGCAGCTACCTGGCCTGTGTAAGAAGTGAAAGTAAGGCAGTGAGGGCACTGTTGTCTTCCAGTGAAGGAGGTGCATGTCAAGTCCATTCACAACAGCTCTGAGCTGCCTTTCCTCCAGACGCCAGGGATCATGGGTATTATCTAAGAGGTTTCTCCTGGGAGCGCTGCACTGTTGCAGGAAGTAAGCCAAAGGCGTTTCTGAACTGCAACGGGCCACAGAAAGTGATGTCCTGACTTGTGTGTAGTAAGGGCTTGGTGCAGACATTCTCAGATAAACAGTAGATCTTCCTTTGCCTTTATGGGCTCCTTCCTCAGGCATTTCTACCTCTCCTTTTCAGAAATGCATTTATTAATTATTTTCAAAATAAAATTGCATGCATTGTCATGTACAATGTAATGTACTAATGTAATGGCTAAATTGAACTTATTTACATGTGGATTAGGTCATGATTTCACTTCCTTAGAGAACACGTAATACACACACACAGAGGGGAAGAGCATGGCTCCTGATGGGGGAAATGGGGAAACTAGGGATTCTAAATCGGGACAGGAAAGGGAGATAAATGCACAGAAAGGGCAGGGGAGAAGAGAATGACAGCAAGGACTCCTGGGAACACTATAGGAAATCATACTACTGTGTTTCTAAAACACATAAATACATATAAGTCAATTTATAAATATACATATGTAGTGGACATGAAAATTTCCGGCATGGGCTGACAATGCTCTCCCTGAGTCATAGACTACCTAATAAACCCCAACACAAGGCGCGGGAAGCCCTCTTTTAAGATGTTGCTCAGTATTGTTCCAGAGCTTCCCAAAACATTGTAGGCTCTTGCTGTTCTCCCTGGTTGCTCCAAAGAATGTAGAAGACACCGTGCACTTGAGACACAGGCCTCAAAGGCGCCTGAGCTGGTCCCGGTCTGAACGCTCCCCCACCCCGAGGTCTGGCAATTGTTCTTGATGTTTATAATGCTCTTTGCGTAGCAATAGTGAGACTACACATTACAGCTGACATTTCACCACGTCAAATAACACATAATGGTTCATAGACCAACTGGAATGTCCCATAAAACCACAACAGTAAAAGGAAACACAATTAGGACGTCAATATTTTTGAAAGTTTGTGTTTTCTGATGAAGTGCCAATTCATTACTGTAAAGGGCATTTCCTGAGTGGGTTCTGTGTGGCATAACAAATGATTTCTTTCAGCTTATATATTTTATATATATATTAGAAGATGGATAAACCTCAATGAACTTTGATCACTCTATCGTTCTACAATGGAAATGGATCTTGAGTATTATGATAAGATTTCTTTGCATGCTATTATGCATTCCACACTCTGAGTTTTCTTTCTATTTAAGTGGGTATAGAAAAACAAAGTAATATTCTAGACAAGACCAGGTTTTCTGAGGCTGACTATTGTAATGATTAGACTGGGCTATAAATTACAATTTTATTTATGCTAACACTCACCCCCCATCCCTACTGGGCATCACACATTCTCAAAACGCTCTACCGGTGGGTGATCCGTGGTTCCTCATATTATATTTGCAAAGTCAGCAGTATTTTGCTGCTAAAGCTTAGAGAATATAAAAACATTTCTTCTTATGTTTTTACAGTTTTGAAAACAAAATCTTTAGCTCAGGCTAGCCTGGAACTGGTGGGGATGACCTTGAACTTCTAATCCTTTTGCCTCCACCTTCCAAGTGATTTTGCCCCATCTTCCACCTCTTCTTTGTCTGTCCTCCTCTCTCTCCTTCGTCTGCATCTCTCTTCCTTCTCCTCTCCCTCCCTCTCTACAACTTCCAGCTCCACCCTCCCTTCCACTGCCCAGTCACAGACTCTCGCCTTTATTATCCCAGCTAAAGTTGGGAAGAAGGTTTCCATGAAGTCACCTGAGTCCCTGTCTGAGGCAGCTCCTTTGTGGGAAGCAGAATTAGCATCAAAAGACAAACAAGGCCCAGGTGGTGGGAATTAATCTGTGGCCTTTACATGCTGGGCAAGCATTCTGTGAACTGAATTATACCCACAACTGCATAAAGGCTTCTTTCATCAAAATAAAATCAATTAAGTATGGTGGCTATGTTCAAGTGTCATTTTAGTGAGCTCGGAAGAGAGCAAGCTATTTATTGTTTTTAAGTCTACAAAATTATTGGAACCAAATTAACCAATGTTACTGAAAACAGTCCCTCTTCTAATGCACTGATAATCTGTAAAATCATTGAAATGTCCATTTCAGTGCCATTTAAGCAACTGATCCTTTACACTATCGTGATGTAAGTTTGGATTTGGGTGCCAGTGTTGTGAGGGCACCCAAGACCCAGCAGATCCTCCCAAAGAGCTTTCCAGCCTGTGGAGATATAAACAAGCAGGCGAATAATTGTCACGACTAAAAGTGACTAGAATGGCCATGTGCTTGAGGACTGACTTGTAAAGGAGTCCTACCTTTGTGCGGAGGAGGACCTTTGGTCTGGACTGTATGAAGTGAGCAAGAGTTTGGATATCAGATAGGAAAAATGAAAACGAGAAAGAAGAAACCTAAAATACAAGGCTAGATATCAGTTGAGTGTTAAATGTCATTTGAAGGACTATCAAAGGGACTCATGTGACTCGAACAGGTTGCTAGGTAGCAACAGGGGCAGGATTTCAACATTAAACCAGGCATAGAGCTGAGATGATTTGTGATTACGAGATTTGTCACCAATCCGTAGGCAAATGGGAACAGTCCAGGTCTTGCGAAAGAGTACTTTCAACATATCTGAGAACACTTTGCTATCTGAGGGAGAAAATGTTGTTTTGTGCTGTCAGATCTAAATTGTTTCATAAGAGCTATTTGTGGAAATATCACAAATCCATATTTCAGCCCCAAGTCTCTTGATCATTCCCCAGATTTCCAAAGTTTGAATCCTGAGATGTAAGAACATGAAGGCTTTGAAAAGCCTTATCAGCAGTGTCTGTCTTCCTTCAGAGAGCGAAAGCCTTCCTACCTAATAAGCATTTTAATAGTTTAGTATTAAATATTAATGTTAAATATCAATGTCAAATATTAATATTGAATAATATTTATTCTGCACACAGAGGTGTTCTCTGAAGGAAGGAATTGTTTGTTGAGCTGGGGACTCTCTCCTCCTGGTGCCAGACTGCTTCCTGTCTGACAGGAGGCCAGTCATTCTTGGGCCTCAGTCATCTCTCTGTTCCCTGGAATGAGGAGAGTTGGAGGTTAAAGATTCCTGCTAGTGCTTGTACATTTGAGGACTTTGGTCTGGTAAAGACTAAATTTTACATCCAAATAAGTGACATTGACCTGAAAGGGCAATAGGAAAATAAAAGCTATTTTTTAATATAAAAAATACATTAATCATTCATACACGCAACATTCCCTTTTGTTTGCTTAGAAGACATCAAGACACACTGCATCTTACTTGCTATTTATTATATTTGGCAAATCTAACATTGTGACCCTGGGCTCACTGATAAATGACCTAGGTACACCAGGCTCCGGAACAAAACTTTCAGCGGTTTAAAACTAATGTTGTTTAAAAATTCTTTTAATAGTTCTCTAATGTAAAATACATGGAATAGGTAAATACTAGAAATCACTAAGCTATCATTTCAGAAGTTCCAACTGATAATTATTTTAGACAATTAAATAATGAGGTTTCACTGATTCTATTATCTGAAAACACATGCCCTAATTCAACCTGAGCTGGGGCAAAGCTGTGTTATAGGGGATTCATACAAAGGCCCAACTTAGGAAAGCATCCCACCTTCAGGTCTGGGACCCGCTGCTGGACTTCACCGTTAGCATCATCCCAGACACCTGAGAAGTACTTTAAGGCCGCATACCAGGTCTCGGCCTCACCTTCCTCTACCTTCAGTCAACAACAAATGCGTGTAAGGATAAATTCTTATTTTAGGATTACTACATATCAAGTAGGGATTCTCAAGACTTGGAGAACTCTACAAGTTCTCATTGACCCTCCCCTCCCTTAAATGTATTAATGTGCAAGTCTAGTGACAAGCTTGTGACTGGAGAGAAGGCAGTGGAACAGGATGCTATTTAAAAAAAGGCAGTGATGCATATTGTAATATGTTATTATTAAAACACAAAATAAACTTGGCTACTGAGCTGGTTCTCTGGGTAAAGACGCTTGCTATGGAGCCTGATGACCTGAGTGCAGTCCTGAGACCCACATGACAGAAGGAGAGAGCCAGTTCTGGTAAGGTGTTTTCTGACAACCCAAAACCTTTTCTGGCATACATATATCCATACGCATATACATATGTGTAGATATATGTGATTTATAAACAAGTCATTTATTATTCTCCCTCTGGATACAGAATACATTAAATGAAGAAATTTTATCACTAGATCCACCCCCAGAGATGAGACATTGACAAAATTCAGTTTGCTATTGAAGTCATGCCTCATGCTCTAGGTCCTGAAGTGTGTTAACTGATCGAGTCCTTTGAGGTTATATTAAAAGGTGTCTGCAGAGGCTCGCTCATACTTTAAAATGTTTAGCTTAGAGCTCCACATCATTTTCTTGGATAGATCTGCTTGCTCCTGTTTGTGGGGTTGAGATCTCCTGTATGAGCAGTAGTACTGTGACCTTTAGACTCCCTAAGATGTGCAGAAAAGTGTCTCTTTTCACTGTCCACCTAGAGTCAATGAGAATAGGCACACGGTTTTTCAGAAAAATAATTTTCTTCCATGGAGCTTCCATTTTATTTTTGATATACTCTGTCATAGTATTTTTACATATACACAGAATTATTCTTAACTTTTTTCTGTTTGAGCTGCTGGCTTGCCCAAGAACACAGAGTATATCTGTTATGCAGAGTTTGGGGTTAGTTATGAATTTGTTCCCCAGCTACATGCGAAATACCTAACATTTATGTTACACAAACCACTGGAAAATAAATGCTGATATTTTAAAAAAATATTTAAGCATGGGTTTATGGTGGTGTTCTAAAATAAAATTTGTCTCTTAAAATAATTTAAATCTTGTGAGAATGAAAAAAGGCAGTAGCTAGTTAGAGCTCCGAGTGATGGTACCATGATTTCACACACTCAGTCATAATCCATGTGATACTTAATTCTCATTGCAATGGCATTAAAAGATGGTCTTTGGGGAGTGACTGAATCACAAGAAGAGGCTCCAGAGAGCTACACGGTCCTTCCTTTTTGTCAGTGACCCATAGGCCTTGCCAACATGGAACCCATCAGCCTGCTCCTTGATTTGGGACTTCCGGTGAGGACATTGCCAAGTGTAAGGGACTTCATTTAGCACACAAGGACTAACATAGGCGGTCACTGAGAACCTACCTCTTCATTTTCCCACAAAGCAATCCTAACAGGAGGTAAGGACAAGTTAGGGAGTCTGATAAAGGGACCAGATACAGTTGTCTGGGAGAAGTTTGCTAAGTGTCATCCCACTTTCTGAAATACACAATGAAGGAGAGGTTATTTACTTTGACATATAGTAGGCAAAGACTTCTAAAATTGCCTGTTTTTGGTTCTGGCAATCTGTGAAAATATCAGCCAATTTCCTAACAAAGTAAATATTGCTTCTATTCCAAGACTTTTATTCATGGTTAGAGAAGGAAGTCATAGTGGCAGTCCTCTCCAGTAACTTTGATTACTTGTCTTTATCTCAACGGTCACTCCTTACTGTCATATCTCTAGCCTTAGTCACTGTAAAATACCTTGATAGTGTGTATTAACTCATAGAGTCATATATATGTATATACATACATATAAATGTGTATATGTACATAAAATGTGAATGTATATGAATCCACATTTGTTTATCATCCCAGACATGGGTTATTTGAGAGTAGCAGCCAGTCTAAGGCATTGCATAACACACAGTACATAAGAGGATCCTGATAAATGTTGACTCATTTTCATTTGCTGTGTCATTGTCAATATAATCATCTGTGGAGCAGACCTTATTGTGTTTATATTTCTAATTAGGGAACTGGCACCAAAACATTGGCTATGTTGTTGACAGTCACACAGACTTCAATTGTAGGGTTTAGATTAAAACCTTTTATATAATATACATTTTGATATCGAATTCTCTTTGTCATACTTAAAGTTCTAAAGCTGGGGCTGGGGAGATAGCTAAGCCAGTGAACAACTTGCCTTGGTAGTATGAGAACCTTGCTTATAAATATGATAGCTACAACTCACTTGCAATCCCAGCAGTGGGAAGGATGGCACAGGGGGATTGGTTTCTGGGGTTGGCTGGGCAACCAGCCTAGGCTACTGGGTGAGTTTCGTGTCAACAGGAGACCTTGTCTCAAAAAGCAAGGTGGCTGGCTTCTGAGGAATGACATGAGACTAATCTCTTGTGTATACATACACACACATGCTTGAACACATACTTGCATGTACATGTGCATACAAAGAGTTCTGAAATGGAATGTATTTTACCTTTGGGGCAAGTTTTTTTTTTTTTTTTTTTTTAATTTTTCAATGGAATCTCACTGTGTAGCCCAGGCTAGCCTCAAATACAAATTTCTCCCGAGCCAGCCAGCCACCCAACTCTGATGTGCTCTTGCTCCTATGTGATTGAGGAACTGCTCATTGCTCCCTCCATTGTTTTTCTCCTCAAGTTAAGTTAAAAAACGTGGCTGGCACTAGACACAGCCTAACTGCTATTGAAAGTGTCTTCCAAAAGATTACACTGGGATTCTCTCTGACACAAAATTTATTGCCAATACAAAAGAAATGGCAAGAGAAAAGCATCATGAGGCAAGCATTCATAGCTAGAAGAGTGGCAGAAATTTTAATTTTTTCATAAGCAATAACCAAGTGTATTATGGAAACTTTCAAAGGAAACAAATGGCCATAAATATGTAACTCCACATTAACATTGTAAACTAGCAGGGATCAGTTTGCAGAAGGGAGTGGCTCGACAGGGCAGGGAAGAAGACAGTGGTAGGAGAAGGCAGAACATTGATGCTTTCTGCTGCAAGCTTACCACAGTAAGAGTCAGGGATGCCTGCCAATGTTGTTAATCAGTCACAACACAGTCCCCAAGGAGTTCTGTCAGGAGAATCCTGAGTACTTATAAGAAAACTCCAGGAAAATAAGACAAGAATCTTGTGATCTCAGTCTCTTGAAAAAACATGTTATTGAGGGCTCCTTGTTACTTCATAGATGACATGGCATGTTTGTCTTTCTGGGTCTGGGCTCTAGCAGGAAATGCATGGATCTCCTTGGGAAGGGGAAATAGAATAGATATTGGGAGTGGATTTGGAGCTGATGGGGATGGGAACAGGAAGGATCATGCAGGGGATGTGTGGAGGGAAAGAATACTTGGGGAGATGACTGGAATTGAGAGGGTTTGGGGAGTGATGTGGAAACTTAGTGCAGTAGAAACTCTGGAATCCATGAGAGTGTCAGGGAAGACTCCTAGTACAGAACTTGTGGGAGTGGTCAACCAGTGACTCAACCAACTTGAGGCCCACTCCGGGAGAGGGAGCTCATGACTGACACTGCCTAGGAGGCCAGGGACCAGAGGCAGGGCATCTGAGGATAAAACCAAACAAAACTGGCAAAAAGTCAATGAAATGATTTCTAACAATATTTTTGCTATACTCATAGGTTGGTGCCTAGCCCATTTGTCATCAGAGGAGCTTCACCCAGCAATTTATGGGAGCAGATGCAGAGACTCAGAGCAAAACATTAGGCAGAGCTCAGGAACCCCACTGAAGAGGGGGAGGAAGGATTGTAGGAGGCAGAAGGGTCAAGGATACCAGGAGAACATAACTCACCAAACCACAAAGCAGGGCTCATAGGCACTAACAGAGACTGAAGTGACAGACAGGGAGCCTGTATAGGTCTGTGCTATGTATGGTTAGCTTGGTGTTCTTGTGGGACTCCTAACAGTAGGAGTTTGGGTGTCTCTCTTTTCCCTGCTCTGGGGACCTTTTTCCTCCTTTTGCTACTACTAGGTTGCCTCGCCAACCTTGATATGAGGGGAGTTCCCTAGTCTTATTGCAAACATTCTATGCCATGTTTGAGTGATATCCTTAGGAGATCGGATCTATCTTTCTTTCTTCCTTCCTTCCTTCCTTCCTTCCTTCCTTCCTTCCTTCCTTCCTTCCTTTTTGGAGGGACATATGGATCTGAAGGAGAGGGGAAGAGGGTACTGGGAGGACTGGAGGGAGGAGAAACTGGACAGGATATAATCTATAAGAAAATAAAGATAACAGCAACAATAAACTGCATGGAATTGCTCTTGGGATGTGCTTTTGCACTCCCCTTCCAGGCATATTGGATAAAGGTGTGTTTACTTCAGCTGCTGTGATTCATACGCCTCTAGGGGAAAATACATCTTTGCTATGCACATGTGGCGTGCCTTTGTGATTGTACACTGTACTCAGGTGACTCTTCTTAAGCCTCAGAGAATAAATTGTGTGATGCTGCAAATAAAGTTGACTACTGTGCAAGAGTGTAGGCCACCTCATTTTTAGGCCCCACTCTCCTAGATTCATGCTGCCAACTCAAGCTTTAAACACAGTAGATCTTTCTGGAGTAATGGGGATGGTTCGTGCTCCGAGCTACATAGTACAAGCATGTGCAATATGGTCAGTATGTATGAGAGCACTAATATTTCATTTAAATTAACTTAAAGTTAAAGGATCATGTATGCTTGGTGGCTACTGCATTAGGCAGGACAGACAAGGCCGTGCTATACAGATCTATCTTCTTTATAAAAGCTACTGGTTATTTTAAGTTGGAAGGTATAGTAAGTTTCATGATTCCTACCTGAAAAAGTACAAACAAAATCTGTTGACAGGAGGAGGGGAGTTAGTGAAATTGTGCAATATATTTTGATTGGTATAGTAGATTAGGGAACATTCATGTTGTTCATGAACCTGAGTTCCAGCACCTAGTTCTGAAAGGAAGGACAAATTAGTCTTAGCACTTGTGAGAATTCTAAGGCAGGGAGATCCTTTTTTAATTAACTAAAAAATAACAATATTTTGTTTGTCAAAAGGAAGCTGGGATAAATACTGATAATGAGGCCCATCCTTCATAAGCCCAAAGAGAAAAGACTTTTTTTAGAATTGGTAACTCTTCAAGTAAGATGTTGGCCTATATTACATGTATGTATGTTCCCAGGCATGCATAGTGAAGCACAGTGCCATTGAAGAATACAGTGGGGTAACATCTTAGCACATGCTAAGTGCAAGCATCATAGAGAGATAGATTAAGAAAAGAAGTTGAAAGAGCTGGAATGGGCAAAAATGCCATTCTCTAGAGTTGAGTGAGAAATGCTTTTCCTGTGAGAGAGAAGATCCAAAAGAACTGACAATGTTGTTAAACTTCACAGAGAACCCATTTCATTTACCACCTGCCAAATAGTTGTTTGCATACTAAAAGGCAGTCCCTTACACACAGGCACGCACGCACACACACGCACATGCACACGCACACGCACACGCACAGTATGACGTGCACTACCAGGACAGTGCATCAGAGCTTCCTGAGGAGAGGAAAATGACAACCAGATACCCACAAAACACAGGAATAACTAGGCCAAACTTGCATAAGGAATTACGCTGACAGCCCACGCTGTGGCCCCAAAGAAGCACTTGCAAGAAGCCTAGAGAGGATAGAGGTCTTACTGACCAGATGGAGTCAAGTACAAGCAGGCATTCAAATGCCCTAGTTTATCCTCCCAGGGTGGCAATGCCAGAGGACACCAGGGTACAATGGGTGGCTTTTTAAACTCTGCAGTTCCTGTCATTATTCAACCCCTTTGAGTTTCTATAGTTGCATGCCACAGTGGACGAGGGTGCAGCTAGTCCAGGGTAGTGTTGGCACCGATAAAGGCCTGATTATTGAAAGCCTGCTCATCATTTGCCTTTTCATTGCTACCAGAACAACAGAAACTAGAATCAGTAAATCTAACCCTTGAACAAAGGCCCTTCAGAGGGCTTAACAGTGGCAATTACCAAACAGCACACACCATGGCTCTTGGCAGGAACTGGAGAACAAGAAGTGAAGAATCATTTCACACAGGCAAAAATTTGGGGAGTGCTTCACAGAGAAAATATGTAAATGTGAAGAATGAGAGGGCCCTCAGAACAAACAACTGTTCTCTGGAGAAATCAAAACCAAATAAAGTTTAAGAACATTGGCCAGCTTTTTTTTTTTTCAGGAACACGATTCAAAGAGAAATCATCAACTAGCCACACAGGGAGATAATACATCACATGTCCATCCTTGTCTTGTGATTGGGACTTCTTGCATTTTTCAGACAAATATCATATTGTCCTTTCTATCTTATACTCTTGATGAGTGGTTGTTATATATATGGGTGTATAATGGGGCCATTGATATTCTTCTATCCCATCGGTCACAGACTAAGTTCTAATGATCCTGCATAACTTTTTTTTTTAAAAATAGAATTGTTGTCCATTCTCCAGCCAGGTAATTTGAATAGCAAAATCGAAATGCTTAGTCTGGTCGTGGACTATGAAGAATAAAAATGAAATATGATCAAATAAAGTTTGTAAAGTGGTGGACGCTGTGTTAGGAGAGTGACTTTTTGACCAATAAGAAAGATCAGCAATGAGCTGGAGATGCCTCTGGCACTGCACTTGACCTGCTTATGTAGAGCCCTAGATTCAGTCCCTACTGTTTAAAAAAGAAAAAAAGAAAAGAGGAGCAAAGTTGGAGTTCTGCACATCAAAAAGGAAGGGATGCGTGAGGTGCTCCGCGTCTGGTCGATAAGCTGGATGTAAATCAAGTACAGGGACAAGATGGCGTTTACCCAAGAAGTCCGAAGGCACTCAAGGATGAATTTGTGGAACTTAGGCCAAATATGTTAACTGTTGTTGCAAACAACATACTTGGAAGTTGTTAGTGTGTTGGGACATTTCTCATGTAATTCCCATCTGTCAGGATTATTGAGGAATCCCGGAATGCAAGATACAGATCAGCAAACCTGGTTTCCGGGCACCAAAGATAGAAAAGCAATAAAATCAGGTCACTGCTCTTACCCATCCTTAGCAACTCACTGACTGATGTGTGAGCTGCTTGCTTTTGTCAAGAGGAAACCATGACACTGAGCCCCCCTTCTTCCTTAAGACAGGCAAGCATAAGGAATAGTTTAGCTATCAGGGATTTTAATTGGTTTATGGGTTATGCACACACTGCCCTTTTGATAATACACTTGGCAGCCTGAGACTGATTCCTGCATGTATTAGGTATACACAACCCTCCACACAGTTTACCTCAAAACATAGGACTCCTACCTGCATTCCTCAACCCAACTCTGAGGAATGAAGTATGTGTCTCCTCTACTTAAGAACCATCAGACTTGGGCAGTTTCTAGTCAAAGGTATTGGCCACACATCCAGGTGAGAGAGTAGGAGGACCGATAAGCCTGTACTAGTTTTGTATGAATACACAACAAAGCAAATCGTGTCCTTTAAGTGAACTTTGAGGGAAGAAACTCTGTTTACTATAATATGCCTATGAATAAATACATATGGTTAAAATCACATGGAGAAGTGTAGGACGGTGGTCTGTGAAAGGTACCCTAATTCCTGGTCCAAATAGGTCGAATCACCAGGGACCTTAAAAGGGACGGCAGGAGCAATCTCGGTCTCCCGTGAGGATCAGGATCCTCACGTAGCTCTCCTGAAATCACCAACAGAAGTTCTCCTGCACTCAGCCCGGTAGAGCAGCACCAGCAGCGGAGGTGGCAAAAGCCACTACCCTCCCTGCCCGAGGTCTCTGCTCTTCTCCTGAATCTGCATACTTAGTTGGACCAGAGATCTCTGTGGAAAGCCACCAGTGTGCAGCCCCACAGAGGAAGGGATCTGCCCAGTCAGCAAAGACTTTTGTAACCCAAGCCTGTCAATCACAGTAGGAGAATTGTGTCAAATTATGTCATGGAGTTTCTCCTACTCTTGAACCCCACAAATTATATCCCTGGTAATAACTTAGGGTCCTTTAATATCTTCAGTCATATAGAAAAATGACTATTTTGATTATACATATTCCTTCCTAACCTACGCTATGGCTTCATTTCAAATAACATTTGCCTGCTACGTTGCATTCTTCATGTACCTTTGTTTTACTCTTGACTGAGACACCTAGAACCACACCCAGTCCAGGCTCCAAACACCAGTAATGTCCTCAAGGGATTACATGATAACCACAGGGACAATGGGGACCACAGTTTTACCTTCCTTTTTAAAATGATCTGGACTATTCATGCATAATAAGTGTTTACAAAATACATCGGTGTTACCTGTACTTACAAAACATGTCTGTCCCATCAGCATGGGGTTGGGGAAGCAATGGAGACAGGGAAAGCACACATTGAAACACTTCCTGAGGCATGTTGAGGGGATCATGGGAAACAGTACTCATAACCATATTGCATGGAAATTTAGAGCGTCAGATATAAGTTTATGCATTTTCTGAAGGGCTAGTTGTTAGGAAAGTGTCCAGCCAAGATGTCCGAAGTTGGAAATTTAAGCTTGATGACTTCCGTTCATGTCTAGAACCCATGTAAAGGTGGAAGGAGAGAACTGAGTCCATGAAATTGTCCTCTGACCTCCGTGTGTGCTGCAACTCACATGTCCCTCTACAACTCATGACATGCACCGACACTAATAGTGAAGTTTATGGGAAGACTTGGAAAAGGAATTTTAGACAGGTAGCAATGAGTTAATTTCAAGGTGCATGTTAACTGTATTCCTGGTCAGTTTCTTAGCTTATGGGTCACTGTAATTTGAAACAGGAACAGAGCCAAGGATATCATCCAAGAGCATGGCACATGCAAATGTAGAGGACAGCTGCCCAGCAACAAGTTTTCCCATACAGCATGGAACAGGGATTAACTGGGCCAGACCCTGTGCATGTACCAACTATGATACCTGAGTAATTGTGGTGGTCGTGATCACTGTAGAGCCTCTAGTTAACAGGATTGCAGTATCCATTAAAAAAGCTAAAAAGGATAGGGGCTGAGGAGGGGTCTTGGTTAATTAAAGCAAAAGGACTGGAAGTTCGATCCCCAGGACCCACATAAAACCCAGGAAATCGTGGTGGAGAGGCAGAGATGGGCAGCTAATGGGTGCTGACAGCTAGACACTGCATCAAAAGGTAGGGATGGGGGAAGACACCTCCTGCCTTAACATCCTGAGAGCGTTATCACGGATATGTAACCCACGCCCAGGGCTTTATGGGAATTCCATGAGCCAATAAGGTAAGGAGATTTGAGACAAGCATAAAAGTGAGGTTTTGGTCTTTCACTTTCATTGCAAAAATTAAGTTTTTAAGAGATTTAGGAACTCTTCAGCCTACACCAAAAAAAAAAAAATATGGAGATGAATGCAATGGAGGGAAAAATGTGTTTGCTTGAGATCAGAGACTTACACACCCTAGAGAGGTGGGGTGTGCCTGTACTCACTCACCAGGCACATTCTCGGAGGGCTGATCTCTAACACAAGGCACAGACCTCAGCTGCCACAAGAGGAGCTATGATGACATCATCGCACGGTGCCAGGAGAGTCTGTATGCAGCTCCGTGAATGTAGAGATGTCTTTGAGTATTTTGGCTTAAGTATTTGAGGTCTCCAGGCAGTTCTTCCTCATAAGGAAGGAACGTGCCTTTAAAGTAAGCAACACCTTAGCAAAAGTTAAAAGTAAGCATTGTTACCAAATCTGACAGAGTGTGTGAACTTCCGATATTTTAATTTCTTGCCAGAAGAAAACTCCGGCATTTTCTTTCTTGAAAATGAAACAAAACAAAGAAACAAAAACAACAAAAACCATAATATAATCATATAAAAGAGAATAAAACTTCCACAGAGAAAAATCACCTTAGAAGTGAATGGAAATTGAACTCAAGATGATGGTCTATCAAAATGAGTATAAAAGGACTTTGAAGCAGCTCAGTATCGTCATATTAAGTATTATCATAATGAATGAGAAACGACTCTAGAGAATGAACAGACCCTCAACGGTCTGTGAGAAAAATAAACTAATCTAGTGAGTGCTGAGACTTTCTAGAAGTCAAGGAAAGAAAGAATGCTCTTAACTGTTAGTTTAAAAATAAAAAGATTCAAGAAGGCACTTAACTCAAAGCTGTATAAATCAAACACCCTCTAAGTGTGTCACTGAAGAGAAAATGTAGAAACTGTGAAAGTTGTAAAGTCGAGAACATAATGTAAATGATATAAATATAAAAATTAGGAATGGATAAATGTTAAGAGCACATGGATACATCACAGGAAACAAGATGGTGTAGAAGGCGAACCCCCGCTGTGTGGAGGTTATTACGCGCTACATGTAATTACAGCAGTAAGTGTAGGTTATAATGGTTATGTGCAAATATTGTCATGTAGTCAGCACACTGGGCACCTATATGAAGTGCCAAGCTGTTGAGCTAACAATTCCATAGAAGCCAGAAATGAAAGAACACAAGAGTGAAGGGAAGGATTGAAAAACTAATGGGAAACAGAAAGAATAACAAAACAATACATCCGTACGCATCACTAATGATATTAAATGTCGATGAGTTGCGTATGTCAACCGAAAGGCCAATACTACAAAGATAAATTAAAAAGATGATCCAACTATATGCTATGTTAAAGCAGATCAAGTTGTAAGATAAAAGATTTGAGCAAGCACAGGAAAACTAATGGTAGAAGACAGACAAGACCTTTAAAACAACGAGAATTACTAATAATAAGGACTATTTTGTAATTAACAGGAGGGCGAAAAATAACCATAATTATGCATTTTTGTGTGACCAACATCTTGATTTCATGACCAAAAGTAGGATGAGAGAAGTTAATTACAATCATCTATGAGAGATTTCAGTGTGTCTTTTATTAGCCAGGACGACAGAAAAAGACACCAGGGAGGACGTGGCATAAACAGTGCGTGAAAAAGCCTTCATTTATGGAATGCTATGCAAATGGAGTTTAAAGTGTCAAATCGTACCCTGTTTTTAATCTGTATTTTTTTTTTAAAACCTGAGATTCTTTTACAGAGTGTTTGGTTCATGAGTGCCATCCATTGTGTCAGTGATTCAACATCTGTTAAAAAAATGTAAGCAGGATTTTGCAGGCCGAAAGAAAACTGTGAAGTAGGTAGATAACTGACTTTATTCTGGAAAATTTTGTATGCCATCTCTCGTGGAGCCCCCTCCCCCATTATTCCAGCATGCAGAAGAGAAATTCTATTTTACACTCAGCCTTTTAATTGTATAAGGTTGGCAGACGTTTTTAGCGTTCTTTCATGACCATAGCTTATGATTCTTTGGTTATCGTTCAATACACAATTCCACGTAATGATAAGAATTGGTAAGTCTGAGTAGGAAAAATAAATTTCCAACTGTACACTTAAATCATGGAACCATGTCTGTAGCCAGAGTCCATTTTAAAACTTCACTCTAGAACTTTTAGAGGTTCTGCCCTTCTATCTGACCCTTAAGTAAAGGCTCGACGTCTGCTCTGCTCAGATACAGAGATCTGTGAAGACCTCCCTTCAACTCCAGTTCTACTCCTTCTGGATCCCACCATTAACTTCCTGTTCTTAGCTCCCATCCCTGCCTGTGCCTGTGCTGCTGCCTCTCAGGCTGCCTTCTCATTACAACCCTTCCTTACACCTCAGCAATGCAGTAGCCTCCCAGGTCAATTTGTGTGGCACTGTCTCTAGGACAGGGTGACACTCATACACATCTGCCACATGGTACAATGGTGGATGGAGCTGTGGATCGACAACAAAAGTTACATGTCATAGAAAAGGGAGATTAAAAAATAGATTTCAGCTAGTAATTCAGTCTCCATGTATGCAGAGAATGTGGTCCACATAGATTGTGGTGTATGCGTATATACCTGGTATTCCTGGTCAGGAGGGCACCAGCTTGAGGTTAGTATGAAATGAGAAGAAGAAGAAGAAGAAGAAGAAGAAGAAGAAGAAGAAGAAGAAGAAGAAGAAGAAGAAGAAGAAGAAGAAGAAGAGGAGGAGGAGGAGGAGGAGGAGGAGGAGGAGGAGGAGGAGGAGGAGGAGGAGGAGGAGGAGGAGGAGGGGAAGAGGGGAGGAGGAGGAGGAGGAGGAGGGGAAGAGGAGGAAGAGGAGGAGGAAGAGGAAGAAGAAGAAGAAGAAGAAGAAGAAGAAGAAGAAGAAGAAGAAGAAATAAGAAAGGAAATAAATTTGGAAAAGTTTTAACCTCATAGCTACATCTTATAATTTAATGTCTACAGTGAATGCAGAAATGCTTTCTAAAATGTGATGAGAGAGGAACTTTTCTAGGTTGCTGTAAGAGTTTTCGGAAGTGACTACAGTGAGGTTTTTACACTTAGACAGAAACCCTTTGGAACCTCTCTTCTCTCCCCTGGTTTTTCTGGCTCGTGTGCGGTTCTGTGCCTGAGAGTTATTTCCTTTTCTTCTAAGCCCTTATAGGCAATGCTGAGCACTTGTGAGCAGACTTCCTGGGGGTGGAGGGAGACTGGAAGATTCCAGAGCAGAGAGTTCAGCAGGAGGGAGGTCAGCTCCCCCAATCCAGAAACTGCTGTGGAAAAACAGATTTAGTTCCTTGTCACACTGTTGCTTGTTATTTGTTTTGTTTTACTTTTTGCCCTGCAGGATTTTAAGAAAAGGTAAACTGATTGTGTGCCTTTTGTTCACAAAACACTGCTATTTTCTTAATCATTTAGATTTCATTAATTCAAGGCCTTCTTTCAAAAGGCAGAGAAAGAAGGCGTTCTCTACACTTAAGATATAATACACAATAGAAGGAGCATGCAGTCAGTTCTCTCTCCAGTGCAATCTCACGGAGCACATCTATCACATTCCACGGCAGGCCCATGCCCAGGAGTAGCTGGGCAACACAAAATGGGTGCGCGCACGTGCGCACGTACACTCGTGTACACGCACACGCGCGCACACACACACACACACACACACACACGGACTGAGAGAGACAGAGACAGAGACAGGGAGACAGAGAAAGAGAGACACACAGAGAGGAATATAAAATGAAAAAAAATCTAAAAAAGATAAAAACTAAGAGATAGAAAGATTGAAAGCATTACACAGAGGAACTACTGCCCCAGTTTCCTAAGTGATCGAAACTGCTGTAGGCCTGTGCTTTCACGGTGAGACGCAGACCAATTTCACCTTAAACACTTAAGTATGACAGTGTTTCTTCTTCCCTACATTAGGAAATTACAGCACTCAGAAGTTGACTGAGTTGCCAGAGGCCTCATGGCTGTGAGTAATGGCATCGTGGTCAGCCTGGTGTTATCCTAACCCTGCTGGCTATGGCAAGGAGGCTGGTGGCTCTGACTCAGATCTGAGGGTTGCCTGATGATTCCGTTTTTTGAGCTACTCTTTGACTAAATGTCAGGAAAGGTGTTTGGTTTTTGGTTTTTGGTTTTGTTTTGTTTTGAGGAAAGACACAGTTTTTAATTTTTAACATAGGAATTAAAACATGTAAAGTGTACACATGTATGCTCTACAGCAAAGAAAAATGCTATAGACTGTAGGTTCCACTTCAGGAACGCAGAAGCACAAATACCATGGTTTCCTGAGATATCTGGGCAAAGTGTTAATTTTAAAAATTAAGTAATGCTCTAGAGGACTTTTTTTTTTAAACCCTCTGTATTTATGAATATATTTAATCTCCAGATTTTAACTGTAAGTCGTTTCTTCTGATGAAACTAAAATTTCCTCACATTCTTTTATGTTATGACAAGACGAACGCAGTCTCCTTGAAATATCCTTAACCAGCTATGGGAGATGATTCACAAGTAGAGTTTGAAGTGAAGAAAGGAATTTTATATTTTTCTAGAATACTTTTGAAAGGATAGCCTTGAGATCCAAAGGCAGACTTAAGTGTTCAGGCTATTGCAAATTATGGAGTCTCTGATATCCCTCCCTTCCCCCCTGAAAAAGGCTTTCCAACTTCCTCATGTGTTGAAATCTCTTAGGCCGATGATGCCCTTGGCTACAATAGAAAGACTGGTTTCACAGTGTCAGCTGGAGGAGTTGTCTTTCCAAACAGGACTGGAGGAGCAACAGCCCAAGACAATCAGGAGAAGCATCCCACACAGCCAAAACAGAAAGCTCTTGTCGGGATACTCATCAAGCCTAAAGCACTGGTCTCAGAACTTGCCCCAGGCTAGCCCGAGGAGATGTTATCACCGAACTCTTCTTTTGGGTCAGGCCCAGGGTCATTTGTCAAGGTTCATTAAAAGCTGAGTTTGGCCATTGAGATCATTGAGATGTTCAAGGATTTTTAAATTTTATTTTAAGGGAAAGAAAAACCCTGTTTGGTGGATGAATATCTTTATTTCACTTCCTGCTGATTCAATGCGCTTTTGATTAGCCTTCCTGATTACCAGTTTCACGTGGGGGGAACATGAGTGCGAGCGGTCTGGTGATTATGAGACACTTGCTAATACGAGGACACCTCAGAAGCTGGATGGAAGGTGGAAGGCCCATCACACTTTGCCTGTTTACTTTGGACTTTCATTAGATGCTAATAACTGCTAATTAGAGAGAACAAGGAACACAGTGGTTGGTGACTCGCTTCTCAAACTCAGAATGATTGTACAATGGAAGCGGGCTGCTCCCTTTCGAAGACTTAGTGCCAGCGATTTTGAGTGTCAGGTGTTGAGCTGGCTTCGCAGACCAAGAGGACCGGTTTCGCTTGCAGGTGTTTAAGCAGAAAGCCCACCCTTGAAGGATTTACTTGACTGGTTGTTCAACAGGAAAAACACAACGGTGAGGATGAAAAACTACAGATGCTTGAAGGCAAAGGTGCCCCTAGCTCGCGTCTTATGGGGCGTTTTCGGCTGGTATTATCACTGGAAACCTCCGGTGTTGTAAAATACGCCCGCAGGCTCTGAAACCCGATGATGGGCGTGGGCACTCCAACTCAGAAGCCTGGTGGCAGCATAGTTTGAAAACTGCGCAGAAACTGTTACTGAAGGGGAAACAAGGCCCGGGTGAAGGTTAAAATTCCCAAGGAAATGATTAAACATTTTGAAAGGAAGATTTTTTTTTTCCAGCACCAAGGAGATGAAACGCAGGGAGATCCAAGTGCTCTTTTGACATTTCCCACCGGTTTACCTGGTTCTAAAGAACTACAAAACCAAGCCAGAATAATCTCAAACCGCCCGAGTTCAACTTCCTGTTTTACAGGAGGGCACAAGTGAAATAAAAAGTTGTGTTCAATGAGCAGGTGGCCTGCTCTTCATGTGGCACAGTAGGCTTAAGCTGTATGTTGTTAATGTATTAAAGTGTCACACCTTCCTTATTTGACACTGAGAGACTTCGGCAGAACCCAGCTTGATATTCTGCGCGTTGCCACTAAATTAATACCGCATACTACTGACAGAAATAGTCAGGTAAAAGTAAGTTTTTCTTTGACCGAACGGTTCTAACTTGACTTTACAAAAATAAAGCTCATACTACCCTTTCCCGTTCCAGCCTGAGAGGAGCAGGCTCATGGGCCAGTGACACCCAGAAATTAAGAGGTTTTTGGAACCCGGGAGGTCGCAGATGGTTGCTCCAAGGCTGTCAACATGCCTAAATGAATAGATTGGATTACACCACCAATGATATGGATACCTTTTGGACTTCCATGAGAAAAAGAGAAAGAAAGGGGGTTGGGAGGCCCACGAACGTTCAAAGAAGGCAAGACAGTGATTGGCCTGAGGGTACGCTCTCCCATAAACAGCGCCGTGCTGAGAAAATACAAATGAAAAAAAGACCATTAAGATGCATGAAAAGAGAAACACCAAGCAGAAGGATGACCAGAAGAGTCCACTGTGGGATGATGTCATACAGGGAGGCAGGTACAGGATAGAATGAGGCTTCTCATTGGATGAGAAGGAAGGATGGGAGGGAGAAAAGTTTGAAGGAAGAGGAGGAGACAAGACAGTAACGGAAGACAGGAGGGGATTGCAGAGAAGCTGCCGCTGACAGAACATGGAGGCTGATGTTAAGATTCTACTCTGTACTTTTACAGGTTGTTATGAATGTTCTTAAGGCATCCTTTAAGATGTGCACAGGGGGCTGGAGAGATGGCTCAGTGGTTAAGAGCACCCCACTACTCTTCCAGAGGTCCTGAGTTCAAATCCCAGCAACCACATGGTGGCTCACAACCATCTGTAATGAGATCTGATGCCCTCTTCTGGTGTGTCCAAGACAGCTGTAGTGTATTTATACATAAAAATAAATAAATTAAAAAAAAAAAAAAAAAAAGATGTGCACAGGGCTTTGTATGTTTAGGTGGGCAACTATATCTTATCAATTGGATCAAAGGTTGTTGGGTTGTATGTTCTCTCTTGTGGAGAATTGAGTTAAGAGAGTGTGTGGCAGCTGGTGACTCTTGGCTGACATAGCGTTGGGATGTGTGTTTCTGGTAAGATATTTATCAGGTATCTTGGGGTACTGTGGTGCTGGGCCTAGTAGGGGATAAAAGACAGCATTTTATTTTATTTTTTGTTATAATTTTACAATGACAGTCCACAAGGAGCCATCCCTGCCTATCTGCTGGACAGAGAGGGGCAGTCGAGAGCAAAAGTACTTTCCAACATGATTAAGCAGAAACAAAAGGGCAGGAAAATGGGAGGTCTCTCTATCCAAAGTTTGTGCCCAAGAAGAAACAGAAGTATCGAAAGTTATTCGAACAGGAAAAAGAAAAAAGAAGGCATGGAGGATAACGGTTACAAAAGTCTGCTTGTTGGTGATGGTTTTACAAGAAAACCACCTAAATATCAAAGGTTCATTTACGCCAATGGGTCTATATTTCAAAAAATCCAATGTCACACACCCCAAGCTCAAAAGCTACCTTTTGCCTGCCTATATTCGGTATGTAAGAGAATCCATCACCCCCATTATATACAACCCTGGGTGTGATCTCCAAAGGTGCAGTTACTGAGAGAATGTGAGTGAGTTGAGCCTTGTGACACAGGAGGCATGGTGATTTGGGGAAAGTATGCTCAAGTTACCAACAATCTGGCAAATGACAGGTGTGTAAATGCAGTCTTGCTGGTTTCACAGTGACACCACACAACTCAATCCACTCACTGTGGAAGACTACGCACTGTCAGGAAAACACCATCGCTGTGATCTTTCTGAACTACCAGGCAGCCTTGCCCCATGGGCAGTCATCAAGAAGCATTTATTAAATTGTAAAGGAAAATTAAAAAAACGAAGTCCATTCATTAAAAACTAATAGCCATTATTAACTCCTCGATAGCTAGATAATAACGTTCATACGACTCTATAATAAAATACTTTTGAGGCTCTAATTTAAATAGTTAATTTTAATTATGTGAATATATGCATGTGCCTGATGGTGCTCGAAGAGGTCAGAGGTGTGAGAACCCCTAGTGGTGAGGATACAGACAGGTGTGAGTTAGCTGACCTGGCTGCTAGATATTGACTTCAGGTGCTCCGTAAGGGAACTGTGTGCCTTTGTCTTCTAAGTCTTCAGCACTTAAAGTTCTCACTTTAAGTACGATTAAACATGCAGTAATTAAATCCCCTACATATTTGGTACCTAATCAGTACGACTCAGGAGAAGAGGGACTTGCCATCAGCCAAGGACCTTAGGAACACAGGATAACTGATTCCAAACAATGTCTTTGAAGAGGTATTCCTCACTGATTGTATCATGAGTATTTTGTATCCAATGAGTAAAGTTAGTAATCAATAGCACTTCCTGTGATTAGCCATAATTTTGCAGAATTTGATGCTGAAATTGATACAATTTACAAGGTTTGCTTTTTAATGTTTCTGGATATAGTTTTGACCTCCCACAGATATTTGTTTTATTGTATCGCAGTTTGAAGTACCTTAGGAGAAGACAAAGTGCAGCTGATGGTATTAAAAAATGACCCATCTCAGTTATAAAAGTTCCTATTTGCATTCTAAGTTACAGTAGCAGCAGGGGGAGTATGGAAAGATATGAAGATATGCAATATCAGATAATGTTAAAAATCTCAGCAGGGAGCTTGAATTCTTCCCCCATGACTTTCTGAACTATAGCTATTTAATTATGTAATAAAATAACCTGGGTGGAATTTCGCTCACTGTTAACTTCCATGTTTGCTTTTTTAATGAAGTTGCCTATAAACAGCACAGAGACCTAAAAGAGATGGGGTAGTCCATCATGGTTTATAGATCCCACGTTTCTCTCTCACATTTGCAAATGCTAAGCCTTTCTTCTTGCTGTGAATACCATACACTAGATGTAAATCTATGTTCTCATTAATTACCCTCAAAAACAAAACAAACCAAAGAAAACATAACAAAACCAAACAACAAAAAACACAGGTTTCCATTCCTAAGCCAGTACTGGCTTAGTTTGCTTCCGGCTGTTGTGTTTGACCCACTACCAAAAGCTACTTGTGAAGGAGAGGAGTTATTTGATTTAGACATTATAGTCGATCACTGCAGAGCAGCAAAGGTGGAGCACAAGCTGGAACCTCTACATGGCTTCATGAAGGATGGATTGACACTGGACTTGATACCCTTCCTAAGTATAAAATACACCTTCTAGCGTTAAAGTGACCCAGGTGCTGGGTCTCAGGACTCAACAGCAGCCATTGTTCATCTTAACATTGTATCTTGGGTCTTTGTTTGTTTTTAAACTTTCAGTCATTTGTGCTGATCTTTTCAGTCAATAATTAGCCATTTCTTTAGTAACTTTAACTATTGTTACTCTTCTCCATTCATGATCAGTTTAGTCTAGAGTGCGGTCGTGAAGTCACAAAGGGAATCTGGCTGTAAGAGTTGGGAAATGTGTTCTTAGCTTCTGTAGTTTTCCAGAAGCTCCAGTGAGTTCTTTCAGATGGAGAAGCACCTGCCTGAGTCTGGTCAACAAAGAAAAGCACAGAGCACTAACTAAAAAGACAGAATTTTAAAAAAAAACTCTAATTACATCAGTTTTAAAGGTGAGGTTCAATTAGCTTAGACCCAGTGCTTGCCATGTGGAGGCAACTTTCAGACTATCATGGTGAAATGCTAATTGTGCTAGAGGAGAAATTCGGATTGACATCAAACTCCTTCCAGGAATCCCTGCCTTTGCATGCGCCTGCCTCAGCTCTTGATTCAGAGATAAGACTACCCCAAGGCCCAAGCCTGCATACTTCATGCCTTGAGGCTAGAGATAATTTGGCCGGATCAAGCTATGTATTCAGTTGAAATAGTACAAGATCAGAATGGTGTCGTGGATTATCGTCTTTGTGTTTATCAGAGCGGTTAATACAGGATAATCTGGACAAAACAATGAAATGGTTGGGTGGAGGAGAAAACAGAAACCCATTACTCATAGCTGCTGGCTACATAGGAGCCTTTGAGGACATGGAGGACTCGACATCTGCTTCTAGTCTCCAGAGATGAGTGACAGGCTGTGGTGCTAACTTCCCAGTGGGTGAAGAGACGGGCGCACTAAGGAGGTTGGCTGTTTGGGGCAGCTGCTCCCAGCTCCTCCCTCTTTTGCTATGGGGTACAGTGTTTCTCTACTCGATTGTGGGAATGGACAGAATGACAAACGGGTTGTGAAGAGGTTGCTCACTCCATATCCTATTACAGCCTCTACTGTCACATAAAAACCAACAATGGAATTTAGACATGACAAGGAATCAGCTGTTGTCCAACAGCATGAAGATGTCAGGGCAGAAGCATGCGCAGACTTGAAACACACGAAGTTTAGAACATTCAGGAAAGGACGGGAAATTCAGTCACCACCTGTCTGTCCTTGAAATGACACTGCTTCCTTTGTCATGTTGGAGAATGTATCGATCCTCACTTCACTTCAGTCTCCTGGTCTACAAACGCAGCACTGAGGGGCTGTGGTGCCGATTAAAAGATAATGTGCTCAGAGAGCTTAGCACGGTTTCCAGTTTATTATAAATATTCAATAATGCCAGCTTGTATTATTGTGGGTCTCGATTTCATAGACACACTTTAGGGAGAGATGTCATTCTCCTTGAAATGTCATACCTACGAGGTCCCAGCTTCAAGCTGCTAGCCTCCTTCACGCCTCTGAAGAACGCTCCTTCCTATCGGAGGACCTCAGCACCTTCAGCTCTGCCTGCCTCGCAGCAGTGCGTAGCTCTCTGCCAGTTTTCTCAAGATTTCCTTTCGGTCACCTCCAGCTGAGCCTACCCTGGTACATTCTGTGCTACTTTCAAAATCCACAAGCCAGGAGCACAAAGCACAGGAACAAGTGGGCTCATAAGCTGCGAGCTGCAGGCAGAAGCTCCTGGAATCCACGTGCCTGCAGGCACTCACCTAAACTATCTCGTTCTGAAGTTCTGCCTGAGGTCAGAGAGAACCCCAATATTGCTTCTATTTCAGCCGTAAAGCACCCAACACAGGCACCCGTCCTTGGGTATGCTGACAAAACCTGGCCCTAGAAAACAAATATCTCCTTGCTAAAGGCAAAACAAACAGAGCTATTTGTTTTGTGCCACTCTGATATTAAGACTGCGTAGTTCTCTGTTTCCTAAACTCCCCCAGTCGGTAAATCCTATGGAAAGATGTAAATACATTTTTTTTCTCAAGAGGTTTGCACGTTCTCCCAGCAGAGGATGTGGTATAACGGGAAACAACGGGGAAATGTCATTTTAAACAATGAACTTCAATGTCGAAGCCTCAGGAGGTTTCTTCGGGAAAAGATCTTTTGGGGAGCTCATTCGTTTTCTCGGTCTGGAATTCTTTAAAGTAGGGTACAGGTGAAGTGGCTGGCTCCAAGTTTTGTTTGTGTTTATGCTAAGGGTCAGGCTGGTCAAGTATCTGCCTTTGCTTAATCAGCCCACTGAGGGCTGGAGAGGAAGACCCCGCTTGAGAAATGTGTCCCCTTTTATAGGTTCCTGTCAGAAAGACAATGGTAACCCAATTAAACAATTCCCGAGGAAGCCAAGAGCAAAACAGTAAAAAAATAAATGAGGTGAAAGGCACTTGGATGGCTCACTCCTGCCTGAGCCTGCCAGCTCCGTTACAGAGAACCTCGAAGAGGGGACATTTTAATGAGGAGACAGTCCTTGTAACAGACCTTCACCCTCAACTGGCTATTGTACCTGCAGCCGTAGCCCGGCAAATAGTCTGTGAGACGGGGAATTTGAAGAGCTTGATTTTCCTTACGTGGGAACTCAAATGAGGCTCCTGGGCATAAAGTTAGGAATGAGTAAACAAAAATATCGAAAAGGGACTCATGAAGAAAGGGAAAGAAAAAAAAAAGAAAGAAAGAAAGACAGAGAACAGGGAAATGCATTCCCGTCGAGCCTTCTTTGAATGTGTTCAGCATTAGATCACATGGTTTGATTTTTCCCTGGCGGCTGCCATCTGGTAACACAGGTTGTTGCTCTTGGTACTTGCTCTGTTGTACTCGGCTATCTCCATCCCCCATGTACAGACAATGCTTCTGCAGGCCTACTATGTACCCACCACACACATCACACCTCTTCATGGCTTGCCAAGTCCCCAGGCAGGCCTATTTTCACAAGGCACCAGATGTCTTTTCAGCCTGGAAACAAATGTTTTCTTTTGAGACATTTACAGAAGTTCGGTGGTGGTGCAGCTGGCCCACAGCAAGGGGACAAATACAGTGTTCATCACACCACTATAATTTGGCACAGCATTTCTGTATAGGGCTGGAATCCACTAAAGGTACAGTAGAGTCAGAATGATACAGGAATCCTTGGAGAAGACATGCGAGCAGATACATAGAAGAATCCCCTGTCATGGCAGAAATCACAAACCTAGCTGCAGATGGCCACAGGACAAGTGAACGTGTCCAGCTGCTCTTGGGGTATGGAGCAGTGTAGGAGACACCTGGGCTGCCTTCCATCCATTTCTGAATTTGTTTCTTTACCACTTCTGTCTGAGGCAGGCAGACTGCAGATCATCAGGGGCTCCCGTGACAGCGCATCCCTTTCCACAGAAAACATCTCCCCTTTTAACTTGCTGCAAATTGACCCATAAAAGCCTTTGGAACTGGGGCAAGAAATCATGCAAAAGACGCAGGTCCTCTGCAACACTTGCTTCTCAAGGCAAGCCAGTGGCCGTTTGTCTGAAAACGCTGCCGTCTTTGAAACTAAAATCTTCTGCCATGTAAATGCAATGAGTGCATTCTGGTATTTCCTTCTATGTTCCTTCCAGATTCTGTGTCCAGATCTTGACAGGAAACAGGAGACCAGAGTATGAATAGTTAATATAAGACATAAGTGCGGGTGTTGCTGTAGCCAATTGCATCACTGTAGTCTGCGTTATACAAAATGGCTGGGAGTGCTACTCATACGCTTTGAAAAGGTAATAATATGATTTGTCCACGGAATGTTCTCCTTAGCATTTGTTTGGCAGCCCAAATGACATAGCCTGGTTTGCAGCATTTACTATGAATTTGAAGGGTGCAGCTGGGAAGGTGCAGGGTTTGCTAAGTAGATTAAGAAACATTCCCTAAACCTAAACGTCACAGAGGGCATCTACCCTTTCCACACTGACGGGGTCCAAAGAAGATCCTACCCCATGATTCTTTTAAAGACTCAGATTGTCAGAGGAAGCATCATAAATGATCAGAACCAAGAGCTTATTAGTTTCTGTTTATGACACAGGTGATGATAGCACTCTGTCCCCCTTCATCCTTGATGTTACACATGATGCTGTGAGGCTCAGCATAAGCTGTCCTCAGATGACAGCAGAGCGAACAGATCCTTACTGAGTCCTTTCTGGGACTCTGACACAGATAGTCTGTTATTTATTCCAGCAGATGGCATAGAACTTGTCTTCTAAAAGCATGGAAGTGTCAAACACAAGAGCAAATGCATGCTATAGCTAAAAGGAAGTCATGGCCACCCATCATCTATGTCCTAATAGATGATTCAAGAATTCTTTCTTAGAAAGGTTAGTCACAGAAGAGAGGCTTCGCGTTATGCATATCAGGACACAAAATCAAGAGCTTACTAAACTTTCTGGGAATGCATATAGAACTATGCAGGAGAATTCATTTCTGGCAACGGGTTTTTGCTTTTACATGCGTTACATCATATCAGAAATTATCCTACAGTATATTAATCTAGTGTAGGTTTCCTGGTTCAGTCCGTTCTGCCAGGATATTCACACCACTAGCTGTAGGCAGGGGTCACTTGCTAGCTTTGTGTGTTAAGATTCCTTTGTGAGTACACCATTCTCAGAATTGGGGCCAAAGTCAGGAAGCCGACTGCTGTCCTGTCCCCAGTTCTATATTCCCTCCAAATCGGGATTTGGGCTCCAGTTCTCTTTAAGGAATGACAGCCACGGAGCAGCTGGGCCTGTTTCCTTTCTTGTTGCACCTGTACTTCTGCTTTGCAAGGCAAGGGAATGGATTTCCTTTAGAAAAATGTCAATTTCTAGAGCTCACAATTTGTCCAATCATTCATGGGCACATAATGCATCAAGACCAGGAAATGGGGAAAACAGCATCATTAGTAGATGGCTTAGGCTGTTCTGCTTTGCTCCTATTTAAAATTAATCTCTTCCTGTTCACTCTTCAATGATAAAAGCATCTTCCTTTGAAGATGAGTTAACGGAAAACCGCACGGAGATGTGCAAGTCTTCAAAACAGCCCCCTTGACTGCCACATTGTTGATGAACCCGAAGGGAAGTGGCAGGCGCAAACTGGACCTTTCTGGTTACCTGATTTATGTAAAAACTGATTTCAAGTCAGCTTTCTTACGTGGTTATGTGCGACTGGGAGCAGTGTGACCATCAGTGATGGGTTAACAAAGAAAAACAAAACAAAACAAAAGGCAAAGCAAACCCCCCAAGCCAGTATCTTGAAATTTTCATTTTCTGGCTGTGCCCTGAGAACCTTAGGAGCTGAAACTTGCAGGTTATCTGAGTCATTATCTGAGAATCATCTGTGGAACGTCCTGGGTCCTTGGAATGGCGGATGGAAGAAGGCTTTCATGACTTGGTAACTAGAAGAACGCAGTGGGTTCAGAGATAAGCGACTGTGTGGTGATGGAGATTGTATGTGGTAGACATAAGAAGAGAGACTATGGGTACAATGTTTGGAGAAGCTTTAATCAAAGTAGGGCAGAGGGTTGTAACTGGGAAATTTGGAAGACTATGAAGGGGAGCGCCTGAAGAGCAGCTAGGCACCATGAAGTCCTAGTCCCCCTACATAAAACATCACCAGACACATAGTAGGCACTCAGTATTTACCTAAAGTGAGTTATAGTTAAATAACTAAATGTCTCCAGATTCTACTTTGTTTTTATAACGTGTTTTTCTCTTCTTAGAATCACCTACGTTTCCTGCAATTTGCTATGACCAGCCTAAACTCAGCCTTCGGAGATCCTTCTGAAGATTCCTCTCACTGATTTCGACGTTTCTGCTGTCCATTGTCATACATTGTAGGCTTGCTCCATTTGACAATGGGAGCTACCAGACACATGTGGCTGCTGAATACTTGAAATGTGGCTAGTGACATACACTGAGAGGATAGTATGGTTTTAATATCATTACTAATCAACTTGTTTGGTTTTATCTTTTCCTAGAAAACTGAAAATCATGTATAGCTTCCATTAGGCTTCTGTCATTCTTCTGTGAAGCCTTACTTTCTAGATCCATATTGAGATGAAGCCAAAGGTTGGTCATGAGCTCCATTCTTCATTGTTTTCCGCACGACTCTCTCTCATTCGTTTACTCATTCCAATGTGCTTTCATTTCCCACATTTGACAAACGTGGACTTGATAGTGGGCAGAAGCACATTGGCTGGTAAGGAATGGTCTACGACACGAGCACAGGTAACCCCATCTTCCTCTACCTCGTTACACTGTAGAGATGCCGGTTAGAAGCCAAGAGTGTGAATAAATAGGCAGTGTTGGTGATAAAAGGAAGGTGATTGCAGAGAGAGAGAGAGAGCGCATCCCTTTCACTGCCTGGCTATGTTCACCAAGCGGAAATGAAGACAGGCTTGTCTCCCAGATTCCTGGCTAAACAATGATGTCCACCAACAAAGTAGGAAACAGGGTATACATACATTTTGAGGGGAAGAAATTTCAGGGTCAAGTCTGAGGTATCTGAGAGAAATCTAATGGGGTGTCCAGTAGTGAAATGGGACCTAAGGTTAGGTTTTAGCTTGGACATAACTCTTGTTCCTTAGTCCCCACCCTTCCTTCAGGCCTTTTAAGTTACAGGGAATTCTGCTGTCAAATTAAATTTAATTCTTGACTTGAACTTTAAAATCATTTGCAATTTGGTCCCAAGCTGCATTTTTAGTTCTTTACTCTTGAACATGCACATCTCTCAGATAAACCAGAAAGAAAAAAAAAGGCTTGGGGCAATAAAAAAGTTGCAAAATAGAGGTTACATGAAATATGAAACACTTTCAGAGACAGAAGTCTCCCAAAGCCACTGATGGACGGCTGTGCCCTCTGTGGGTGTTCCCTTAAGATTTACACATAATGTGGACATTGGTTATCTAAGCTGTTTGCAACCTGAGGTACATCTACCAATCCCCTAGTGAGCTGTCTTTCAAAGCTACTTAATCCAATCACAGAATTCAGTTCCTTCTTTTCTCTCATGGAGAAACAACCCCCCAACCAAACCCCACCAAACTAAACCGAACCTAACTAAAAGTACCACAACCATCATCACCCTACCCATCAAGGATGGCTTATGGAAGGAATAAAAGACTGGCATCTGGGGAGATGGAAAGGTAGACATGGTTAGACGTGGCATTAGTAGATCATGTTGGGCCTTGGTAAACCTGTTGGCTTCTCAAGTTTACTTCTGGAATGGGGACTTTCTAGTCTTTTCCTCATCCCATTTCTCCTTTCTCTTCCTCTTTTCTTCATCTTCTCCCTGTAGCAAATCCCTCTCCCTCCCTGCTCGCTCCTAGTAGCAACCCTCACCTTTCTACTTTCTTCAGCATTGATTAGCTCTTAGCTTACTTTACTCTTCTGCTGATCATAACACTCATCCAGGAGGAAAGGATCCTTCTTTGGAGGGTGTGATTATGATATTTAGTTAAGTAACTTCCTTCACCAAGCTTGGCTTCTCCTATGCTTGTCCAGTTTCTAATCAATTCAAAACCCAATCCAATTCTAGGAAGCAGGGCTGTATCGTGCCTCTTCACTACCTAGCTACCCTCTCCCCTACATTTCTGACATGTCTCCCAGCACCCCTGCTTTTCTTTCAAATAGAGTTACTACACAGTTATTTTGAACATATCCTCTTTGATTGACATTTACTAGAGGATAGACTCTATGTGGCTTATACCAATCTATGGTAGGAAAATTTCATTAATTTGACTTCTATGTTTGTACACAGAAGGAATTCAGCACGCACCTTTTCTATTTCATTTTATGTGAACTTAATAGTTCCTTATAAATCATGTATCTGCAGTCACATCTCCCCCCATTATGGCTCATAAGTGGATTTCAGATTTCTAGGGAAACAGATACAGCTCTGTGGCTGCAATCATCCAGTGATTTGCTAATGACTTAGAGTTTGGCAAGTACGATGCAATGTAGCTTATAATATTTATTTGCTCTCTTGGCTGAGATTTTAATTCCCCAAATCACATGTTCAGACAACACATTACTAATATACTTTGTCCTGTTTATCAGTGTTTATTTAGATTTATTTCAGAGAAAAATTCAAATGTGGCTACTTAACATAATTGAGTATTACAAGTATTTGTTTTGGTACTCACGGTTTGGGAACACACATATTAGACACACAGAGCAGCTATGGGTGAGAAGCTGTTGTTCCCAACCACAGTGGATTTCTTGATTAAGAAATCTTGATCAAGGAAAAGGTGAGCTAGTTGAATTTTATTTCACCTTTTAAAAATATTGTAAATGCCTTTTAACTAATCAAATACATCCCAAGTAGGCTGTTGGAATCTTCAAATTAAAGGACAATCCAGAGACTGTGTCCTAGTTCTAGTCACTGCCAGGTGAGTGACGCTGTCTCCTACCCTCTTGTTGACCCTACCTTCCTGTTCAGACTCTGAAAACTTTCAAGTGGAGCCATAATACTGGACATGTATGTTAGAGATTGACTACTTGAAGTCTAAAAAGTGTGTTTAGAAGAACGTTCTAGAATGTTCAAATCTATGACCTCTTGATCATAGATGAAGTTCAAAATGTAGTGATGGTTTAATAATAATAGGTTCTGCAGAATAGCAGGCAATAAGGAACCAAAACTTAAAACAAAACCCCTAAGTCTCTACCCTCACACGTCATTTTGGTGGTCAGACATAAGATACAGAATCTGGAGAGGTGAATGGACTCATGGTATCTGTATAATAATTAGCTCTCATGTAAGATATGCCAGTTATAGATTGTAGTTCTGTGTTGGACAGCAAATGCTGTTAGAAAGGACTCTGTAAAGCTTTAGGGCAGTGCTCCTCAACCTTCCTAGTGCTCTCACCCTTTAATACGGCTCTTCATGTTGTGGTGACCCCCAACCATAAAATTATTTTTATTGCTACTGCATAGCTGTAATTTTGATACTGTTGCTGAATCATAATGTAAATACCCGGTATGTAGGCTCTGATATATGACCCCTGTGAAAGGGTCATTCAACTGCCAGAGGGGTCATGACCCCAGGTTGAGAACAGTTGCTTTAGATGTTTTAGGTTAGGCATTCATTGCTTTCCTTAATTCCTACCTACAAAGATAGTAAGGCCGGAGCCTAATCCTTTCAGTTTATGGTATATCTCCACCAGACACTAAATTATTATCTGTAATAAAAATTCCATAAATTCTTTCAAATAAATGAATTCTAGTGAATACCAAGCTATCCAATCATTTTCCATTTATCTGTCATAGAATCTCATAAGTATATCCCTCAAGATTCAGTGACTTTTCCCTCAACTATATGTTTGATCGAATACCAAGATCACTCAGTCCAAAATAATTTGAGGTCGTTAGAAATGAATTTGCGATATAGGCATTGGGAAACACAGAGTTGTTCACATGGACTGTAGTTTCATTGGAAGAACACAACTCCTGTCGTTATTTCTGTAGAGGTGAAGCAGGGAGGAGAGTCCTGGCGATGGGAAGGGATCCCTCAGGTCATTGGTTTTTCTCCAGGTAAACAGAGATGCTGTGTACCTGTGTCCCACTAGAGTAGAGACTTCCAATCTTCCTAAGGGCATTTTATGGGATTAAATAATGGCCTACTTCCTTGGCTTAATGGCCTTTGCTTGCCCAGGACATTTCAAACTTCAACTCTGTTCCAGGGTTGAGTTGCAGTCAGAACAATTAGATGCACTAGTAAACTAGGGTAAATGTGTTAGTGATGGTTTACAAATTTATTACAATTACAGATTTACAATTACAAATTATGAATTTACAAATCATTGGCAATTCATTTGCCTGGCTGTCTGAGTAGGGTCTTCCATCCTAAATGGGAGTGCAGGCTTACAGAAGAGAGAGCCACTGGGAAAGAGTTCAGCAAAGATCTCTAATTCTGAATTCATGCTTGGTCTCTCAGTAGAACACTTATAACTCACCCATGGGCTTTAGGGCAATTTTTTTTTTTTTTTTGCTGTTCTACAGGAGAAAAAAATAAAATCCAAATTCACATCCAGAGATCATTTCCTATTGCTGTGGCAAGCAGTAGGAGGACGTGACAGTTTGCAATTGTGTGTCTTGCTACGGATAAAACTTCATTGGCCCAAGGATTTAGACCCATTAAAGTATTAACTAGTATTGTGGTATTGCTCAGCAAGCTGCTACTTCAAATACATGCAAATAAAAACTGCTCTATAATTCTGGAGTAGTTCATTTTGTGTGAAGGGCCTTCACTGTAGACTTCACTGTTATCTGTTGGGTCTCCACCCCCTCATGCCCACACCTTATCCCATCCCGCAGCACTGCCCTAGGAACTCTGGATCAAAGGATTTAAGTAACCAATGGTCAGATATAGTCTGCAAAATAATTGTATGTGCACTAACATGAAAAGATGTTTTATTGTCATTATTTCCTAAATAAGATATTGTACATTGTACCAGGTGTTATAATTTGCATGACAGTATATTTAGATTAAATGCAGAAACTATACCACTTTACATGAAGGCCTTGGCTATCTGCAGATTTTGGTATTGACGATGGTTCCTGGAAACAACCCCCATCCCCATGGATATTGAAATATAACAGAATTTGGGAGTGTGTGTGTGTGTGTGTGTGTGTGTGTGTGTGTGTGTTTAAATCAATAGTATACATAATACATTGATATGTTTGGATGCTTAGTTTTAAAAAGAATCCATGTTATCCACCCCAGTATTGGGTATCTGTTTTTTTCTTCCTTATCCAGCCCTCTTTCCTGAACTCTCATGGATATTCCTTTACTCGGCAGAGTCAATCACACTACCTAGGTGCAAGACCATGAACCAATGTTCTAGGACTGGTTTTCAGACCTACCCCTGGGCCTGTGGTAGGGCTGTGTACATCAAACCACAGGATAAGAATGTGGTTTCCTACCTTGCCTTCGCTCCTGAGAATTTCCCGGAGCCTCTGTCTTAGACTGGGTTCCGGTAAAAGACCTATGAGGGAAATTCTTGCCCAAGGATTTATCGACAGAATGTTCACTGTAAAGGGGACTAGGGCAATCAGGAGTAGCCAAACTGTCCTCAGTTGGAGAGGAGAGTTTGCCAGTTTCAGGGGGAGCTTCCCTTACCTGTAGGACTTCTGAAGCCCAGTTAGGGTCATGAATGACTGACCTGGAGTGAGAGGCATGAATATAGGAGTTGGGCAGGAATATTACAGTCATGGTGAACTGTTTTTCCACCCTAAGAAGCTACTAGAATAAGTTCCACAGCTTTCATGTTTCTCCAGGAAGCTTCTGAGTTCAACCCTCCTTCCCTTCTCTTGTGTGAAACCATGTTATTTCTCCCACTACTCCCACTGAAAATCCTCAGGAAATGTAAAAACCTCCCACTTGGAAGCCTTCCAGAGGCTTCCTGGAACTCTTAGGAAAATTTGAAATTCCTTCTTGGGATTTGAAAGTACAGAGTCACCTGACCTTCTGCTGTGCCTCCAGCATCCGTCTCAGGCGTGGCCATCCAGTCATCTGGTTCCGTTAGCATCTTGAAAACATGGGTTATCTTTCAGGTCAGAGTATTTTATTTAAAAAAAAGCCTTCAAGAGTTACTATGTTTATAGTAAATATCCACCTTGATTCCCACAGAGTTAAATTAATCAGGGCTCACCCTGATGAATTTTTGTCTGGCTGGATTATAAAATTCAGTAAGGTCAGTATTGAAAAGAATAGATCTATGTGCTACAGCCTTCCTGGGAACATCTCTTCATTACATATATAATCCATATGTACATGGAAAATTATTTACCTGAAAATAAAATGTTTAGATCAAACTTACTTTATCTTAGCATGGAAAAGACACCATTCTATAGTTTGGTCCCAAGTGCTGCACCAAACACACCTAAGATTTACCTGACATTTATTCCTTGTACCATATAAACTGATTTTTTAAAAATATTTTATTAGATATATTTCTTTACTTACATTTCAAAGGTTATTTCCCTTCCTGGTTTCCTGTCCATAAGCCCCCAACCCCTCCCTCTCCCTCCCCCATACGGGTATTACCCCTAAACATCCCCCTTATTGCCCTCCCCATATTCCCCTGCACTAGGGGTCCAACCTTGGCAAGACCAAGGGCATGCTGAAAGGGACTGGATGTAAACTGATTTTTAATAAAAACTTTATAAAATTATTGTCTTTTACTAAGATTCACATTGATATAAGTTTTTATCAGATTTTATGAAACCAGGGGTTTATATTCACACACAGACTAGAAATCTGTTCATGGTTTCCCCAAGGTTCCAGTCTTTACATGAGAAATTAACAATTTCCCCTAATTTCAGGCATTCTGATTATGCTAAGCATGAAAAGGCTTAACCATGAAATAGCCTCACTGTGACTGTAATTTCCACAGAGCCAGCTACTAAACTCATCTGAGTTGTTGACTATTTTGCTTAATGTTAGGTCAAAGCAATCAGCTGTGGCCCATTTATCAGAAGCACAGTTGGCAGTATCTTGCAAGGATCAGTCATCTTGATTATCCTAAATGTGTGGTAGACAAACAGCTACAAGAAACTTATCTGAATGATTCTACAAAGACTGTAGCCCTTCTTAGGAAGACGCTATCTATATATTGAAATACAGAAGAGTGTTTTGTGGTGATGATCCTGGAATCATTAACAAGAACACCTCTCATCTGTGAGTGCTACAGCCAGGAAAACTTACTAAGTCACGTGAGTTACTTGGTGTAAAGAAGGACTACATTTGAGCTCAACATGGCCACCCTTAGCCAACACTGCCACCATTCTAGCCCACATTCAAAGGTTCCTGAAGTAGTCTGACTAGTTTTTCAAAGCAAGGCGACATTTCAAATGAGTTTCCTAAGTTAAAAATGGGAACCTTGGCATGGTAGTATCCATGTTCCCGTGCTTCCTATTTTAAACGATATTCTAAGTAATTTAAACAGTATTCTAGTTTATGTTGTGCATATTTCCTTATCTATAGATACAGTCGGCCATCCTTATCTTCCAGTATATTTCTCAAACCAAAACATGAGGAGTCCATAACAAGCAAGTTGAGACAAGCTTTATATCATTGGCCCACAAAGAACCATGATACAGCATCCCAAAGAGAAGAATCCTTTAGCATGTTGTTTAACAATGTGGGTGGCTTGGCAAATTTTCATGTAGGTCAAAGAACATCTGATCTGGCTGGAAACAGCCACTCGATGGTCAGCCATCTTAAGACTAGAAGTAAGCATTGTTCTCTTTCAGCAGTCTTCAGTCTTACGACTTAATTCTGCTGTCCCTGGCTGATGGCCTTAATAGGAGCTATAGTCACCCATAAGAATGAGTGTATCAGCAGAAATACAAGAGAAACATTTTAAGAAAAGCTGTTTGATCCTTAAAGAATGCTATTTCCTAAACTTTGGCCATGTACTATTTGTATTGTTGTACACACAACAATGTATATATACTATCCTTTCTTTGTGCCAATATACAATATACTTACAAAGCAAAACAATACAGTTTTATGACTACATAAAATAAAAATAGAATCCTTTAACTTAAATAATATCAGCATGCAAATATAATAGAGATTGAAAACAATTTTATCAAACTTTTATTATAGATACTATTGACCTCAGTAGAGACCGAATGGACCTATTCCTACTACTCTCCTTTCTACCTAAGACTTGGAAGTATTCTAGTGTTGCATATCATGTGCGCTCTCTCTCTCTCTCTCTCTCTCTCTCTCTCTCTCTCTCTCTCTCTCTCTCTCTCTGTGTGCATGTGTGCATGTGTGTTGAAGAATATGTGTCTACTCTTTGGGACCTTCACAGTTTGAGCGACTTCTCGCAGTGAGAACAGACGTTCAGAGTGTTGTATTAGAAGGGATGTCCACTCTCTCAAGAGAAGTGGTCTCTATTTAAATGGAGATGGAGATGTTATTTCCAATCTGAGGTTTTCAGACCTGACATCTCACCTACAGCTGTATTTGCTTTGTACTTAGAAAGATCGCTGAGTACATTTCCTGTACTTTTGAGAATCAAAGCCATATCTGTAGCAAGAGCTACACAAATCCATCTTTCAATACTTATGAGCATACTTCATTTCCTCAGGAGGATCCTTGTTGGAAGTCAATGGAAATTTTCTTTCTTAAGGTATGTGACATTGCCCTGGCTTTCTTCTTCACTTCTTAACACAATACATCAGCATTTCCTTCTCCCATCTCCTATACGAATTGTGGGGGGTCATAAAAGTGTGCAACATGCATGGGATCTAAACACTAACTTCATCTGATGAATCAACCTTGAGAATTCATTAACATGCCAGTTGCTCTAAGAGATGTTCTTGTAAATAACCTCTACACATCCTTATGACAAAGGGAAAGGGAAGGGACTGTCTAATCACATAGAAAACAAGAAAAGTTACTCATCTCTTGAAATCACCCATTTAGGAATAATTTAATAAACTCAAATAAATGCACTATATTTTGCTTTCATTAATAAGATGACTAAGTTGGATGCAGCTGGAACTGTGCTTCAATGTGATAAAAGTATTTTTCAGAGAGGATGCTGGAGCCTCCTTGAGTTTATAGGAAACTTTATGAGAGAGGCTGTGTCTTTATGATTAGAACAGATCTTCATTAGCTCAGATGACAAGAACATTTCTCATCTTCACTCTTTTTCTTTCACTTACTGTCACTTTGTTGGCACAGATGGCATAGAGTCTCAGACTTGAAAGGAATGCTCACAAACTGACAGAGTGATTAGTTGGCAATGCAGCTCGGATGTGACTAAGGTCACTGCAGCACTCTGTCTGGCCTGTTTCTCCATGGGCATTCATTCATTCACCACTCACCCATTCATTCATTCCTTTGTGGTACCATGATATCCAGGCTATCAAGACTTTATGAAGGGTTGGCACTCCATGCTCTGAGTGTTAAACCATATAACTTCACACAAGGAGAAATACAATAGGAAAAGAATGAAGTAACCAATACAGTAATGTGTTGTGGTGGGGAAAATGCTGACATCCAGGTCATTTCCAGCCATCTTTTTGTGGCTGCATGCACCAGACCTAGCACAACAACATTCAGTGTGGGAGCCAGCCCACTGTTTTGCAGGACATGTTTCTTTTAGCTTAGCTTTTACCCACGGCTGGGAAGTTTTCTGATGGCAAATAATTGATTTTGTGAGGGATAAGGATCAATTTTTATGGCCTTCTGGTTATTTGTATTCAACTATGTGTGAGCTGAATTTTTTTGTGGAGCTTCTTTGAAGGACGTCCTCTTCTAATGATGTACTATAAAAGGAGATTTCCCCTTGACTTCGACGATTCACAAGGAAATAAACAAACAAATGGGAAATTGCCTTTTAAACCACTTAACCAGCCTTTGAGAATATTAAAAAAAATGTAGTGTAGGTCTCCAAGAATTGTAGGGTGTGTGTGTGTGTGTGTGTGTGTGTGTGTGTGTGTGATGGAATCAGTTCTTCTGAAGTCCTCCCATGTGAGTGACAGCTTGTGCAGTGTTGAGGGGAGTAGAGGGTGGCTTCGTCTCTTGAAGAACTGAAGGACGTATTGTGCCTATTTGCCAGCCTGCTGCCTTTTTTCCACTTTGCTCCCTTTCTTCTTTCCTTCTTGTCTCTTTACTCCCAACCTCTACTTGAATCCTGTCCATCTGAGTTTGAACCTAGCACCTCACGCATGCTAGGTCGGTGTTACCGTTGAGCTATGTTCTCAGCCCATGCTGATGCCTTCAAAAGTTCGCAAAAACAGTTTCAAATGAGAAATTTACCATGTTCTAAAATATAAAGATTTATTTTCCTTAAGGAAAAAGCCCAAGAAGATTTTGGTAAAATATCTCAATTTTTTATGAGACTAAAACTGTATGCACGACATAAAACCAACCAGCATTTTAGAAACATAGAAATTACAGTTTAATTTAGAGAAACAGATGTCTTAAAATACCAGATACCAGGGAATCTGTCTATAAAATCTGCCTACAGTCTGAAAATGCTTTTAAATAGAAAAACAAAAACCACTAGAAGAGAGAGAGAATACAATAAACACAAAATTTGTTGTGACAATGAAAATAGAGAAGTTATGCTACTGTTTACTTGTATATTATATATTTTAAAGTAAAATTATTTCATTTTATTGAATATCAATAGCCAGTTGGGTTACTCTGTAAAATGAATCTACCTGTTTTTATATGAAAAAGAAAGAAGCAATTTTTGAAAATTAACTTTCTTATAAACTTGTTCACCTTAAGTTGAAGTTGAATAATAATAATTTCTTCCCTCCACCCTTTATATCCACTGACGTCTAGTTCTTAGTTCTGAATGGGTGATCTCACAGCATCATAGCTTTCCAGACCCTGTAACATGTAGACCCAAGTCTGCCATATTCCCTTAGAATAATGAGTACACATGGACATTCCCCTCTGGGTACCACAGTTAAGATACCCAGGTACTGCAGGGTCAGGTGCAATGCAAATTCACTGGTGATCTCATTATCACCACATCATCTTACTAATGACCAGCTCCATGGGGGGGTGCTTTCTTCAGAGATAAAAGGTAAGAGAAAGAAAAAGGGGAAGGGAGAAGAGAGAATGAGAAAGAGAGAGGGAGGGAGGGAAGAGGAGAGGGAGAGGGAGGGAGAGAGAGAGAGAGAGAGAGAGAGAGAGAGAGAGAGAGAGAGAGAGAGAGAGAGAGAGGCACGAGGAGTTGAAACAAGGATAAAGGACCACTGTGTCCCTAGGTTTTTGGCTTCCGGTATTTGCTGGAATCAGAAACACTCATCTCTCTCTTGTGCTGTTAGGTCCTTTTGCCGTGTAGTAGTCCTCTTCTTCCTCGTCTCTTTTCATATACAGTCATGACTCTCTTCTGATTCACTTTGTATGGGTCCCTAGGAGATCAAGTCAGCTTGCTCAAAGGTCCCTTCACTTCAAACATCAGTTCTATGCTTTTCAGCCAAGACTTTCTCCCTGACTTCCAGCTCCCCACTGGGGAGCCTATTCAATATTAAACAGTCATCATATGTCAGGCAATATGCTAAGCCTTTTATAAATAGTAATCTATACAATCTTCACCACTAACACTAGAGTAGTAGTAAAATAGTTTCTGTGTTTATATCCGAGAAGAGGGAGACAGGAAATGGAATTTGCTTAACGTAACGTGTTCAAATATTTGACAGCTTTGGTACTTCCCCTTGCCCAGTTTCTTTTCTTTGAACACTTTTGACTGAGGTAGCAGGCGCACGCCTGAGCATATGGATAAACGTGTCTGACTTATCTGTGTACTATGTGTCTCAAGCTGCCCAGCTCAGTGCTCTCCACGGGTTCCCCAGCCTACTGAGAATAGGGCGAGCATCATCTTGCCCCTGCAGAGCACTGATGTAATTAACACATCTCAATGTACAGGACACTGTTTGTCAGATTTGTTTTCATTCTTTACACCAAGGTCCTGATCCTGAACCTGTGGAGCACAGTCTACAAAGAACATTTTCTTCTATTTGAGTCTATTTTTAAGGGGGCCTCCCTTGTAACGATGGCAAAACTCAGTTTAGTGTCTACCTTTGGTGACACTGAGCTTACACTTTCTAAAATACAAACCATGGACAAGAGCAGGCATTGGGAGAGAGGCAGAGCAATAGGAACTCCCTTTACTGCCAGGGGCAAGGTGAAGTTCAGCCACTGTGGGAAGCGGGGCAGAAATTTCTCACAAAGCTCCATAGAACCTTATCATGTGATCTAGTCTCTATGGTCTAAAGTATTTATCTAAATGAGTTGAAAAGATATATCTACAAAACTTATACACAGTTTGTAACTTACACGTAATTGTTCAAAACTGGAAGGAATCCAGAACGTACTGCAATAGGAGATTGGATTAAAAAACAAAACAAAACAGAACAAAACAAAACTGTGGGTGTATTCTCAGACGTGGACTTTATGCCGAGATAAAAAAAAAGTGAGCTATCAAGTTATGAGAGGACACAGGAAATCCTTGAGTGCTCATTATTAACTAGAGGACACAAACAGAAGAGGGGGTGCTTTGTACTATATAGGACCCCAACTATGTGGCACTCTTGCAAAGGTGGGACCGTGGAGAGAGTGACACAGTCAGTGATTGGGAAAGAGGGGATAAAGGAAACACAGAGGATCCTTTTAGGGTAGTAGGACTATTCAGGACACATTGTAATGTACACATGACACAGGGCAAGTGTCATCCACTAGATAATACCAAGAGGGCCTTCTGAAATAAACGATCCACCTTTGCTGATATCACATTGGTATTGACTCTTCAACTGTAACAAATTCACTTCCGGGAGTAAGATGCTAGTGACGGGGTTGGGTAGTAGGAGGCGGGTCTGGTGGGACAGAAACCTGCCCTTACACAGAACCTTACACAGAAAACTGAATTTCTGTTTAGGACGTTTAACAAACCTAAGGCTCTTCTAAAATACAAAGGCTAACCTGAGATTAATAGCTGAGCTCTGAAGGGTAAGGCAGGCAGAGAAAAGTCGAAGGGGCAGGGGGGACAACAGAAAGCCTCTCAAACCAAACAAACAGAGCAGAGGAGGAAGAAGAGGAGAGAAAACCCAAGTGTACAAATTCGAAATATTTTCAAAATGAAACCTGAGGTTTAACATTGTTTGTCATTTTAATATTAGTCTGACATACACTTCCTGTTGGATGACAAGGAAATCTAGATTCTGCCATTTTTCTCTGTTAATAGTTATAATTCCAACTGTGAGCCGCTGCATCTCTATTAGAACCTGCCTCTGACATTCACCCAAAGCGAGTCTCAGTCCTTCACTCCCCATGAGATCTCTAGCACAACTTTTCAGTTAGTGGTAAAATCCGCTTTTCACTTCATTCCAGTTTCTCTCACACTCACGAAGATAAGTTGAGAGATTGTTATCATGAAACAACAAACAAGTAACAACTGCAACGTGAGTTTCCCTGAGCACATTGCCTGAACCCTGGCTGCAGTTTCTTGCTGGCTGCTGGCTGCTGTCTCTCCACTACTGAGCTGCTATCCATCCCAGTTTTCTTTGTTTGCAGGTACTTTCTGGCTTCTCTGGTGACTCGTTCTTTGCTAAGTGATCAGAAAGTGACCGCTTGGTCTCGCCTACTTGGTCTTTTCTTTCAAATATCATCAGCAACAGCTATGCTGTTCATGACTGTAGTAGGTGTCTGCTCTTTTAAGGAAGAATGGAACCCTACGTTTCTCCCTATGTCAGTCATGGCTGCAATCCGAGGGCAGAAAGTGCTGTGATTGAAAGAGAATAACTAGATGAACCAAATTTTATGTCTAGTGCTATCTATGTAAATCAGAAGCTAATAGACCCATTGACTAAATATTTACGTTGCTCCTAAATGATATGCATTTTCTCTCTCTCTCTCTCTCTCTCTCTCTCTCTCTCTCTCTCTCTCTCTCACTCTCTCTCTCTCCCTGAAAGTGTAAAAGGCAGGAGTTGTCATGGACTCTTGCTTTTGACTGTACCTATAACAATGTTACTGTTGGGGGTACCCTTTTCTGTGAGAGTGGACTTTGTCGTCATGAATGGTGTGGAATATTTGAGGAAGCTCATTTCATTCTGAACTTTAAAGCTTTTTTTTATTTTTTTTTTTACAAATTTGTGCCACATTGATCAATTCTGTGACATATTCTATCCATTATTGATCTTAAATATTGTTTTAAATGACGATTGTGCTCTAAGAATATTTCAATCTATGAACTTGACTCTAAGTGTCTTTTGTTTTCATTCATTCACTCAAATAACAATGCACACACACTCTAGGCTAGGTACAGAGGCAGGTCACCAATACCCAGTCTCTACTTTCAGTGACATCACCATATCATCAATATTCAGTTGATTATTGAATTCCTACTAAGTGATAGGGTACAAAGACTTGTAGAAATGAACTCCAGTATAATATAATAACTGTATCAATAGAATATTTGACACAATAATGAAATCATGGAGGGAGATGTGATGAACTTTACAGAGGTACAAATGAAAACAAGTGAGGTAAGTAGTTCAGGATATTAAAACAGACAAGACGGGAGGAAAAGGGTCTGGCAGAGAGCACGTATAGACATCGGTGGGTACATCAAGAAGATGTGGTATTCGGCCACACAAAAGGATGGAATTCTGACATTTGTAGCACACCAAGACAGTAAGCCATGTGCACAACCAGGCCCCACATGATCACTCAGATGCAGAATCTGAAAATGTCCATCTCACAGAGGTTGAGAGTAGAGTGGTGGTCCCACAGGCTGAGAAGAGTCAGGGAGGGGGCATGAAGGAAGGTTCAATTGTGACAACTGTGTTACAGTTAGACAGGAGCAAAAAGTTCGGGAATGCCATTAGAGAGCTCGGCCACTGCAGACTATGAAAACATATTGAACATTTCAAAAGCACTCCAGGAAAAGACTTTGAAAGTTTCCAACACAGAAATAACAGGTGTTTGAGGAAGACAGGTCGATTTAACTTAATTTGAACATTGCACAATATACCTCTGTACCAACATATCATATTACATATCTGTAATGTTTCATGTATAAATTTAAAATTCGATTCTGAGAAGTGCTCTGAGAGTCATATTACTTTCTGGATGACCATTTCAAACTATTATAAAGGAAGTAGCCTATATTTTCTAATAGAAGACAACTAACGACTACAACCATATATGTGTATGACATGCATTTACAAATAATCTACAGATCGCTGCAAATGTTTTCTGCAAGAGCCATCTGTAGAGTTCTTAAATTACTACTGTGCTGAGAGCAACTCAAAGTCCCATTGGAGCTTCAAGGCCCGTGTCCTTCTCCTAAGTTTGCTACGTCTAAGGACACCTGGAAGGCATCCTTCAACCTGCTACTAAGTTCCTCTGTTGTAGGGGTTAACAGAGTGGTCAGGGATTAAAAGCATTTAATGCAAGCCTTCTCCCAATCGCACCATAAGTTCTCTACTTTACTCTTTGTCCACAGCAAAATATGACACTTTTGGAAGCCTTATGGAATTTTTAAGTTTTTAAAATTGTTATCAGATTCTCTTAGATACAAAATGCAGATTGAAGATTTGGAACCACACTCTAAAATGAGTAGTTGATTGACCCTTGAGCAAGATAATTAATTCATCTCTTTAGGTCTGTTTCATTATCTTCAAAATAGCCCACTCAGGGCTATCGTGAGAAATTATGTTATATGATGTATCTAAAATTTCTCACAGAGCTGTAGATATGGTATGCTCTTAGAGCAAAGTGGACCCTTTCCTCAGTGCTGAAATCAAACCTAGAGACTCATGCCAGCTAGGCAAGCAGGCTTCCATTGAGATACGTCTTCAAACCATCCATATCACTCTTCCTCTCCTTCTTCCTCCTCTGCCTCCTTCCCCTCCAGTACGACCTGTTGCTCTTTCTCCTGCTCTCTTCCCAAGTGCCTTAATAATGCCACGGGGAGAAGACAAATTCTGTACAAATCCTCTAGCAAATCATCAGGTAAATGATTCTTACTCCACTTAGACACTCAGACAACTGTCCGTGGTAAGAATGACAACTTCCACAGGCGAAAGGTGAATTTGGTGTAAAATCGCTCAGGTCACAATCATTTTAAGTGAGGATTCAAATCCACTTCTATGTCTGAAGCATACTTATAGTTTCCAGGGCGTACCAGTTTTAAAAACTAAGTATTCTCTCTCACACCCATTAACCCATAAAACCTTGTTTGAATAGTAAGTCCAAATGTACTTTAGGTGTTGGCACATTCGTCTGTGTTTAATTTCTAGTCTGCTTATAGGCTTTTTTTTTGTTTTTTAAAAGAAACCAAGTACACATGTTACTTTTTGTTGGAAATCTAATGTACTAAAATACGTTTTAGATAATAACAAGCAATATAGAAATTATCGTAGAGTTTATTATTGACACGTCTGTGATGCCATAGGGACGCCAGGAGGTTGCGAGGAAGGGTCATAGGCCGGCTACCGCCTACTGCAAAATGCAGCAGCCCCAGAAAGACCTTTCCAAGTTATAGTTGGCTTTTGTCAGGCATCCGTTGTCAGAGCTGGCGCACGCTCTGAAATGCTTCATGAATTTGCATGCCATCTTTGTCGAGGCCACGCTAATCTCTGCACTATTTTAGCTGTAGTGTACATGCTGCCAAATCAAGCGCCACAGCAATATTTTTAACACAGCCAACTTGAGGGGCAAACAAAAACCTACCAATAGCTGCCCCTGGCTGGATCAATGGAGGCTAGTGCTATGAACACGGATCTTATTCTGGTTTGTGTGCTTATGTAGATGTGTCTGTGGATATGCGCACACATATTCCCTTCTCATTTCTGCCTTACAGTTTTGCAGGTAACATGAATATGGTAAAGAGTCTGTCTTATAGTCAGAACATACACAGTTGTGTTTACTGACGCCAAGGAACAATCTGTTGTTTGTCAGTGTCGTTCCCTTTTTCTGTTTGTTCTTTTTGTTTGTTTGTTTTGAGAAGTGGAAGAAAACCTGCTAGTCAATGACTTATTCTTTCTTACTGGTTCGTATTCAGAAGGTGAAAAAAATCTAAAATTTCAAGTATATCTTTAAAGCCCTAAGCTTCGGACAAGAGGAGGTGTCTAGTCTGACAGAACAGCAAATGAGGTGCTTTTGTGTTTTTAAACACCAAATTAATAACTAATGTATCCCTATATTTCAGTAAGCAGAAATTGAGTTTTAAAATTTATCAATATGATATTTTTAAAAAATATTTGCTCTTTGATAATTAAAACCTTTTCATGTGGCAAAGCATTTGTGAGTTAGATCAACACAGACCTTTCTTAAGTATGACAACAGCTCGCAGCAGGGCAAGCCATTAAGGTAGAGCCCTGTCTTCTCCTTGTCACCTAGATGTACTTTCCTTGGTAAGCAAAGACTTAAAGAGTTCTTTCACAAGGCTCAGTTTACTCTTCAGTTACATCAACTAGGGCCCTAAAACCTAAGCCTCATAAAAAATTATTAATAGAGGGGCCAGGCATATTATACCCCCTTAAGTGCAATGGTATTATCAGCTGCTTCATCCTTACACATTTCAGAAAATACACTGACATGGGAAAAATTCCACACATTTAACACTCCTCTGTTTCCCTGTTAAGGGTGCATGGCGAGCAGTAAAGATAAAGATTACTTTAATTAACTAATCACTGAGTCCCATAAAACTTAATTGAATATGTTATTTTCACTTCTGTATTTTCTCTTTCTCCAGTGGCTCTGGTCTTGCTACATGCGATTATTCTAAAGCTAATACTTCAATGAATAGGCAAAGATCTTGAGACATCCCCGTGCTCTCAAACTCCTCGAGCCATTTTAGTGTGATCTTTAGAGTTTGAAAAGGTGAATGTTTTACATTTCTGTACACTGACAAGATAAACACACAGGTAGACTAAGGGAATGTTACAGCAGCCTCGGCCATAGAGGTGAATGCAGAAGTAATGACTGTGGACAGATTTCACAAATTCTGAATTATTTTCCCTTCTTGGACTTTTACTGGCCTGCTCCCTAGGGCATCTGCTTATACCAAAGTTCCCTAATGCTCTTGGAGGAGACAATATAAAATAACCACTTAGTATCTAAGCCCCGTGCACAGCTGGCGTTTTCTCTCCTTTGATATCACGTAATTATGCTTATTTTTTAAATGGATTATAGTGAAGCTTTTAGAAGAAAAATCTAGCCATTCAATACAATTTGTTAGTGCTTTGCAGGAAAAAAAAAGTCTCTGTATGTAAATCAACAGAGCAAGGCAATCCATGAGGGTAGCATAATCCTTTTGAAGCTGTTCTTTAAGAGTCAGACCCAGTTACATTCCCAGCACCCACATCAGGTGGCTCAGAGCACTTGGATCTCGAGTGTCAGGCCATTGATGCCTCTGCCTTCCTTGGTCACTTGGCCACACACACACAAAGAGATACTAAAAACAATTTTTTTAAAAATGATTAAAATTTTCTTTCTAGTTTGATCAGTTAGCAAAGAATTCTGCTTCTAACTGTATGCTGATTCCTTCAAGGTAGAATGAAGGAACTGATTTACTGTATCATTTCCAAGTGTTATTTGGAAATTCTGAGTTGGAGTTTTCTTCTGTTGTTGATAGAGTTGAGACAAACTGTCTTTTAAATTAGCAACACTAGACACAGACACTGCTCTCTAATTTCTAGCTTAGTTTTTTTTTTTTTTGTTTGTTTCTTTTGTTGGTCCCTTTCCTGACTCATGACTTTCCTTCTATCTTTCTGTCTTTTACCATTTTTTCACATGTCACTCTTCATACATGTATCCACTCAAACTATTCATCATGTCAGCTGTCTATACAAACTTGAGTACTATATGTTCTTCAAAAATGTTTTTAAAAATATGTGTGTACATGTGTGTATGTGTGAGAGTGTGTGTGTGTGTGAGTTTATGTGTGTGAGTGTGTGTGTGTGTAAGTGTGTGTTTATGTGTGTGTGCGTGTGTGTGTGTGTGAGTGTGTGTAGGAGCATACAGAGGGCAGAGGGCAGAGGGCAGAGGGCAGAGGGCAGAGGGCAGAGGGCATGCGACCCACCAGAATTAGATTTGCAGATTGTGGTGAGCTGCAGGACATTGTGGCAGGACCCAAACCAGGAGTGTCTCTAAGAGTAGTAGGCACTCTTAATGACTAAGCAATTTGTCCAGTCCAATTAAAATATGTCTTACATCGAATGATTTTGTAAATCATGCCATACTAGGTGAGGATTTGTTCCCTTGCCGAGAATGTATTCCAAAGTAACGATCAAGAGGAACTGGGCTCCAGACACCATAGTGACAGAAATCAAGGCATGTCCAGGGATCTGCACTAGATGGACGTTTGTACCTGCTCCAGTTTCCTGATCAAGAGGAATAGCGAGATGTACAGCACCAAGCTCCATCATCTGAAAGCCTGCAACTCCTTTCCCTATGATAGGCCTATTCACAGTAAGACTGTGGGAGTGGAGACCGCAGCCCACCAGAAAGGAGTTGCGTTGGTCTGAAGTCTAGACCATGTCAGAGAAAACCAGTCATTTTTTTCGTGAGCATTGCCATCAATGAGAATGCCCGGGCAACACTCATCAATATTAGGCACATGACCTGTAAGAACTAGTAACGCTCTGATTAAAACGTGGTAGCCACCTGCACAGTCAAGGCAACTCCTGTGAAGCCTGTGATGGTAAAGAGGAAGCAGACTGGCCTCACCAAGAGCTCCACACCCCAGAAACAAGAGGGCCCCACTGACTTTTCTATTTTTTCAACCACCACCACCACCACCACCACCAACAACAACAACAAAAAAGAGAGAGAGAGAGAGAGAGAGAGAGAGAGAGAGAGAGAGAGAGAGAGAGAGAGAGAGAGAGAGAGAGAGAAAGAATTGGATTCTAAGTATTGTATGAAGTGTGGCGTCTGTGTGTGTGTGTCTGTGTGTGTGAGTGTGTGTGTGTGTGTGTGTGTGTGTGTGTCGATCTTGGTTGGAAAGAATCAGATATATTCAGTTTTTCTGCACTTACATATTTTGGGTGACATTAAGTTTTGCAGAGAGTAGTTTATATTAAAGGTCACCAGTTTTATGCTTCCAGTCTGTCCTGAAGCAAAGACTGCACTGCTTTGGATCTGACACTTTTGGCAGTCTCACTGAGGAGGGTTCTACGAGGAAAACACAGAGCAAAAATGATTCAAATGTAAAGTCAGATGGCTGTGATGTAAGGTGTGGTGCGATTCTGATTCTAAACCTCTTTTGATTCATGTTTTTAAAGGCAAAAAAGAAATGTTCCTTGTCCAAGATTCACAGAATAATTGAATTACTTTGCTTGGGAGATTTACTGTATGATGTAGTTGATAGAAATCAGATGTGTGACTCCATGTGGGTGGAGTGTTCATGGTATACATTTATCTAAACCTCAGGTTTTGAAGAATTAAAATGATGCACGCATGTGTACTTCCTCTAAGACTTACAGGGTTTCAGTCTTCATTTTACCCTAACTTTTTTTTTGGGGGGGGACTTAACTCATTTTTGCTATAGGTGCAGGAAAAACACCATATTTTTCTGACAAATACTATCACTAAAAATTAAGCTATGAAAAGGGCTGGGGAATTTTCCCAGCAGGCAAAGGTACTTGTAAGTACAAGCCAGAACAACGGAATCCAATTCCCAGAACTTACATTTAAAAAAGCTGGACACAGTGGCATGGCCCCGTGATGTCAGAGCCCCTACCAGAGGTGGGTACGTTGAGGATGGGAGGATTGGACAGATGCTTTAGGGAGAGAAAGCCTGGAATATGCAAAACAACAGGAGAGCGCCTGCCTGTGTAAGGCAGAGGAAAGAACGGACTCCTGAATGTATCCTTGGACCTTCATACTCGCACTTCAGGGTTGTGTTCCTGTTCTGTCTCTGTCTCTCTCTGTTTTGTGTCTCTTTCTCTGTCTCTCTGACTCATTTTAGTCTCTGTGTCTCTCGGTCATACAGGTGTGTGAGGCTGTAGGAGTTGTGGAGCTGTGGGGAATAGGCCTGGAGCAAGACTGGGGTTGAGGCATAGCCAAACCTTGGAAATCTTGTCCTGAGCTTGGCAGGAGTAGTATTACCCCCACGGGGCCTGAATATCCTGACGCACGTAGACCTGTGCCTCCATCTTTGTCCCACCAGAGGAAGTCATGCACCCTGATAGCCAGGTTAAGCTTCCTTTCCCCTTTTAAGGTCATGTCATGCAATACTTGACATGGAATTCCTCTTCATGCAAACCAGGCATTCCCAACACCTCAGCCCCGACCAATGGTATACACTCTCCCTGAAGACTCCTACCTGAAGGTTTAAAAAGCCTCTGTTCCCTTCAATTAGATGAGCTCCCTGAATCCGGTCTTCACAGATGTCTGTTTCTTTTTGTACTCACTCAGCACTATCATCCCTGGCCATTCTCATTTTCCCTCTCAGGCCACTGGTCTGATTGCAGGCCATCATGCCATTAAGGGAGGGGGTCTAGAGTGGGACCGATAGCTGGTAGCCAACATGGGACTCAAGAAGGCTGCACAACACACTAAAGGAAGGAGGAAGACGAACCATCCCCTACAGGGCCATTAATCAGCCTTGCCTCTCCACTGTGAGAACTGCCAGTCTGTCTTTTCCTTCTCTAAATTACTTCTGGGTTTATGCCATCACGGGGTATCAAACATGGCAAAGTGGCAATTGAAACCCTCTAGCCAGGTCTGGATGGATAACTTCTACCTCTTTTTCCCCCTTCAAACAAACAAACGGACGAAGACCCTCTCCTCCCCCCATGCGCCCCAAACAATGATGCAATGTCTAGTTAAAAAAGCTCTAGGAATGTTCCTTTCTGTCTGAGGTGCTTCTAACCTTTCTCCATCAGAAAAAAATACTAAGAAATCCCCTTACACACACACACACACACACTTACAGAAACCAGGAGGAGGAGATTGACAGTGATTTGAAATCAAAATGCAGGACAAAAGCATAAAGTTTTGTTGTTGTTGTTGTTGTTAAAATTGGAAATTTTAATACCATTTGAAATGAATCTGTATTCTCTGCATATGGGCAACCCTGGGAATGGAACTTTAAAATGCAACATCAAAAGTAATCATGAGAAAAATAAAAACTCCTTAAGGGATTTTAAGATTAAATAAAACCTGGTGTCGTAGCTCCATGGGCTCTGATAGGTCTCTTCACATTGCTACCTTTTACCAAACACGCAGAGTGCGAGTCTCAGATTTCAGCATCTTGACTTAGTGAAGGAAAATAATAGGCATGGTTTTATAAAACTTTCCTTACGCCATACTTTAAAAACCTTTACCAATTTTCATATTAAATGAATGTTTAATGTTTTCCCGAGCAGGCTTGGAACGGAAAAAGCACGTTCAAGGCCACAGCAGGCAGGGAGAAGGGAGAAGACCTCCCACCCTGACAAACCAGCATGGTCCCTGAAAATGTAGTCTTTGATGTGTCCGTGGCAGAATTTCAAAGAAACGTGAGGTGCACACAAAATGATGGCTGGCTGAACTTTCTAGAAGGTTTGTAAAACTGAGGAACTTATAGATCCAAGTCTAAGGGTGCAGTCTATAAATAGGAGAGTACCCAGAGGGCTGTGGCTAGAGTAAAGGGGCAGCTCATTCAAAAGGATGAGTCTTGTTGTCATTGCATGGAAGACTGTGCCACTGGTTTCACTGGTTTGCCTTAGAGAGGGGTTATTTCCAACACGATAAGCTGAGGGGCTGAGACAGTATGCCAGTCTAGTCCTCTGCAAACAGAAAGGACCTGAGATCTGATTCCCTGCACCACAAAAGTTGGTTACAGTGGTTATACCTATCATTCCTTCACCAAGCAGGAGGACAGGTGCACCCCAGGGATTTACTGGTCAGACAGCCCAGTTCAATCAGTCCAGGTTCAATGAGAGACCCTGTGCCAAAAATAGAGAGAGGACAACAGCCAACATTGCCTCTGTGCCTTCGTATTGACACCCAAGGGCCAGCACCCAAACATGTATATGTGCATGAATACATTAGCATGCCCCTAATACACAGAGAGACACATTGAGACTCTTGGTGGATTGTAAATAGAAAGTTGTATTCTGAAAATAGTTAAGGGAACAACTAAGGCTTTTAGAAACATTCAGGGTCTGCTGGGTGTTCTTTACAACTGAAAAGAAAAGTATAGGTAAAATCTGAAGCCAAGGAAGCGAGAAGACTTCAGGTTTCATGGATAAAAGCTAGCATTTAAGTATTAAAGGAAGTGGCAATAGTTGCAAAAAGCTTTGTTTACTTTCTAATGGGAGACTTGGAGGCCCATACATTCAGCACAGTAGCCTTTGTGGAGAAATGAAAATATGTGTCAGTGGTTCAGCCTACACAGCAAATTAAACACGTGGGAGTAAATGCTATTATGCAAGACCCTGGCATTTAGGGGGAAGAGCAAAGAAGAAGTGCATTCTGGGAAATTGCCTCTGCCAAAGAAAGCCAGTGTAATATTGAGGATGTGATGGGCTAGAGAGACCAAAAGTAAACAAAGTTTTCGTTCAGGGAGCTGAGAAAAATAAAGATCATTATTGTCGTCCATGTCTACTGGACGTTCTAAGTGGTTTTCCAGCTGGTGCTTTACACTTGCACGGATCTAAGAACGGAACAGACACTTGCCAGAGACAATGGGATAGATGATGATAGGCAGGAAGTGACCAGAGAAAGAAGACAAGAGTGTGTTCCCCTATCAGTGTATCTACAGGGTAGCAAAAAGGATGATAGTATATATAAAGTGCTCCTGACTGTCTGATATACCAGGGTGGTCAAGAAATGCTAAATATCATGATCACCACCACTATTACTGTTTGGAGAGAGCGGGTGCCAGAAATGCTTTCTTTGCCAGAATTACCAACACACCCTCCTTGAAAGTCTTACTACTGTGTGTCAACCCACTTCGGTTTTACTTATATCCCATGTACTGCATGGGTTATTTTTGTGTCAGACTTATCAATAACTTCTTTATTCTAAAAATCAGTGGGCAACAGCCAAACTTCAAAGAGAGAGAGAGAGAGAGAGAGAGAGAGAGAGAGAGAGAGAGAGAGAGAGAGAGAGAGAGATCTTGGAACACACAGTGGGATGTTCCATCAAATCCCTCTCCTCAAAGCTCAGGGAAGCTGAAGAAGAGAAGACAGAAAAGGCTGTAAGAGCCAGAGTGTTGGAAGAAACAGAACAAGGTCCTCTAAATCAGTTGTGCAAGGACCACCGAGTGTCTCTCTACCTGATCCTCTGCATATAATAGTGTTTAGTATTTTTATGGGACTACTGAACATATGAATGAGTGTGTTTCTGATTCCTATGCCTTCTCTTGGGATGCCTTTCCTTCCGTTAGTTTGCCTTGTCTGACTTTACTGTGATGGTAGTTATTTTATCTTATTGTGTTTTATCATTGAGTCTGGCTGTTATGTCTTAGAAGTCTGCTCTTTTTTAATGACAGACAGAAGATCTGGATGGGGGGAGAGGTGGGTAAGAACTGGGTGGAGTAAAGGGAAGGGAAACTGTACTTAGAATATATTGTATTAGAAAATAATGCATTTTTAATAAAAGAAAAGTTCTTTGGGTAATTTTGAGTTTATACCCAACCTGGCTACTGAATTCCTTCCCATCACTGATCAATTCTATTTGGGGGAGGCTCATCCCCCTTTGACTTTCTGTAAACCCTACTTTCACATTTACCTCAAGCTTGTAGTCACTTCTAGGTTTCTACAACCTACCGGATGTGAAAATCAAGGGAGCTTAAGCAAGGGAGCTCTAAGATGCTCCTACGACTATATTTTCAGGAGCACAGAAAAAATATAAGTAATTTTTTACATGCCAGACTCTATTTATTTCCTTTCAGCAGTGGTGGAGACAGTGTGGGTGCTGATCAAGTGTTCTACCCTTGAGCTACAGATCTGTAGCCCCACAAGTGACTTCAGAAACACATTCTGTGTTCATAGAAGAGTATAGTCTCTTTTTCCAACCAAGACGAAATACATTTTTCATAAAATAAAATAAGATATAATTTTTAGCAGTAAATAAAAATGAAAGTATTACCTTGAGCAGGCAGACAGATGGTATTTTCTTGAGTTTTTATTTTTAAATGTGACCACACTTCTCGAGGGAGTTGGAGGAAATGATGAGGTTGCAAAATCAAATGAAAAGCCTGTGGGCTTGACTTTAGCAGCAGAGGGAGCCTATTGTTGTGACCAACCTTCAGGAATAACTTTGTAAGCTGTACAACACTTTTATAGCTTATATGTTTTAATTGTGCCCTGATGATCACTTTTCTTCATATTATTTATTTCAGAATTCTAATTGGAAAATGAATTACCATGTGTTTTCAAAATAGTGCTTAACATTAAGAAAATATAACAAGTTTCACAAGCAAAATACTTTTTTCCAACCAGGAGATCCATGTATCCCCTCTATGGCCCTCATCTCTACCTAAAGTCTCTGGGTCTATGGCTTGTAGTTTGGTTTACTTAATGGCTAATGTCCATTTATATGTGAATATATACCATATTTGTCTTTCTGCATCTAGGTTACCTCACTCAGGATATTTTCTAGTTCCATCATTGGCCTGATGTGTAACACTCCATTGTATAAATGTACCACATTTTCTTTATCCATTCTTCTGATAAGGGATATCTAAGTTTACAATATCTGGTTATAATGGATTTTGCCAGTGGACTGGGGACAGGTCGGGATGGAAGTGGAGGTATCAGATAGGGGACAGATGGGATGAAGGGAGAGGGTATACGGAGAGACAAATGGAATTGGAGGGTTTGTGGGAGTAGGGTGCAAACCTGGTGGTGGAAATTTCCTGGGAGGCCTGAGGGTGATCCTAGTGAGGACTTCTAGTCATGGGGGTAATGGAGTCTAATTGGCCCTTCTCTTGTAACTAGGCAAGGCTTCCAATCACAGTACTGAGTTGCGTTTGGTTGAGTTTTTGGCTGGGGAGGCACTGTGGAGGTCTCTAATTTATGATGATACTAGGGTAGAGACTCTCCCTCTTGAAACTGACAACAGGGACCCATTGCTGAGGATAAAATCCACACAGCTCATTGAATACAGAGAGGTTGAGCTGGCGCCTGCGACGAACACTCGCCCCTACATTGCAGTAGTCTCTTTGATTTGGGAAGGTACTCTGTAGGCTACTGAAACAGAAATGTGGACACTAAGTCAACCACAAAACTTTCGACCTATGATCTGTTCTGCCTGCAAGATGTACTGGAGCACTGGTGGCACAGAACTTCTGTGAGTGGTCAACCAATGTCTGATTTAACTTGAGGCCCACTACAGAGAGGGAGCCCATGCCCTATACTGCCTAGATGTCTAGGAACCAGAGACTGGATAGCCCATAGACTTAGAACAGATCCACAGAATCAACTAACCAGGGCTCATATGGGCTCACAGAGACCGAAGCAGCAAGCACAGGACCTTCATGGGTCCGCGATGGTTCCTTTGCATATATGTAGTGGCTGTCAGCTTGGTGTTTTGGTGAGACTCCTAGCAGTGGGAGTGGATGTGTCTTTATCTTGTTTGTCAGCTCTTGGGAAACTGTCCCTCCTGTTATGTTGCCTTGTCCAGCCTCATTATTAGGGCTTTTGCCTTGTCTTATTATATCTTGTTTTGTCCTGTTTGGTTGTTGTTTCATGGAGGCCTGCCCTCCATGGATCAGGGAGCTAGGAGTGGAATGAGGGAAACTGTGGCTGAGATGAATTGGATGAGAGAATCTATTTTCAATTTCAAAAAATAAAGAAAGAAAGAAAGAAGAAAGAGAGAAAGAAAGAAAGAGAGAAAAGTTCAGTGTCTTCAGTGTTAATTCAATACAATTCAACAGATTTATTCTTCCTATGCGTATAGATGGTACTGTTTTGCTAACCTATTTTTCTTGGCAATAGCAGGTATCTGCAGGTTGGTCACTAGAAGTTCTCAGAAATTAGGGCAGGCTTCATAGAATGTAAATCTTAATGTGTAGACCCCAGAAGGACAGGATAATGACAGGCACATGAGGACTGTGTCATATTCCTGACCTCAGCAAATGCATCTCTTAATCCCTTAAACAATGTACCCATGGACGTAACAGTGTTTATAATCCTTGGGCTATTCTCAATGGAAGTTGCTGACACAAACAGTTCTGGGATGCTTTATGGCCCAGATGAAGAGTAATTAAGGAAAGATGTACAACAGCAGAGAAAAAAACTCGTAGGTTACTATGTGCAAATATAGGAAGGTGTCTTCCAAAGTACCAGGTCCTGAGAAATTAAGACACTTTTCCTCCAAGAGAGCAAATAATTTTCACAAAAGTGTCCTAAATGCAGGCAGAAAATGAAATATATGCTGTTTCTTGGTTATAATTTTCTCACTTAACTTTCAGAGCTAAAAATGTCACCCATTAGCCGTTAGCATGCAGTCAGACCTGCAAACCACTCAGTGCACTCATTCGCAATAGGCGTTACTTTAGCGGCTCACCTCTTGAGCAGCCTGCTGCCCACCCTTTCTTTGCTCTAACTTAGCCTACGCACTTTGGCCCTGAAATTAGCCTTAGACCGAAGATTCAGTTTAAATAGGTGGACTTGGATCACCAACTATTCACATGGTTCAGTCTTAGTGATTGGATTAATTTCTAAATATTTTCCTTGACCCATGTGTCTCCACCACTCACGCTGCACAAATCCTCCATCCCATTCCAGAGGTTTGCACCCCTGTGCCTTGACCTATCTCAAACCCCTTTCTCTGTAGTCATTGCATAACTTCTTCGTCATAGCTAAAGGAACAGCGTTCCTGACCTGCTGTTTAATCAGCCCTCCCTGTGAATATCATTTCTGCTCTGAGGGTGCCACTGTATTTTACTGGACCTCAACCATTGATTTTAGTTCCTTTGAAAGAAGACAGATACTGTGTTACATTCAACTTTGTATATGACTGTGAGCATAAACTGGGAATTTAGGAGCTGCTTTAAACATTGTGCATGTATGTGTGCGTGTGTGCATGAACACACACACTTCCATGTGCCTAGGGTAATTAAACTATTTTGATTATGTCATAGATAAAGAGACTTACAAATACTTAAAGCAGGTGGAGACCATTATAAAGAAGCGCTAGAAGAAGTTTTCTCTTTACCATTTGTTCTGCAAGGTTTCACTGGGCTGTGATTGATGCTTTGGGGAAGTCTGGCTGGGGAAAGGCCCGGGTAGGAAAATAGCTAGTATTTACCACTGCCATTCTATGTGGTTGGTGGCCAGAGTGCTAAGTGTCTTACAGGGATCCAACAGACACAATGACCTGAAGCATAACCAAGATCATGCTGTAGGACTGTGGTAGCGTGTTGGCTTTACAAAGGGACTTGCCAGAGTGAGGACAGGAGCAGAAATCCAGGTGTCTGTCACGTATTACATTTTGCCCTGTACCCTAGGATTGAAGGGAAGTCTTTTTTCTTCTTGCAAACATGTTTACAGGTAGTGAAATTAAAAACATCTGCTCAGTCAATATACTGTGTCAGTCAACTTTCCATTTCTGGAATCAACTTGTAAAGTGGAAAGGGTGTTTTGGTTCATTGTTTCATACATTCTAGTACATAAATGACTGATGCTTCTGGGTATGGCAAATATATCATGACAAGGGAAATGGTTCACCTTGTATCTGGAAGCAAAAGAGAGACAAGAGAAAGGAAGGGCATGGGTCCCAGTATTATTCTCTTCAATGGCATAGTCCCAATGAACAGTCCTCTCTCTCTCTCTCTCTCTCTCTCTCTCTCTCTCTCTCTCTCTCTCTCTCTCTCTGTATGTGTGTGTGTGTGTGTGTGTGTGTGTGTGTGTGACGGGCACGCCTCCGCCTCCCCAGAACTCTAGTATCTCCCAGCTACACAGAAAGGAATTTTGTCAAGGTCTTCAGAAAATGAGCTGGCCATGATGAGAAGCAGGCCTAGCGCCAGTCCCAGCATTTGCATACTTGAACACTGTGGTGCACTGACTCACATGTAGCGAGGTGTGCTCGTGCTAGTTCCTACCCACTGAGTTCACAAGTATGCCTAATCCTCACAATGACCCTGTGGAATCAGACCCCTTTAGGACACAGCAATGCCTCAAGCCTCTGTAATCCAGAGATAAGGGTTGTTGTAGGCATGGCTGCTCCCCTGGTAGAATGAAGCCGAAGTCTCTCACTGATCAGAACTAATTGGCTAATTGATATGCTTCAGACATCTTACCAAGCAAAAGATGGTTTAATTAAAACAAAATATTAACCATAGCAGTGGGAGTTAAAGTACTCAGAGATGAGAAAAGAAGAGTCAGAACTAAAAGGAGCAGCTTCCCTTCTAAGCAACTCTAACAATATATTTATGGTATGTTGCAACCAGTAGGGCGACTGGCCAGCTAAAGCACAGAGTTGAGTCTGCAAACGTTGACTACAGTTTAGGACATGATAAAATCAACACACCAAATTAGATGGGGGAGGATGACCTACTCGTCAATGGTATAGAGACAAGCTGGACACCAGGGAGAATAGTTGTGTTTACAGTTATGTTTGACATGACCGATAGAGTAAAATAATCAGTATAATAAAAATATTAGGGGTTGGGGATTTAGCTCAGTGGTACAACGCTTGCCTAGCAAGCTGAGGCCTGGGCCTCAGCTCCGAAAAAAATGATAAAAATATTAATTTTGCTTGAGACTGAGCTTAACTCTTTAGCCCAGGCTAGCCTCAAAGTCATGGTGATATGTCAAACTTAGCTTCCCCAGTATTCTAATTCCCCACAACTGGCTACATTCTAATGAAATTTTTATGACAGAATGAGTAGTGGAAACAAATTAATAGGCAAAGCAAAAAATGATCTTACAGAGAACTTTAAGCAATTACTTTAAAACAATTTGTGCAGGCTATTGTCTTTTTGTTCATTTGTAGTTAGTCTCTTCCTATCCCCATCTTATATTATTAGAGAATATATAAGAAACCAATAAATGTGAGTGTTGGTGGGGAAGTAGAAGAGGGCTAGAAGTCAGAAATATTTTCACTTTTCATCCATTCTGGGCCATGTAATACATGACTTATTCCAATGATCATGCTAGAAAGTCAAAACAATAATAATAAGAAAATGTTCTCACTTGATGCCCAAAGTTCCCTCGGTGCAGCTTTGGGGTTGGTTTACTAAACTTAAAGAGACACATTTTCTCATTTTATGAGGAAGATTATAATGGGTCTTATTCTTTTATAAGGCTTAAATAAGGTAATGTATGGAAAGTTTTTACTATACAACTTATAGATAACAGGAGAATTCTTTTCCGTAATCTTTTCCTTGGAGATGGAATTCAGAGTGTGGGAATTTGAGGAATAGAATCGAATACATTCAAGTTACTACATTAGAGACTACATTACATTAAGTTCACATTCTTGGTATTATACATGTCTGTTGATGTTTACAATTTAAATGATATACATATCTCTATACTGTATTCACACATATTATATATATAGTCTGCTGTCTACCTGTTATTCTGCCTTTTATACAGAATTCATATACATTCTGCCTTTTATACAAAATATTTCACAATGCCTGTTTCAAGCCACTGAAAAATCCTTTCAATTATATTGCACTATCAGAATTAAAATGCTACATTTTTAGCCCAAAGGGTTATCTTAGGTCATAATTTCCTCCTAATTGAGTTATGTATTGGATTGTGTTTTTCACAGCAAAGATGAATATGGATATACATAATTGTTGCTTGCCAGAACAACTGGTAAATTAAGAGCAAAGGATGAAGTTCTTGGCTGTTGCTTTTTGTGACACACTTGATGTACAGGGCACTGCTACATGTGTCTAATAAATCTGATTGAAGCAGGAGTCAGGCAAAGGTGACACAGTGAAGCTTAATAGTAGCAAAATTCCACGGCGGTTAAGGTAATGGTAAATAGTTACAAGGGGACAATTTCAAGAACCACGTTTAGCTTTGGACCATCATGATTTAATACATTATTACAATGCCTGCATAATCTTCTTAGTTCAAATAAGTCAAGGCTAAATAATAATACAATAGCAAGTAAACACTTGCTCTAAACTGTGAGTAAAGTATAGATTTTCAGGGAAGAAGTTAAGATTTATATATATATATATGTGTGTGTGTGTATATATAGTTATTTATATATAAAACAAATTATGTATTCTCTCTAAAATCAGGGCACATAATTTATTAATTTTTACATAAAACTAAAATTATTTGAAGGCCTAAACTAGGAACCACTGGGAATGTAGACAAAATGAGAAAAAAAAAAGAATTGCATATAAACATTTTTAATATTTGTATATAATTCATGTGTCTTCCTAATCGCTAGACAGCAGAAGCTGAGGTGTTGAAACCAATGTCTTTGCACACGAAGAACTGAGAGGCGAGCCATCAAACCCTCCACTGAACTATCTGACTGAAGAAAACAGTCCAGAGCCAGCATGATACTGATGGTACTTCCCCAATTTCCTGGGATTGGCTGTGGGGTGAAAGACCGGTTGTACCACAGGAAGACTCCCAGGCTCAGACCTTAGAGATCACAGGACTTTGTTTGGAGAGAAATTCACCTTGAGTCTCCTAATTAATCTTTGTTAGGAAGCTATCTTGGATAGCCAGCGTGGGGCCTATTAGCTGGACTCCTGTGAGAGAAAACCGCTCTACTCTGGACTTTCTTCTGAAGTGGGTACCAGGTGTTCCCATTTAGACTCTCTGTAGAACAGTGGATATCTGCTACCCTAAACACTCCTAATGCCTGGTCTCCTTATTCTCATAGTAGTTTTACTGCTTTTGCATATGTGTTTTCTTACGCCCATCCACTCCCTGGTGAAGTGCTTTAAAACCAAGGAGGAGTTAGTAAGTGCTGCTCGAGTTTGGATCTGGTATCTCCTTCAAAGGTCCATGATTTAAATGTTTGGTTCTCAGTGTGATGCTTTGAATAGGTGTGGTCCTATTAGGAGGTGTTGCATTTTTGGAGTAGGCGTGGCCTTGTTGGAGGAAGTGTGTCACTGTGGAGGTGGCCTTTGACACCCTTCCCCTAGCTGCCAAGAAGTCAGTCTTCTCCTGTTAGCCTTTGGAACAAGACATAGAACTCTCAGCTCCTTCAGCGCCATCCCTGCCCTGTTTCCCACTATGATGATAACAGACTGAATCTCAGAACCTGTAAGTCAGCCCCAATTAACTGCTGTTCTTCATAAGACTTGCCTTGGTCATGGTATTTCTACTAAGATACTCAGGGTTTTGTTTTTTGTTTTTTTTTTTTCTGTTGGAAAATAGTAAAATCACAATGAGACTGAGGATAGTGAGGGGACATAGGGCGTTGGAGGAGCATCCTGGAAGGACTGTGCCTCTTAGTCTCTTCTGCTTCCTTTTTATTCATTGTTCGCTGACTGCCATGAAGTGAGAAACTTCGTTTGCCGTGAGCAACCATTGTATGGCCTCATCACAGACTGTGACTCTTAAGAATGTGAATCAAACTAAAGCATTCTTCCTTCGAGGTTGGTTATCTTGGGTGTTCTATTACAGTAATGTGTCTATGTAGACAATGCAAATCTATTTACTCAGAATTCATTAATCTTTGCCTTACGCTCTCTGGATGCTTTGTTGGCATTGGTCTGTGCATCTGCACAGAAGGAGATCAAAATAGATGATTTGCTCATCGTGGTACTGGAAAGTCAACATGATCACCCTCCCCACCAATCCTTTTATGTTAAATCTCTTGCGTTGTGCCTAGCACAATGCAGATAATGTATTGTGAACCAAATAGGAAATGAATTCAAAATGAACTTAAAACACAGTGTTACTGTTTGCGATGATTGACGATGGTTATTAGCTTGACAGGATTAAAAACCACCAAAGAGGCAAGTCTCTGGGCAGACTTGGGAGCCATTAACTTGATTAGGTTAGGGTCTGGGCTTGCTTGTGAGGCATTCTTTAGATAAGATCAATTGATGCAGGAAGACCCTCTTTAACTGAGGGCAGCACATTTCCAAGGGCTACGGTCCTTGACTGAATAGGAGGGAGAAAGCAAACTGAATGACAGCATTGCTTGCCCTCCTCTTCCTAGCTGAGGATGCAATGTGAAAACGCAGTACAAATGCCTACTGTCATGATTCTTATCTTACTGGCCTGTACCCTTGGCCTGTGAGCCCAAATCGACCTTTCCCTCTGTACGTTGTTTGCTCTCTTATCACAGCAATTAGGAGAGCGAGTCCAGTATCTCTAGAAATAGTGTCTTACATTTGAACCCTGGGCTCTATGCTATCTCTGTACATTTGAGCCCTGGCCTCTAACTGCAATGGGATTTTGTCAATTACATGTAGACTGCGGGGTGAAGAACATGAACAATGTTCAACTGCTGAAAAGTTTTGCAGGATATTTGATCATACCGTGAAGCCCAAGATTCTGTTACTTACTAAAAAAAGAGCCTGTTTCTAGGTGTGGTATGGCTAGCCCTAAGCGCGCATCTTTAATCTCTCTGGCTGGAATACAGACACATCCTAAGTACACACGTTTAGTCCCAAGCAATGAAGATAAAGTTACTTGGAGAAGAAAGCGCCCATGTGTGAAAGTGATGTCTAATTGAGTGACAGACAGAAAAAGATTTGACAGAAAGAGGAAAGGGAAGCTACTTGAGGGGCCTTGCGGAGGAAGGAGGCAGTTTTAACTGGGAGAGTTTTACAGAGACAGGTCGACGAAAGAACAAACTAGGCACAGGTGAAGACAGAATGAGCTAGGGAATGAGGAGGAGCATGAAGATCTGAACAAATTGCTAGAGTTAGTTTGAGCCTTGCAGAGCAATTCATGAGAGGCCGAGAGAAGCCAGATTAAATCAGTCAGCTGAGAGAGGAGTTGGAGCCAAAACAGCTGGGTTGAATCAGCCAGCTAGAGTTCAGAAAGAACTGGAAAGGGTGAGCTTATTCAGCAGCAAGTCTCAGAGGCTGAAAACATTCGAGGCCCAATTAAGACTGTACAGAGGCAGGAAGTTCTCAGGACTAGGGCTAGGTTAGCAGAGGCACTAAGCAAGCCTCCAGACAACAATTATATTAGGCTAATAAAAGACACGCACACAAAAAGTTAGCTAAAACACACTAATACTCATTAATATATTGTTCCTCCTATATTTAATGGTATAGCTTGACTATTTATAGAAAGGTTTTTAAAGTAGGCTTCATTTCTTTCTTCTTAATGAGATTAAGTTGAGAAACATACTTCGTGTTTCCCTTTAAGTGTTGCCTCTGATGCACTGGAACTAGTAATCTCGTTTATTTTACATGCACAGAGTTCAAAAATATAAGAAATCTATTTTGAGGATGTTTTAAAGCATACATGGGCTTGGCAAGCAATTTCGATTCTCTCTGCACTTAAACAGAACTCGGAGAAGAATTAACAATTTGCTTACTAATTATAGGTATAAACTTTGGAATGGAAAGAAAATTCCACTCTTTTGGGTGAGCACAGAGACTGTTTTACAAAGATGGTCTAAGTTAAACCTGAAGTTATGGCTCCTGTGTGTTAGGGTATTTTCCTCTAAGTTTTGTTTTACCGTCACACGTAGGTTGCCCAAGTAAATTCACATAAACTATATATTAATACATTCTTAAGGTGGGCCTTTAGTGGCAACCATAAATTTTAATAGGGTATCCAAATTTCTTTGCAATGTTACATGCATCTTGTTCTTGCCTCAGAATGGGTCACATATAATGTTTCTCCATCACCCCGTGCTCAGACTGAGCGAGGCTTCTGATCACATGCTCTGTGACTGAACCATTCTTTTAGAAGTAAATTAGACTGACCAACCTTACTGCATTGAGAAGTGTGGTCCTCCTGCTGTTCTTTTACAAAAGGGAGAATAGCGGTATTTCAGCATGACAATCAAAGACCATTTACAAGGAAGGGGAAATAAAAAAAAGTCTATATAAATGTAGCTACATTTTATTAGATTTTGTTTTGTATCTTCTTTCATAAAAGAATTGACTGATCACAGATTCTCATCTCTGCAAAATGGGGGGAAATGACATCAAGTGTCTCACCAGGGGATAAAGGAATTATATAATAATTCCTTAAAATACAGTCACTAATATTAAAAATAATAAAATTAGCCACAAAGTAGAGGACAGGACCATACTGAAATTAAGTCTGAGTTTTATTTCATTGTTTTTACAAGATTTTTATTGATTATTTGGGAATTCACACCATGAACCTTTTTCTAGTCCTCCTAGATCTGTCTCGCCAACATGTGACAACCACCCCCCCCCAAAAAAAAAAAAAAAGGAAAAAGGAATCGAGCAAGCCAACAAACAGAAAATAAAACAAAACAAAAACACTAATAAATCCAATTTGTGCCACCCATATACTTAATGGGGCATGGTCAAACTCCTGGTGGCCAGCCTCTTAAAGAAAACTGAGTCCTTCCTTCCCCATGTTCTCTTGCCAGAAGCCTTTAATTGTAGAGGCCTAGACTTTAGCATCCATATCACAATTTCAAAGCGCTCTCTTTGGTGGCTTTCTGTCTAGCCTCCTATTTATTTATTTGTTGGGAGATGGGGTGGAGTTGGGGTACGGGTTGTCACGGAAGCCTTTTGTGTCCCTCTTTCTCAGTTATGAGTCTGTAGTTATCAGCAGCATGGCAAAAGTAGCTTCTTTGCCCTTTTAGTCAGGAGGAGTACAGACCATGGACTTCCACATGGTTTCTGGAGACAGCATGGACCATGGCATCCACATGGACCTCCGTCTCTGGTGGTAGTACAGACCTCGGACACCAATGCAGACCCCAGCTATGGTAGGTAGGCCCACAGAGCCAGACATGGCCCTCGGTGGCAGCTGACCTGGATATCACTATGGCCTCAGGTGGCAGCACAGACCACTCACATCAGTAAGCCCCCTGTGGCAGCAGGACCTGGACATCAGTATTGCTTCAGGCAATGGCCCAGATCAAGGACATCCCTATGTGCTTTGGTGGTACCTTAGGCCAGTGACATCAACACAGCTCCCTGCTGCTGTAGGACCACCGACATCCAAATGGGCCTTGGGCTTCAACACAACCTTGTGTAGAGGAATGGTGTAGACCTCATGGGCAGCATGGGCCATAGAGGTCTCTCAAGGAAGTCCAATCCAGAAAATAACCCATTCTTCATCTTGGACATCCTGTTGTTGCCCAGAACCAGGGCAATTGTATTCGGGGCCAAGTCAGAGTCAAAGCTCCTGGCTGCTGCATTCCCTGTAGACCCTACTCAGTAGCAACACATTCCCTTGTCTACCACAGTCTTTCCCACATCTATTGCTGCTAGAGTCTCCGGCTCCACCTCTCTCTACTGCTCACTCACGGCACGATTCTTCCTCCTTCCCACCTCTCCAACAAATACTCGTTTTTCGTAGTGACAACGGAAACTGCATGTGTCATGCAACACACACAAACATTTTGTTTTTCATTCATTGCAAGGAGTCCTTGGTCTGCTTCAAGGTTTCTGGCTTCCGAAGTACCATAAAGATTGGGCCTTTGCTGAGACTTGGCATCCTTCTGTCGCCAGAGTCATGGCGATCCTGCAGCTCTGGTTCTGCAGGAATGCCTCCCTCACGAGCTCCAGCATCTCACAGTAGGGTGGATATTCAGGTAGAAAGCTTTGGCCAGGCAGGGCCCAGCCTGAAGTTTATTTAACAAGTCATATTTCTAAAAATCCTTGAAAGTCTTTCCTTCCATGTTGGCATTTGAGAAAAGAATTCGAGAAATGAAACAATCTACCTTGCTTAGGAGTTCCTTATGGAGGAAGCTCACACAGCCAGGTGCTCAGCAAATGGCAGAAGGGCCTGAAGCCACACTATGTCCACTGATAGTACCTTTCGGGAGGCCAGAGTTGTCTGGGCAGCCTGAAGTTACTCCAGCAACTAGCTCTGAAAGTGATTAACCTTTCCATCCTTTGAGATGGGCATCACCAACTGTGTTGGCTGAATCAATTTGCTCTTATTTCAGTTCCTCAGTCTGCATCAGCGTCTTCCAACTGCCACAGTTTGAACAGCTAAAGGTCATCTCTTTGCTCAGTTTGCCTATGAATTCCTTGGTCATTTTCCGTTCAACATGGTGACATTCTCTTACTACAAGGCAACACTTTTCAAGAGAACACAGATAATAAGGACTGTGTCACCTAGGAACAGCCGATGGCATTTACCAAATCTAAAGGGGGCAGTTTAGTTGCTCTATACCAATGAAGGAGACAATGGATACAGTTTTATTCATGTTCTGTATTTTTTAATTTAATTGAAAAAATTATTCATGTGTATGCATTGTACGTCCATGTATTTCTATGTGCCGTGAGTATAGTGCCCATGGAGGCTGGAGAGCTTCAGAAATCCAGGAACTGGAGCTTGAGACATCTGATAGGGAGTGCTGAGGACCAACTCCTAGTCCTCTGCAAGAGCAATAAGTGCTCTAACTGTGGAACAACCTCTTCGGCCCCTTATTATTTTCACTTTTGATTTAAAAGAATACATTGTTTCATGCATAGCAATTCAATTTACATATTAAATGTCCTATAGTAGAATGATTTGATACAGTTTTAGATAGAAGGAAAATGGGAAAGAAAATGGACAACCTTTTAATAAGAAAAATATAAGGGCTATTTATTACCCAGAAGCCTGTGAAATATTCAATAAATTTAAGGCAGTATTTTATTCCTCTGGGCCACTGTTTAGAGAACACTGTTTCGGTATGACGTGTCTGAATGATGCTAGCAAAAGGTATCCACAACACTATTTAGTGTGATATTGAAATCAGGGAATGCACTGTCCCTATTAGAAAGCTGAATTTTGGGGTCTACCAAGTAAAATCATGACACGTCAAGATACATGTTCATTTCTGTTCCTCTTAGGTCATCATTTTGCCCCAAGCTCCCTCGGTATCTTAGAGGCAACACCATGTTCTCTGTATGCCCTAAGTTGATGGACAGACTTTTAAAACTTGATTCTTAAGGAAGTTCCAAGAGTGCTGCTACCTGAACAGTGTGTGTGTGTGTGTGTGTGTGATATGTGTGTGTGTGTGTGTGTGTGTGTGTGTGTGTGTAATGGCAACAAATCACTTTGTAATCACTGAGAAATAAACAAAACAATACTAGAAGAGAATACTGCCTCCAAGAAAGAAATAGAATAGAAATATGTACCAACACACAAGTCTTAAACATAACTACAAACCAGAGTTTTAGGTTGAATTTGGAAAGAAAAGTGAAGAATAATTACATTATTGTTAACAGTGGAAGGAGCTAACCAACTGAGATACTTCTTAGATGATATATTTCAGAAAGCCTAAGACATGGTTTCTTCTATGAATGATTTCATATAGGAAAAGAGATTGAGGAGTAGAAAATAAGTACATGAGTCATTGTTCAGTAATGAGGACAGGTTTTATGCTTCAGAAGAGACTCGGTGTGTAACAAATGCAGACCTGCTTGAAGTAGGAGTTGCAGATAGAGTGGTCTAAACTTGCCCGGGATTAATATCATAAGAGAAATAAAATGGAACGTAAGAAGTGGGTGTAGCACTTTGTATTTCTAATGGGAGAAAATTTAAGGGTTAAAATAAAAAATGAATCAGGAGCTTTTCCTGGAGCTCCTGTGTGTTAATGGCAGAGGGGTCAGGAGACCTGTCACCCACCATGGAATGTGACCCCATGGAACATTTGGAAGTGATTCTTAGTAAAAGCAGCCTGTAGAATTGGGTTTCCTTTCAGCTCTTTGATTGACTTCTCTGAATGCTCTGGTTCCTGTGGACTTGTCTTTACTTCCCCTTATGTGGCGGACAATAGTGATTCCCTCTAGCGTTGCTAAGTCTGTATCACTTTGGAGAGGGTAGTAAGGGTTACGTCTTCTCATTTATACTCTCTCTAAAGGTGGCATTCATCAGTGTCAAGATATGGGTAAACAGCATTATCATACTGATTGGATCTAAAATCACTATGGAAACACATTTCTGGCTGTTTAAAGGAGCTTTCAAATAGGTTTGTCTGGGTTGGGGGAGATGTGTCTTGAATGCAGTTAGCACTGACTTATGGCCTGGGTCCTACAAGGAAACAGTGAGCCAGGCACCAGCATTCCTCTCTCGGCTTCCTGACTGCAGTTGTAATGTGATCAACTTTGTCCTTCTCCACCTGCCCTGTCTCTTCCCCACCATGATGGATACTGTGGGCCAAAATAAACCTCTCCTTCTGTGAAAAGTTTTGGCTAAGAGCGTTGTCACATCAATGAAAAAGATGGCTACTATAAATATTTTTATTTGTTTGCTGTTTTGCATGGCTAATGTCCGAGTATGCTAGCTGTGTGGGTTTATAGATATAGTTACAGAGATAGACTTGCTTCCATCACTGGTGATGAACCACACAGAAAGGAGTAAGAATTTATGATGTCACATACATGTGAGTATCAAAGAAACTTTCTGTAGCCTTGAAACATGGAATAGAGACAGGAGTAAATCACTCCCCAGAGGAAATTTATTTGAATTGAATAAATATAAAAAGGCAGGGGAAACGGGGAGGAAGTAAATACTTAAAAAATAAGTGAGATAGTGAGGCATTTGATAATGAGAATACAGAAAAAACACAAAGTGTCAGATTTAATATTTACATATCACATACTGTGGATAATGTGGGATTTACAGCTTAGTGTCCAGAAGGGAGATGAGCACAGTCAGCAAAATTTCACATGTGACTTGCAGGTAGTCCCTGGGATCATAACAGTAAGTTGACTTGGAATCCCTCCCTAGTTTTGCTACCAAAACACCAAAGTATATTTGCTTGTTTTTTGTTGGAAGGCAGTATGTTTTTAAGCTCAAGGACTTGCCCCAATGACCTCATGAAAAATCTAATTCCTCCTCCTCCTCCTCTTCTTCTTCTCTTCTCATCCCCCTCCCTTTTCTTCTGTTTCTGCTTCTCCTCCTTGTCCTCCTCTTCCTCCCCCTCCTCCTTGTCCTCCTCTTCCTCCCCCTTCTCTTCTTTTTCATAGCACAGATGGCTAAATGGTTAGCTTCAATGAAAACTACACACTTCAAGATTCTTGATGCTGACCTCATAGTCCTAGTGTTCCTTCTTTACCCTAACTGGGTGGAAATGGTTCCTTTTTTATTACCAGCCGCTTTAAGAAGCATGGCTTTGTGGCTTTATGATGCTTGGCATTTAGGAAACTACAGTTCCATATATTGGAAGGGATACTACATCATTGCATCTCAGCCGCTGAAATTACACCCCACCCCCAACCGTAAGTCATAGTTAATGTCCAAGGGCTTCACTCTGTGTTGGTGACCTGGATCAGAGTTCTGTCATGTTTGAAGAGCTTGTCTGTAACAATTCAGATCAGGGTTTAGCCTTTTTTCTTTCACTTTCTGCATTACTGAGCAGATCTCACTACCGAGGGACACTTAATGGTATGCCTGGCAGTGTGATTGACAGAACCACATTTAGCTCTCAGGGAGCTAAAGTATTGTGGACTGCAGTGAATATTTGAGAAACAGAGAGAACAACAGACGCTTGATCCTTTTTAAAAATTTCATGAACTCAGAATCCAATTAAATACTTTAAAAATAATTTATAGAGCACTACATGTATTCTATTGGTTTAAGAGTAAGTTGCCAGATATGAAATATTTGGACCATGAAATTATACTCATCAGTCTATTTACTGATGTGACAGATCAGAGGAGAAAAATGAGAATATATAAAGTAGCACTTTTATTTAAAATATAAAACTATACATACAAATCTTTAAGCAGTTTCTTTAAGATGCACATCGGAACTTTAACGCGTCTGGTTTACACACCTTGTATGTGGAGGACGACAGAGCGTTGATCACTATCTGGAACTCAGTGTCTCGGATTCAGGTCTCATCAGTTTTGCTCAAGGACCGAGGGTCTTAACTCTGAACTCCAGCATATTGTGTGATCAGTGTGAACTCAAAACTGATATCATTTGTTGGTATTTTCAACGGAGAAAATGAGTGAGGACACTTCTAAAGCTTGAAGTACTGTGTCATTTTTAAACAGCTTGCAATGTAGAAGCGGTTTTCTTATGCCTTTTCATATTTGATTAGATGTAGCTGACCTTTTCCCCACTCACTCCTGTCTCCCATTCTCTAACTTCATTCTAGCTTAAACTTTCTCAGCCCACTAATCCTCATTCTTTTTTTTTATCACTTCTGTTCTCTATCCAAGCCCGTTCTTAAACCATCCCTCCCTACAAATACACCCATGCCCATTCAACTTTTTATCCTTCAAAGTTATCATTTGGTACCAAAAAAACAAAACCAAACAAAGAAAAAATCAACCCCTCAAGAACCAAAAACCACCACCACCACCACTACCACCGCCACCACCTCCACCACCACCACCAACAACAACGACAACAACAAAAACCAATTCAGAACATTTAGACATCTTAACTCATAAAAATGGTGAAGACTCAATTCTTCTTTTTCTTTAACTGCAATTAAAATCCTTGATGATTCAATAGGCAATCATAAAAAGTTTCTGAAAGAAGCTGGTGGATTGGCTAGGGAAATTAGGATTTAAGCAAGGACAACACCCTAAGTCTCCAGGGTGCCTTGTCATTTTCACATTTCAGACTATGCATCAAGGCAGCCGCAGCCCAAAGCAGACAACAGGATCATATCATTGAAGAAGGAAGAGAGCAAACAAGAAGAACCTTACTCCTTCTGGAAAAAATGTCCAGGGCAGAGTGCGAGGGACCTGGGGAAAACCTCATCCCAAATACTATTTGCCAGGATGATAGATTTTATATTGTACCCATGGTATCATCAATAGTAAGCAAGATGACCAGCCCACACCTCACTGGCAGTGGCAGGCTAAGGCATCTGAACTGGTGACATCAATACAGGATGACGTATTCCTATTCCACACCTGCCAGTCTGCACGGGCAGTGAAGAAAAGTCATGTGAAACACTTGTCATCTCATAGATGTAGTTTCTCACATCCCTGTTACAGACAGCCTGTGTCCTACAGAGTTACCTTGCACCACCATTTGACCAAAGGGGCACCAGGAGCCCGATGTGTCAGAAGCTCTTAAGTCAGGGGTGAGCAAAATTTTATTGCAAGGGCTCAAGAAACTAAATTGCAGTTGGAACTTAAAATATAAAACAGGCCAAAACTTACCTATGAAATTGAAAGAAGGGCACTGCTAAAACAAAGATTTTTTTTTTACTTCAAATGCCCATTTTAAAAGAGTGCATAGAAAATGTCTAAGATAAACTTAAATATAACCCCTCATACCAAGAATAAGGAAAAGTAAAACTGGATGAGAAAATGGCAACTGACACTAATTATAAAAAATGTTTGACCTGTGTGACAGTGACTTTAAAGCGGTTATAGAGAAAGTGACCAAGCACGGGCAGATAACAGTACAGCAAGCACATGAACACCTATTAGAAAATTCAGATCCTCAAGATTCACATTAGAAAAGAAAATACCATGTAGAAGTTTTCAAAGAAAAATAACAAATTAAAATGTTATATAGACACAGGTTAAAATAGCAGAAGTAAAGGTATGTTTATATAATTCAGTCACCGAATTCAACAACATGGAAAAGGTGGGCTGATTTTTTTAATATGACCACTTAGAAGAAACAGACCAACTCCTGTAAAACCACAATTCACCAATGCTAAGTAAAATGCCCATGACCCAAATCATCTCATCATGCTTAATTCATCTGAATTTTTAATTAAAAATTGCAGAGAGAAGAACATCCAGGCCAGGTGATCTCCCTGGAGAACACTAAAGAACAATGGAAAGACATACTACACATACCCTTACAGAAAGGAGAAAGGGTGAAACCACTAATCTTGTTTGTCGCCTTGACGCACCTGTGAAGAGAAGAGGGCCGCTCAACTGAAGATCTGCCTCGCTGAGCTTGGCCTGTAGGCATGTCTGTAGACAACTGTTCACCAGTAATGGAGAGGGGCATCTCTGTGAGTGGTGCCATACCTGGACAGGTAGGCCTGGGCAATATAAGAAAGCTAGGTGGCCAGGAAACTCTGAGCAAGGGGTAGTCAGGCTTCCTCTCTGCCCTGACTTCTCTTGAGGAGTGATTGTAACTTGAAACAAATTCTTTCCCCATCAGGTTGCCTGTGATCACAGTGTTTACCATAGCATCAGAAAGAAAACTGGAACTGATGGGTCAGATTATCAACTCATATTAGGACTGGGGCAAAGCTAGGTCAGAGACTGCTTGCCTGGCACATAGAAAGCCTGGCTCCATGCCTTGTACAGAAAACAGGAAAGGGAAACTCACCGCCCCACGTGTACATATTTTATATGGCCATATTGCCTAGATAAAAGTGTACAAAAAGGAAAATTATGGACTAATATTGCTTACAGACACCACTTCTTTAATAAAATATCAGCAGATTAACAAAGCACATGGACACATAAAACCACATGAAGAATTGTACACCATGACCAGGTTAGGCTGAAAAATCACTCCATATAAATATACTAGACTAACAGTTTCAACAAATGGAACTTCATAAAATTGCAAAGCTCCTGTAAGGCAAAAAACACTGTCATTAGGACAAGATGGCAACCAACAGATTGGGAAAAGATCTTTACCAATCCTACATCTGATAGAGGGCTAATATCCAATATATACAAAGAACTCAAGAAGTTAGACGGCAGGGAGACAAATAACCCTATTAAAAAATGGGGTACAGAGCTAAACAAAGAACTCTCAACTGAGGAATATAGAATAGCTAAGAAGCACCTAGAGAATGTTCAACATCCTTAGTCATCAGGGAAATGCAAATCAAAACAACCCTGAGATTCCACCTCACACCAGTCAGAATGGCTAAGATCAAAAACTCTGGCGACAGCAGATGCTGGTGAGGATATGGAGAAAGAGGAACACTCCTCCATTGTTGGTGGGGTTGCAAACTGTTACAGCCACTCTGGAAATCAGTCTGGAGGTTCCTCAGAAATTGGACATAGTACTACCACCCATACCGCTCCTGGGCATATACCCAAAAGATGTTCCAACATACAACAAGGAAACATGCTCCACTATCTTCATAGCAGCCTTATTTATAATAACCAGAAGCTGGAAAGAACCCAGATGCCCTTCAATAGAGGAATGGATACCGAAAATGTGGTACATTTACACAATGGAGTACTACTCAGCTAGCTACCAAAAACAATGACTTCTTGAAATTCTTAGGCAAATGGATGGAACTAGAAAATATCATCCTGAGTGAGGTAACCCAATCACAGAAAAACACACATGGTATGCATTCACTGATAAATGGATATTAGCCTAAAAGCTTGGATTACCCAAGATATAATCCACAGACCACATGTAGTTCAAGAAGGATGACCAAAGTAAAGATGCTTCAGTCTTCCTTAGAAGGGGGAACGAAAATATTCATAGGAGGAGATATGGAGACAAAGTTTGGAACAGAGACTGAAGGAATGGACATTCAAAGCCTGCCGCACCTGGGGATCCAGCCCATATACATACAGCCACCAAACCCAGACAATATTGCTGATGCCAAGAAGTGCATGATGACAGGAGCCCGATATAGCTGTCTCCTGAGAGGCTCTGCCAGAGCATGACAAATACAGAGGCAGACTCTCGTAGCCAACCATTGAACTGAGAATGGGGTCCTCATTGGAGGAGCTGAAGGGGTTTGCAGCCCCGTAAGAACAACAATACCAATCAACCAGAGCTCCCAGGGACTAAACCACCATCCAGAGTACACATGGACAGACCCATGGCTCCAGCTGCATATGTAGCAGGGAATGGCTTTGTTGGACATCAATGGAAGAGAAGCCCTTGATCCTGCCAAGGCTGGACCCCCCAGTATAAGGGAATGTCAGGGCAGGGACGTGGGAGGGGGTGGGTGGATGGGTGGGGAAACACCCTCTTAGAAGAAGAAGGTGGGATGGGATAGGGGGTTTATGGATGGGAAACTGGGAAAGGGGATAGCATTTGAAATATAAATAAATAAATAAATAAATAAATAAATAAATAAATAAATCCAATATTAAAAAGAAAAAATAAAATTGTCTAAGTGAAAAAATTTGTAGGTAGAAATCAAATCATATGGAATCTAGGAAAAGTTTCTATAGCTTACACATGACTTTGGTCAAATCATTGAAAATTAAGACAACAAGAGCAACTGCTTTCCTATATGCACATCATCAAAATGAGATTTAAAACACAATACTATGCTTATCGCTAAAAAAAATAATGCTTATATATACACTAAAAACATGCTCAATATGTTTTTCTGGAAAATTAAGAAAGCACTGAGGGAAAAATCAAATAAGACATCAACAATAAGAATTATCATGCCCATGGGTTGGAACCCATCATAATTAAAGACAGTATATTAATTTTTTTCCACATCGATCTATAGGTTCAATGAGGTTCCTTCCGGAATACCAGCAAGATGTTCTGTAGTCATAGACAAAGTTCTAGAAGTTATTTGGACAAGTAGGGAACCTAATAAATAAAGCAGGCTGATCAAGAATAGAGTAGGAATTCCCACTGTGCTCAGCTAAGGCTTGAGTGGCAGCTATGAAAGTCGAGGGAAGATGGCGTGGCTAAAAACTGTATAGGGATGGATGGGATGCAAAGATGTATGGCAGAGCACAGGCAACCACTCATGGGAAGCTAGCCTTTTAGTAGTGCTCGCTGGACATCCCTAGACACAAGGGATAAGGAAGCACCACGGCCACACATACACCAACTGAAATACAGCTCCCTGCTCATAAACCCGACCGATACTTACACAGCCCTAGCTGACCCACAAAGAGGGACAGGAGTTGAGCTCATTAAGACAAGCATCTGGACGAGTTCCTGTGCAGAGGACGGAAGGAGGAAGCACGGACGTTTACCGGGAGTATACCCTGAAATAATTCATAGCCAGAGTCAAGAATGTCCAAAAAGCTACTGAAAAGAAATCAGTCCAAATGGCTAAAACCATGATGTGGCATTCCACGGTTTATCGCTGACAGAGAACGGGTAATTGCACGGAAAGATGTCTGATATCAGCTATCAGGAAAATTCCAAGGCACCAACTGAGTGGCTAAAGTTAGGAAACCGCCTCGTCAGCCAATGATGGTAAAGAATTTCTTACAGTAATACACTTCTAAGTTCTTAGCAAGTTCGCCAGATTAAAGGCATTTGGATTATATTGGACATATTTGAGAAATTAGGGTTACTAATTATCAAAAAGATTTAAATGAGAAGAGAAGCCAGACTTCTCGTGTAAAGAAAGAGGAGGCAATCTAAAGCCAGTATCTAACAGACGTAAGTACAAACTCATTGGTGTCAGTTTTATAAATGACTTGTAACTAAGCAGCATCTTAGGCAACTTTCTTCCCTGGAAAAACATTATATTCAGTATGCATTATAAAACACGACCGTTTCTGAATTCATTGCTTTTTCAGGATAAAGTTCCGAGGACTCGTTAGTGACGGTTAAAATGTAAGTTTGTGGCGGCAGCAGTTAAAACCGACTTCCTTTTCTGTAGGAATATGAGTAAACTCAATCTTCAGACCCTGAATCCTGGTATGAAGCCATCAAGCCAGTTGATGCAGATGTAATTATTATTTTGTGAAAATCTAAAGCCACTTTAATAGAACAGAGAGGAAAACATCAATCTAATAATATCAGGCTGCAACTAGAGACTTGGAAAACGTTAGCTCACATGGATCCGTTCCCTTCCAACTCTCCAAGAACCTTAGAGAAGCCCAAAGCTGTTACTGTAGGTCAGGTCTCCCTCTACCCTCTCCACCCTTGTCCTCTGGGAGGCTCGTTTGCTGAGTGCCGTCTAAAGGAACTGAACTTACGGGGCAATAAGCGCCATCCTCCCTGTATATGAAGCTAAGTTCTTTTGGAAGAAAGAGAATGCTTCTTCCATGGGTGAGAATCATGATGCTAGAGAATCAGGTCCTTGCCTGCAGGGTTTGGAGCAGTTTTTCTTGGCTACATAATGACAGGAATTCTTCTCCTGAACATAGAGAGCATTCGGGGATGCTCCTGAGCTGAGTCATATTTAAACTTTGACAGAGCTATTCTAGAAGAGCGCTTTTATTTTGTGCATGCAATGTTGTGTGTGCATGTGCTTATGTTTGTGCACAGGCACATTGTGTATGTGATTGTGAGTGTGTGTGAGTGTGTGTGCATGAATGAGCAGGTGTATTTGTGTGCAAAGATCTGCATGTGGCCAGAGGTTGACGTGACATCTCAATCAGTTACCACCTTACTGTCTGAGACAGGGTCTTTCTCCTCCTTCCCAGTCTGGGACTATAGGAAGCCACTGTCATGTTCAGGCTTTTTTAAAAATTCGATGTGGATCAAATTCAGATATTCATGTTTGTATAACAAGCCCTTTACCAACTGACCTATCTTCCAGCATCTGATTCTCTCCCACTTGATTCTTGTGGGATTTGTCGCAACAGGAAGAGCTATCATTCAAAGTGTCCTGGGAGAATCGCCATGCTTCTGATTCCGAGGGTGAAATGGGATGGTATTTTACACAGAATTTAACCAGTTTTGCATCCAAATTATTCAATCGCTAACTTTCTCTCCCTCTGGCTTTTTAAATACGACTATATTGGATTACTAAACACTACTCCCCCAAATTCTATTATTAGAATCCAGTAGTAGGTGGAAACTTTTTTTCTGCCATGTACACTGGTGCTAAAACTCCCCAACTGCACAGAGCATGACAGATTCACAGAGCACAATGACTTTGGTATTTTAAACCACACTGTGAGAAGGGAGTTGCTTTTATGTTTAGTGGGTGTTAGCTTTCAGATTAAAAGGGCCAAGTGATTGCCTTCCTGTAAACAGAAGAAAAAAAACCCATTTATTTCTTACATTTTTCAAGTCAGACCATCCGTTATCCCCATGACATCAAGAAGCAATATGTTATTGGCCTTTCTATCTTCGTAAGTATCATTTAAGTCAGCTGAGAACCCTTCCTGTTTTTCTTTTGCTTAGCTTCCAATTATAACTGACAAGAAATTAAGCACCTATGTCTTAACATAGCAAACACCCATACACACATAAAACACTCAACGCAGAGAGTTTATGAGCCTGTTAGGGGGCTATAAACCCATAATGCCAGCACTCAGAGAAAGGAGACAGGACGATTGTGAGGCTGAGGCCTGTCTGGACTGGGCTATGTAGTAAGGCCCTTTCTCTCCTTGTCAAAACCCTATTTTTAAAATAACTGCACTTAAATTTCTCCTTTGCAGTAAGATTGACCATGTAAAAATCTGGGTACAATATTGAAAGGGGTCAGGGACCAACCTAACTTTGGACATTGCAGCATGCTATGGTTACCTAAAAAGTTCAAGTTTAAAAGCTACTCTATCAAGTCAACACATATGTGTGTGACGCGTGTGTGTGTGAGCGTGCACACAGAGAGAGACACAGACACAGACAGACAGAAAGACACACACACACACACACACACACACACACACACACACACACACACACACCATAAAAGTTCTCACATAATGTCTGAGAGTATTTCATTCTGTGTTTGCTCATAGCTCTCCTTGGCCACATATCCACATATGACCGGTAGGCTGCAGGTTGGATAGAAAAGTCTGTGTAGCGGTGAAACCTGGTGAGATGCAGGAAGATTTTCAATGCCTCATATTGACCCGGGGATCTTAGAAATCTGAGTTCAGACCTGATTTGTGAAGAGAGACCGTGATGGAGGTAAGGGAAATGAGCGAGTTGCACGGAATTTCTGAGAGACTGTCTTGATGACACAGAGAACACAGACAGTTGGTTCCAAGGCCTATGACAATTATTCCCCAGTGCTTGTTAGAGCGGGACAACTGCAGAGCCCACAGACACGTACACGTAAACGCCAAGCTAAAATTCCTGAAAACTAAAAACAAAACCGAAAACAGTGACAAAAGTAACCTAGATTCTTCTACAGTCCTACAGCCTTGAGAATAAAATGCTTAGAAATATCAGTGTTCATGATGTGCCAAGAGCAAAGGCCCCACATGATGAGGCGGACTAAAATTTATGCTAGGTGTTGAAGCCAGCCCATCTTTAATTCTGTATGGTCTCAGAGTGAAGTTTATATATATTTTAAATAGTTAAGGGAGAAGTGAGAGTTTTTCGTTCTATGAGAGCATACAGAAGCCACGCTTCCGGGCCTTTAACTAAGAATGTATTGGCACAAACTTAGGCTCACCGCACACTCATTTTCATTGCTGTAGGAGAGTGAGTAGGTGCAAAGAGGCTGAGCTGCCCTTTGAAGCCTAAAATAAGCTAAGCGGCCCCTCTCCAGATCGCCTTCGCCAAGCTACATTAGGATGTGAGCTGAAAACCCTGGCACACACGTGCCCAGAGAGTGAGGAAGCAGCAGAGATGGACCGCATCTCACCAGAAACCAATCCAGCTTCAGGTTGGCTCCGCTCTGGATTGGATCATGGCAACTGACAGTGAGCCCCTCTGCCTGGCAGGGGAAGGGGGCGTCTCATCTGGAGAAGGATATCCCCATGTGGAAGACCCACAGTTTGCAGACACACACTTTACACACATTCCAGGATTCAGAAAATTACTACACCGACCTCGTGTAACTGATGCCCAATTGTCTTAACCAGCAGCCTCCAAAGCAATCCCTCAACACTTTTAGCAATCAGTAGTGATCCATGTTATTTACAAGAAGGAAACCAGAAAAAGCAGTATCACCCAGAAGCACTTTTCTTGGCAAGAAAACATAAATTACATATCCAGAACAGTAGTGATCCAATGAAACAAACATGAGTTTCTAATGCCTAGCGTCTCGGGAATCTATGGAATGTCTATGAATTATTTTGTAGCAAATGAAAACAGTACCCGCCCAGCACCAAGTGTTCTCTAGACCTCATTTCTCAAGGACATATGGTTTTAGGTGCATTTTAGGGCATCTACCATCCAGAGAACCCAGATAAATATAGATGTGTAGAACATTAACAGTGGAATGTTGTAAAATGCATGATGTTGTTTTTCCTCATCCCCCGGGATGGAGAGGTTTGATCTTAGTGGTTTATTTTGAAGGATAGGAACAAGCTGAAGGAGCTAGACTGTTGTTGTAAAAATATAAAAAATAAAAAAGGTATCGTTGTCTTTTACCTCGCTAGGTCCGGCACTGTGGTGTCCCAAGATATCTGCTAGATATCTTGGCGGAAACACAGCCCAACTCCGAGGTGGCCTAGTGTCTCCTGCCACTGCACATTTTCCTACATTCAAACCGTCACATAAAAGAACACACAACACAATAACCTTTGACCCAATTGATAAGATATAATTGCCCACTTAAACATACAAAGCCTGGTACCATCCATCCCTTAAGAACATTAGTAACAACCTGTAAATACACAGAGAGGAATCTTAAAGTCACAGGCCATGGCGTCTCACCCTCTCTTCCTCCTCTCCCTCCTTCCCGTTCCACTCTCCTCCCCTTCCTTCAAACTTCTCTCCCACCCATCTTTCCTTCTCCTCCAATGACAGGCCTGCTTCTATCCTGTACCTGCCCCTCACCTGTGTTTTACAAATTCAATGGGGAGAAGGTTCCGTTGAAGTCACCTGATTCCTGAGTAAGAGACTAGGCAGCTGTCCTTGGAGCAGTGGAATTAGCATCAAAATACAGATAACTCCAGGGCAAACCACAGCACTAGACAGCTGAGCAGAGCAGTATTTACAAATAGAAAAATTGTTAGAGTCACTTTAATTAGGATAGTCTAAGGTCAAGCAGCTGTGACCTAAGTAAATTGCAACTTTCACATGCAGCACATGAGGTCATTTTAATTTACAGTCTATCACAGTTTGCAATACACATCTCAGTGTTGTCCACGCACTGTAACCTAGCTGTACTTTAAAAAAAATGACGTTATATAATAACGCTATCACTTTCGCCATATCCACACACAGCCGCACTCTAGAAAGCTACATATAGATTTGATTAAAATTGGCTCTGTATACATTTATCTGTATATACAATTGAATTTTCTAATTTGTAATTTAACTTGGTAGTACATTTATCCTGATTTTATAATAAGAACCCATGATGTCACCTCAGGATGTTAGAGCTACTATTAGAAAAAAAAAATCAAAGAGCTTTGAGAATTAGAGGATTTTTTTTCTACTTAAAATAAACTTTAAAAAAAAAGTTTAAATCTCCATTACTCTTGTCAACTTTATGTGGCCTTCAGCGACATACGCTTCCATACAGGGCTCCAACTTTTGATAAAAAGAGGCTATAAATGTGGTCAAATAATAAATCATTAGGTAAGAATAAGTATTTTAGGTAAACGATAAGAATTCCTTTTACATTAACTCAATAATTTTAGAAATCACAAGGATCCTCAATTACAGACCTCATTCATGCGATTTACGAATTTACAAACCCGGCTTGAACTCATCTAGTAACCTAAATTATTTTTAAAAATTCTTCCCCTACATACGAACAGCCCATTTTCTAAGCCAGTGTCTGCAATCTGTCTAGGACCTGGAAAATGGTAAGGATCATCTAGGACACTCATCCAGTTATCTGTTTTATTCACCTGCCCGTTTATAGAATACAACCTTCCTGGACAATACCCGTTCCGTGCTAAGTGGCAGGATGTGGTTGCCTTTGAGGGGGACACCAAGTGTCATTTACAGTTCTGCAGCATCATATCTGCTCTAGCCGAGAGACCAGACTCCTCAGAGAAACCTACTGCAAACAAAAGTCCTTAGTAGGTGGAGGACGCCGGGCTAGAAGTCAAATAGAACCCACGCAGATGACCAAGATGGGATCCTCGGCAGTATCTCCTCGGGGGAGAAGCAGTAAGCCACATGTCCCCGCCGAAATGCCGGAGTTCGCCCTCTCTTATCTGAGCAGTAAATATTACACTTGGAAATGACTTCAGCCAGACCACTGCCTTTTTACATAAGAACCTCTTTTAAGAATCGCAAACATCCCCAAAGTGCACGGCTGCGAAATAATCGAAACTTAATAACCTACCATTTTCCTTGCACTCCTCTGCAGGCTTAGCCTTTTTGGCAAGTCGTGGATCCAGCCATGATGTTGTCTTTGTGTTATGGCTGAAAAGAAAAGAGATCACTCTGAAAAGACACATACTAAAAGGAACCAAGTTTATTCCTTGAGAAAAAAAAAAAGAAGAAGAAGAGCCGGGTTAGTCTAACAAAATTGCAATCGATACACTTAATTTGCTTACTGGTTCTAAGTAGCCCTGAAGGAGGTGTGAGAGTAATTGTGCAAGGCAGCTGTAAATTTGGCAACCTCAGCTCCCTGTCCTCAAAGCAGCTATTTTTATTAAAATCAACTAGAATGTTGCCAAGTTAACCTCATTGAAAATGCGGAACTCATCCAGAGCGAAAGGAATTTATTACAAACACAGGATTCTCCAGTTGGGAGAGCACAGCCCTTACACTCCGGCAGTTTCCTGCCTTTTGCAGAAGCCGCATTTTCATCTTAAAGCTGCCCTTTTCATAAACAATTGTTTTTGTTAACCACGGAGCTGGCAGAGGCAGTACAGAAGTGATGCAAATTATAGCATGTTCCTGGGATTTCTACATTTTCTCCAAACGTGATTAATAGCAAGTTTATTTACTCACATTACGCTATCTCACTCCTAAGTGCTTTTATCCCAGCCGGAAAAGGAATAGATGAAAATGTTTGTATTCTAATGTTTTTTTGGAATGGAATTTCTAGGAATGGAAAGGAAAAAAAAATATTGCTTAAGAGGAAAAAATGTTTCCTGTTCTTGCTTCTGAAATCTAGAAGCAAGAGAGATCTTCTCAGAGGCTCTCTTAATGGAGTCCTGGCATTAGTTGTGTTCGGGTCACCTGGTGGACTTGTTCGCAATGCATTCGGGGTCTTTGGAGAACTACCAGCCCTGGTCTTTGACGGGGATGTGAATTATGATTTGTGGGAGGAACCAGTTGCTCCAAATTCTCTGTCATTGACAAGTAATCCAGGTGATGCTTATGCATAATAATTCAGGACTACTCAATGGTTCGACTGGTGGTTAGAACCGAGCAGTTGCCTCTGTTGTATCATGGGAGCTCATGGACCAGTGGACCAGTGGAGAAGAGACAAAGACAAAGGTGCTGGGTCGTGTAAGATTGACGTAAGAATCAGTCAAAGGGCAATGAAAGAAACACAGGAGGGACAAACAGGGTAAGTGGACACTAGGACCAGAACACAGTGTACTTGAGTGTAGATACACTGGGGTCAGGCTGTTCACTACAACATACATATTCTCTCCAGCTATAGCAGTGTCTCAGATCTTAGTCAGACAACCAGATGTACTGGAAGTGAAGATGGGGAAAATTTCCTACAGAGTACAGTCATTATCAGAATCCTGAGACTGTTTTCTACTTCACAAAGGAGCTCTCAAGCCAGCACAGAGGGAGGATGTGGCCCAGCCAGACTCTGGAAAGCCAACCGATGTGTCAACGTCTTCTCCAGGTAGCCTTTTCTGGATGAGCTTTGCTTGACTGCTTCTAAGGGGGGCATCTCTGATTTGAGAACAATGTCTTCCTTTGCTTTCCACTGCTATGATGAGTCCTGTGACCCAAAGCAACTTCAGAGAAGAGAAGGTTTGTTTGGTTTACATTTCTGTTGCACTCTGCCATCCAGAGAAGTCAGGGCAGAAGTTTCAGGCAGAAGCGGAGACCTTGGAAAATGCCGCTGACCAGCTTGTTCTAGATGGTTCTCTCACCCTACTTTCTTATACACCAGGTCTACCTGTTCTGGGTTTGCACTGCTCCGAGCTCCCTAGGGCCTCATGTCAATCATTAATCAAGAAAATGCCCGCAGGTGTGTAACTCCAAGGGCCATTCTGATTGAGGCAATTCCCCAATGGAAGTTGTTCCCTTTCCCCAGTGACTGCAGTTGTGTCAAGATGACAAAAAAACAAAACAAAACAAAAAACCCACAACAAAAATCCTCAAAACTAACCAGCACAGACATTAAGATCTGTGAGTTATGAAATTCAGATGCTGAGGAAATCTTTTCTTTCAGTCATTCGTGTGTGGCAAGGGGGAAAGTCTACCTGGAGCTTTCCCAGCTGTATGCGTGCTCAGCCACAGAGGCATCTGGATGGGACTCTAATGGTTCAATCAGGTAATGCCTGTGAGGTTGCCTACTAAGTAAATCATCTGGCAAGTACGCCAGCTTTTACCGTCCCTCAGTTTGACCCCTGTAAGTCTGGTGTTGCCGCATTATCGGGTTTCAAGAAGGATGAAACTATTGTGGATGTGTTCAACTGGTCCTAGCCAGATATCAACACCTTCCATTATTTCCCACTTAACTGAGGTTAGAGATCCTGGGTATTCTGAACGTGGGAATCAGAAAACGGGCATTGGGTATGTCCGTGTTTTATGACAGAGGAGAACCACATGACTTAATGAAAACTTCACAGGTGCTTGTGTGTGTGTGTGTGTGTGTGTGTGTGTCTGTGTGTCTCTGTGTGTGTGTGTCTCTGTGTGTGTCTCTCTCTCTCTCTCTCTCTCTCTCTGTGTGTGTGTGTGTGTGTGTGTGTGTGTGTACATGCGTGTGCGCATGTGCCGGGGCGGGGGCTGTCTTTCATGTTTATCAGTGTCCATTTTGTATCAGGTAAGGGAACACATTGGGAGATAGGCAAGAGGCAAACATGTCCCCCACTTTCACCCACACTTGGCTTTTCTAAAATTTTTTTTTTTTATCTCTTTTGGAGAAAAATAATTTTCAAGTTCCTTAGACACATTCGTAAAAGCAAATATATCTATGGATAAATATTAAGGGGCTGTTAGTATGCCACCGCGGGAGTCAAATTACCATTTCTATACCACACTAGCACGGGTCTCAAAGACTGGCTAATTTAGGAAGGAGCTGTGAGCTCCCAGCTTTCCTGAGTTTATATAAAGCATTTCATTACAGAATGGATTTTTAGGTTGAACTAGAGTTAGCAGTGTGTCACTTTAATACATTTTGACAGATTGAGTCTCTTATAGTTAACAGTATTTTTAGCTGTTCCTCAGAAAATGATGCTGAAAGAAATGTGGGTAGTAGTTACCTCCAGTAATTGTCTTAAACATCACATGAAGACACAGCACAGGAGTTTTCAATAGTGGCTCTCAGCAGCCTTGTAATTTGCATGCTCCTCCAAGATGCCTTACAAAGGGGATATTTTTAATGCCTTCGGGAGACAACACACTAAATAGCTTTCCCACTTCCCTCAAATTATGTATTTTAAACCTTAATAATTCCATTTGAGGATAGGATTTAATGCTGGGCAGGAAACCACACAGAATGGAATCATTGAGAGTTTCCCCTCCCCACAGTCTGGGTGCGATTTTTCCTTAAATTCAAGGAAGGCATTTCTTTCCGTTTCCCTAGCTAGGACAGAGTCAGGTGCTTGGCATCAATTTTCTGTATCTCTCCAAGATGTGCGCCACCAAAAATGACATTAAAAGGGATTGCTGGTGCAGTATAATCTTCTACAGTGCTTTTCACCAATAGACTTATTCATCCCGTGCTTTAACGGAGATGGACCTATTTAGGTTCCATTTACACAGAGACTGCTCTTCCTCTAGTGGGTAAATGGTACATATCCTTCCAGGAGCTTTGAATCACAGTAATGTCTCAATTTACATGTTTCTATAGATGAAGCTAGATGTTCACGAAAAGAGTCGATAGCTTGTCATGTTTAGTTGATGTCATATTTAATAACCTTGACGAACATCTAAAATTCATGGCTTGTCCTATCCACCCCAAAACCTAAGGCTAAACCACACGTGAGACTTAATAAACTATAGAGGACTGTGACAAGCCAGAACTAAAATGTCATTCAAGAACAAAATTCTAGTTTCAACTCATATCCAGATGCCTTGGAAAATATGCACAGATTGACCTGCTGGTGATCAGGAGGGCCCATACATGCTGTCCCCTTAACCTCTGCCAAGCAGGCAAGGTATCAAGTTAAATAATAACATCTCGTCTTCTCACACAAAACATGCTTCATGTCAACAGGAGAAGCTACCCATGGCACTGCAGTCCTGCTGAGACAAAGCTGGAGAGCCTGCTTCTCGCTTCTGATTATTTCAGAAAGGAAACTGAAAATCACCATGCACCCACTTTACAGATGCAGAAGCAAAGGGTGAGAGTCCCTGGGTAGCCTAGCCAAGGTTACATGGCTAGCACACAGACCCTAAAGGACTGGAGTAAACCCCGGTCTAGGGAGTCCCACACTCATGTGTTTGACTATCTGAAAGAAGACACGTGTGTTGTTTCCAAGTCTGTTTTTCATAGGAACATGCTTCTCTCCTCCCTCAGTGGTTATCAGGGATCTAGTCCAATCTCCTGCCAGTCATTTAGACTTGAAGGTTGCGATCACTAAATCCACCTGAAAGTGCTGACTGCCTTATAGTGGGCAGGCATTTGCATATTAAATTGCATGTGCATAGAGGACACAGAGAGCTCTGGAGGTCAGCAGGTGCCAATAACTCCACTAGAAAAGTGTTCTTCCTGACATCAACTTAAATTCCCGCCTCGAGACACTGGAAATTACATTTCAATCCTGCACATCTGACTTCTTCCCCCTAAAATAAATGTCTATAAAGAACTCATATTTGTGTAATTTGCATATGAATATTAGGTCTTGGGAGTTAAAAACTGTACTACAGTGATGGTTGGAGATAGAGCTCAGTGGTAAAGTGTCTGTGGAGTAGGCATAAGACCTTAGCTTCATTCCCATGCAATGTCAAAAAAAAAAAATTAAGTTAATCACAAAATGCTACAAACAGGTAGTCACTGTGAGCAAAACTTAAGAATTTTTCTACAGGTCATATTGTGCTTTCTCTCCCATTCCATATTTCTCATGCATGTTTCTTTTTTCCCCTGTCAGGATACAAACCCCAGTCTCAGGTATAAATGGTGAATCCTTAAGAGCTACTCACTTTAAACTGACTTAAAGGCAGCCTTTCCTTCCCTTCTCTTTCTGTTCAATTTCTTTCCGCTTTATTCTGACTTTTTCATGCATTGTTAGCTGGACCAAAACAAGGTTTTTTTTTTCTGTTCTGTGAATTCTGGAACAGTTTTCTTTTACAATTTAAACTTGACGAGTGCTGCTAATTCAATGTTTCTTCCCATTCTCTGTAAGTCAACAGGTTGAGTCAGGAGATGCTTGAAATGTGTGTGGACATTCAGGTTTAAAGAGCAGTCATTGTGTAGATTCGGGATAAAAGTAATACAGACTGGAGACTGTATTTTATTAAAATCTAAATGAAAGTTATTTCAAGGCATATGAATTTATCCTTATATCATAGCAAAAAGAAAATAAAACAATTCAGGATTATCTCATTTTCCAAAGACTTTCTCTTCCTTATTATTATTCAAAAAGAAATTATTAGAAGCTCAAGATATATAATTGGTTGGACATATATTACTCATGATTAACTTTTGATATTTTTGCTTCATGATACTATTTATTAAAAGATTCATTTTAGAGTATGTGAATTCACATTTCTTTTCATGCATATAACAAGCATTTTTCAAAAGAAATTTTATTACAAATATTATAATCATTGTTAGAGATATACATTTTGTAACATTTTGCCTAAAATACTTATTTCTTTTCTGGAGATTAAGCATGAATCTTGTAGAGGTACAGAAAACATGTCAAAAGAGAAAACATGAAGTGTACCTAGTATTTTAATAAAACATATAAGAAGCAAATCCAAGTCAAGTGTTGTGCCTTTAAGTGATGTATCATGCCTAGAAGAGAAAGTGGTTTTCTGATGTTGCCAAGTTAAAAAAAAAATGGCTGTATTTGTTTACAATAAATTTCCAAAGTATTTTATCTTCTAACAAGTGGGAAGTTTTTTTTTTCTTGATATGGTCAATGATGATTTAGTTAAACATAACAAGATAGAGAGATAGCAACACAACTTTGTGTGTGTCTGTGTGTTTGTGTGTGCGCGCATGTGTGTGTCTAGATTTGAAAACCAGATACAACTCTAGCATTTTTCCCATATGTGTTTTCAGTGTCAAAGGCCTTCATTGACAAATGCATTACTTAAGGTGCCATGATGCCCACACCATTCTTGAAGACAGTAATAAACAATAGGTTCTTGTTGCTTCTTTGGTTTTGGCCAAAGAGCAGCCTGGCTTGTGTCACTAACTAAACTGACTCCCAAACAAAGAAACATTCTAATGGGTTCCCCAAACCATGCCGGTTGAGATTAACCCCATGGCCACTACTCTCTATGCAGTATTTAGCTTCTTGGAGAGGGTATTTCTGGTCAAGAAATGTACTGAACAAAAAACACTTGTAACATGAAAGTTCACTCCGGCTGTTCGTTTACGTATTGGAGGGAGTATGGGACAATGAAAATAGCTTCCTAAGGGGACAGCTATAGAACTTTGAGATTGATACTTCATCCAAGGCTGCCTCAGGACCTTGTCTATAAAACAAGGATGGATCAAGCCCTTTATAAAGTAGCTATGGGATGCTATGTGCAGACTAAACAATATTGTAGATCCTTGAAGAACAAGGCCCCTGAACACGCGCTGTACAGCATGCAACCATGATCCTTGTCCTTGACTAGTGTATGTTTAAAATTGTTCTTGACGCACCGCATGTATGTAGTAAATATTTGTTAAGTAAACAGAAGAATACTGGCTCGATCATTTCTTGGTTGTGCAGATTCTTGGCAAGTAGCTATTGATTTATGTAAGCCTCACATTCATAAAGTGAGGATTAAATGAACAGAGTGTGAATGTTTAACATTTAGCTATTTTTGTTAAGGTAATTTAAACACAGTCTGAAAAAAAATAACAGGTTTTTCAATATAGGATAAATCATTCAAAATCACATTTGCATATTTCTCATTTGAATTTATAATGAATATGGTGCCTATTATAAGGGATAATATATTAATAAAGATGCTGAGTCAAGGAAACTAGCAGCCTTTATAGTTTTCAAAATTGTCAGATGTAAGTCATTAATATCGTTAAAAGTATGTTAGGGAGAATATGATCCTTCGTAATTTAAAACAATTTTGCTAAAAATTATCTTAAGATAGTCCCTTCTCCCCACTAACATGTCATTGTAAATGATAAAAAAAAATTCTATTTATCACTCACCTAAGGAAGTATTAAAAATTAGGAATCAATCTACCTCAAGACCCAGCTATACCACTTGTGGGCTTATACCCAAAGAATACTCCATTCTACCTGAATGATACTTGCTCAAACATGTTCATTTCAGCTTTATTCATAGTAGCTAGAAAGGAGAAACAAAGTAGATGTCTTTCAACATAAGAATGGGTAAAGAAAATGTGGTATATCTACACAATGGAATATTATTTAGCTGTTAAAAACAGCGACATCATGACATTTTCAGGCAAATGGATGGAACTAGAAAAGATCACCTTGAGTGAGGTAACCAGGAAGATACTCACTTATAAGTGGACATTAGCTGCAAAGTAAAGAATATTCCACAGACCCAGAGAGTAAGAAGGAGGGCTCAAGCGGGGACTCATGGATCTCCCTGGGAAGGGGATGTAAAACAGATTTCTCAGGTGCAGATGGGTTGGGAGGATCAGGAAGGATCAGGAAGATGGGTTGGGAGGGACGGAGGGAGAGACACCTGGAATTGTGGGGCATCTGGAGGGGGATGGAGAAACCTAGTACAGCAGAAAGACAGTAAAATGTAAGAGAGTGACCCTAGTGAAGTCTCCTTGTAATGGAGATTATGAAGCCTGAGTTAGCCTTCTTCTGTAACCAAGGAAGTCTCCTAGTAGGGTGCCACACCTGACATAGCCTGCACGGCCAGGAAGCAGAGGCTGGACAATCCAGAGACCCAAGAAAGAACAAAATATGACTGAAAAAAAATCAAAGAAACTATTCTTAATTATATACTCATATACTCATAGATGAGTGAGTAGCCTAACCCCAATTGTCAGCAGAGGGGTGTCATCCAGCAGCTGTTGGGAACAGATGCAGAGACACACAGCCAAACACTAGGCAAAGCCAGGAAAACCCTTGTGAAGAGAGGGAGGAAGGACCATAGTAGCTGGAATAGTCAGGGACACTAGGAGAGCACAGCCACAGAGCCACCTAACCAGGCATCATGGGGTTTGCAGAGACTGAGGTGAAACGTGGAACCTGCACGGGTCTGAGCCAGGTCCTCTGCATACGTTACAGCTGGATGAGCCTGGTGCTCCTGTGGGATTACCAGAGGTGCGAGTGGGTTGTCTCTGACTCTTTAACCTGCCTCTGGGACACTCTCTCCTCCTGGGCGCCTCATCCAGTGCTGACAAGAGGGTTTGTGCCTCGTCTTTATTATATCTTCTTGTGCTATGTTCAGTGGTCATCTCTGGAAAGCCTGCTGTTTTTTGTTTGTTTGTTTGTTTTGAAGTGAAACTGAGGAGTGGATCTGGGGGACAATGGAGGTAGAGGTGAGACAGGGAGGAGAGGAGGGAGGGAAAACAGTGGTTGAGTGTAATGTATGAGAGAATGAAAGAAAAAAGTAGTTTTACCTCATATTAAAGAATAAAGTAGCTGTGTAATGTGGGAAACAGAAATGGCTCATTAATTCAACAGTGTGGGAACAACAGAACTTATCTCTTAAATACAAAACTTCTAAAGAACATCACCAAGAGCACCAAGATGGTTCAGCAGTTAAGAGAGCTTCCTGCTCTTCCAGAGGACCTGAGTTCAGCTACCAGCATCCATGGTAGGTAGCTTCCAACTGCTTGTAACTCTAGCCCCTGGCATCCAATGCCCTATTTAACGTTCTTTAACTGTATATATACACACACACACACACACACACACACACACAGACATACACACATACACACATATACACACACATACATACATAACACATACACACACATAGAAACACACATGCACACAGACACATGAACATACACAAATACAGACACATGCACATACACACATATACAGACACACGTACACACATAGACACATACATACATGTATACATACATACACACAGGCATACACATATATGCATACACATATATGCATACATATATACACATACATATACACACAGACACATACATACACACAGAAGCACACACACATATACACACATACACACCCACACACATATATACATACAGGCAAACATAGACACACACATACACATATACACACAGACAGACACACACATTCACACCCACACAACCCACCCACAGATACACACATAAACATCCACACACAGACACACACATACACAGACACACACAGACATACAAATACACAGACACACACATACACACACAGACACACACATATACACAGAGACACACACATACAGACACATCCATAAACACACTAAAATAAAATTTAAAAATTTAAAAAACTAAAGGACTGACCTTTATAAGCTATTCTGTGATACCAAACAAAACCTGTAAATGTCTTCAAACATTATTGCATAAAAGACAAATAGAATTATTTGTCACCTTAGTTAAAACTACAATGCTTGTGTTCATGTTTAATTGTAATACTTATTAATGTTTCAGGGTAGAGTTCTGATTAAAAATAAATTTGACAATTTTAAACAGAGATCTCACTTATTTTCGGTTTTATAATGACTGTTCTTTGTACAGGAGACAGACTTTCAGTAAAATCTGATGGGGGGGAAGATACCCCCGCCCCTGCCAAGCCCCCTGGGAACTATTTATCAGTGTTGAGAATGACAGGCAGGGAAGGGGCTGCAGGCACTGACCATCAGGATCCAGGAAAGGCAAGTTCTCTCTGAGGAAAGTTCTTCCCTTCATTCATCTCCTGTTTCCTCCTTACTTTACCCCCCCCTTTTTTATTGCTTCTTGCTTTTACTTTTAAAATGCTTGAATATTTATCTAATGGATTTGGGTGACACCTCCATTTGCATTTTAAATAAACTATTTTAAATTAGAAAGTAAAATTGGTATTTCTGACAATTACTCAGAGATTTGAAGGTTTTTTTTTTAATCCATATGAGAAAAAAAAGTTATACATAATGCCCATGCTAATTAGCCGTCAGAGCTTTGCATGCATTCCGCACCTGTCTTTTTTGCTTTGCTTCCTTTACTGTGCCCCAGGATTTCTCTGGGAAGCATCAGAGCTCACTCAGTACTGAGGGTTCTCGCTGTCCATCAACTCCTGTCCATCAGTCTCTTTCTCTAACATACGTGTTTCCTGAGAGTTCGTATAGGAGAGAATTATTCTCAAATTCCTTGTGATATCAGCAGCAAAAGTACTTGCGACATGAAGATATTAAGTGGAAATGCTGGTTTCTGTCAATCGTGGTTAAGAAGGGTAAGGGTGGAGCTGAGGGGAAAGGGGGAAATTGGTGTGGAAATGGGGGGACCAAAGAATACAGGGTCCCGCCTCAGTTCCGGTACCTCCCTGTGGTACTTGAGCTCGCCGCACAGAGTGGATTCACACTGACCATTACAGAGGATGGGAAGATGACGTAGTAGAAGCAAGTTCAGTGTGAACAGTGGGTGGGATTGCTTGACTCCGAGCAGCACCTGACAGAACGGAGCCCCCACATTGCCTCCTGCGCCGTCTTGAAGATGCACTCTGAGCATCTTTATTTTCCTTACATCCTAGATATGTCCACCGTGGTGTCACTGGCCACATTTGAAATGGATTGTTTATGTCATTCTGTCTTAATTTCCCACTGAAACCTATCTCTGTTTCCAATATACTTCTGATGGAATCTTCCCTTGACTATTATGGGAAAGATTAAGAGACAAAACAAAAAACTCGAAGGAGAAAAAGTGATAATGCCGATTCCTTCCTTACCTCCAAAAAGAGCGAGTGAGCTAGGAAAATAAAAAATAAGAAACTATTTTCAAGGATTTTTGGAGTAGATTACCTCTAAGTTACCCATAGCTGAGGTCACTGTAAGGATAAATACATTCCAGGACCACTGTATGTATATTCTCATGCATATGTATCTTCTCATAACTTCCCAAGACTGTTACCTTACTTCCTTTTAAGCTCTGGTGGTTTGAATGAGAATGACTCTTGTTTTAATGCTTGATTCCCAGTTGGTGGAACTGCTTGGGAAGGATCAGGAAGTCTGTCTTTGCTGGAGATGTCCAACCTTTTCTAACTAACTATCTCTCTCACTCTGCTTTCTAGCTTGTGGATCAAACTGTAAACTCTCAGCTAGTGCTCCAGGGCCATTCCCAGTTAGCTCTCGGACTCATTGCTCTCTCCACATGTAAATCTCAGCCACTACTCTAGCACCATGCCAGCTTGCTGCCATGTGTCCCACCGTGAGGGTCATGGACTAAACTGTAAGCAAGCCCCAATAACTTTTCTTCATATAGGTTGCCTTGGCAATGGAATCTCTTCATTGCAGTAGAAAAATCAGACAGCCTCTTAAGTCTCGTCTAGGCTTATCCTTCACTGAGCAGTAAAATTCCACTGTTGTTTACTGTTTATGACCGTTTGCCTCTCTATCCTGATAATAAGACTGACAGCAAAAACAAAACATTGGTGTCTTTGGATAATAACACTGGCAAACTGAAGAGAAGCTTAGTAGGGTCATTTTTTTTTTTACATCCTCTCATGCCCAGATAGAGTTCATTATTTACTACAAATGTTGGGCATGACATCTGCCTTCCAAAATCCCTCTTCCTCACAGCCCCCAAACCTGACTGAATTAAAAGAGCAAAGTTCCCTTTGTAAGCATAAAGTGAGAATGTTTTTACAATTACATTATTGGGAACATATAGAAATGATTCCTTAGTCAACTTGTGCTAATATATTTTATTTTATTGTTTTTACATATCTTTACGTATCCGTCATTACATAAAAATACATGTATTGTATCAGTTTCATAAGACCAAACATTTATTGCTATGAACACCAGTGTCTTACTTATGATCTACAATGATTTCAATATCAAAATCATGTTTCTAGGATCTTTAGTTGGTCCTATTTAACAAAATCTACATAATTTCTTCCTTTCAACTAACTGATAACAGATGCTCAGTGTTATTGATTATATAAATAAAAGCCATGCAAGTGATTTCATTCTTAAAAAAATAAATTTATAATTGCTGGCCGGAATATAGAGGTTAGTGATTCGTTTTCCATAAAACACTGCATTTCTCATCCATGCTGGAGTCAAGCAGAGCACCAAGTAATTACCTGATTATGGATTCCTTGGGCCACATGTATCAAAGTTTCCAGCATCATGTGAGAATTAAATATTGGTATGTGGTAACATTTCAATTTCACAACTGGGCTCTGCCTATGGAGATCTAAGTCATAAATCACTGGAGGTTGGGAAAAGGAGCACAGTTTTAATATTTATCTTGAGTAGTCAGAGCATATGTACTTGTTTTTTAATCTATTCCCAAAACTGAAAATTTCAATTTCTATTATTTTTTCTTTAAGGCTCATATAATTCCGAGGGAATGAGTTGCCGTATACTTGCGATAGTTTCAGGCTTTTATTATTTCCGATCAACATTTTGGTCGTCTTAGTCATATCAATGATTTAATTTTGCATCAAGTTTTTTTCTGAATGAGACGGTGGGGCAGCTACAATTTAGAGCTATTAATTATCCATTATGTAAAGATGGTGGAGAGAGTCTGAGGGTTCTCAACATACACAAATAATGCCATATGAGAGGATGGAAACATTAATTACCCTGATAACATTATTATACATTGCATACATGCATGAAATTATAATATTTTTATGCTGCTAAATATGTACAATTGTGTTGATTACGATTTTCAAAGCTGTTTTAATGGAAACAAAAATTGGGAAGCTGGACATATTGCTAAAGCAGTATATAAAAATAAATATTTTAGGGAAGACTTTGGAAAGAACGATAGACTGGATTGAGCATCAGTGTGACTTAATGATCAATATTTTCCTTCTTTGGTATGTTTGAAGAATGGTAAGCAACACCCAATACTAACACTCAAAAGAAACTAAGGAAGACACGTAACGATCACAATGGAGCTCACTAGAAGGAAGAATTATCCTTATACAGACTATTGTATTGAGACCTGACCTTAGAGCCATGTGCTAAAATTTTTGACTTTCTGACATGCAAATATTTTGCTTGAACCAGCTACATTCTCCCCAAGTCCTGAACATAATGGTGGCCATTCTGGGAATAAATAGGCATATCTCGCCAAAAGCATATTATGAAGGAGGCAAACAAATGATTTTTAAGGACCTCTTCAGAGAAGTGGTTCTCAACCCGTGGGTCATAGCCTTTGTGACAAACCTGTATCTCGAAAAAAATTTTACATTATGATTCATAACAATAGCAGAATTAGTTATGAAGTAGAAACAAAAATAATTCTATGGTTGGGGGTCACCATAACATGAGCAATTATATTAAAGAGTCACAGCATTAGGAAGGTTGAGAACCTCTGCCTTGGAGTCTTTTTAATCTGAAAATAACAAATGGAGATTTGTCTCTTTAATATCCCATTGCTAGGAATGTCAGACTATAGTCACCTAATTCACTCTTTGCTATAACAGGTAGCTGTCGTGTAAGACCCTTAGCTTCATGGAGGCAGTATTTCCTTTTGAGTTGTTAACAGAAGTAATGATACTCCCATTTTTTCTTTGCCTGTAGTAACAGCATTAATATCTTGCTATCATTTTTGGGGCAAGGTCCAAAGGAACACCTGAGACTTACTCAATGAAGTAGACTTCACCCTTCTCTGTGTAGGCCATTTCCCAGTTATCAGGCAATGGGTCGGAGTCCTCATTCTCCTCGGGCTTTGTTGACTTCGTATCATCCATCTGGTCCTTGAGCTCTTCAGGCTGACTGTACACGGGTGCAGGGTAAGGCTGGGAGGGGGTCTCCCCTGAGGCACCTGCACTTTTGTCTTCATGTTCACTGGATTCTGCAAGAAGAAGGAAAAGAAGAGAATGTGGTCAATTGTTCCAGCAACAGTAAACGTGTGTGTGTGTGTGTGTGTGTGTGTGTGTGTGTGTGTGTGTGTGTGTGTGTGTGTGTGTGTGTGTGTGTATGGGGACCAGGGAGTATGGATGTGCTGCACCAACCATGAAATACTACCAAAGCTAGCAGGGAACAGTTCTGAACAGATATAACAGCAACAAACAAGCTGTGAAGATTATCAGTAAGCTAATTTGGATTGTCTGTTCACTCCTCATGGTTGACTCTCATTTAATTAAATACGGCTACTTCCTTAGTAGGAGGGATGAAGTGAAAGAAACTTTTCCTAACACAGGGATGGTAGACAGAATATAGATAGTCTAAAGATGTTCGTGTCCCAATGCTTAGGTCACGAGGATATTTACCTCATATGGGAAAAGGATATTTGCAGATGGTTTCAAAAGAAATGACTTGGAGACAGGAGACTGCCCTCGATTATTCAAGTAGCTTTATGACAATCACCAATTATCTTAAAAGGCAAAGTGGCAGACATGAAAAACATGAACACATGACTATGGAGAAGGTGGAGATGCTGAAGTCTGGTTGCTTTTTGAGCATGGTGATCTCTACAGGACAGAACTGGCCAGGAGCTAACTCCTTCATGAGGGACAGAAGGAAGGAAGTCAACTCTGATCACATCCTGACTTCGGTTTGTGGCAACATGCCTCAGATGTATAACTTCCAGAGCTGGAGTGTAATACACTGAAAGGGATTTAGACACTGTGTGTCTAGTACTTTGTGACAGTAGCCATGGAAAATTAACAGAACAAAACCTAAAACAGATAAATCCCTTAGAAGAAATGAGGTGTAGAACTTCATGTGTAAAGACTATGACGTTTAGAATATCAAGTCTAAGAAAACACCATGTCTTAAGTGAAGAGAGTGGAGAGGGCCGGAGTGGAGCGTCTGACAGACATTTCTGGGCTCTGAGTACATATAAGGGCACAAGCACATGGGCATGTATCATATACGGCACACGTGTGCACATAAAGGAGCAGGTGAGTAAGAAATAGGCTAGTAATAATAGAGGAAATTTTACCTAAATCACATAAGTATTGGTTTAATCTGCATCTAAAGCCAGATTAATGAAACATAGATCATTACATACACCTAGATGACCATTTCTTATCACAACATTAGAAGGTATTATGAACAGATTACACATTCAGGAAACATGATTGTATGTTAAACAAACAAACCCCGACCACGGCAGAACAAGAGCACACCCTTCATCTGTGCCATGCTGAGCTCGAGGACACTTGAATAGCCTCTTTACTAGCCTGAGAGAATCGATAAAGACAGTTACCCAAGAAATTCACCTGCCGAGAATCCTGTATCTGGACAAGCTAAGTCTCACTTAAGCAAGCAAACTTCTGAATACAGATGAGCTATGTGTGTCTTAAATATGGACACTGTTTAAAGAATTATTCTCCCTGTGTCTTGGTAACTGATCAGAATGTAGATCTCAAAATACAGGGAGAAAGACAAATCCAGAAAGCAAGAAAACCTAAATCCAGTGCAATACAGTTAAATGCAAAAGGCATTCACTACATTATGGGAAATTTGGAATGTTTATCAAAGGCATGTTCTTTTTTTTTTTTTGTCACACATCTGCCTTTATTGTACACAACAGGTGGGACATGTAGCAATGGTAAAAAATTAATTTACAAAAGCGGAGACTTGGTGGGCTGCCTGGTGGGTACCCTTGGAGACTCATAGGTAGGCATGTTCTTAAAGGAGCAGACAAATACATGAAAAAAAAGGATTTGCTCCTATATCGTAAAGTTCAGATTTTGAAAGTAAAAGTCGAAAGGTAAAATTACTTTTACCTTCAGGAGGTAAATCAGAGAACAGATAAGTAAGATAATTTCGGGGTATGTTTTCTTGGAATGGCACTGCTGCACACAATTTTGGTCAAGAGACAAACTTAGCAGGATGACTCTTGTCCTACTTCCTAATGTCTATTTTCTGAGACACTCACGCTTTTGCTCTTCTAATGTAACAGTAGAACATGAGTGTTCATTTTGAGAGCAGGAGGGCAAGTACTACGCAGAACAAGAATTACCCAAGTGTAAAAGAAAACGGAAGACACCACAGGCATTCCTACAAGAGGACAGTGTGACCTTCAGCTGGAAGGAGAGTAGTGCTAAAGTTCAAAGGTCAAGACACATAACAACTGGTGATGTGAGGGTGATAATGCCATCATAGGAATAGGAGGAAACACACACACACACACACACACACACACACACACACACACACAGACACACCACCACCACCACAACCAATGACAAACAAGACCGAAAAAACACCAAAAAAAAAAAAAATCCCCAACACAAAACAAAAACAAAAACCAAAAATTGCATAAAAATACACATGAGCCTTGATTCAATTATCCTCCTTTGCAACTATGTCTTCTAGAAATAAAGGCATCTAGAAATATACAGCTGCATATTTATTATGCTGTTGTTTGTTGTAACAAAATCCTGGAACTGGCATAAAGGCCTTTCAAATAGATCAGAATATGCTCAGTATACTGTTTATCAGAATCACGGTAAAAGACGTAATTTAAAAACAATAAAATTATATCTATAGACCTACTGACCTAGAAAAGTACTTATAATTGTGATCTGAAGACTAAATTTCAGGGGATAAAATTAGTAATCATATATGTATACACACACACACACACACACACACACACACACACACACACATATATATATATATATATATATATGCATATATGTCCATATATACGACTGTGCATAGCTCCATAGTTGGGAAAAATGTAAAACTGCCTGTCATCTTTTTGAATGGGTTGGTGATAGGAGAAATTTTCCTTACATGAATTTGCATGCATCGGATAAATTATTTTTAGGAATTCACAAATTAATAAAAGATCACTTAATAAATTAGTAATGTAGAATGGAGTCTTTGTCTCAAAATAAACTGTTTAAGTCAATTTCTTCTCTTATGGAGAGTAGTAGTAAATTATTCAGAATTAGGAAACCTAGAAACGAATGATGTTTACTGGCTTGGCTTGAAGAGCAGAAACAAGGAAAATAATACAGTCTCTTGAGATGTAGTCTCTTAGTGATTCTGATGGATTCAAACCCTTTAACATAGAGGCAGCAATGTGAGAACGTACTGCTCTGGTCTTTACATTCTGTTGGCACGGCTTGTTACAACATGTAAGCACCAAGACATGGGTTCTACAACTGTGTGATAACTTAAGGCATGAGTGAAGGTATTTGCCAAGCGTGACTTCATGGAGACCAGACTCTTTCCTGCAGAGATCTGAGCTACCCCAACACTTAGCAGTCACAGAAAGAGGAGGCCAGCAGGAGGAGCCTGGCCAGCAGCCCGGATGCAGAGGTGACTCATCAGACCCTGACACAGCACGGAAAGAAGAAAGAAGGAAGCATGGACAAAGCTTCTGAAGGGTCCCGGACAGAAAGGACCCAAAACTGCAAGACACCAACAATGTCGCAATCTTTGGTGATGTCTCTCTCAGTTAAAGTGGTATTCACAGGAGAATGATGGGTAAAGAAGCCAGTTCCTTAGGAATCAAAGAAAGAAAGCTAACAGAATTGCAAATGAAGAATTCACTCAAGCTGTTGAGATAACCCAGTGAGCTGGAGTTTCCCACCAAGTATGAAGATAGAGTTTAATCCCAGGATCCCATAAGGTGAAAGAAAAGAACCTTCCTGAAAGTTGTTTTTTGACCTCCACTATAAACACACACACACACACACACACACAGAGAGAGAGAGAGAGAGAGAGAGAGAGAGAGAGAGAGAGAGAGAGAGAGAGAGAGAGAGAGCCAGGCTACACATAGATGCCCTGTCTCAATAAGGAACTTTCCAACAGATGGAAAGTCCCATCAAACAAACAAACAAACAAAAAGCCCCACACACTAAATAAATGAATAAAATAAAACTTTGAAAAGTTTGCTATCAAAAACAAACTTGGTGTTGTAATTGCCTGATACCATTTTTCCCACAAAAGAAATGGGTAATGTTTCTTGCAAACGGAAACTGTCTTTAATGACGTGGTTGGTTAAGTGTTATTTATCATGTGCCGGGGATGACACAATCAGGTTTTCCCAGTTTGACTCCCTTGCATAGACTAATTTCTTTATCTTAAGTCAATTACCACATTAGCAAACATGAATTAAATTCCTAGAGTGTGCAAAATACCTGACAAGAGTTTAATGGAGAGGAGAACGAGTCTTTTTGATCAAGCGCTTCAGGTTGAGAGGGAAGCAATAAGTAGCACCTGCCTCCTCCATTTGAACAAAATAAGATGGAAAAAAAAAAGGATGAGACGAATGGAGAATCATAACCTGCACATTTGCTATTCATAAAGGCTAACGTAGAAATACATTTCACAGTGAGAGTCTGGACTTTCTGCTGATCCCAGAAGCAGGCTAATTTATCTATTGGCAGCACTAAACCAGAGGAAGCCTTCCTGTCGCGGACAGAACCTATTTCCAGAGGAGCAAAATCGAATATTTAGACTCGCAAGTGTATCCAACCTGCTGCCTGCAGCCTGATTCATTGAGGGAATGAAAATGGGGCTGGACGCATTTGCATCTGACAACATCGTGTTGCAATATGAAAGACTAGATTCCTCTGAGATTAGAAAGAAGAGACTCTGAGCTAAGTAAGCCAAAGCTCTATTCTAACAGGATCCCTGGGCCAATCATTCTACTTCCATTGGGTAGAGTGAGTCAAAGAATTAGTGCAGTTGAATGCACCGTCTTCCTAGCCATAGACTGGACAGGGAGATGGAGAAGTACACTCCACACAGTCTAGTGTGATGGTCTGCTAAATGACGTCCCACGGTAAGAAAGACTCGGGCAGAATTTTCCAGGAAGACAGCATAGAAAGTTGAAGCAAGAATATCTGACACAACTCTCAGAGGAGAGCCCCTTAAAAGGTCAGCCAGAGACTGACAGTAATTTATTAATTAATTACTTTTATAGACATTTATTGAAGGGCTAATGAAGGCCAGGGGAGGAAGCTACGTACTATATGGAGTCAAAGGAACTGTAGTCCTAAGCACATAATATGTTTTGGTAGGGCTGTCAAATCCTGACACTCACACACACACACACACACACACACACACACACACACACACACACACACACACACAATTTGGTTTTGTTTCTGCCTTTACCTTGCTTCTGCTGGTTCTTTGGTTTTGTGGCATATGACTTCAGCCTTCATAGCAAACATGGACTCAGGGGCACATGCTATCCGGTATGAACTCATCTTAGTTATAGCTACGGTAGCCTTATTTCCAAATAATCTCACATTATGAAATGCCAGGGGGCACAATTCAACTCATAAAACAGTTCAGTAGAAGAGTTCGTCCTCCACCTATTTGGGAATCTGCACTTTACAGGTTCATACTACATTGGTAATGGCTCAGAAGTGAACCATTAGGGACAGAAACAATTTTGACCTCTAGATGGGGGCAGAGGGGAGATTAGCTCTTATATGCCAATCAAGGATATCGTTCTCCCAAACATTCCAGCCAGCTGGAGTTTGGAAGAACCTATGTGCAAGCATGCCTCTGCACACATGTCCATTTTAGGCTGTCGCTAGAGAAGCCCCAGATTGCTTGTATCCGGACGAAGGCGGAGGCACATAGCCTATGTGCGTTTAGTGTTTTATCAATGTAGAACCATTTACTATATAGGTGGAGTCCAGGAGGAATGATCCAATGCATTTCTTCATATGGTTTTAGTTTTAAATACAAACATCACCACTTTTGAATGTATTCAGTGTAATTTTTCCTGGACATGTTTGTGGTTGAGGGGAACAAAATTCATCTAGCATAGGTGTTTATTTCTTGTGACATTTTTATGTCACATTGACATCCTGCAAACTGGAGTGAGAGTGTTCTTCCATTAGCAATTGAAACAATATTTCAACAAAGAAGGAATGACCTCTCTTTAAAGAGTAGTAAAAAAGTTAAAAAAAAATCCTCAGGAAACTAGCACTGTTAAATTCCCCAAACTTCCTTAGAAGTACCGAGGCATAAAGTAGACATTTATTAATGAAGCTAACTCCTTTCACCTCAGATTAAACATAGGAAATATGACTTCATTTTTTCCATAAGATAATTCAGAAGAGTTCAAAGATCTGAATGGAGAATAAAGTCAAAAGCCACTTAGTTGAGAGTAAAATGTATGCCTTTTTTGTATCAGTATAAATTTTATAGCTCTATTTCATTTCAAGGTAATGATATTATCCAAATATATTTAGCAGACAGTCATTTATGGAAATGTTTTTTGTTCCACTAGTATCTTGGCATAAGTAAAACTTTGTTCAGATACAATGCTTCCTAATAGTCTTATCAGACTCATTAAAGAATAACTAGAAACAAGATTAAAATGTAGACTATAAATTCTGTGTTATTTGTATTTCAACTTAACATGATGTATTAGTCTGGGTTTCTGGGTTCCCTGGAGGAGCAGAACTCATAGAATGAATTTACCTACATACAAAGGGGATTTATCAGAATGACTTACAGCCTGTGGTCCAGCTAATACTACAATGACTGTGTACCCGAGGGGGGCCCAAGAATCTGGTTGTTCGGTTTACAAGGCTGAATGTCTCCACTGGCCTTCAGGATACACTACAATCCTGAAGATGTAGGCTCTAACGCCAGTGAGGAATGTACTTACTAGCAAAACTGAAAGCAAGCCGGCAAAGGAGGCACAAGCTTCTGTGTTCTTTTATATAGGCCGCCAGTAGAAAAATGTGGTCCAGATTAAAGGTACATCCTTCCCACCTAAAAGACCTGAATTAAAGATATATCTTCCTGCCTCAAAAATCTGTGTCGAAGTGGTTCTTCCCACTTTAAAGTATTTAATTAGGAAAAGAAAAGGGTGTGCACAGCCATTTGGGTTTTGGATAATTCTCGATGTAGTCGACTTGACAGCCCATAATATGCACAACATGTTTTTTTTTTGCCAACTTAACACAAAATTATATATGCTTGTCATGCTTAATTTCCAAATGACAATAATAACTAGGTTATAATTACATGACATGATTTTACTATACTATGTACAATTGCAATGCATTCTATGTTTAACTAGGTCATTTTTTAAAACCAGGTCTTAATTACACTTAACACAATATAACTACTCCTTGAACAAACACCAATGTACTACAAATTTAGAATAGGTGGCAATTTCCTTTGAGGGACATTCTTTTAGTATCTCAATTTTAAATATGATAACTATTTATCTCTAATTTATGCTACATTACATGATGAGGAAATTGAGAAAAACACAAATATTTGTTCAAATACATTAACAAAGTACAATAGTCGTGCTTATTCTAGTCGTCTCTGCAACTGGTCATGTGGCCTTAGTGGGTATTAATAACGATCTTCTTAACTATCCATTCTGTATTTCCTCCACAGTCAGCAAACACCACAGTAGGTCTTGGTTCTTCTTCTGGGGGAGTGATTGATTCCTGAGTTTCTACTCCAACAGGGACAAAGGATTGTTCTTTCCACAGAAGCTGTCTAATGTAACCTGCCCCCAGGTGGCTAGCTACTCAATCCAGGGAGAGGTGCCAGGTCAGGGGTTCAGTGTTGGTTCCTGCTATTGACAGATAATGGCATTATCTGTCACTTCAGCAGCAGCTGAAGCTAGGTCCGTCTTGGTGAGTGGAAGTCCATGTTATTGAGCCTATATTTAACCTTTATCTTGCCATCACGGTCAGTTTATCCATGGCCCATTAGCAGTAACAGAAATGGCTGAGGGAAAGAGCTGACTGTCCACAGAATGGGTCAGCCTATCTTCTTAATTATTGAACTTCTCCTCACTTGAAGTCACCTTTCGATGAGCATTTACATTCTTCACCAATTTGTCGAGTTCTAGTCACATACTTCGTCTCAGCATGTTTTTCTTGCCAATTTTCCAATCATGTCCTTTTCAAGTCCCTGACCATCCAGCCAATTGATTGGATACAGCCGTGAATTGGTCAACAGTCACTCATGTGTCCAAATATCCTTCTAAACAAAATGTGATGGTGCGAGCTTCCCAAAGTTCTACCCAAGGTCAAGATTTCCCTCCATGGTAGTTCCAGAAGGGTTGGAATGCTGCGGTTGCCTACTTCTTGGTAGTGCTGTATAACATGTAAGACTAACAGCAAATCAGGCCCTAGTCTTCTCTTCCTGAGTTAACCCATCATAGGGAACACCCTGTGAGATTATAGGTGCCTGCTTGGTAGCCCACAGCATTGTAATAAAAGTACAGACTATAACATTTGAGCATCGTTTTCATGTAACTTGTTTGTTTCTTAGGGATCCACTTTGCCCAATTACCTATATAAAACTTCCATTTGATAATGGACTGCTGCTGTGCATGTATCAATTTATGAATTGGTGGATCACATAATACCCAGCTCATGATGAGAGGCCCTAAGTCAATTGCATGGGTATCAGCTTCTTGGTGGTCTTTTGGGGTTCATGAATACTTCCTGGCACAACAACCTTTACTTCCAGCTCATTTGGAGTAATTAGCATCATGTTACTAATATATAGCAAACCAAATCGATATGTTGTAGAAGAGATAGATGATCAAAATCCCTTCAATATAAGTTATGATACAGGATTGGAGGATTAATATATCTTTGAGGAAATCTGTAAGAGTACATCGCTGGCCTCGTCAAGCGAAAGCAAATTGCTTTGGGTGGTCTTTACGGACAACTACTGAACAAAGGACATTTGCTCGATGAGTAGCTGCATACGCCTTTGTATCAGGAGAGGTGTCAGTTTTCTCAAATGAGGACACCATATCTGGTACAGCAGATGCAATTGGAGTTGCTTCTTGATTGAATTTTCAATAGTCAACTGTCATTCTCCACAACTGGCCAGATAGAAAAGTAAAAGGGAGAGGTTGTAGGAACCACCATCCCTGCATTTTTCAAGTCCTTGACAGTGGCACTAAATTCTGCCATTTCTCTAGGGATGCAACTTTGTTTTTGATTTACTGTTTTTCTTGGCAAAGAAAAGTCTAAAGGCTTCCCATTTAGCCTTTCCAACTTTAATTCCCATCCCTTAGGTCAGGGAACCAATGTGAGAATTCTGCCAACTTCTAAGTATATCTATGCCACACACACACACACACACACACACACACACACACACACACACAAAGACACACACACACACTACACACACACGGGATGAGGAAATAATCACAGGATGAGTTTTGGGACCCACTGGAGCTACTGTGAGTCAGACTTCCACTACAACTCCAGTTCATCCGACTCTGTAAGACCCTACTTTAGTTGGAGGTCCATAATGGTTCTTAGGGTTTACTGGAATCAGGGTCATTTCAGAACTGGTAACAACAGACTTTGGTAAGTATGATTGTTTCCTTTCCTCCAGTGTGCCACTACCCTTATAAAAGGTCACAGGTCCTGCTGGGGGAAGGCTAGAAAAAGCCTAACAGTAAACCTGTCAGGTATTCTATCATGGTCCTTCCTCAGGAGAACCTAACCATCCCTTTATTCAAGGGCTTATGGTTCTGCAAACGGGCTCAAGTCTTCAAATGTGATCACTGGCTGAGAATCCCTTTTGCATGAGCTGTCCTATAGAGGGTGCTGTACAGGCAGCCATATTGCTTGGACCATATGATTTAACAGAACTCCATAGGTTTCAGTGGCAGATAGGAGTGCCATTTGGAACCTTTGGCCAGACCTTGTAAGTGAATCAGAAGAGAGGAATTTTGGAGCAAGGCTCTACTATGGTAGTTGTCTATTTTTCCATTGAGAGACAGCTCTTGGCCTGCGTGATCCAATGCAAACTTTTTACATTTGTTTGAGAACCTTTTAGCTTATACAGCTCAACCAAAAGTACAGTAGGGTATTACAGGATATTTGAATCTGTTTCTAGTTAGGATATGGCTCAACCATGAGCACACACCTTTAATCCTTTAGTACACCCTTTTAATCCCCCACAAAATGAAGGTAAAGTTAGTGTATAGAAGGATGCACCAATGTTTGAAAGTGATGTCTAAAATCAGAGAAAGATTTGACAAAATAGTATATGCCCAAATATCATGAGAAGAGGAAGAAAAGGGAAGCTACTTAAAGGAGAGACAGACAGTACAGAAGGAAGAGAGTACAGTACAGGAGTACAGTAGAGATTGTGAAGAGCAGTGCAGTAGAGTTGACAGGGAGAGTAGAAGCGGCACAGACAGGGAGAAGGCAGTTTTACCAGGAGAACTTCACAGAGACAGATTGAAGAAAGAACAAGCTAGACACAGGTAAAGACAGAAGAAGCCGGAGAATGAGGAGTCAGACGATTAGAATTGGTTTAAGGCCTAGCAGAGCAACTCAGAGGGTGAAAGAAAAGCCTGATTGAATAAGTCAGCTGGGAGAGGAGTTGGAACCAGGACAGCTGAGTTGAGCAAGCCAGTCAGAGCTCAGAAAGAAATAGGAAGGGTGAGCTTATTCAGCAGCAAATCTCAGAGGCTAAAGCCATTCTAGGCCTGGATTAGATTGCATGGAGGCCAGAAGTTTGCAGGACTAGACCTTAAGTTTGCAGACCGAGGTAGTAAGCCTCTGAGATGATACTTACATCAGGTGAATAAAAGTTACGTTTACAGTGGGTTCTTATCTATTTAATTCCTGGAAACACTACGATTGATTAGCCACTACTGAAAGTTCATATGAGTCATGTCACCATAAAATTCATTTTGCCTGTGCTGACTAGGATGGTGTCAGGCCATTGACCATTATGGACACTGTTTGGTCTATGCTGCCCATTAAGGTAACTACAATCAATTTGCCTTTGGTGATCCAGTTCTGTCACCTGGTCCTATTAAACCCATGGTATTTAATTCATCCAACTGAGCAGCAATTTCTCCTACCCTAAGGTCTAGAACAAGAAAAAGTGACATCAAAGTTCTTCAAATGTGCTGGTGCCTCTCTCAGTATCTTGGGTTTTATAGCATCAGGTTTGCACACTGTAGCCACTCTAGCATTACACTTTACTTGAGCCTTAAAATTTCTCCCTCAACACCAAGCCAAGGGTTATCAGGCATCTTTAACTTCTTTTTAGTAAGCCTACTTTGGGAAAATGCTTCATCCAACCATTCAAACAAACTTTTGACACCCTTTTCAATTTTGTGATAACCACTCAGTGGGTTCATATCAATAACTAGTTTTATTTCCTTCCTCCACTGTTATCCCTTACCCTTAAAATGCATTCCCACACGTTTTCCCCAGACTTCTGCTGAAATGGATCAGCAAATTCATTAAGCTCCTTAGTAGTGCAGCACAGTTCCTCGCACACTGCACTTTCTATCACTCCTCTAGGAGTCTGATTTGCCTTGAGTCTTGTTATAGTTCTAGAGGCGCCTATTGGTAGGCCCTAAGGGATATTAGTATTGTCTTGCCTGGCATCTTCTTTGGAGAAATTCACTGCTGGCTTAGTAGATAATGAAGGATTAATTTGCTCAAAGGTGGAAAAGGCAATATTAGGACGTCCGTGTGGAAGTACAACGTCTGCTGAGGGTAGAGACAGTGTGAGAATCTGAGACTTCAAAGTTCTCCACTTCAGTACGGTCCTCCCACACGTCCCTATCCTGTCACATGATCCCATTCTATACCAACTAATGTCCTTATTTAAACCTGGACACCTTCCAAGCCTGGGACTTCCGTTTCCCCTGTAATTCAGCCAGCCCTATAATGAAGGCTTCCATTTGATTTTACACAACTTGAGCTCTGGAGAGGAGAATTTCTTCCAGGTCACACACAGAGTCCTTTAGACTGTTCACATACATTTGGAGCCTGTCAATTTCATCATTGAGTCCATTGTTGTCCATTGTTGAGATGCTAGATGGTTAAATATTTTTCATCACAGTGATCATTCTTTTTCTCTGTCAGTTTATCCAGAGATGCTAAAAGAAAACTGGGCAGCAGCATCATTTCCCTTGTTTTTCCACAAATTGTTAAAAATGTTGATACACAGAGTCATGAAATCTGTTTCCTCTCACAATAGGAGAGTCAAGATAACCAAGTGCATTTGCCTCCCCATGTTTGTAGAACATTCCACACCAAGAGCTTTCAGTACTCTTTGAGCCCCCAGGAGAGGGTTCAATGACTGGAGGTGTTGCAAATTGGAATGCCTATTCCAGACACTTTAAAAATGTATCCTTATAATTCTGTCGCTCTAGAACCTCTTCTGGTACCAAAATCTAGAAGGTGTGCTCAGAATAAAGTGAATCTTCCCACCTCAAACGATCTGGATTAGAAGTAGGTCTTCCCACTTCGAAGGATTTAATTAGGAAACAAAAAAAAATCTCTCACAGGTGTCCCCAGCCATTTGGTTTCAGCTATTTCCAGATGCAGTCAAGTTGGCAACCGAGAATAGCCAAGAAGAACCCTGACACATGACACATGAGTTTCATTATGTAAAGCAGAAGCTACATTGTGAAGTGTGTGTGTGTGTGTGTGTGTGTGTGTGTGTGTGTGTGTGTGTGTGTGTGTGTGGGGGGGGGGGGGGGTGGAGGGAGGAAGTGCTGAGCTTTTTAAAACCAGAGAAAAGACTGTTGATTTGAGAGTTACTGAAACTAGCAACCATATATATTTCCGAAATTTATTTTACTCTGCAGAAAAGCTCTGTGCTTTGTATTTCTATTGCCATGTGACCAAGTTCATTAAATTCAATCTCTTTTCTCTTCATCTTCTTACATACTTTGTAAGTAAACATGGGTGATAAATATTTTGAAAAGGAATATGCTTCTAGTTTATTGGAAAAGGAGAACAATTTGGATTTTAGAAATTATTATTTTATATTTAGTAGTTTGCGGAGGGTAATAGACATTCTTCTCTGCAAGAAGCTGTAGAGTTCAATTTATAGGAATCATGTTAGATGACCTGGGAAGTTTATATCTGTTAGAGTGTGGAGATGAGTGTGTGCCCAGTCTAGGATATGTCCAGGACAGGAAGGTACTAGAACATCTTTCCTGCTCAGTGACTGTTGCATATGGGTACAGTGTTACTGCCTGGAATACTATCTTTGGTTGTTAAATTTATTAGTCTATCCCAATCCAAAATGAATATAACCTACAGAAACAAGAGGTGTGGACAATTTTCTAAGTTTTAGTTCTTTAAGTAGTTTTAAGAAAACTAACGCAAGTCTAAAAAGACACATGGAAAAGTAACATTAAAAGTAGTTTGTAAACTGAGCCCTTCCCAATGCCCTGTCCGGTTAATATATGTAATAGGGTCAATTAAAGGGGAAAAATAATAATCTGGAGAAACTACACATTTTCCCTAAAGCCTCTATCTTTCTCCCCATTTTTCTCGGGCTCCAGAGGCAGCTGCTGGGCGCTGAAGTTGTCACATCAGCACCTTTAAGGATCCAGACAGCAGAGACAGAGGCGCAGCTCCCCAGCTTTTATTTCATCACCACTCTAGCCTTCTTTGCTACAAGTCTCCCTGGAACTGACTTTTCCCACCATGGTTTCTGCTCCTTTATGGAACTAGCCGTGGTAGTGGACACTGTAGGGTTTGAAGATGTCTTGAGTTTCTTGAGAACCTAAACATTCTCATTAAGAAATTCATTCTATTGATCCAACATTTTAATTGAGTTGAGTGGACTTTTCCCTTCAGGGCTGGATGCAGACATACTCAGAAATGGAATCACACCCTACTGTACAAGCGTTAACACATCAGGGTTGACAGTTGAACCATCGGCAACTACTACTGTAATTTGTTTTTAATAAGTACACATAACTGAATTATAAATTCTTCAAAATATGAGATAATAAAGTACTGAAACAGCCATTTAGGGGTGCATGTGCACACATGTGTGCTTGTGTGTATGTGTGAATGTCTGTGTACATATATATAAGGGTTTGTGTTTGTATGTGCGTGTAATGTGTTTATGTGAGTCTATATGTGTATGTGTGTGGGCTTGAGTATATATATATATATGTAAGAGTATGTATGTGTGTGAAAGTGTTATGTTAGGATGTGCATGTGTATGTACGTGTGTGAGTGAGAGAGGAAAAGTGTATCTGTTATTAGAAAAATCAATACTTTTTGAGCTGCTGACCGATGTTTCCATTTATTTGAAGTCAGGATAGAAATACAAACCAGAACATGCTAGAACATGGGAAAGTTAATGTCATGGTTTAGATTTTTTTAAAATCTAATGTTTCTGATTTTTTAAAAATCATGAATTAATTGAGGAAGTATAAAGTCCCAATTCTGTAAAGACATGGTTTCTTACCATTTAAAAGAAAATTGTGTCTTTTCTTCTCAGGAGGCCAGTCAGGGAAATATGAATTACTTGAAAAGGTAGACTTAATGCTTTAAAATTACATTGCATCTAAATCTAAAGTCCAAAATTGATATATTGTGTACAATACAAGAATAGGATAGAAATTATGAAGCTAGAATATTCAAAGTTTTTGAGTGAAAAATGACAAGGAAAGGTATCTCTGGAATATTTGAAACGAAGCGGAAAAGAATCACTAGAGAACGCTAACAGAGGAAATTATGTTCCATTAACAGGGGAGGAGAGCTGCCTTAATTAATAAATTCCTTCCTTTACTTTAATAACGGTAGAATGAGAGAACGTGAGGAATAGTCCTCATGGCTGTGAAGTTGTGTGTGCTTTGTGATTTTTGAAATGTAATGAATCTGAGAGACATTTATCACACAGGAACAAGTCCCCTGAATTCTCAACAAACTTAAAGGTGATAAGTTAATACACAGATTGGAAATACCCAAGAGCCATAGCGAGATATGAAATAAGACAAGATTTGCACTTGTAATACATCTTAAAGCTTGCCTTTAAAATTTGGGGGAATATCAGAACAGTATTGTTTGAAACACGACCTCAGCTCCTGGTGCTTCAAGGGCTGTGAGACAGAGGTGGTGGCTCTTTATTCGGTCTTCACTTTGGTAATATGGAGGGCTTCTCTTTCAGGTCAAAATCGAATTGAGGTATTTTTTGATGAGGACAAGAAGAAAAGGGCATGGTGCTTAGGCAACCGTTCTCTAGAGTAGCCCCTCTTCTGAGAGAAAGGTGAGCATGCAGCTGTGAGTGCGTAGAGCCCTGGCTGACGACAAAGCAGACTCCAAGAGTCAGGAAGCACAAGGCACACAAGCAGACAGGTAAACACCAGGGTGGAGAGAGCAGATACCTTTGGTTTAGGAACACTTTAGACTCTGAGCAACTCTGGAGTTCTGCTGACTCTTGTCCTGCATTTTCCAGTCATGTATCAAATCTCTCTCATATACAAATTGCGTCGCCCCCTGACCTGTCTCCTCCCCGCCCCCTCCCCTCCCCCACCGCCCTGCTGAGAAGTCCAGAAACACTTCACAGGAGCTGAGGAAAGTTCTTGAAAACAGCGAATCCATGTGAGAGCCAGAAGAGGTCTTATACAGGCATTGCTTTCACATTGACTGAAAAGTGAGTCTGCCTTGGTATAAAAGGCTGCTTCCGAAGGCTGTCCCAATCCCACATGCTAACAGTGTGCGCGAGCTCACTACTGTGGTTCAGAACCAAGTCTGAAGTAGCCCTCTTGTTGATTTGCGGTCACATCTGGACACCTAAGTACTTTATCTTAGGGCAGTTTGAACTTCCATGTAATCTTTTAAAGATAGAATGTCCTTTATAAGTGGAATTAGTTTGATACAGTCCTAGAATTTTACCCATTTCCCTCTTCGAACCCTGCCAGACAGCGGGGAGACAAAACCAAGTGTAGCATTTGGGACCAAACCATAAAATTAAGTCATGTCAGGAAACCAAAACAAAAGGGGATAAAAAAAACAGAGAAAGATCTGAGTGCATACACAAACCACAGCCTCTGTGAACTCACATAAAACTAGGCAGGGGAGAGGCGCTGTGGCCGTTTCAGAGTGGGGCATTATTCACAGGAAAACAGCGAGATTCACTGCGGAGGACATCATTCTTCCGAGACTGACAGGGCCTCATTCACAGCACCAGGACTGATGGGGCATGCACAGCCAACTTGCCAAGCGGCACAGCACTGGGACGCAGGTCCCCAACGGTGAACTGAGATCATTGCTGAGGACACTCAGAGATCACATAAGGGACACTCTGTTTGCTCTCTGGGAGATGCAGTTCATCTGCACTAATTGCAGGCTTGGGAGCCTGGAAAAGGCAGCTCTGTGCCCACATACTGTATTCCCTTTGTTGGGAAGCTCTCATGAGCTGCTCCTCCAGGCATGTGTGTGTGTGTGTGTGTGTGTGTGTGTGTGTGTGTGTGTGTTAACAGAGCGACTGAACTGCCTTTAAAGTCTATGTGCACTTCTAATTCTTTGCCCTGGACTGACTCATAGCTGACGAGAGAAAGCTATCAGGGAATAGTGAATCACTATAGCAAGTAACGTATGTGAGAAAAGAAGTCCAAGAAATCCATCTACTAAAGTTTCTGGGAATTCACGTTTCTGAAGAATCTGACCACTGGAAAGAATGACATCTACTTGTCTATTTATTTTGGTATTTTCAACGTCTGGGTACTTGGGTGTTTTCATCTCTAAAAGTATGTATTTTAAAATAGACTTGCGTGCATTTGCCTTTATCTTTTGAAACACTAGAAGACAAAGCCAGGTGTAGTGGCCACGTCTAGGACCCTAGCACAAGGCAGTGAGACAAGTGCCCTCAGGGTTTGAAGCTCTCCTGGGACCCGTAGTGAGTGCCAGGGCAGTCTGGGCTACATAGTGATATCTTCTCAGAAACCAAACAAATATGCCAAACAACAACAAAACAAAGAAACAATAATAGCATAGGTTTAAATTTGGAAAACGCTGTTGCTGAAGACACCGAGTGATATAAAACGAGAATGAAACACTACAGTGCCCGTTTGGTTGTCTGTAGATGGTTGTGGCAGCTGAATAAAGCACCAAGACTCAGACCTTGACGTATTTAAAGACAGAAGCTGTAATGACGGTTTTGGCTGTCAACTTGATTGTTTTAAGAAGCACTAGGATGTATCTATGGGTAAAATATAGTCCGAGTCTTAAAATTATATTCTGTAGGTCTATAAACAATAAGCCTAATTTGGATGTTTATAAACTTTAACAAACAAAACAAACAATTTTTTTGTTTGCAAATTTAGAATTTTGAATAAACACTCCAAAGTTAGGGTTAATAATGTGAATATGGGAATTATATTCTAAGGGGTGAAAAGAATGTAGTGTGACAGTGGGGGTCCTTGCCTAGCATGTATGAGGGCTCACACATATAGTCCTTGTACCTCAAGAAACCAACAGCAACGAAGAATCCTACCTTTTCTATTCTATGTGACATCACAATCTTCTCTTTGTAAACACAATTGTGTGTGTGCACCCCCCACACATACTCAAACTTAGAACAATAAACTTTATATTATAAAAGACTAGAAAAATGCACATGCTATAAACAAACACAGGGAAATATGTCTTAAAGATGTAAAAATGTAACCAACAGCTGCTTATCTCGTAAAGACTGTGAAAGACTGACCTGGTGTTATGACGACGCCATTTCCGTTGACCACAGGCCTTTCTTCCTCCTCCTCCTCCGGTGGCTCTATACTTGCTTTCTCCATGTTGGTCACAGACTTATTTCTCTTCCGCTTCCCCTCAGCACTTGGAGTAGCTCCCGGGAGTATCTGGTCTGTTACATTTAATAATAATGGTGCTGGTTCAGCTGGAGGCTTTGGGGTGCCGTAATAGTTGTCTGCAACAGATATCCAAAGAGTCTATGGTCAAATCTTTCTCCCACAGGTGGGTGGGTGGTGTTTCAAGAGCCAAAATTATATACACTTGTATTCTATTCATCTACCAATTCACACATTACACATATGTGGCTTTAGAAGCACATATTACATATCTTTATTTCTATCTTACTGTGCTTTAATGGGTAAGATCAAGGCCCCATGCTAATTAGCATCTTTGTGTGTTTTAATGTGTAGGATGATGTCACAGGTGAGGCAGGTACAGGATAGAAGGAGGCCCGTCATTGGAGGAGAAGGAAGGATGGGCGGGAGAGAAGTTTAAAGGAAGTGGAGGAGACTAGGGGAGAGAGGAGGAGACAGGGCGGAGGAGAGGGGCTGAGAAGCCATGGCAGGACAAGATGGCAGGTGATGTTAAGATTCTGCTCTGTGTATTTACAGGTTGTTATTAATGTTCTCAAGGGATGGATGGTACCGGGCATTGTATGTTTAAGTGGGCAATTATATCTTACCAATTGGATCTAAGATTATTGTGTTGTGTGTTCTTTTATGTGAGGGTTTGAGTGTAGGAAAGTGTGCGGCTGGGATGTGTTTCCGCCAAGATAATCTAGCAGATATCTGGGCACCATGGTACAGAGCTAGCGGGGTAAAAGACACCGTTACTCTTTATTATTTTTATATTTATACAACAACTTAATGTATTGAGCTTTCAAGTTAGAAACTTAACGCATTGCTTTCGGATGGCATATAATTGATTTCAAATCATTTTAAGCCAGCTTCATACTAAGTCTTCAAATCTATTTAAGCCTTTTAAAAGAGAATGTTAATCATGGAGAGTAAAGGCAAACTTCGGGTTTGTTCTAATTTTCACATCTCACATCATTCTGCAAGGGCAAAGGACACTGTTTGTCTCTTGAGGGGGACTCTGGCTATTGCCCTGCCTAGCTGCCTCCAGGCCAGGTCCACGGTTCCCTTAGCCGCAGAAAGTAAGATGCTCCTCTCATTCCCCTTAAGGTTATCATAGCCCAGTTCTCAGAGCTCCAGTATCTGGGCTGTGAGATAATTCTCCTTCCTCCTCAGTCAGTGAGATTTCATTATTTGTGTTTTGTGTGAAGCCTAGAACCACTTATTTTTTTAACATGTTATTTAATATTCATATGTGAGTTTCATGTGCTTGGATCATATCCACACCCAATTTTCACCTCTTAAAATTGTACTTATTTCTATAGTAAGAAGGTGGCAGCATATAAGGGGCATGTGATAAATGTCTGTTGAATAATTCAAGTACACGTTTGCCTTTGCATGTTCAAGGGAAATTATTTTATTTAGAATGTTCAAAATTGTGATTAGCAAAGAACATAGGTGTTAATTTGAGAAATCGCTTTCAAATTTTAGCTACATTTTCACACACATGTTGGCGTGTGTGGCTAACGGAGTAATTGTGCTTTCGGAATCAGTTATCAAAGTCTTTATTGGTATTGACTGTGCATCAAAGCGCTCCTTTGCATGTTTGAGAAACTGTGATGCCTGCAGTAAGATTTTATCTTATAAGATGCTGAATGGCCTGCTATAGAAGATCAAAATTGACATCAAACACGTAATCATTGTAATGGAACATGAACCAAATTCTGTAAGGAGACAGACAAGAAAGGGAGTACAGCCACCTATCTGCATAGGTTACTGAAATATCTAGGAAAGCACCCTACTGTGGAGAAACAGCTCTTAAAGTCAAAGACACAGTGTCTTGTAGGATTGGGGTCCTGTGTCTGCTTGGGGAGGGAGGACTCGGCAAGTTTGACCAAGCTCATCCCACACCACCGCAGGGCTGTGAGAAGCTGCGGGACACAGCTCTGGGGATGAGTGTAGAACACAGTTGGAGCCGGCTCTGGACCCAGGCCTGCAAGGAGGCCTGGGCCATCTGACTCTTGGGCATCCAAGCACCCATGGTATGCCAGGAAGAGCTGAGAACTGAGTGGGGACCCACAGGGCTGGATATAGCCTGAGGCTGAGGGGGAAAAGAGAGCAGATGATCCAGGTGGTCCCACTTGGAGAGTCTTTGGCTGGATGGGGTGGTAGGCTTGGAATTGGTGGCAGCCACGGCTGGGAGCTGGGAGCGCAGGGAGGCCTTCTGTGAGAGATTAGGCAGCAGCTCCTTAGGTGAAGGGCTTCTCTATGGCTCCCCATGGAGGATCCCATGAAAAGAGGCAGTCCATGGTGGCAGGTGGATGAGTAAAACCGGACCCCACTTCTCAGAGTGAGTCTGAGATTAAACACTTTTTGCATGGAAGAGTGTCTGGGAAGGAAAGGCTATTGGCTAAGCCTCCGGGCCTTTAGGTCCTCATTATAATGGAGATCTGTCTTGACCTATGTGACAAACTGCCTCTGAGGGAAAGAAGTTCAAACTCTGCTCAGCGCCTTTGATTTGCCCACGTCTAGGGAAGTCACCTAGCAGGGTTGCCATTGGCTGAGCATCCCCACGGGGGTGGGGGTGGGGGTGGGGGGTGGGGGTTGGGAGGTAGTGTGAGGGGTGAGTGAGGCCATGGCAGATAAAAGGCCTGTTTTACTTTGATTTCAGAGGAGGAATCTGGTGATGACTAAACTTGGCTGTCAACTCAAAACGATTATAAGTTGACTCACAGATCAGGGTGAGGTGATTGGCAGGTGAACAACTGAAGGGACCCAACCTCGATATGGGTCTTTCTGATCAGCAAGCTCAGGGCTCAGGTAAACAACAGTGGGAGGAAAGAAGGAGCTGGAAGTACACACTGCTCCGGGTTTGCCTAGGGAGTTCCCATATGGCCGCTCCTGTCACGTGCAGATCTGCTTCCGGTGCTTCAGACCGTCAACCCCACAGATTGCTCCTAAGGCTTCTGGGATTCGAAACTCCTCGTTTGGAAGCTTTCAACTTCTTGGACTCATCAGCTATTGGCTTTCCAGATCCCCAGCCTGTACATTATTTAGCAGCTGCTTTAGCCAATCGAATAGCTCCTCTCTTACAGCTATGTAAATGTTTCCGCTGGCTCAATTCCTTTAGGGAACTCGAGGGCAAAGGCGGAGCCCTTTCTTCACCCTATCTTCTCTCTGTGCTCTGCACAGACAGTAAGGCCCTAGGGACATTAGGAAAGCAGATATAGCAAATGCTTTCTCTACAAGTTGTCCTTAAGATAAAGCTGGTAAGAATGGAGAGGAGCTTCGTAAACTGTAAAAATGCATTGGTTTTAATAGGGATGGAGCCCCAGGGTGGGATGAATTGAGAGGATGCTGTGAAGGACAACCGCGCCGTTCATGCTGTCCTGCTTACTCATACACACTCAGACAATTCAGAAAAGGTGCTTTCTTAAGTGCTTCTTCTACATGGGGGACTCTTGAAACAGGTGTCTGAGAGGATGACATACATGATGTTAGGGGTTAATAATGATTTGCAGAAAACTTTAGAGAGGCTCGACTAAAAATAGTAGATGTACGTACTCAATGAACTTGTATTTCAGCATTCTTTTTTTTTTTCTTTTTTCTTTTTTTTCGGAGCTGGGGACCGAACCCAGGGCCTTGCGCTTGCTAGGCAAGCGCTCTACCACTGAGCTAAATCCCCAACCCCGTATTTTAGCATTTTTAATGGCAAGCGAAATTCTAAGCACAGCATTGTACCTTCTGGGAAATTTCAATATATACTTATCAACTAGACGCAATGCCAAAATGGGAGGAAGCTCTTGCCTAGCTCACTGAACAATATGATTTTATATGGTGTCTGCTATCATGGACGCTCTTAGATATATACAGTACTAAGAAAACATATTAGGCTTCAGAATTTTTTTCTGTGTATCTTTAAGTTATATTCATAGGCAAATCGCCTCTTAGTAATTAGAAATAAATGCATAGACAGGCTAAAATATTAAACACTAGATCTCACTGAATTTATATTATTAAATAACTACATCTATTGGCGTGGTATGATTGTAAATTACATAGCAACATTCTTCTGTTACTGGTCTTACGAAATTATATGTGAGTTTAAATGCTCACGAGCTTACGGATGTGGAACCATTAGTTAAGGTGTTAAGATTCTCATTGTTAGAAAAATACCAGCTTGCAAAAGGTAACAAAATAATCTTCACGCTTTACCACACTAGACAGATATCATTCATGGAGAAGAACATATACACCAAGCCGGGAGTTTTATTGTATTGCTTAAGAGGAACCTAGACTAATAGTGAGGATCGTCTGGACAGCTGTGGAGCTAAGCCACTGAAATGACTCTATAATAAGTTCATAAAATCCATATGCAATAAAAAATGAGCCTTTGAGAAAACAAAGCACTATGTCTTCAGAAAAAAAATTAAGCATAAATGGTCTTAAAGAACAATTCAGGATTATTCTGCTACAAATGAAGGGCCTTTATGAATATTACCACTGTTAAGAGAACCTCTACTCCCAAAGCGCAAATAAACCCCTCAAAATATGATATAGTTCCCGGTGAAATAAATCTAACATTGAATCCTGTGCCCCCCAAGCCTGCTTCTTTAGATGCTTAGATTGATCCGGTTAAAATGACTAGTCACAGACGCAACTACAAACTGGGCACAGTGCTGTGAGTGCCTTGGCTGTCTCTGCCATCAGAAGGCTGAGGAGGAGGACTGCTTGGGCCAATGAGTTCAAGACCAGTACGGGTAACATGATGAGATTTATGTCTTAAAAGAAACATTTTTTATAAAGCAACTACAACCACCTTAACTATAATTCTTGGCAAGACAGCCAGTACAGTTTCTAGAGCTGGACACTTTCCGCCTATGAATTCTTCATTCAAATGTGCGTCATGATGACTTATTCATAGTATGATCACAGAGATCAATGGTAATATTTGTCATAATGAAATAGCATGTATCAGTGTAAACTATGGAGATCTGGTCGGTACTCGGCATCCATTTACCTTGAATATCTATGAGGCCCTAAGAAATGCACAGTTCCCTGCCCGTTATATATAAAGGAAGCAGTAAAGCTATACCTGCTTAATTTCAGAATTTTACCACTATTCTATTTTGTCACTATGACAAGAATACTTCATGTCCTTTAGCAGGAAAAGAGTCGTGAAGCAATTTTTTTTCAAAGCCAAGGTTGGTGAGCAGAGTATCTACTCCAAAGGAGAAAGGCAAGTTTGCTTTTTTTCTTCTCTCACCTAAAATTAAGTGTGTGTACACTCTGGGAAAAGGATATGGGGGACACCAGCTATCCGGGCCGCTAGTCAGTGACAGTCTTTGTGAAGAATGCTCTCCACAGCAGCCATCTAAATGAACTGTGAAAGCAAGTACCCTAATTCGCTATGATCACAAAGTGTTATGTAAAATCGTTCCCTTGATTCTGCCCCACACGAATATCTGTAAATTTGCATAGTCTTATTTAATCAATGGCTGGAAAATAAATGAGACAATTGTGTAAGGAAATCAATTGATTTCTCATCTAAACATTTATGTATCAATACTGTTTTAACCTGTAAAAATGTCGGTGCAAAAGAGTGAAAGGAGATAAAATGGGAATTAAAGGGTCAGGATATAAAATGCCAGCAATGTGCTTATTTCATTAGATATTTACTAAATGGCCATGGACGCTTGGCAGCTTCAGCTCATTTTTTTTGCAAAGGCAGTAGGGCAGAGACACACTACCTGGTTGTGAACTCAACTGGATTCCAGAAGGGTTTGCAAAGCCGAGCCCCAATCCACTATGGCCAGATCCATTCTGCAATCATCCAGATGAGAGGAAAATAGCTTTCTCAGTAACAGGCCAATACCCGAGGAGCACCACTGAATGTCTGCCTTTTCTGCATCTGACAAGACAACCTTTTGACAGAGCCCTTTGTCTGATGATGATAAGTGAAGGTTGCCATCTTTTTTGTTTTTTGTTTTTTTTTTCCACAACATCTTACTGGTAAGGCCAGTGTGGGAAAAGAAACAAGAAACCAATGAATCTCATGCTGTTCTGGCCATAATAGTAGTAGAAACCAAGATGCTACTTCCTGGAATACAGCACATTTTTTGCTATGCTGTTAAATTCTGCTGTCAAAAGGCTAGAAGCAAAGTGAACACCCAGAAGCACTTTTCCTAACATTCCTCACTACATAAATCAGGCACCGGATCGAAACATAATTTGGTTAATTTTTCACTTTAAATTGTAGATTTTGGTGTAAATTTCATTGTTGCAGTACTCGGGAGTATATAATAACATGTAGCGTTTGCATAAAAATGAAGATCAAGGAACTCAAGTAGAGGTCAAATTTATGAATTTGCTATTTTTTCCTTCAAGATACCTCATACATTAGTCTACACACACACACACACACACACACACACACACACACACACACACACACACACACACACACACACACACACATTGCTCTATATCCTCAGTGTTTTCCTTCCAGTTTTGCTAACCAGAGAAAACCAATTTTGAACGATGGCTCACTAGAAGAAATCTGGATCCCTACAGGGACTAAAGCACCATCCACAGCACTAGTCAGACCACTACTAGGATCCACTGGACTGGAGGACCAGCCTCTGTGAAGGGGATCAGTTGTTAGGGACCCCATCTCAGTTTTACAAATGGAAAACTAGATTGATAATTGGCTTTCTCAATGGTGTCTGGATGATTTGTCTCTGATACTAAACAAGGAGGTTCATACTTGCAGGTTCAAATATGAAAAAGCCCGCCCAAGCATAATAAACAATTATTCTAATTCACACCAGAAACTTGGATATTCACCACTGGTTATGGATACAAACTTAAACTTCAAGACATGCTTACCATAAGCTAGTAATGAAGACTGGGTTAAAAGTTGTACCCGGATCAGCAAAAGTTATGTCAGGAACAGGAAGAATTACAGTCATATGGCTACAGTCAGCAAGTAAGGAGATCTACAGTACCAGCATAGTCAAGTTCCCTAATTGTATAACCTACTAGAAAGTGAGTCAATAAGGCTCACTTCAGAATGACTTTTAGGGGATTGTCGGGGGCAGGGGAGGGCGTAAAGGGGATAGAAGGGGAGGGGCTTATAGATGGGAAAGGGGAGTGGCTAGGGGGCTTATAGACAGGAAACTGGGTAAGGGAATAACACTTGAAATGTAAATAAGAAATACTTGATTTAAAAAAACAAACAAAGAAAGAAAGGCTACATAACCATTGTATTCCCCCTGTCTGCAGGAACCAAGCTGTGCCTGAATGGGGTATGAAACTATCCATTTTTGGTTGCAGTTTTGATATCTAGGTATTCCTAGATATTATTGCTAGTCACAAAAACAGAAATATAGATGTGAGAGGATAAAAGTACATTTGTATAAATAAATATGAAAGTATCTCTAAAGAAAAAGTCTGATTTCGTGGTATTCCACTAACTTTGGCATGCTTTGTTTTCATTTTCACTCAGTTCCAGAATTGAAAATTTTCCCCTCTTAGTTTCCTCAGTAGCATCTTGCTAACCGGTTCGAATTTGTGTCTGTTCTGCATTTCTGTTGTTGAATGCTTTAGTCCTTGTGGTCAGTCGTATGTTATTTCAACTTGCCTTAAACTGGCCGAGACTTACTTTATGTTCTCATATATAATTGGTCTTGGAGAATTGAAGAAATTGTGCTCTTTTATATTTAGATGGAATGTCCTAATGATGTTTGTTAGATCCATTTGATATATGATACGTATTTGATGCATAAATGTTTAAACTGTTAAAAAAAGAATGCCTTTTTAAAACTATCTTTGAAGTTACAAATAATCTCATGTTCAGATTTGGGACTGAAAATAATCTACCATATCATTTTCTAACCATGTGACATATAGGCAGCAGGGAATTAAATGAGGGTCGTTTCTCTTAAACGTCTTTCTTACACATGTTACAAATGGGAATAGCATTCAAAATAGTATATTATGACCAGTACCAAAACAACAGGGTCCTGGATTTTGAAAACTCTGCATCGAGTATACATGACTACAGAAAATCTGAACATGCTGTTTTACATGTAGACTCAAACTGTTCTGTGAAATAATTCATAATCCCAGTACATGGATGTCAAGTAAGAATTGCGTAATTCTGGATCCGTACTAGCATACATGCGGTGCCATGCATTCTGAATCCCATCTTGGCCTTTTATATCATGCAGACTTAAGGACTCAGTGGCTTCTTGTAATGCATATGCATGTGCTTATGTCAGTCCATGGGAACAAGTACTTGCTATATATACCAGATATACAGCTCCAGACAGCCTAGGGGGACATTTCATTCATGTAGAGGATATCAGATACTATTCCCTTCATGGAAGCTTTTCTTTCAGTAATATAAAAAATTTAAGAAAATTTCATAAGTGAAGCACATGACATAACAAAGAAGTTGTGACAGAAAAGCTTCGAATAATGAAAAGAACTCAGGAATGCAAGAACAATGCCACCTGGACATCTTTCGAGAGAAATCACTTGAATTTTTACAATTATATGAAGAAGCAGAAGCACAGTTCCCAGGTATTTTCTACTGAAATGATATTAAACCACTTATAACAATATTTTGTAAAAAATAAAGTGATCTAGATATGAGATATGCATATAATTTAAAATTAAGGGATTTTCATTGCAAAATGCTCAAATTTGAAAATAATTTTACTAATTTACATTATCTAGTTTATTCAAGACAGCATTTCAACATGTAATAATGCAAAGTCATTTTTTAAATATTATTTATTTATGTATATGAGTACACTGCAACTGTCTTCAGACGCTCCAGAAGAGGGTATCGAATCCCATTACAGATGGTTGTGAGCCACCATGTGGTTGCTGGGAATTGAACTCAGGACCTCTGGAATAGCAGTCAGTGCTCTTAACCACTGAGCCATCTCTCCAGCCCCCTAATACGAAGCTATTAAAGCCACTGTTTACCTTTTCCATATTGTATCTAAAACACAATGTAAAGTTTATACCATCATCACTTTGTGGATTCAGTGTCTACGTTCAAAAGCTGGCCTGGGGTCAACAATGCAGTCCTGGAAACCCCCATCACTGAAAAACAAAACAGGCTCCACGTTATTACTCGAGAAACCCAGTTTTCTTAGGAGCAATGACTTGCCAGTCAGGATTTTGAAAGGTCTCATCAGGCTAAGTCCCAAATCGTGACAATGATCTCAGGCGATGCTACACCAGTGGAACCTTCTCCAGTTGCTTTGCTGTCTGGAGAACATGTAAAACCACAGGAAATAGAAGATGTGCTTTCCTTGGCGAAACGCTTGTGTCCTACTTCTTGGCCATTAACTTTACCTTAACTTAAAATTTTCCCTTTTAACTTTAATAGCAGGATGTAGGTGACACTGTGAATACAAAAACCTGAATGAGTGTTTCAAACAATAATCTACACATGCACTTCCGTGAGGACCCGACTCTGTTTATAAACGGGACTAACAGATGTTCTTTATAACTGATTTGTAACTCACGTTGCTGACTCTCACAAGCAGCCCTCCTTCCTGTGGTGGATGAGGTCAACGGTACCCTGACTTCAGCCTCCACAGGGAAGGGTAAGAGTGTCCAGCAGAAGCAGAGCTTCATGTGAGCCTCCCATTTGTCTTCTAGATTCACACCTCACACTCTCCTCAGACAACAATGCTGTTCTCGTCTTTCTTCCTTTTATTTCTTTTTCAGTTTGTGCCTCACCTAGCCTAGGCTGACCATAAACTTGCTTTACCACAAAGGCTGGCCTTGAACATGAAATCCTACTTTCTCTACCTCCCGAGTACTGAGATGTCAGGGAGTAAGTCGACATTGCTGGTTAAATTTTTCATTTTCTGTCTGATTTTAGGTATTATGTTACCTTCTTCTGTGCTTTGCTAAATTACAACTTTAGCACTCTGACCTCAATTTAAATTAGCATATCAATGAGTACAGACAGTTCCATAACACTTCGATTTTAACAGCATTACTAACTCTACTCTCAAAGGTTGATCACTGAATTTGGAAAGCAACTAGTCAAAAACTGGTGAATTATACTTCTCAGAAGAGCTCTTGGTGGTTTCAAATCATCACGGGTGTGTTTGTTAGACAGAGAAGAGGTGGCAATTACTTCCGGGAACATAAAAAAAAAAATAAGCAGGATATCTGGAAATATTTTTGACAAACAACATTGAGAATGAAATAGCTTATAATTTCAATTAATAACAATTTTACATGCAAATGTTTTAAGTAGAGCCCTATTCATCCATATTATTGAAGATATTTTCTCATGGCTAGTGGGTTGGTGAGTAAAAGAAATTGCTTCTATAGCCACGCTGCACAAATAAGAAAGTAGAAACAAAGTTTCAGTGAACTAGTAATGGAATTTTTAACCAGTCTTAGCAGATTTCAGAATTAATTATCTCAATTACATGTCTGTCTTCAAAAATTGTTAGAGGAACTGGATATTTCTAGAACAATATTACATTTCCTATGCAACGTTTACGGTCTGTCACGTGTTCACCTCTCTGTGGTGCCATTAGCTGTAATAGTAACACATTAGGAGACCACCCAGGCTTCATTTTGTCACTCATAACATCAATCCCTGGGAGGGGGGTGTTTTTCATTAATTTTATGTAGATGGTTGGTTAATGACTAAAGAAATCTGTCAAATATTAAATCTCTAATCTTCGGCTGGTAATAAAAGTTTCAGAAACAATAAAAACGAATGTTACTTTTGCTTGTAGAATGGAGATGTTCTGTAGTTTGGCATAAGAGGAAGAGTTCTGTGCATTTCTTTATATATGTTCATGTCTGTGTCCACATCTATGTCCGTCTGTCCGTCTGTCTGCCTGCTTGCCTGTTTATGAGAATATTGTGGGAGAGTTTCTACTACTAGCATCCTGAATGACCTTAGTTGCCACATTAAATTGCTCTGAACTTCAGTTTTCTGATTTGTGAAATTAAAGATTGAGTTCTGTCCCAAAATACTTCCATTTCTGAAATTCTGTAGTGAAAAAAATAAATAATGTAATGGGAACAGTTATATTTGCCTCCATGTCAAAAAGTTAGAATAAAACAATCCAAAAGCAAAAATTTCAATTACTTTAGAACCTCGAATCATAGACTCCCTTAAGATAAATATAGGTAACTGATTTGACTCCATCTTTTACTTCTCTGCACATTCCCTTCTCAGAAACTGGGTGTGGGTTAAGGCTTTCTATTTTCATCACAGGGCTTTCATTTGCATGCATCTTTGTGGGTGAGCTAGAACGTTCCAAAGTGTATCCCCCCAACATACCATTACTTTCTTGAAGGCCACACTGAAAAATTTCAAGTTTATATTTTTGTAAATGTGCCACTTGAAATTCTCTCCATGTTTTTAGAGAGACATGTTCACTGTGACCACCTGTGATCTCTCTTTAACCACAAGGTGTGGCTAAACTGAGCAGCAATTTACAGGGAGGAAATATTACTTATGTACAATAACAAAAGAAAAAAAGAAAAAAAAAACCACAAGTGACCTAAAAGAAAAAGGAAACCATGAGGTTTTAGAATCTACACAAAGGCTTTTCCTCCATGATCCTTCACTAACCTGCACCAATATACATACTGTCTATGAAAATCAATCTCATGATAAGGAAAATGCTATCAGCACTAATAAAATTTTATGTCATATAAACCAGTAACCAACTATCAACACTTCAAAGATATATATTTTATGCAGATATATCAGGCTCTACTACTTAACTTCTTACTAGTATTTTCCCTTTTATACCATTCCTATCATTTTATAATAAAGGCCTAAGAATGAATTTTTCATTACAAAAAAATAACTGAGTTCATGTGTAGAAGAACAACTATGTAGGTCAAAACAATGAACAAACGAACAAGGCAGAGGAATTGAACTTAGCTCGATGTTAGAGTTCTTGCCTTGTCCGCGTAAAGACACTGGATTTGAGAAACTTTTTGAATAAACAGAAAATAAAGAGAATAATTAGGAGAAGGAGGTTGTTCATATCCCTTGTTTTAAGGTTGAAAAATTCTATTAGGATCCTGAGGTAAATACTGTCCCACAGCAACACCTAATCTTTGTGTTTATACTTGGTGTTTGCACTACAACAACATAATAACCACGCGTTATACCTGGCTTTGAAAAGCTTGACATTTGGCTCGTTTGAATATAGATGACTTATAAGTATGACATTGATGCTAAATGTTAAAATTTAATCCACAGGAAAGAAGCAAAACACTGAATAATAAGTTTTGCAATGACAATAAGTCAAAATGATGCTTCCAGGTACACAAGATTGTAATTTAAAACTTCTTTTACAGTAAAAACTACAAGAGTCTAGAAGCATGGGATTTTATCTATAATTAGTAAAAGTAGATGGAAGTAAAGATAAAAATCAGTGTAAACGCCTAGGACAGCACTGGACATGATAGCAATAATCTTCTTAGTGAGATGAAAGTTCAAATGACACCAGGGGTAGTGAGCCCCTCCCTGGTTGACCCAGTCAATGGAAACTGAATGAGGTTCCCTTTGAGATGAAGGTTATTAGTGAAATAATGATGAAAGTGGTTACTCTGTTATAGTTTGAGAACACCAAGAAGAGTCTTAAGAGGCTTAAGAAGTCATGAAAGTGAATTGCTGCCAAGCAAGACTAATCATAAAGGGTTCATGTCACAAAAGTCCTTATTTCTGCATCAATTCAAGAGAATTGTGCTAGATATAGCAGCCTTGTTAGGCAGCTGTTTACTGTGAAGTCATGAAACACATCTTTCCATATGTTCCAGGATTTTAGAATGCTTTTAACAAGCAATCTGATGTTATTCTGATATGCTTTCCTTTGTAACTGAATTAGCATTTTCCCCTCACAGCTTGTAGTATTTATTCGTCTGCATTTTTGTTACGTTGACTACAAAATTTGTGGAGAAGCTCAATTTTGGTTATGTATATATTGGGTTTTAAATGCCTTTTTTATTTAGATGCTCATTTCTTTCTCTAGGGCTTAGGAACTTTTTTCAGCTGCAACTGCACGGAATGGATATTCTATGAGTCTAGTTCTGATCTCGGCCCTGTGGTCCCATTGAACTAAAGGTTTGGTGCCTTTATTATATCATAGGTCTACTGATAATGACTTCATGAAATTCATGGGCAAATGAATGAAACTAGGAAATATCATCCTGTGTGAGGTAACCCCAGACATTCACTAATAAGTGGATATTAGCCCCAAAGTTCACAGTGCCCATAATACAGACCATATGGATCATAGAAGGAAGGAAGACCAGGGTGTGGATGCTTCAGTCCTGCTTTGAGGGGGAAACAAGATAATTGTGGGAGGTGGAGGGAAAGGGGAACTGGGAAGGGAGAAAGAAGGGAGAGGAAAAAAGGGTGGCAGCATCAGGTCTAGAAGAGATGTGAGAGGGGCTGGGGATTTAGCTCAGTGGTTAGCGCTTACCTAGGGAAGCCAAGGCCCTGGGTTCCCCCAGCTCCTAAAAAAAAAAAAAAAAGAAGAAGATGTGAGAGAGGTACAGAGGTCAGGAAATCGAACAAAAAATATAGCAGGGGATAAGAAACTGGGGCTAGTCACCGGAGGGTCCTAGACACCGGGGAAACGTGAGGTTCCCAGGATCTAACAGGGATGACTTTAGCCGAAATGCAGAGAGAAGCGGGTGACAGAGCCTGTGGAGACCACCTCCAGTAGATAGGCACAGCTCCTGGTGGAGAAATGGGGCCACCAACCCATCTCAAAGTTTTTAAGCCAGAAATGTTCCTGTTCAAAGAAAGAACAGGGACAAAAAATGGAACAGAGCCTGAAGGAAGAGCCAACAAGGGACTGCCCCACCTGAAGGAAGGGCCAACTGGGGACTGCCTCACCTAGGGATCCATCATATCTGCAGACACCAAACCTAACACTGTTATTGTGGTCAAGAGGCCCTTGCTGACAAGAACCTCGTATGGCAGTGCCTTGGGAGGTCCAGCCAGCCACTGACTGATGCATAGGGATGCTTGGAACCAACCATCAGACTGAGCTCAGGGAACCTGCTGGGGGAACTGGCAGAAAGATTGGAGCAGAGAGGCGGATTGCAACCCCCTTGGAAGAACAACATAGGCTGGCCTGACCACCCAGTTCCCCCAGAGTCTAGAGCACCAACCAAAAAGTGTACCTGGAGAGATCCATGGCTCCAGATACATATATAGCAGAGGATGGCCTCGTCTGACTGCAACTGGAGGTTGGTCATTGGTCCCAAGGAAGACTTGATGCCCCAGTGTAGGGGGATGCTAGATCAGTGGGGTGGGAGAGGTAGGTGGGGGGCAGAGCACTCTCATAGAGGCAAAAGGTAGGGGGAGGGCAGATATGGGATGGAGGGCTAGTGGAAGGGTAAGTGGGATATCATTTGAGATATAAATGAATGGAATGATTAATAATAAAAACAAAGAATGTGCTTTAGGATTTAAGAAGGTGTTTTTAAGGTTAGTTAATGCAAGTGAAAGCTTAAATGGTGATAAAGTGGTTTAATGTATATAAAAGGAATTAAAAATTCTAAAGAATTCCAAAAAAAAAAAAAGAAAGAAAGAAAGAAAAAGAGAAAAGTCAGGGAAGGAATTAAAAATTTCCAAAATCAAGTGAAAATGATGGCATAACACTGGAAATTTGGGATACACCTAAGGCATTTTTAAGAGGAATGCTTACAAGTATGATGATATTAGAAATTCAAAGTGACCTCAAATAAATAACCTAACAGGAAACAACATTACAGAAGAAGAGAGAAAATGACGAACTCTGAAAGAGTTATAGGTCAAGCAATAATAACTCCTAGGTCAGAAATTAATGAATTAGACACTAAAATAGCAATGCATAGAATCAACCCAAGAGTTGACAAGGAAAACAAATATGGTAGACCTAAAGCAACTAGTCCCATCTTCAGCCAGGAATGAACGTGTGCACTCTTGTTAGTGTTCGGCTGGTTCTCAACACTTACATAGTACACGATGTCTCACCTAGAGAACGATCCTGCCATCTACAATGAAAATTTTAAGAAACTTAAGGAAAAGTTGAGGAAAACATGAACATATCGAAGTACCTTGCATGCTCATAGATTGACAGAACATTCTAATTAGTATTTTAATTAATTAAAGTATAAATGAATTGCAATGAAAATAAAAATTAATATTTCAAAAAGTGGTCAGATTGTAGAAAAGGATCTACAGATTCAAAGCAATCCCCATCAAAATTCCAATGAGATTCTTCACAGACATGGAACAAAAATTTACTCTCAAATTCATGTGAATGCACACAAGAATTTGAGTAGCCAAAGCAATTCTAAGCAGAAAAAGCAATAACTGAAAGAAGCTCAATAATAAACTATAGTAACCATGGCAACAACAAAGACATGACACAAAGGTATTCCGAAAGCCACAAAACCAATGGGATATATCATCAGACATAGAAGTCAACCTATATAGTGATTGTCACCTCATCTTTGGCCATCCATTTGGGGAACGAAATCATCCTTTGTGGGGAATACATCTCTTTAGCAAATAGGGCAGTGGAAAGCTGGATATACACACATAAAAAAGGAAACAATTTCTTTATATATCACCCTACAGAAGAGTCAAATAGAAATGAATCAAAGCCCTTAATATAATACCTTTCAGCTTTGAAAATGCTAGAGAAAAGAACAACCAAGAATTTCTAGATAGACACAAAATCAAGGACTTGATATAAAGGATCAAATTAGAATTTTTAATTCTAAGAATTATAATGAATGGTTCTTCATGAAATTGAAAGTAATCTACACAGCAAAAACAAAACAAAAACAAAACAAAAACAACAAAATCGACAGAGCAAAGAGACAACCTATAAAATGAAGGAAGGTCTTTGGCAGCCATAAGGGTTTTTTAAAAGTCAAACATTAAATGCCAAAAAATCATTCACTCAATAGTAATGAACAGATAGTTCTCAAAGTAAGAAATTCAAATGTAAGTATTTGTAAAAGTACTTAACGTGGACACCAGGGAACCACAAGTCAGAACACCGAGACTGCATCGCAGCCTGGGCAGAGGAGCTGCTATCCAGACGGCATGAAAAGTAAACTCTAGACACTAACGGAGGAGAGGTAATTTAACACACGGATATAAGAGTTCTTCAAAAAGTTAAAATCCAACTAGTAGGTGGATGGGCAACATTATATAGAATATGATATATAGTATATGAATTATGAGTCAGCATACAACTGAGAGGCCTGCAGATCAATGCTTATTGATGCTCTATTTATAACAGTCAAGCTAGAAGCTGGGGAACAGCTAAGGTACTCAGAAAACTGGTTGAAGAAAATGTACACACACACACACACACACACACACAATTATGATATTTTATTCTGCTGTAAATAAAACTGAAATCATGATATTTTCAGTAAACTGGGTGGAACTGAATAATATATTGAGTTAAATATGGCAGACTCAGAAAGATACAACATTGCAAATTATTATTTTTCCCATACAAAATATAGTTTCCTATCTATTTCTGTTGGGGACTGAATTAACCCAGCCCCTCAAATTGGGAATCTGTATGTCCAAATGCTGCAGGTCCTTGTCCCTGATTAGTTTTTGATTAATCAATAAAGAGCCAATGGGTAATAGCTGGCCAGATAGACTGAGGCGGGACCTTTAGGTTTGCATGGGCTAGGGACTAGGAGAAAGGAAGGAGGGATATTGCCATGTCTCAGAGGGAGATGGATCAGATTTAGAGCTGCAGAAGGAAATTCATCTGAAATGTAGGTGAGAAGGAATTCAGCCCCCAGAACGGCTGCCCAGAAGGAGCTAGGGTAACAAAAAATAAAATAGAATCAGAGGGTATTGGCCAGGAGTACCAGAAGGACATGGAAGGCAGGTGGATTAGAATGCCCAGTGTGGCTACTCAAAAAAAACCAAAATTAACTGGTGGTGTGTGTGTGTGTGTGTGTGTGTGTGTGTGTGTGTGTGTGTGTGTGTGTGTGGTGTGTGTGTGTGTGTGTGTGTGTGTGTGTGGTGTGTGTGATGTGTGTGTGTGATGTGGTGTGTGTATGTATGTGTGTGTGTGTGTGGTGTGTGTGTGTGTGTGTGTGTATGTATGTGGGATGTGTGTGTGTGTGTGTGTGTGTGTGTAGATGTGTGTGTGTGTGTGTGTGTGTGTGTGTGTGTGTGTTTTGGTGTGTGGTGTGGTGTGTGGTGTGTGTGTGGTGTGTGTGTGTGTGTGGGATGTGTGTGTGTGTGTGTAATTTCTGTGTACCTGTGTGTGTGTGTGTGTGTGTGTGTTTGGTTTTATCCAGGTACCTAGGAACCTAAGCCCTCTTGATCAGCCAGGAGCAACCTACCTTGTCTATCTATCTATCTATCTATCTAGCTGTCTATCTGTCTATCTATCTATCTATCTATCTATCTATCTATCTATCATCTGTCTATCTATATATATATGTGTTTATTTTCTATCTGTCAATCTATCTGTCTGTCTATCTATCTATCTATCTATCTATCTATCTATCTATCTATCTCTATCTATCTATCTATCTAATCTATCGTCTATAAATTTATCTATTTCTATCATCTAGCTGTCTACCATTTATCTATCTACCTGTCATCTATCTATCATTCATCTAGATAATAAAAATGGAAAAAGTACTAAGGGGACAACTGTGAGGAAGAGAGGGAAAGGACAGTGGGTTAAAGAACATATGACATAAAAAAAGATGTAGGGACTATTTAAAGAAAGTATATTGTCAGCAAGGAAGTCAGGATACCAGATACATGGGAAAGGACTGTGGAGGCTAACAAGAAAGCAGAATTACCTATATGGACATAGTTCTCTCTTTATTTATATATGTGCATAGTTATCATTTTATATAAATGTATCCCTGACTTTCTTAATACCTCTTCTTTCTCTTAGAAAGAAGGTATTCTTTCTATACATGCTCACTAAAACATTTCTTAGGAGTGGCTGTGATTTGGAAAAGCAAAGTACACAGGGGACTTCACTTTTTTGAAACACTAGAGATTTAAATCAATCTTCATGTCCAAAAGAATTGCCCTTTTAAAATGTCTTTATACATGCTACTGGTTAGAACTGTGATTGGTGGACCTACTATACAATTTGTTAATATAACTTGTTATGGCCTTTTCATTTTACTGTGCTTCTTATCTGTTAAGAGTCTTACCATCTTGGGGAAAAATTCTACCTAGAATTCAACTTTGTTTTCCTCACACCCAGCCCATTGGTACGTGGGCAACAATGAATATAACTAACAAAGAAATTTGCCACTTAGGTAACATTCATATCCTGCGACAAAAGTTGCAAACCTGATCATTATTACTTGATATATGTGGTGACTAATAGATTTGTGGTAAACTACATCTCAGAATGACAGCTTTTAAATTATGGATGCCCAAGGAGCCATACTGGAGCTACCTGTTAGAAATATTAATTCCCAGGCTGCACTTCCTGCCAATGATTGGAGCATTCAGGTTTGAGTTTTTCAAGCTCACTGCCTTTGAAGAATGTCTCAATGCGTGGTAGACCAATAAGGCATAATTTCAAAGGCAGTGCGTAGCAAGAGGGATCAAGCCTATTGGAGGATCTTCTATCATTATCTACATGTAATCATTAAAAGAAATTAAAAGCAGTGTAGTTGCTTTAAGGTAACAAATTTATGATTGGCATTTTTTGACAAGGGTAAAGCATAATATTTGGGGTTTTTCAGATCATACAATCTCAATTATTAATAACTCAGGTATGCTCATAACAATGGTTATGAGCAGTGGTTAAATGTGTAGACCCTAGTAAAATTTTATAAACATTAAAAGTTGGATTTGATAACATTTCACACAATACAAACTATTGTCATCCCTTGTTTTTACAGCTAAAATTTTAAGATCATCCTTATCCTTTGGGATATATAAAACTAAACAAGAGAATTAGTCTACCTAATATATATTGAAAGACTTTGGTCTATCTAATACAAACTTAAATTTTTCCAGACATAGATATTCCTATATTAATTGGATGTACTAAGGTGTGCTCAGGAAGTAATCAGTACAGATAAAGTTCTTATCATTGAGGATTTTGAATTAAAGAATAAATTATATAAAAGAGGTGATCAAAATGTTGTGAAAAAGAGTAATGTCTATTTGAGAGTTTACAAGATTTGAGCTCTGAGTAGATACAACTGTATCTACTGTATTAAATGCCAAAAGAGAGTAGTCAAATGGATACAATATATTTAAGCCAGATAAGAACAATATATTCTATGAAGAAGACAGTATCATTAAGCAAGCAAAAAACCTCTGGGAAACAAAGAGGCTAGTGTGCATAGACATTGTTGAAAATTCACAATATTGAAACACAGTATGAGGAAGAGACTGGATTTGAACTTGGAAAGAGTCAAAACCAGATTTGTAGGGTCTGGTCAGCCATATCAAGAAATTTTGTAAAGGCTTTATGCACAAGAGTGACACAATGTTAAGGTTTTAAATGTTTATCATTCTTGGTTCTATATGGGAAATAGACTTAGCTGAAACCAAGAGAGGAATGGTGACAGCTTGGAGGATTGATGAAAACTACACATGTGTATATATGTCCATGTGTACAAGTGCATGTACCAGATACTTTTAATGCTCAAAGCATGGTAGCAGACATTTGGGAATTAAAGTTATTTTCCATGACCAAGCTGGCAATTCCATAACTGTGGAATTAGCAAAGCATCAATCTGAGGAGTCTTTGGAGGTTTGATACGGTAATATGTGATCTAGATAAGAACAGCATCTTCCAGGAAGAGGACAGAACCATTAATTATTATCCAAGAGCAAAGAGCAACATTCTTTACATGTAGTTAAAAAGAAACAGAAGCCCCTTGAATAGGTATATAAGGCTCACGAATAAATAAGCATTGCTAGTTGACTATATCGCGTTGAACATAAGAGGTATTCAGCCCACCTCAATAATGACATTACTTGAGGCATCTATCTAATAACACAAACCTATTAGCACATCAGCCTAAATTGATATTGAAAGACAATTAAAATTGGCACCCGAGCTACAGTCACTTCTCAATGTGATAGATTGGAATGTATCGAACATCATTTTTTTTTTTTAAAGTAGACTGTTAACACTGAGGACATAAATGCTAATTAAAGTAATGACTTCATTCAGCAATTTTCTTTTTTATGAGGCCATTTGGATCATGCTCTCTCCTCCATATGAAAGGGCAAGTCCTTATTAATTTGGATGGTTACCTCAAAGGAATGAATAGTAGATGAAAACACGAGCTCAGCCTGCCATTTTTGCCCCATGACTTTCTGCCACCACTACAGTGAAATCAAGATGACGATATTTACAAGCTTGTTCTATAGTGGTTCCCATGTCTCTGCCAAGCTCCTTACGAAAGATCCTATGCTTAGAAGTGAATGGTAGAATCAGATTTGGGGGATTTCCTTGCAAAAATCAAGTCTAATAGTTTCCGAGGATACCATGCACTTGTAACATAAGGCCATAAGAATCTAAGCTTGACCTGAAGACCTCCTCCCCGGGAATTCGCTCATATGGTACCAGAAGACGATGTGCAAGCTTTCAAAGGAGGGAATCAAACAGTAATCATAACCACCCACAATGCCTATGAATATGAACTGCAGAAATGACCAGCATGGCACAGTAACATTAAGGGTTCAATAGTGGCGCATATATCTTGGTGCTATCCAACAGTGCTCTAAAAGAGCGTGAGGTTCACTCAACTAGAGTGGAAACATGCCTGGTGTTAGAGACCTATCAAACTCCAGGTCTTTTAGCTGCAGTCTTTACTTCCAAAAATATGACTCCAATTATTTTAAGATAGACAATTATTTATACAAATTTTATGATAATCCCTTGAATCAGTACATAGAAAATGAGGAAGAAAACAGAACCAAAAGCAAATCCCCAATCGTTTAGATTCATGAAGTGAGCAACCAAAAGCCTAAGTGTGAACATACGTTTCGAGGAGCAATCTATGCTTAGGGCTTTGGGCAGGATGCTGAACTTCATGAATAACAAATTTTCTGACAAGGGCCTTTGACAATCCCAAGGATTGGAAATGGAAAATGGAATTTCTGACCAAAGGTCATTGGCTCCAATCTGGCCTAAACTGGTAGGGACTAAAAGTTATTATCTATGGCTAGTTGTTCAGCCAGGGCTGTCAGATGAATGGGTGGACTCAGTGTCATTGTTTGAGATAGGTGTCTGTGTCAGGAACTCATGATTACCTTGCACACCGAGTGGATAGCTCTACATACAAGTCAAGACATTGACTAAAAGGAGAAACTGTCTACTTTCCTGCCTTTACAAATGGTCTTTTTTGGTGGGAGCTTCCAGAAATTTCTAGGCAGTTGATAAGAGTATACACGGCTTGCTAGGTTGTCATTTTCAAAGGCAGGATATGTTTATTTTTACTATAATTTCTCCATATACTATTCTTTTATATTTTTAAAGGGATCTAGATTATAATAGAATGTTCTTCGGGGATTATCTTAATTTCTTGTTATTATTCACAATGTGAATTTCAGACAGTGACAACAGTATTTATTAGGGTCTACTGCAAACATACTAAATCTGAATTCATCTGGATTTGAACAATATCGTCATGTAAATAAGATGCACAGTAAAGTTTGGGGTGTGCAGTGCATGTCCAGCTGGTCACTGAACACAGAGAGTCCTTGATAAACGTATGTTAAATGACAACAACAGAAGCATGAATGTTGACCTTCTGCAAAATTCCACAATCATGGAATTTCATAAAACATGCAAACAAACATTCTTTGTTTAGCTCTGTATCCCATTTTTAACAAGGTTATTTAATTCTCTGGAGTCTAACTTCTTGAGTTCTTTGTATATATTGGACAGAAGCCTGATATAGCTGTCTCCTGAGAGGCTTGTCCAGAGCCTGACAAATGTAGAGATGGATGCTCATGGCCAACCATTGGACTGAGCACGGGATCCCCAAAGGAGAAAATAGAGAAACGACTGAAGGAGCTGAAGGGGTTTTCAACCCCATAAGAAGAACACAATATCAATCAACCAGACCCCCCCAGAGCTCCCAGGGACTAAACCACCATCCCAAGAGTACACAGGGGTGGACCTATGGCTATTGCAGCTTATGTAGCAGGGGATGGCCTGGCTGGGCATCAGTGGGAGAATAGGCCCTTGGTCCTGTCAAGGCTTGATGCCCCAGTGTAGGGGAATGCCAGGGTGAGGAAGTGGGAGGGAGAGGGTGGGTGGTGGGGGAGCATCCTCATAGAAGCAGGAGAGGGGACATGGATAGCAGGTTTCTGGAGGGGAAACAGGGAAAGGGAATATGACATTTGAAATATGAATAAAAATATCCAATAAATGAAAAAATAGTTTAAAAAATACTAACAAATTGATTAAAAAAACACGCAACTTTTTACTATCCTGGCTTCTGGGATTGCTTACGTTAGAGTTCACAGATAGATACCTTGTCCATTTAGTGCTGTATTCTTATTGGAAATTATGACACTAGAAGATAGGCCTTCCTACTGGGTCCAACTGAGGTTTTATAAACTGAACAAGGGAAAGAGGAATTGTAAATCTTTATACCTTATGCTAAACGGCACCTTGCGGCTTTTGAGGTCATGCCAAACAGCCCTATTGTCATGCAACACTACCTTAAACAGATTGCATTTACCCAAAAGGCCAAAATACTCATCACAATATACTGGACCATTAGCCATGGTTAAATTTCTAAACCATGTTGAATGACACTGGTGGCAAGGTATATGGTTAGACTATTATGTTAATACTTCTGAACTTGTAGCAGGCACAAAATGAAAGAGACAGGCTAATGTTCAACACGGGCCAGTGTGGGCCATACTGATGTTTAATGTGATACATTAACTTTAGTCAACAGGACATTGACTGAAATTCACTTAAATTCGTGGTGATTTTTAAAATTGGTATGTGTGTTTATAGTCATCCCTTCCACAGGAAAGTCTTTATGGTTTAACTTTATTCTGATAATATTTCAGCCTGAAGTTCAAATCTTTCTAATACCTGAGGCTTCCACTGAAAACAAGAAAAAAGAAACTAAAATAAATTTCATGTGAGGTTCTCATCAGTTACATGCTTCCACTTAAAGAATCTTTTCTTGATTTCCTAAACTCCAAGCCCATATTCCAATGAGTCTTTCTTTTAATTTTTAAGCAAAAATTGCAAAACCAACCATGTGAAATTTTTTGAACCTATACTGAACCGAACTGCCCAAGATTATTGGAATAAAAGAAATGTTCTGAGATATTTGATTCTGATGAAACTTCTAGTAACTACCTTGGGTACAATTATTACTTTGAGGTCATTAGAATAGGTATTAGATTTGAAGATAACTGAACAGATAAGATTCACTCCCACCTGGTTCATTAGCTATTACTAAAATATAATACTCCAAATTAAAGGAAATGTAAAGAAAGATCGATAAGGTTGTATGCATAATTCTCTTTTCTGTTAATTCTGAGTCTAAATTATAACGTCATTCAATCTTGCTCTTTCTTTGGGTCTTATAAAATCAAACTTTTGCTTGTGTTGATTAGACTATCACCAGCAGCTCTACCTCCTGCACTCCGCCCCTTAAGCAGGAAGAAAAAAAAATGTCTGTATCTTACCAAATTGTTGAGACTCTCATTAACCTAAAAGTAGGAAACATAGAACTAATAACATAACCCAGTCTCTGCTGGGCAGAGTTAATAATTTGGACTCTGCCCCAGGCACATGTGTAATTAGGAGCATGTTCTTGCGTCCACAGAACAAGTCCTGTCCTGGCGATGTCTTCCACATAGACTGACTGGAAAGGTGTTACAGGAGATGCTGCAACTTTGAAGAGCATTCCATATTGCGTGTTGGCCTGGCTAAATGAGCGGCTGTCCAACGGTCTGTTCATTGCCTATTTTCTTATCACAAAGGGCAGAATCTTTGCCTGGAGGCATGCTCACTTAATTATATTCTAGCACTTTTCATCCATCCGAGTATGGTAGGCTCAGCCTGGCTTTTCTTTTTCCGTTTCTCTTTGTAATTGTGTTCTTAGAGAATTCTAAGCAGTATTACTTTAAGATTTCCTGGACACCAGACCTACTTCCTTGAGGTCTTTCTCAGGTTGGTTAATATTTTGCTTTCGCGGGAGCTTGGCATCCTATCACACTGCCCAATGTTGGATCATCCATCATCTGACTCACAAACGTATCCCCTTTCTGGAAAGTACTTAATCATGAAAAGCAAACTTCTTTTGCTGGAAACAAATCTTTATTCCCTAATATGCATATTGTATCACTGGTTTTGGCTTTTGCAACGAAACAGGATTTAATTGAGACTCCTCTATGTGATGGGTGTGCATCAAGACTGTTGTCATGTCTCCCTGTCTAAATGTAGTGCTGAAAATTCCTGGGTGTTGTATGAGCAACCCTGTTCCATCAGCACGGACAATGGGGCTGTTGTTATTTTCTTCTTTGATTTGATATCACTAATTACTAACTTACCTTTGGATATCCATCTTTTATTAGACAAAAGCAAACTAACAAAACCTCTCTTGAATAAACTTGTAAGAGGAAACTGCCAAGAAAGATTAGATGGCTTTCGAGATGCATGCATTTTTTGTTTGTTTCTTTGTTTTTTTTTTTTGTTGTTTGTTTTTTTTTTTTTTTTTTGGTGTTTTTAAATCACTAAAGGGTTTTTTAAAATATTAACCAAGTCAAGGTAAAAATTTCTTCACAGGTAGACCGCTCTGACGTTAAGCACATTTTACATAGAATCATGTCCTATCAAGTGGGAGGGTCCCTTTAAGGGGCTCAGTTTTGATAGACACCATCAGCAAGCAGAAACTCATCAGCTCTGAGACAGGAAGTGAGGCTAGAGGAGAGCTGACTCAAGGTTCCGTGTCCAGTGCCGCTGCTGATCATCCCCTGTGGTATACAGCTTCACAGAGTGCCCACTCCAGACAAGCCCAGTGTGTTGTTTTTTTTTTTTTTAAATCAGATATTTTATAAATTTACACTTCGTATGTTATCCCCTTTCCTGGTTTCCACTCTGGAATCCTTGTTTCATAACCCCCCTCCCTGTGCTTCTAGGACAGAGCTCCCCCTCCCTCCCAAACACCCCTACATCACCACCCTAGCATTCCCCTACACTGGGGAAATCGAGACTTCACAGCACCAAAGGTTTCTCCCTTCTTGATGCCCGACAAGGCCATCCTCTGCTACATATGTGGCTGGAGCCATGGGTCCCTTCATGTGTACTCTTTGGTTGATGGTTTAGTCTCTGGGAACTCTGGTGAGGTCTGGATGGTTGATATTGTTCTTCCTATGGGGTTGCAAACCCCTTCAGTTCCTTCAGTCCTTTCTCTTAAGTCCTCCATTGGGGTCCCTGGCAACAAGCATCCTCGTCTGTATCAGTAAGGCTCTGGCAGGCTTCTAAGGAAACAGCTATAACAGGCTCCTGTTAGCAAGCACTTCTTAGCATTCACAATAGTGTCTGGGTTTGGTTAGGTGGGGCAGTCACTGGATGACTTTTCCTTCAGTCTATGCTCCACAATTTGTCCCCTGATTTCCTTTAGACAGGAGCCCTTTCAGGTTAAGAATTTGGAGATGAGTAGATGATCCCATCCCCCAATGGGGGCCTTGCCTAATCTCTGGATATGATCTTTACAGGTTCTCTCTCCCCTTTGTTGAGCATTTCAGCTAACCTCATCCCCATTGGGTCCTGGGAGCCTCTTGTTTTCCTGGCATCTGGGACTTGCTGGTGGCTACCCCTAGTTTCCCATCCCCCATTGCTACAAACCTCTGTTCAAATTCCTGACCCTCTGTATATCATCCTCATCTCTTCCCATACCTGATCTCCACCCCCCCCATTTTCCCTTCCTCTGAAATCCCTCCTGCCCTCTATGTGCCATGAGTATTTTGTTCCCCCTTCTAAGAAGTGCTGAAGCATCCACATTTTGGTCTTCCTTCTTCTTCAACTTAATATGGTCTATGAATTGTATCTTGGGTAGTCCCAGTTTTGGGGCTAATATCTACTTATCAGTGAGTACATACCATGTGTGTTCTCTTGTGATTGGGTTACCTCAAGCAGGATGATATTTTCTAGTTCCATTCATTTACCTAAGTAAATGAAGTCATTGTTTTCAATAGCTGAATAGTACTTCATCGTGTAAATGTACCACATTTTCTGTATCCATTCCTCTGTTGAAGGGCATCTGGGTTCTTTCCAGCTTCTGGCTATTATAAATAAGGCTGCTATGAACATAGTGGAGTACGTGTCTTTGTTGTATGTTGTAGCATCTTTTGGGTATATGCCCAGGAGAGATATAGCTGGGTCCTCAGGTAGTTCAATGTCCACTTTTCTGAGGAACCTCCAGACTGATTTCCAGAGTAGCTTTACAAGCTTGCAATCCCATCAGCAACGGAGGAGTGTTCCTCTTTCTCCACATCCTCTGCTGTCACCTGAGTTTTTGATCTTAGCCATTCTGACTGGTGTGAGGTCGAATCTCAAGATCGACTTCACTGGACTGAGGTAAAAATCAGAGCTCCCACCGTTGCACCTTCCAACTCCAGAATCCACGGTGCCTCATTCCTTCTAACTCCCAGTGGGAGTTTGTTGCACTCTCCAGTTTTAGAGTCCTTTCTGCCTACTTATGAAACCCAGGCCAGGGAAACTGTCTCACTTCCTTGAGGCTTTACCAAATTCACTTAGCGCAACTCCAATCCCTGACTGGTCCTTTTCACATGCCCCACAATGTGTCCATGCATTTCAGTTTCCCCAGCACCAGGTACACACAATGACAGATGCACATAACTTTCTGTTTAGTTGTGGGTTTTGTCCCGGTATTCTTTGCTAACTACAAATGGCATCTTGCTATTAGGGTGATACAGAAAATAAATAACTGGAATTTTACAAAATGAAAAGCTATACAAAAATGTGTATGACATGTCAAACAAAGGTGTTATAAATCAGGAGAGCACCATGCCAACTGGATGTTAGATCGTTTGGGAAGTGTCTATCTTTGACTTTATTACCATATATTAAATATTATCTTCTGATGAGAGTCTTGCTTTTGCCTCTCCTTTATCTTTTGTCTCTATTAACATGTGAATGTCTGTGTCTGCTTCAAATTCATATGCACAAATACTAATTCCCATGGTGACAGCACTGGGTGGTGGGAACTTGAGAAGGTCAGTAGGTTTTGAAGGTATAATTTCATGAGGGGGATTAGTATCTTTACCCAGCAGGCACAATGTAGCCACTCCACTTGCATTCTTTATAGTGTATGTGCACAGCTAGAAAGTGCACACACTGGATACCTTGATCTAGGACTTCCTGGTCCCCACAACTGTGAGAAACAAATGTCTCCTGATCATATCACTTAGGTTATAAGATTCTTTGATAAAGTTGCCCAAAGACAGCTCACTTTAAGACAGAAATCCGAAGACTGTTTCCCAGTACCCGTTGCTGTGACACCTCCGGTTTCACAATACAATGAATTCTGTCTTCCACTCAGCTGAGAAAGCATCTAATGCTCCAGTTGACTGGCAATTGAGCACCAGGGCATAAGACACATGTCAGAGAGGATAAGCTTGGATTTGGCATGGTTTGTTGCATTTTAAAGCTCAGTCAAGAAAAACATGACTTTTTGTAGATTAGGAGAAAGATGCATTGCCTGTGTAGTCTTCCAGACATTCCAAATGCTACTCTTAAACGTAAGCTTCAGCAGTAGGAAAACATCTGGTTAACAACCAGATGCAACGGCATAGATAAGCTCGCACCCAGCTCTTGCTTTCCCATGACTCCACTGAACCACACTGAAGAAGATTTGAAGTACAAGTTTCGTGACCCTTGATGGCAGTGTACCCGTTACATGATACTGTGTCTCCTTCATTCACACTCATCAGGACAACTGCTCATGCTCAGCATAACCCAAGCCAGCATCTGTTTCATCTGCATTATGAGTTTTGCAACTAACCAAGTCTCTCAATGTCTTGTTCCCATAAGAAAGGAAAGACTCCATCTGTAGAAATATATAGACCGTATCTTGGCCTTTATTCACAGACATATGGATTTTCTAACCAACTATATCGGCTACGTTTTTCTGTGGTAACACATACCTTACAAGAAGCACTGTAGGGGAGGAAGGGTCCTTTATAGCTCACAGTTTGAGAGGTCCATGTGGGATGGTGCGATGGTTGCAGGATCTAGCGGCAGCTGGTAGCATCGCACAGGTGTGGGAAAGCAGAGGGTGATGAGTGCTGTTCCCAGCTACATCTCTGCTTTGTGTAGTTTGGTACCCCAGATGGGGAACAGTGCCCTTCAAGGTTAGAACAGGTCTTTCCACTACAATTAACCTAATTTAGAGCATCTCTGAAAGACCGCCATGGTCTCTGTGATGAGTCTAGATCCATTCAAATTGACAATGAATATAAAGAATCGTATGGATTTTCCTCCTTAATGTCTAGTTTCCATAGAGACAGGGACATAATATAACTCTAGGAATTTACAGACTCCATGATGCACTTATACCAGATTTCTCACCATTGGTTAATATATCTATCGGTATTAATCCTTTAGTTTTAAAATTGGAACACTTTTCCATTGTAAAGACTTCTGTAAACTATGTTTATTCAATTCAGACTAAAAGAGAATTAATAAACATTGCTGTGAACAAATTTAGTAAACTTGTAAATGTTCAGATACCAGTCCTAAACTGGGAAGTCCACACTCCTGACCTCATATAGGAATTTCAATCGATTCTACTTTCACTGCTAAATATGGGTAGCAAAGTTATTTATTCTAGGATTCAATTTTTAATCCCAACCACTTGGTATCCGTGGGATTTGAATCATAATTTAACTTCTCTGAGCTTTGGTTCATGTCTGGGTTAAAAAGAAATTACCTGTATCCTTGAAATGTTGAGCGATTAACAGATAGATGGGTAAGTATTCAGCACCCAGGACAGTGCCTAGCGCTTAGTGACTCAGTAGCTACATTACAATTTGCATAGCATGCTTCTGTTTTTCTTGCAGCCAGATGACTGTATTCCTAACAGTCTCTTATTTCTTTGGTGGTACTTAAAGGGTGGTGGAATACTGAAAACACCAAGTTTTATCCTGAACTAATGCATATGAAGTTTACCTTATGGGGGCATTTTCTTTTCATTTTCTTATTCTACGGTCTTGTTACATAAGCTTGTGGGCTCTGAGACCTTCCAAGGTTCTTCCACAAGATCTGCTGTTAAGCCAGCTGTCTGGCTGGTGCCTCCTTTCAGGGGATCTGACTGCCTTGCTTACTCAGTTAAAGCATTCCTCTTGACGTCTACTTTGCATCTGATTCATATTCCCAGCATGGCTGATCTGAGAGCCACATACTTAAAAACCCCTCCTGCTGCATGTCAACCTTGAGAGCGGGCAGCTCTGAGGAGACTCTCCTGAAGAACCTTCTAGGCTTTGATGGGGCCCGTGAGCGACTTGCCCTCCAGCTGCTGTGCTTGTAGCGAATGTCATGCAAATGTACAATGTATCATGAGGCTAAGTACAGGATGCTTTTACCTGTTCCCTCTGCCCAGGAGATAAAAGCCCAATTTGCTTTGAGCCATTTTATTGGGCAATTTCTGTTTAAAAAAAAAAACATAAAAGTTATAAAGAAAAGTAACCACAGGTTCTCATGTAGACATTTATTTTCCTTTTATCTCAGAAGTACTTTCCTGAAAACATTTAGCCTTCGTGGAGGTGAAAAGCCATCTTATAAAGCCGTACAGATTAAAGTGAGACGCTGCAGAGGTGCGGGCAACAAAAGGCCATCTGTAGCTGCCAAGTTTTAATTGCTTATTTTAAGAACTGCAGACCTATGATTAATCCTACCTAAAATAGGCATGTGGTGGTTACTTGTGTTTGGACCACTGGAAAGGTGGGGGCACGTCTGTTAAGCCAACTAGGGTGTCCTGGGCTAAAGTGGAACAAGAATCCAAGATCTACCGAAAACAAGGTTCAGTGCTGGGCACTGTGAATGCTAACAACAACGGTAAAGACGAGAAAGAGGCGGGCGGACTGATAGAGCCAGGACCAAGTGAACTGGAGTATAGGGACGAATTGACCAATTCTGTGTGTTTGCTGTGAATGGCAGTAGGTTGGCTTTTTGGCTTTAACAGAAGGAAGGAGCAGGAAGAGACAGTCTTAAAAACTGTTAAGAGGCAGGAGGAAAATGCAGGTTATAATAAAATTAAACTACAGCAAACACCGCGTGAATCCTGGAACTCAGGCTCTATACAGCCGCAAAGTATTATCTGTACCCATTTCTCAGGAACCAGTCCATCACTTATGATGTTCAATGACCACATTGGCATGCTAACAGTTCTGTTTTAGGGATCACAACATAGCTAATCATGTAACTGTTTAAATAACTATTGGCAACACATGACTGTTCCTTATTGATGGAAGAAGTATATTTATGGTAAGATATGTACACTGTCGAAGGTTGGAAATGTACCTAAGCTCACAGCCCAAGGCACTGAATATCAACAGGAACATGCTAAGGTAAGCCCAGCGTCCTTCAAATAGTAAACAATTGGAGGGCTTCCGTGGCTAAGCATTACTGCTAGAAATAACCCTGCATCTATGAACAGAACACAGTGAGTTTTGTTCACAAGTCTAACAACTCAGGCTTAATAATTCAAGAGCCAGGTTAGATCCTTATCTCATGATTTCTGATAATGATTATATTGTTATGCTGTTGCAAACACTGTATTTCAGGATGTACACATCCAGGGATATGTTTTTAAAAATAGCTATTTTTCCAAATGAATAAAGTACAGCTCAGAAATTTATGTTGCCTCAAATCGCATAAGCTCTCAAGTGGCAGAGAAGGATTTAAGTCCTTGGATAATTCTGGAGGCTTAATCTCACCTTCTGACAGACAGTGATTCCTATACTGTATGACCGATCTACTGTAGGAGGAAGGGATGGGGCAGTAAGGAAGATGCCCACCAGACAGAGCAGGGTTGTCTGGATGTCTCTTTTGAGCACCTCAGCACCAAGGCTGGCCCAACCCTGTGTGACGTGAACACGCACTGTGGAGCTTCATACCTTGACTGAATGCTTTGTGGTCACTGGGCTTCAGCTCTCCATTCGTGAACTCTAGGAAAATTTCCAGGTCTTCATTCATTTCCCCAGGCTGTCTTACCCAACTCAGCAGAACAGTGCCTTTTACAAACCAATTTTGGGAAGAAGCCATTGTTTTCCACAGTAATACCAATAATACTCAGGACAGGTAATCCCCAGGTATGGTACCCTGGAGGCATCTGAGCAAAAGCTAAGGTGAGAAGTCATTCTCTTCCATACCCTTCTCCTCTGACGCAGGTCATAAAGGTTTTCTGAGCTTCCCTCACAGCTGAACAATGAGGGACTTAGGAGAGGAATCTCAACAAACTCCTGGCTAAGGCCCCAAACTCCTTAGCATTAAACCAAGTCCCACTGCCTGATTACATTTCTTTATTTAATTTTTACAGCTCCATTGCTGTCCCCACCACTGTCCCCCCTTGTATTTCTTGACGACCGTCTATTCTTCAAACACAGCATAAACTACAGAATTTCTGTGATTACACTGGGTGTCTTTCCTGGTGAAGTTTTCCACGTCTGGATCGGTAGGTGTGCTTGGCTTCTGCTCATCTGTGTCTGTTTTCGGATGCAGCCAGAGACCCAAGGTGTCTATAGATCTCTTTAGTAGAAGGAGGCCCGGGTGCTTGCGAGGCGTGAAGTCATCAGTACTATGATACGGCTAAGGGTCACGACTAAATAAATGTCTGGGATTGCTTCCCAGGGGCTGTTCGTGTGGTTTCATAGAAAGATCAGAGTTGTGATCTTCTCCAGGTATTCAGCTGCCCTTAACTGAGATTACGATTCTTTTGTATTTTTCTCTTTTAAACATGAAGGTCATAGTGAAAGCTCTGCCTTTATGTTCCACAGTAACTGTTTATGAAACACGACTGGACACGATTTAATCTAAACCACGCTTTGTATAATAAGGACCCCTGAAATGAAGCACTACATTCTCATTCTGCTGGTTTAAATCACAACATTTTCATTTTTCTTGTGCAGAAAATGATCAGATATCAGAAGTTTTGTATGAGCTTCGGGAATGAACATTAAAAAAAAATTTTGCCCTCAGAAGTATGCTTGCATATGAGAACAATTTTAATATATTCCAGGGATGGATTTCATTTACTGACTAGTCATTTATATAGCACTTTACAGGACTCAGACCCCAAATGTTTATGTAAACATTTATTTTTACCTGCATGTCTCTGCATCATGTATATATATGTATATACATGTATATATATTATATCTTGAAACCAAGATAAACTATATTTATATAAATGTATTTATATATAAATTATAAAGATAAATGTATAAATATATTTATATAAAGTTTATCCATAGTTTCAAGATATAATATATACATATTTATTTATATATTTATAAATAATCATGAAATTTCTCACTTCCCTTTTTGACTTCTATCTTCTCCCATGTATCTCCACTGTTCTTATTCAAATTTATTACTTATTCTTTGATAATTGTTGCTTTACTTATATATTATTATATATTATGTTATATAGTATATTGTTATATATTATATATCATATATCATACATTATATATTATATACTATATATTATATATAGTGACTGTTACCAATAATCAAGCGTGGGTATGGGGAAATATCACTGCATTGAGAAGACATGATATTGTGAAAAGTTTGGGGATGGTTATTGAGGTAAGTCCAGATGTTATAAAAAGAAAAATTAGAAGCCAACTTAATCTTAAAATTCAATACATGATAGCCTATTTGGAAAGCTCTTTGATCAAAATAATGCCTCACATTTGCTTAGTATTTTGTTTTCCCAAAAAGGTGTTATAAACCTTAAATAGGTTATAATGTGCTTCCTAGAAACCCCCTCATGAAGCAGGAAAGATAATACCGTCAGGTGAGAACTGGAAAAGTGGATAGAGTCCACCTCAGTGAGAGTGAATGGCTCCTGGGAACATAGTTTATGCTTAGGGCCTGAGGTAGGTATAAAATAAATATAGGTTTCTGACTTCTTGCCGAGGGTCATGCTCACCTGGCCAACACACTTGGCCCAGTAGGCCCTTGCTGAGATGCGTGTGACCTCTCAATGACATCCACATGACCTGACTTCAGAACATTCAATGTCACCATATCTCGCAGCCGTGATGACAACCCTAGGAATTTGGGTTGGAAACTCATAGTTGTATGAAATACAGACTAAATCAGGACCAGCTGTGGAGATAGTGAATGAGGGAAAGCCTTGTATTTGCGGCTGTTCAGTACTTGGAGAGCATCCCTGGACCCAAGTCTCTCCAGCCAAGGCTTTGCCTAGTCTTGCTGTTTCATGCATTCTTCAAACATTCTTCAGGTCTTTCCTCCAAGGAAACATGCTACCTTCCCCTCCCTGCCTGAGCTGAGAATTCTCCATGAGAGAACCGTGGCATTGGAAGACTGTCTGTTCTGGATTACATGCTTTCCATCTAGAGAAATAGAATGATGAGTTCTTCAATAACACACGGAGTATGGCTTTAGTCTCCTAACATGTTACACATATTACCCGTACAAAAAATAGACTGTGCTTATATTCATATCTCCTTTCATAACGAGCTGTGCTATTATAACATTCCCTGTGTGTGTGTGTGTGTGTATGTGTGACGCGTGCGCACACGCAGATATCTGTGTGTTCCTCATTCACAAATGTAAGCAAGTTCCCCAGTGAAACTACTTTATATATCCTTCCCCTGTCTCTTCCCTAAATCTGTTAGAATTGTCATATTATACAGGGCCAGTTGACTGCAAGCAAGTGGCATTGTTTTTACAAAGCCATTATAAAGGAACGGAGTTTTTGGTAGGTCTCTGCTTTACTCATGTTTTCTGTCCTTGGTCTTGTAGGCAGCAAGTTCTCTCCACTCTGCAGCCAGGCTCTTGCCTACAAAGATGAATCCTGTCTAAGTGCTGGGTTCTAAGTTCTATGAATAAAATCAGGGGATTCTCCTAAGAAATACTCACATCCCACATAGATAAATATGATGAAGACATAACATACATCTATGGGACAAAAGTGTTCTTCATGGTGGCATGGGGTGGAGGAAAAGCATTAAACAAAGATTTAGTTGTTTATCCTTTAAAAACTCATTCACCCTCATCACAGCTGATGTCAGTATAGCCAGTGGCATACAGGGTGATTTTTGTTTATTTAAAATGCAATTGAATGAGTCCATATGAAGGCTTTCAAATGCATAGCTCAAGTATTATTTTCTTGCTACATTTTCTCATCCTGGAAAAATAAAAGTGGCCTCTTACCGCTGATCCTGTCTGTCACTTACTGAAATTCTTTTTGAAAAGTGCAGTTTATTCTCTATGTGACTTGTGTCTCCTGCTTAAATGTAAATTGTTTGAGTGCTTGTTCTTATTGGTCTGAACATCTCCTACAGGATCAAGGAGTATGACAATACTTTACACTATCTGCTGAATAAAAATAAATCTGTCTGAAATCGCTTGGTGTGAAGTGGATGTGGAACAAGTGGTGTTTAAGAGATTTTTCCCATAAATATGTATTTTTATTTTTATATAAGTTCAGCCAGAGATAATGCAACATTGGTTGTAAAATAAATTTTGTATAATATTCTGTCATCTATATGTAGCAGTGTATAATATAGTACCTGGTTTTCACTTGACTTACTGTAATCAAAACCTTTAGATAGCAAAAAGGATAAAAAGTAATTAAATTTTCCTTTCAATTAAATTCATTTAACTTAACAAATTATTCATAGAGTGTTTCTGTGTGTGTGTGTGTGTGTGTGTGTGTGTGTGTGTGTGTGTGTGTGTGTGTGTGTGTGTGAGAGAGAGAGAGAGAGAGAGAGAGAGAGAGAGAGAGCCTGTGTGTATGTTTGTAATTCATGAGTAGAGATGTAGGTAAGTGATAAAGGACAAGGTCCTGCTTTCAATTCCCTAGTATCAAACATTTTAAATAAAATATTTAAATTAAGTAAAAAATTTAAAAATATACTCTGAGGTGCAGTTTAGCAACCTCAAAATAATAATACTCTTTAGTAAATACAAGGCAGTGATAATGGTTACTTTTGATTCTGCAAGGTCTAGATACCTTCAAAACCAACCTGGAGATCCATCTTCGAGGGCCAAAATGTGAGCTCTACGACCCTGACCTCACTGTTACCCCTTTCCCATTTCCTGCTTCTCTGTGCTGGTTTTAGCATGTGTCTCATGATGAAACCTTTTCATCCAAAGTGACAGCAATTGCAACAGTCTTAGCTTGGACTTGGTCTCAGTAACTGTTCAGTGGTCCGCTCAACAGTGATCAGATGGCGCTATGGCAACTACTGGAAGGTGACTCGGGGATACCTTTGTAATCTGCAAAGCCTAATTTACAGTCCACAGAGCAGGCTGACAAGAGAGAACCGCTTGTTTCATATCAAGGTCACAGGAAGGATGCTGTTGTATGCTTATACTAACACAAACCATCCTAATTTTGAATTCCACAGACCTTGATTGTGGACCTCAACAAATTGAACACTTTTTCTGGAAAAGCACAGAAGGTTTCTCTGTACCTGTCCCCAAGTCATCAAAGGGAGTATTTGCATATTTGAAAGCCTGCTGTTAGTAGTTTGCCACCTGAATCCGTTGAAAAAATAAATGCAAAAACAATAGTGGGATCCAGAAAAAAGGAGTTACTTTCTGGTTTTCTTTTGGTTTTAGTTATAAAGTTCTATAAACATATACTCCTTGATTGACTTGTATGTCAAATAGATAATTATCTGTCGAGCATAAAACTCTTTCCATTTTACATTACTACAGGATGGAATAAAACGAAGGGAACTAAAAGGTGTTTAATTCAGAAAAGACCATTCTGTGAGCAGCAAGGACATTTCTTGTCTCGCTGCAGGCTTAACTAAAGCAGGTAGTGATTTTATAAATTTGGTATTTATGAACATAAGTAATTATCAATGGGCATGTACTATTTTACCTGATACTACATTAATTTCCCATGTTAATGCTCACTAGGACAGTTATGTCCCTAAGTAAGGGAAACTAACAAGAAAAGGAGGGCTATATGTCCCCTTCCCTTGAGTTTTGTTGTTATGCATCTGTAGGCCTCAGGCATACAAGACTTCACACTACTACATCCTGCCTTGACAAGTGTTCAGTGAATGCAAGTGAAAGCAAGAAGACTTCTGCAAAGAGACACACTCATACATAGGAGCATAGAGACACGTGGATAATTTGATTTTCCTTTGCCACTCACCACCAACTTGGAGAACTATCAGCAATACTGGAAAACAATCTTATAGAAAGTAAAGGAAAAGATAAAATATATAAACAAACAAACAAATGTACCTGGAAGGTTTAGAAATCAATAGACTTAGTCATAGAGGCATGGGATTGAGGAGCTTTAAAGGGAGGGGAGATGTAATGCAGGTACACATGGAGCAGGAGTGGGGAAGAATAGAGAAAGAATGGGGACATGGAAGGACAAGTGAGAGGAGGGAATATAGTGTATGATAATTAAGTCTAAGGACCTTTGGTGAAGGCAAATGCAAACCTAGGATGGTAGAAGTGTGTGTGTGTGTGTGTGTGTGTGTGTGTGTGTGTGTGTGTGTGTGTGAGAGAGAGAGAGAGAGAGAGAGAGAGAGAGAGAGAGAGAGAAATTAAACAGAGTTATATAGTAACAGTGGACAGTAACACTGCTAGACAGAACTCTCATCAAATATTCTCCAGAGCCAGAAATGGGTTAAGTCTTTGTCCCTGTTGGTCAGTGTAGATCCATAACTAACCTAACAGGCTAGTGTCAATTGTCTTGGCTATCTTCCAGAACTTGCTAGCAAGACCCTATTGCTGAATGCTGAAGATACAACCTACTTCTGTCCTAGTACGTGGAGAAATCTAAGTGATAGAAGACCTGAACGCTTCATCCCTACTGGCAAACTTCTATAATGTTGGGAGTTTCTATAAAAGCTGCTAGAGGAAAGAGACCATCAACTTCACCCAGGTGTGAACCCTATGTGCTACAATGACAACCAGCCATGAGACACGCCGACTGCTACAGGAGTGGCATAAATGTCCCGTTGAACTTAGGGTCTTCTCAAGAAGATGGAATCCATGGCTAGCACCATTATATGTGGCAAGTGTCTTTAGTTAGGCATGTTGTAGGTGCTAAGGGATAACCTACTACTATTATTGTACTACATGGACATACAATTAAATCAACTTCTAATGACCTGTAGTTAGTTATACAGATAGACTAGGGCATCACTCAGGCCTCATCAAAGGAGCTTCTTCTTGTAGTAGAAGCAAGTTGACACACACTGGTCAACGTGCAGAGAAGAAGACCCAGTGCTTCACTGGGTCAATTCCATCACACTCACTTTCTTTCTCATCCCAGGATAGGGTACAATGATGGCAAGAGCCAGAGATGGAGAATGACAGCGATACAGCAGTATTTTCGGGATGCAACAGGTTCACACATGAACTCATGGAAGTTAGGACCTATGGACTTAAGAGTAGTTATGACAGTAGGCACAAGATGTGTGTAAGATCAAGCTAGACAAAATCCTACCATAGTAGAGTGGGAATGGGTCACAAAGTCTCACCTATAGCTGAACAGCCATTGGAAATTGATGGCCTCTAGGCGAGGAAGAGTCTGATATCTTTATAGAGATTCAGGACATGAGTGGTTACCCATGCACATGCAGAAACCAAGAAGTGGACTCAGTGGGTTTTAAAGAACAGAGCACATAATGTTGGGGGGTGTGGTGGGTGATAGTAGAGGAATGGGGGGCATGGATTATATCAAAACACACGATATGCATGCATAACATTTTGGAAGAAAGAGATAAAGGCTTTTTAAAAAAACAAATGAAATGTAAATATAATTTTAAATAATTTATATGCCACACTATGCACAAAGCAGGGATAAGCAGAGAGTTTTTAAGTCTGAGAAAATTCAATCTGAGACAAGAAAACATATCTTTGGGAGGAGAGAAGAACAAAAAAATGAAGATTAGCATGATTGCCAGAACTTGGAAACGATGCTGAGGCTTAGAAACTGTGGAAGAGGGGAAAAGATTGCACTAGAACTAGACGTATTAATTTGTTTTCAGTGTGGTAGGTCTGAGGTGTCAGTAGAATATTCATACACAGCTGTCTGTCTGACCGACATTCGGACAGTTGGGGCTTAGTCCAGAACAAATGTGTGAGTTACAGATTGGTTTTGACGAGCCTCATGAGGTGATAATTGAAGCCACAAATGTGAATAGGGCTTCCAAGGGAGAATGAATAAAGTGCCAGGAAAAAAATGTCAAATTTGATGTGGCAAAATGTAATAATTATAACACTTAAATGGCCATGTTCTATCATTTGTGATTTAATTTCTGCGAGCGTTCATCTAGGTGGTTTCCACATGAAACATCGATAGATCATAAAATTCTGTATAATTCTTCTATAATTTCCAGAGGAGAATATTATGAATGTGGAAGAACATGTCAACAACAATAATAAATTCTTGGTTTCATATAGGTAGAGCCGAGGTGCTCAGAAAGTATTGTGGAAGAGTGGGGGAAGGATTACAGGGCCTGAAGAGGATCGAGAGGCCACAGAAAAGCCAACAGAGTCAACTGATTTGAATCCTTGGCGGCTCCCAGAGACTGAACCACCAACCAAAGAACTACCATGGGCAAGACCTAGGGCCCTCACACATATGTAGCAGATTTGCAGTTTGGTCTTTATTTCCTGTGGGTTCCCTAACGACTGGAGCTGGGGCTATCCTGGAATTTGTTTACTATCTGTGGATCCTATTCCCCTAACTGGGCTGCCTTGTCTGGCCTTAGTGGGAAAGGTGGTGTCTAGTCCTGCAGAGTATAGGGTGGGATGACACCCAGGGGGGACACCTCGCCCTCCCAGAAGTGAAGAGGAGGGAGGAATGGAAAAGGAGCTGTGGGAAGGGGGACTGGGAAGAAAGGGGGATGGATATTGGAAGTAAATAACTTAATTAATGAAAAAGAAGATAGAATTGAATTTAACTTCTACTTGATGGTCAGTCTTTTGTATAATTCTTCTTAACAGGTATTTTTAATTTTTTTTTATATTTTGAGATTACAATATGATTTTATGAATTCCCCCTTTGCTTTGCTCCTTCCTGTTGTGGCTTTGGCCTAATGCTTCTTGTATTATGCTAATCTGGGTCCCCAAAACTTCCTGAGAATCCTCACATCAGCACATAAGACCCCAAGGGAACCCTACCCCCAGTTGGTTTTGCTTGATTAATGAAGTTGCCAGTTGCTATGGTTGAGCAGGGAGACAGAGGCAGGACTTTTAGGATCCTCGGGCCAGGGACTGAGGGAGGAAGAAGGAAGAGAGAAATGTGTCATGCCAGGACAAGGGAAGGGAGCCACCAGGTCTGAAAGGTGCAGGGCAGAGAGCACGGCCACCAGAGATCGCTCCCCAGAGGGCCCCCAACTGGGTCTACTGCAACAAAGACAGAATATAGACTTTAGTAATTAATAAATAATTAATTAATAAAGATGGAATATAGACTTTAGTAATTAATAACTCGGGAATATTAGAGGAGGTGGGTTAGCCACGTGGAGATTAGGAAGTGGTCCAGTCACTGAGCTGTTTAAGGCATATCAAAATATAAAGGCTACGCGCAGGTGTCTTTCATTTGGGAACCCAAAGCATTGGGAACAGCTATACTTTCCAATACTAACCAGGGACACCTTCCTTTGCCTCATTTGCCTTCATGGCTTCTTTTTCTTTAGTTGTTGTACACATAGACACACACACAGACACACACAGACACACACACACACAGACACACACACTCAGTTTATAGGTTACTTGGTATGCTTGTGTAATGACAAGGTTCTCACTGTCATGCAGTTATCTTGCTGCTTCTAGGGCTAAAAGATCTACTGAAGGCAGCTACTTCTGCCTATATAGGTTATACACAGAAGACAACGGATAATATAGAGCCTCATAGAGCAGGCAGAGAAGATGCCTACGTGATCTATGCACGCTACGCTGAAGATCTGGGATTCATAGCGGTTTTCAGTTGTATCTACCTGAAGCTTGCTCTAGCTTTCCAGGCTTAACTACCCTAGAGAGTGGACAGATTCGAGAACACTTCCAGGTTGAGGATCTTGGGCGGGTGCTGCATAAAAGCACACGAGCAAAGTTGGAGGCAAAGGGTCACAGACTCAGTGAGGAAGAAGAATTCCACGTATAAAGTCTTTGGTGTATGGATGGGAAGGACTTAGTGAGGAAGAATTCCACGTATAAAACCTTTGGTGTAGTTAAGGAAGTACCTTCATGTAAGAATTTATAGAAAGGAAGAGAGAAAAGCAGAGAAACATGGCAGGAAACCGAGGTCAGGGTCTGAGGTTTCTGGGAGGTGGAACGGGAGGGGTGGTAAGAGAGGAAAGTTCCTGGCAAGTACAAGAGTCTGAGAGAGAATGGTCAGTTCAGATAGAGTGGGATGAAATGGCCTGGTCACCAGAGCCAAAGCACAATATTTAGCTGGGTTACTAACAAGACTACTGAAATGCCCTAGGTTAGTATACAGGAAGAACATACGTCGGGTCCCCAAATGTTAATGATAAAAGATGTGACCTGGACACGGGGGATGGTGAGAAGGTGCCACCAATCAATCATAAGACGGTTTATACAATTGAGGAAACTTTAATCCAATGTGGACACTAAACGTTGATAGACCAGCTCTTCTTCCTTCTGCCTCCAGAACTACAAGAATATGAAGCGACAGGCAATATCTGCTAGGATGGTTGGCTTCCAATCAAGCCAGCAAGTAAAGGGCCATTGTGTGAATTGTTAGCTAAGAAACAAATACTTGTGGAGGACAGAGATGAGGCGCAGGAAGCTCTAAAGCCTCTAAAGTTGGAATATAGGAGTCTTGGAAAAGCCAGGAGATGGAGAAATGAGAGGTATGAGAGACAAGGAAGTGGGGTGTGGGCGGCCTGGGGCGGGGCAGGTTGGGGTGGAGCGTAGAGCTGCAAACAATGGCAGAAGACCACAGGGGAAGCCTGTACCACCTCAACTATCATTACCCTGCCACTAGCCTCAGGCACACCCTCCTCTGAGAACCCACTGTGACCATGGTGAGTTTTGTGTGAGATGTACAAGAAAGGCCCCGCTGAGGGTACATACCCACAGGACATTCCTGGAAGGGACCCCAAGACTCAGGCCGGAAGTGCCAGTTATTTACATGAAGACGACGTTCCGTGCTACTGAGAGTGCAGGCGCACAGCCTTCGTTTTCCTTCATGTAAAATAAGACCGTCAGTGGCAACATTATTTAAAAGCAATTTTATTTGTATTAATCTTCCCATTTTGTGCTTTTACATTCCATCCGTCTCCACTCTGTGCTTGAGATTATGCATTTCTCTGTGGCAGGCTCAATGTGGCACAGATGTCCCATGCATGCACGGTAATGAAAGGGAATGGTTTCCTTAGCAACGAAAACCACACAAAACCCAGCAGGGTTTTCTTTGCTACTTGTGTGACGTTTTCATAGATTAAGGAATCCAAACAGCAGGAAAGAATAATAAACGCCTGATTGGAACGGACGGCGATGGAGTCGGGGAGCGCTGAAAGCAAAGGACATCTGCTGTTTATCAGAAGTTGATGGAAGGATTTCAAGTGAACGAAGGTTTAGCATCGTGGTGTACTCTTTCCCTCACTGCAACCGGTAAAGTTAAAATCACACTTCATCTAGTTAAGTGGAATAAAATATATTTCTTCAAGACCTTGGTATTGTTACTGGAAGGTAATAATCCCAGGTTTCTGAGGCATTGAAAGATAATTTGTCCAGCAACAAAGGGACGCGTGCTCCATAGAGAATGCTCTTGGAGAGAGAATTCTTGCTGCTGCTGTTTTTCAAAGAGAACTTTCATGAATGTATTGTTTCTCCCCAGACCCCAGGGAAGGAATTCTTAGAATTTAGGCCTCCTTTAGTGTGTTGCTGCCAAATTGTTGCTGTATAGTTTTCAATTTTAACAATACTAACATTAAACTCATAGTCATCACAGCTACACACGTAAGAATATTTCCATATTCCTTTCCCCGCACCAGCGTTTTGGATTTCTTCTTCTTCTTCTTCTTCTTCTTCTTCTTCTTCTTTTTTTTTTTTTTTTTTTTTACCAAATGGTCACGTGGAGATTTTTCCACATAATGACAATGTGGAAGCATTGGTTAGAAGGGTGTGTGGGAAAGAGAGAAATTACAAACACATTGGAAGGGGGGATACTTTTCAAATTTCTCCAGAAGCCATGTCGATCGGCTGAGAGGCTTGGACAGAGGAGCAAGTACGACTAGGAGGTTTTGAAACTTGTCGGAGAAAAAGTTCAAAGACGATTGTTTAACGTATTAAAAAGAAAAAAAAAAACTAGCTGGAGAGCAACTGTTCGGTCGCATTTGAAAGAGTGCTACGGAATGACCACAGGGCAAGGCTCATCGGCCATACGAGGCGGCACACGCGCAAACCCTTCCGATGCGGGACGCTGATGATTAGCTGAACCTCCTCATGCGTTTGGCCATTAGGTTTATGATGCAAAGCAGCCATGATTCTAGGATTATTAGTTTTGGGAAACGAGGAACATGAAAAGACAACAGAGTGGAGCCACTCGAGAGAGACACAGAATGAGCCAGGGATGAGGCCCCACACAATTAACTCAGGGCCATAAGACCCCAGTCATCCATGGCTGCGTTTTAAATTCCCACACAGATCATTTTTTCCTCAGAGGAATCCTGAGAGCTTCAGTAAGTCCTAGTGGCAGAAGTGATAGGTTCCCTTCAAAGCCAAAGTACCATGTTGATTTCCAGATGCACGTTTCCCAGCAACACGCTTCATGCTTACGTTAGACGTGTTCTCCGCCAGTGCAGAGACCACGTGCGGTCAGTGCAATGCCCAGGATGTCAGTGCAGACGCTCGCAGGAAGGCCGTACCGCGAATACAGTGTGCGAGTCTGTGAGCAGTTGAAACTCTAGAAGGCTTCTCCGAATTTGACGGACTTCAGGGGGTTAACAGCTTAACAGTGAACAAATCAGGGTAGCATTTCCGTAATTTCCTATTGCGTGTGACATGCCCAGTGTGCCTGGTAAAGCAGTTATATCTTCAAAGCCCATAGGTAAGGGAGACAAAAGGATGATGACTCTGTACATGCAGACACATACACTGAGGTGAGCTGGTCTGGACAGGATCACTGTAGAAGGAGCCTACCCAGTTAGGTACCACTATTTTGACCAGAGACCTCAACCGTAATGGAAGAGTACATAGTAAGAGCAATATATATATATATATATATATATATATATATATATATATATATATATATATCTCACATATATATATACATACATATATGCATATATATACATACATATATATAATACATACACACACACACATATATATATATATATATATAGCGGTGTACAGCATTGTGAAAAATAAAATCAGTGTCCTATGTTACTCAGGGTCTCAGGGTAATAGACCCTTCTTTTTCATCTTTTAAGAAGACTCATTAACACCCTCCAGGGCCAGCTCTGCCCTCGTGATGCCCAGAAGCCTAACATTAATTTCACATTAACCCAATTTTAATTGGCAGGCTCAGATCAACACTGAAAGCCGATGTTTCTGGGGATGACTAACCTCGCGGGTCCACCTCTTCGAGAACCAACTTATATTCGGGGTGCTGAGCTTTCCTGTGAGGAAGTGTTGCCAATCTGACTGTTTGGAGCAGGAACACCCATCCTACTTCTGGACCACACCTTCTGAAGACAGCCCACATCAAAGGAGATGGAGGAAGGAAGCTTTGCTTTTGCTACCTCGTACCAGCTCTCACTGGGAAGCTCATGTGCCTCACGGGCAAGGCATCCCTTCACCAACATTCAAAACAGTTCCTTTGAGATTCCGACCCAGACAGAAAAACCAAACCAAACGAGATCTAGGCAGCTGGGATATCCAGTTTTGTGGATTGTGTATCTATCAGAAAATCAGCTTTTCCTTGAGTTATTTATTGTCTGACTACCTGGACTACATCATATAAGACAATCTAATAAGTTATATATTGATTTATAGTAAGTGATATAAATCAATATATACTCATATATGTGTGTGTACACACACACACATACACACACATATATTTATGCTCATTCGTGGCATCAATCATGGGCATTACATTGATAGTTCACGGTCTCTGCACTGACATAAAGCATATTTAACATAAGAATTAATATATCATAATAATTCTGCTACTCTTCTCATTTCAGCTAAATTAATTATAAAACTTACTGTTTAGTAGTGGATGTTAAGTAAGATTTGAAGTTCCTTGCAAGTAAATTTATTTTTTACAATAAGACATTTCTGTTGGTGTTCTTTTTTAAATTAATAGTTTATTTTATGAGTGTTTCCCAAAGTGCACATCTCAGAGGCTCGCCAGGGCATTAGATCCCTTTAAACTGGAGTGTGAGGGGCGATGTGGGCGGGTGCTATGACCTCATTCCCCATCCTCTGCAGGAGCAGCCAGTGCCATCCCCTGCTCAGTCGTTTCTCTGGCCCTTTGTTTCTGTTTTGAGACAGAGTCTGGCTTTGAACTTCTGGTCCTCTTCTCTCTGCTTCCTAAGTGTTGGCACCGTAGGCGTGTATCTGGTGTATTTGCTATTGGAGATGAATATAGGACTGTTTTATTGTAAAGAATTAGGAGAAATAATTTTTATTATCAACAAAACCTTTAGCCAACATCTCCTAGAAATGTGATTTTTTTTATAAAAAAGATCTTAAAATATCTTATCTCCTTCCTACACAATTTTAAATATTTTCAGCTATTATCAGTGAAAATAGATGATTCTACATTCGCTGAGCTGTGATAATTTCAGTTGTAACATGGATGCCTCATGTGAGGTGAGTTACTCCATCTATTAATCTTCCACTTTCAACTCTAAAATGGCCCCAGGATTCTTAACCTGCACAATTGGGTCACCTGTGTGTGTGTGTGTGTGTGTGTGTGTGTGTGTGTGTGTGTGTGTGTGTGCGCGCGCGTGTGCGTGTGTGGGCTCTGTATGTCCTTGTGCATGTGAAAATGAGGAGGTGGCAACCTCAGCTATCAATCCTTTGGGCAGTCCACCTTGGACTGTTTCTGACAAAATCTCTCACTGATTTGGGGCACATGAAACAGACTACACTGGCTGGCAGTGAACCCTGAAAATCTCCCTACTTTCTGAATCCCTAATAAATGTCCCTATACTTGGCTTTCTAGTGGGTTGTGTGAATAGAACTTGGGTCTTCATGCTTCTATGGTAAGAACTTCATTAACTGCACACTCTCCATAGCTCATATAATCGTTTTAAGCACTGACTTTTAAAGTAAATTTATGTAAATTGTCTAACCATTCCCGGCCTGTACTGGCCGCATCTAATTTATTTCTGAATATGAATTTTGTTTTATATTGTAACATTAAAATACATGAGTAAAAACAATTGCTTTTCACTCAGTTATTTTTCATAATCAACATATTCAAATAAGCTTTACTTACAAAATTTCTAATGCTTTCTGTTCCTTAGCTTGTGTCATTAACATGTCATCAGTTTTGCTCTAGTCTACAAAACTTTCAGTAACAGACGTTTCCTTTAGTATTTCCCTATTTCCAATTAAGAAAAATTGAAAAATGACAAATTCAATTACTTCTTCATTCAGTTAAAGGACATTTAGGAAGCAGCTTCGTGCCCTAAAGACATCCCAGGCTACCACACACTTGCTTCCTGGCGTAGGCAAAGCATTAAGTATCCCTGGGTCTCCTTCTGTTTAGTCATCTGTGAAATAAGGATAATGCTTGGGGTTGCCACCATGGAGCCCATTTTGCAAAGACAATTACTCCTGGGGAGTTGTAAGGCCGAATGAGAGGTGATTTTTGTGCTAGTTATCCAAGAGCTGGGAGAAGGCCAGAAATGTGGGATGGTGCCCAGACGACAGTCCTAAGGAAAGTAACACCTTCTCTTGGTTCCCAGAACTACCTAAGCAAAGGCTCCCCCAAATCTGAGAGGCTGCAATCCTGCTTGGGAAGTGGGAGGAGATAAAGACCAACTTTCCTGGACAAGACAGGGTAGAAGGGGAAGCTAAGTGAAAGAACGGATCGATAGATCTGGAGGCAAGAAGGTTGTCAAGGCCTTGAACATGAGAATCCTGGGTAATTTTCAGAGATTGGGAGAAAAGGCATAGAGATGTGACCTGCAGCACTGTGATGAGAAGGGAGACAGAAGGAAAAGGCACCAACAGACATCATGCTGACAGGACATAGCGTTAATGGGACATTGAGACTGACTGACCTGGTAATGCTACCCTAAGCAGAAGGAGCAGACCAATGGGTGGATGTGCTAGTGGATTTTCTGCAGATACAGACAGAGTCAAGGGAAGGAGACACCTCAAATATCAGGTCACATCTAAGAGAATCTACGTGACACAATACTATGAACACATTAATTTTATTAACACTCTTTGAAAAGTTTCATCAGGTAACATCAAATCCTTAGCATTCATTTTAATCCCAGGTCCGTGGCAGATATTAAAATGTCTTTTCTTACTAATAACTAATATTTTATAAAGTTACTATTTAGTAGCATTGAGACCTAGGAAAATTATGGAACATAATGCTTAACTCACAGGATGAGATTTCACTTAGCTCCTGTGATGGCCTTTTTCTTTACATATGAAAAAGAACCAAATCTTGTTTGCAGTTCCTTTCTCTGTTTGGCAATGTGAGATTTTTCAAAGTTTGCCTTACTGACTGTATTGGCTAGTTTTGTGTGTCAACTTGACACAAGCTGGAGTTATCACAGAAAAGGAGCCTCAGTTGTGGAAATGCCTTCATGAGACCCAGCTGTGAGGCATTTTCTCAACTAGGAGGGCCCAGCCCACTGTGGGTGGTGCCATCCCTGGACTGGTGGTCTTGGGTTCTATAAGAAAGCAAGCTGAGCAAATCAGGGGAAGCAAGCCAGTAAGCAGCATCCCTCCGTGGCCTCTGCATCAGCTCCTGCTTCCTGACCTGCTTGAGTTCCAGTCCTGACTTCCTGTAGTGACTAAAGCAATGTGGAAGTGTAGGCTGAATAAACCCTTTCCTCCCCAACCTGCTTCTTGGTCATGATGCTTGTGCAGGAATAGAAACCCTGACTAAGACACTATCAAAGCTGCAATCTACTGTGTTACTGAACAGCAATTGATGTTATCCAGCATCGACAGAGACGTTCTTTAAAAAGCAAAACAAAAGACAGGCTTTCATCTTAATATAGAGTAATCAACTCTGAAAGAATAGACTCCTTTGTCAATATTCAGCCTTATTTGAATTATTTTTGATCTATTTTTTATTTATATACTTCCTATGCCTATTTTACTATAGAAAAGGGACACTGTGGAATAGGCTCTTCATTCTGAGATGAGTGGAATTCCTTCAGGCACTTGGCAAATGCTGCATAAAAAGAGGTGGAACTGTAATGTCTCAATTCCTAAGTCTCCCAGACAACAAGGAGCCCACAGAGATGCCCATAAACACCCACAACACAAAGATCTGTGGTTTTTCTCTCTCACAGAAATTTCTGGTTTAATACATAGTGCACACAGCAACTATCTAGTGAGACCCATAAGTGTGAAGGGAAGGACAGGTGAGCAAAGCAATCTTTTAAGTAGGCTCTAAATGCATTTGAAAGGGTGAGCATTTTGTAGCTCTGATACCCATTATTGTTTCTCTTCTATATTAGCCATATTTATTTCTTCTATGTCACTGCTTTCCATATCTTTACTGGATCATTTCAACTGCATAGTCACATGGCAGAATACTTCTCATCACTTAAAAAAAAAAACCCAAAATCAAAAAACGAAGCAAAATAAAACAAACAAACAAACAAACAAAACAAAACAAAACCTTTTCTACTCCCTCCCAGGAAAACACATAGTTTTCTCCACTTCATGACCTGCCTGTCAGTATATGCGAATATTATGGAACCATTGATAACTTTTTTAGAGATTTTTAAATTTAAGATCTCAGTACAGAACGAGGTTCAGCCAGCGTAGTTCATGCAACATTAGTCCTCAAGGCAATAGGATGTTGGGGAGAAAAAAGAAGTATTTCCTGGGCCGATTAGGTGGGTACAATAGTAACCGAGCAAAAGAGAAGTGTTTACAAAAGAGCGTTCAATATGTCAATGCCTACTGAGTGTGACTTTTTCAGAGGAGAAACCACACTTCCTAGCACAGTGATAGGAACAAGGTGTCACAGGAAACCCTTCTACCTCTCTGGCTTCCCATTTGGCTATGATTTCATAGACCACGGTAAGAAAGCGGAGTAAAGAAAGGGTGACTGTCAGAAAGTCTTTCGTTTTTCTTTCATTGGGTATTTTTTATTTACCTTTCAAATGTTATCCCTTTTCGCAGTTTCCCTTCCAGAAACCCTACCCCTTCTCACCTCCCCACCCTGACATTCCCCTACACTGGGGAACCTTGACCTGATCAAGGGCCTCTGTTCCCACTGAGGCCTTACAAAGCCATTCCCTACTACACATATGGCTGGAGCCATGGGTCACTTCGTGTGTACTCTTTGGATGGTGGTTTAGTCCCTGGGAGCTCTGGGAGGTCTGGTTGGTTGATAATGTTGTTCTTATGGGGCTGCAAACCCCTTCAGATCCTTCAGTCTTTTTTCCATCCCACTTACAGCTGCCAAACCCAGACACTATTGGGGATGCCAAGAAGAGCTTGCTGACAGGAGCCCGATATAGCTGTCTCCTGACAGACTCTGCCAGAGCCTGACAAATACAGAGGAGGAAGCTCACAGCCAACCATTGGAATGAGAATGGAGTCTCAAATGGAGGAGTTGGAGAAAGGACTGCCAGAAAGTCTTAATCCCCAAAGGCTGGGCCTTGAACAATAGCAACATAAAGTACAATAGAATTCGGGTTTGGATGTCATGTATGCCTCCTCTTGCTTGTGGGTTTTGAGGTCATCCGACTTTGGATTCCTTTCCCATTATTGTGTGCCTTAAATTCATTCACAATGAATTTGTCAGCAATAAGCCTTAGGTTTTGACATGACAAGTTGAGCTGTAACAATTCAATATCAAAATTTTTTTAAATAAATAAGTTTTCTGAGATGGAGGCAAATCTTGGTTACTTAAGTTTGCACATGTTTTAGTCTGCATAAATAAAATTGTACAAGTTTTAGTCCTGTGTTCATTTACAGGCCAGTTTCATAATCACTGTTATCTTCTTGAAGGAAAATGCTGTCATGTTGATTTACTTTAAATAAACAAGTTCCCCTGGTGTGTTTTGGAATTACAGTAGCCTTCACTTCCCAATGTGTAAATTAATGATAAAGAAACCTGATAAGTTTCCTGCAGATATAGCGTTTACAATGAGAGAGAGGATAATCCAATCAACTGTGTTCTCCAGGTCTAGTTCTTATCATTAACTGGAGTGACTGGGGAAAATGGACCATTCTGGATCCTGTTCTCTGTTAAGTTGCATTCAGTATAATATACTTTGGAATGAATATTGGATTTCAATAAAGAACATTTGGGGAACTTGAAACCCAGTAAGCAAGGATGGTATCCAAATTTATGATGGCTCCAAGGTCCTTGAAATAGCAACTTCTGCCAGATCAAACACCATTTAAATGGGTTGCAGACTACTGTGAACGTGTCGTGTCTGTAGGGCATCTTATCTCTGGAAAGGGCTTTGAGTCATTTATAACAGCCATGCTGGGTGTTCCACAATGACAAGAACAGTTTAATAGCACAAGTAACAGTCAAGATATTTTATGGAAAATTAAATTACACTAACTTGGTTTTTTACTATTTGTTAATAAGAACAAAAGAAGAAGATAAGAGAGGAAGAAAATGTAGAGTTTAAGAAAAATATATGTAGGGAAGAGGAGACTTTTACTCTTCATAATGAGCTTCAAGTCTCCAGTCTATGGTTTGTCTAATGAATTAGAATCCACCTCTAATTATCTGGTATTAAAGATGAGGTTTAGATTTTTTTTTTTTTTTGCAAAACCAGACTATATATTTCTGGTGGTATTTATTCTGTAGCTCTGGGAAGTTTCCAAGGAATTTTAAATTTCACTTTTTTATGTGGCAAAGTTGTATCATGCACTGAAATTCAGCACATATTACTTCTCAGTGTAAGTCCAATGGTCTTCAAATTTTTGTAAACACATACAGACTGGAAATGGTCGATAGGGTTTGATAAGCGAAGGGTCTGTAACACCATAAAACACAGGGAACGTTAAGGCTGACTTGTAACACTAAAGGAGAGGTTAGAGAACACAGGAGGACGAATAAATCTGATCGCCACTTCTATCAACTTAGTGAATCAGTAAAGGTTTAACTCCCTGGCCCCTGCTGAGCTTTACGTAGTTTATAATTCAATTATTAAGATTTATTTATGGATAAAATTCGAGTATGTCATGTCCTATACTTTATCCTTAAAAATATTCAAATAAAATAAAGCACAGTAGAGTGCACACATCCATCACGTGCTTTTTAATGAACCAGGCTCTCCTATTCACATCCTTCATGGGTTTTATCTTATTGACTTGAATTTAATTTCTGACTTGTTTGGGCAAGGAAGGTATGCCATAGCAGGACGACCATCTCTTAGACACCCGGAACATCTTATAGTGTTCCTCTTAATAACAAAGGATGCCCTTGAGCTGTCTTGAGAGGAAGGGCTATGTGGATGGATAGTCCAGGAGGAAGATAGATACCATATACAAAGCGAAATCGCATACCAGAGAACATGGCTCCCGCTAGTCAACATAGCAGGTCACAGAATAATAACCCCACTGAGTCTAGCTAAGACCTGAAAACTAGTAGAATCATGAGAAAAGTTTTAAGTATTTATTTAATCTTATGCTTGCTTGTATGAGTCTGTGTGTACGTGTGTATACCATGTGCATGACGGAAGCCTGGGAGGTCAGAGTAAGTGTGAGATTTCCTGGAACTGGAGTTATAGGTGGTTGGGAGCCGTCATGTGGGTGCTGGGAACTGAATGTGTGTCCTCTGTGAGAAAAGCCAGTACTCTTAGCTGACGAACCAGGGCTTTAGCTCTGAGTCATGGAAAACTTTAAATAATGTTACTGTAAGTCACAGATTTTAGATTGATTTAGTAAACAGCAATAAGTAACTGAAGTGATAGATGATCTTTCTGGAACATTATAACAGCAGTTTATTCTTATAGAGGATTTAAAACTTTTAACACTACAATCTTATTTTTGTTTTATGTGTATGAGTTTTTCACTTAGATGTATGTATTCAAATCACATATGTTCCTGGTGCTCATGGAGGCCAAAAGGAGATTTAGATCCCCTGGAAGGGGAGTTATAGATGGTTGTGAGCCACCATGCCCTTGAACACTAAGCCTAAGTTTTACCATTTAACATTTTAACTAAGCTTCAAGTTTTAACATTTTCCTACAAGGAAGATTTTCACACATTTTGAACAAATAAATTTGCAAAGCTTCTAAAAGTAAAAATAGTTTATTTACTACTATCTGATAGCTAGCTTGGAGTTTGTTTTGAGGATTTTAACTTTTGTTTCCATTCCTTATCTTACTATTCTTATATATGTATTCATTAGATTATATGTGTATGTGTCTGCATCTTGTGTCCACAGAGTTGCAAACGCCTGTGGAGGTCAGAGGCATCAGATTCCCATGGAACTACAGCTACACTTAGTTGGAAGTAGTCAGACATCGGTGGGTTCTGGGAACGAAACACGGATTCTCTTCAAAAGCAGTATGTGTTCTTAACAATTGAACCATTGAACCCTCCAACCTTGGGCTAGCCTCTTTGGATATTCCTGTTGATGTATTACAGAAGGAGAGTCATTGGTTCTCTTACATAATATTTGTTGATCAGAAAGGTAGTTTATTCTTTTTTATGTTATTTTCTTTTTTATTCAGCATTTAGATTCGATTTCTTCATAACACGATAGTTTTCGGTTGGCCCCTTGATTGGTCCGGTACTGAATGGACCAGTTTCCTGAAACTCTTGGCTCCCATCTATAACTTTTGTCCTTGGAAGACTCTTTCTAATTAGCCTTGAAGAGGTAAATATTTTGACTCCTTACATATTTGAAAACATTTTTTTAGGTTTATAATACCACATTACCTGCCATTTTTGTTGTATTTTTAGGTGAAGAATTGATTCTTTTAGGCTCTGAAGGCCTTCTTTTACTGTCTTCTCGTTTGTGGTATTGTTCAGAGTCAGTGTAGCACTTTATCCTGAGTAGGCAGTTTTTGCTTTCTGAAACCATTCAGACTTCCTCTTTTCCTTGGTGCCTTAAAGTTTCACAATGATGTATGCTGGGGACGATTTCCTAACTTTTGCAGGCCAACGACTCTTGAGGTAACTAACGTTAGAGTTTTTTCTTCTTTGGGGACTTCTTCCGTGGAGTCCTCTGCTCTCTCCTTCAGGGACTGCCAGGCCGGGAGTGACTCAGGCTTTGTGCAGTCATCTTCTGCTTTCTCGGCAAATGACCATTCCTTTATCTCAATAACATTCTTACAACTTTTTAAGGTCTCACTCTAAAATGGCTCTCATTGCTCCTTCTTATTCTGATGCTAAATGATTCCTTCTTACAGCCTTTGCTGTATTTGTTGCTATATTATGAAATATACACATTTGCTCTATGCTCATCCCTGCCTCGTCTTCGGCTCTCAATTCTGTTGAGCCTCCTTTGACTCTTCATTTTGGGTTTTGTCCTTTGCGTTTGAGGGTTGATCAAATTAATGAGCCTTGCTCTGCTTTCAAATTAGATGAGGAAAGTGTCGGCCCCATGGCGTGACTGGGTGGGATTTGTCAGCAGTTCTCAGTGGACCTTGCCTGGAATAGAGTTGCATTTTTCTGGAAGTGGGGGGTCCTGGTGAGTCTCAAGAACAGTTGGCCCCTGAGTTGCCTTTGTATAGATTTTAAGTCTGCCTTTAAGTCTCCTTGGAGCTAGGCTGAAAGGCAGTCTTCTTTATCCTCCTGTGTCCATTGCAATGCCCATCGCCAGACCCTAGTTTCTGAGGTGAAACTTCTCCAGTAAATTGTCATATGATATTGGGCAACATTGAGGAAGAAAGAGGATCTGGTGGGAGAGATGGAGAATTGTAGGATGATGTCACAGGTGAGGCAGGTACAGGATAGAAGGAGGCCTGTCATTGGAGGAGAAGGAAGGATGGGCGGGAGAGAAGTTTGAAGGAAGAGGAGGAGACTAGAGGAGAGAGGAGACAGGAGGGGGTGAGAAGCCATGGCAGGTGATGTTAAGATTCTGCTCTGTGTATTACAGGTTGTTATTAATGTTCCTAAGGGATGGATGGTACTGGGCTTTGTATGTTTAAGTGGGCAATTATATCTTACCAATTGGATCTAAGATTATTGTATTGTGTGTTCTTTATGTAAAGGTTTGAGTGTAGGAAAGTGTGCGGCTGGGTTGTGTTTCCGTCAAGATATCTAGCAGATATCTTGGGGTACCGCGGTACAGAGCTAGCGGGGTAAAAGACACCGTTACTCTTTATTATTCTTATATTTTCACAACAACAGAGAATGGTCTCAGGCGGTGAGCTTTCTGACATTTTATAATACTGTTTGAAGTCTATGCTTTACCCTACCTTCAACAGACCCACTGCTTCCCATTCCTATGACCTCTCAGATTCTAAGGGAGGAGGCAGGGGGAGGACACTAACTTGTTCCTCTCCAGCATCCCAGCACTCCTGCTGGCCAGCGTTTCCATTTTGGTACTGTTGGTCTTGATACTGTCATTAGAGACAGTGTTCCTTTTAGCTTCTGTCGGGCTCATCATTTCACCTGGTCCCTTTTCATACAGGACTCTATACTTTCCTATTTCTATTGTCATTTCAGTAGCGCTTGAGGAATATGAAGAAATTTACACACGTGTTCACTGTATTGAAGACTTTACTTCCTATCCAAGGGAAATTGCAGCTATCTGATAAGGACGGAACTGTAGCTGATTAAAAGCTACTTAATGGCTGCTTGACTGAATATATGTGAATCCCGACCCTGGGGAAGTGCAAGCATACAAAATCAAGCAATTAGCATCCATGGTACCTTCCGGAAGCAGGAAACACTGTGACCCACTCTGAATCTCTCCGAAATAGAATTATATCCTTGCCGTCAGTGCAGAGTGATGAACATGATTTACAGTGAAGTGTTATGAGACATGGTGATGATAAGGCAGTATTGAATTGAACTCCACTTACAATATTAGGTGTCTGCAACATGATAAAACGGCATCATTGTCTGCAGAGAATGGCTATCAACTCAAACAATCAGCTTCGGTAAATAGATTAAGCCCTATCTTCACAAAATTTCAACAGTGTACTTAAATTCTGCTTCCACTGTAATGTCATTTCTGTGAATTCTTAGTCGGAAAAGATCTAATGTCCCTTTCTATAAAGATGTCTATCACTGGAGCTCACAATTCTCAATTTTGTTGGGGGGGGGAGTGCATCCCCAAGGAATCTCTCTTCAGCGAAAGCACAGGCTTATTACATATTTTGGCCCCATAACAATATTAAACAAAACAACCATCAAATATCACTTTTATTCATTTCATTTCACTGAATTGTCATGTACAGGTGTTTTGCCTGTATACAAGGACACATATCGTATACATGCCTGGTGCCGGCACGGTCAGAAGAGGGCTGCAGATGCCCTGGAAATGAAGCTGCCGATCACTGTGAACTATTCTGGAGGTGCTGGGATTCAAGCCTCTGGAAGAGCAGCTGATGGTCTTAAGTGCTGAGCCATCCCTCCGGCCTCTCGCTTTACAATCGATGCAGAACTCAGGATGGAGCTGGTGGGTAGCATGTGTGCCTGGCTCGCATAAAGCTATGAGATCAACTTCAAGAATGGCAATAAATAAATAAATAAATAAATAAATAAATAAATAAATAAATATGCTAGTAGCTAGGACAAACTGAGAGGAACAAAATAACCAATTATTAGATCATAGTCCAAAGCCTAAATTAAATATCCCAATTTAATTTAAGAATGCTCAAATGTACCGTGTAGAATTCTAGCAATTTATGCATATAACTTCCTCAGGGAAGTGAAGCGCCATCCCCACTTCCCTTACATATAGGCTGCACAACCTCGCTTTCTCTGAGGTACTAGGATGAGAAAGGACTAGAGTGGCTGAGAACTCGGGTGACGCTGCAGTGAAGAACCGTGTAATCATCATGCATGACCTCAATGGCTTCAAGTCCTAATAATCTTCATACCTCTGCTCTGACTTAATGAGATTGGAATTGCAGTCTTGCTCCTCGGAACCCATGAGAAACTTCCAAAACAAACCCAGTTAGAGTCACTCTATATGATACCTGAGCATTACTTTTCAAAACTTTCAGTACTAAAACCATAAGTCTGGGAGATCCTGAGTCACAGGTGATTTTTAATTATTTTTGCATACAATATATTTTTATATTTCCCCTTGTTCAAACCCTCCCAGATACTCTCGACCTCAAACTTAATTCTCCCCTTTCCTTTTTCTTTTCCTCATTTTCTGCCTCTCTCCCTCCTTACCTACATCCCCATCTCTTTCAAAATAGCAAAAGTAAAAAAAAAGAAAACAAATAAGATAAAAAATACCGAAACAAAATGAAACAAAAATCACACAAAACAACCACCATAAAACAAATACGGAGTCTGTTTTGTACTGGCGGTCTGTTCCTGAGCACGGGACCTTCCCTCAGAGTGGTTAATATACCTAGTAGCACTGCGCTGGCAGAACCTGACCTATCCTTTCCCAGCAGGCATCAGGTGCAAACAGATCCGTTGGTAAGAGGTGTGATTTTTGTGTCCACCTCTCCTTCTCTGTGCTAACTGAGTCATTTTCTGGTAAATGGCTGAAAACATGAACTAGACAAGGAACCCCGTGCCCTTAGCTGTTATCAATGGATAATGTGCACATTGATGGTGCACATAAACTCACAGATGCTCTCATATAGATAAAATATTTTTAAATAAGGGAATGCTAGCTGGGGGGCAGCATTCATCTCATGCTTCCTCCCCGAGCATGAATCGCTATACAAACTCAATATTCCCCAAGTTAATAGCTTTTTAGTTACCAATAATGAACATTCCTGGAAGAAATCAGATGAACAAGACTATTCAAAAATAGCTTGGAAACAAAATAACCCCAAAGAACAAGGAGAAAACCTGACCAAGGAAGCGAGGAGCTTCAGAATGAACACTGTTAAGACAATGAGGAAAGAAACTGAAGACAACTCAAGGATTAGACATAGATAGTGTTTACGTGTTCCTGGATTGGCAGATGGAGATAATGGAAGACGCGACATTATCAAAAGTAATCAATAAACTGAATGCAATCTCTTCCAAAACCCTAGCATGTACTGTACATGAATCAAACAAATAATCCTAGAATCATGGGGAACCACAAACGTTTCACAGGGGCCAAAGCAATGCAGAGTAAGAAGAAATCTGGGGGAATTATCAGAGTCTCATTTGAAGACATACTAAAGAGACACAGGGACGGGAACAGCCATGTACTTGCACCATATGGACTCCTAGATCAATGATATCCAATGAGATGGATTAGAATAGAACCTAATTAATAGTGCAGTTAAGTCACTCAGCAACAGCCCTCTGGTTTTAAAAAGTTACCAGGATTTTAAAAGATCATTTTCATATGTGCATATAGTGTACTTTGAGCATAATCTCATACCTCAATACACACGTTGAAAAGAGATTTTCTAAAACCTGGTGAATAAAGCATAAAGAAAATCAAGGGAAAGGAGGAGAATGGTGGGGGTGGGGTGAAGCGAAAGGAAGGTTGGAGCTGTGCATATGGTCAGAGATCATGGCGTACCTGAAAAAAAATCATCTTTCGGAAACCCGAATGTATACTATTACTGTGTATGTTAATAGTACATGTATATCATAAATAAAGTAGAAAAGGGCAGTCTGGCAAGTGGTTATGGGAAATATTAAAGATGTGATGCAGGGCACCAGGTGTCAAGCCATGCTACTTCTTGCTACTCTCTGTCCCCGGTGGTCTCTCCACCTCCATGGCTAGCCGCATGGCAGGTTGCTGGCACGCCAGCCCCGTGCAGAGACCGCCTATCACATGGCTCTCTGCTGCAAACCCTGCTCACATCCCCAGTCTCTGCCCCCTGTGGTTATAGTCACAATTCCCAGCAACTGGACAAAATCCAAACTCGAGAAACTTGTAATATATCAATTATATCTATATCCATAAATTCTGTCCCCACAAAATGTCCACACAATGAACTCAGAGCCAATTGATACTGATATAAACTTCCTACCAGGCAAATTGTCCTGTAATAACACATTCCTTATAAGATATTCATAGCTACCTGTGGCTATTTAAAGCCACATGGGTCTGGGTCGTCCTTCTCTGCCTCCATCTTGGTTCTTCTTCTTCCTCCTCTCTCTGCCACCTTTCAAACACTCTGTCCCCACCTTTCTTTTTCACTGCCCAATCACAGGCCTTGTCTTGTCTTGTGCCTACACTCACCTGCATTTAGACATCAATCCACAATAATTCAACACAGTGGAGTATCCTGTGTGATGTTCTAGAACAGAGGAAGGACATTGGGTCCTTGAATCACATATGTATAAGCTAATTACAGCGTATCAACACATGCTCGTTAGTGCTAACACATCGTTCTTAGGATCCTAAGAGGAAGACAGGCCCTAAGTACACATATAGATATAATATTTTGTCAGCTTTTTAATTCTAGATTACATATATATAATATACATATATATACACATATGTATAACACACACACACACACACACACACACACACACACACACACACTACCACAGCAGTAGAATAAAGGCCGTATTTTAAATCTAGGAGGAGGAACTTAAAAACAAACAAAAGAATACACCGTTGTACAATGCATTCTCGTTCTTATTTTGCTGTATACCAATAACCATTTCAAGATTATAGATAAGTTAATTAGGGTTTGGGACGCATAGTGTCTAATGTCCTGGGATACTCACATGTGGGGTTGTTATGACATTCACAATCTGCTACTTTCCTCTGGGAGCTGAAAAGGAGGTATGTGCTTGAATTTGTTATTCTGATATTGCTGTTGGGACTGAGTATGCAAACCTTAAACTTGGCATCTTGGTGTGCTGAGTGTTTCGAATTGGAGGAAGCTATGAGGTCAGAAGCAAAGGCTGTCGCTGCCTCTTCCTGTCTTTGCCTCACTCCTCTCCATGAAAGGCGTCATAGACACCAGAAGCCCCTTCCCTGGAAGGAAGCCATGAGCCATAGGAAGGTGCTCTCATTCACTTCCCACAGAAGGCAGTCAGAATGTTTGCTGGGAATGTTTGCTGCACACAGGGCTCAGGAAGCATCTGAGTGAGCAGCCTTGGTCAGCTCCCTTTAGGTTCTCCCGTTGAAGCACCACCTTGATACCCAGTCATATTTCACCACAACTATTCACTTCTTCAGTTGGACTTGGCTTCATAATAATTACCAGACAAATTCACTTTACATACCATACACGATAGGTCTTCATTTCTGAAGGCGTCCACGCCATGAAAACATCATTAAATAAACTTGCTTCTCTCCTTTTAATCTTTTCTATCTGCGAGGTATCAGTTATAGCTAGAGAAAGTTACTGCTCTCCTACCGTGCACATAACCCTGTATTCCTCACACTGAGGCTCTGAAGTAAGTCATTTCCTGTGACATTTAGATTTAGTATTTAATCCAATAAAAGTAGAGAATAAATGTGCAGGCCACACAGTGACTAGGAATTGTAGACACGGTTTAGGAGACGATTAGCAACTGGCTGATGTGATCAATGAATAAACAATAAAAATGATTGTCAACGTAAGGGGACAAGCAGAGCTCTGCCCTGAATGAAAACCACAGCAACAGGTGAGGGGCCAGGCAGATCTGGCATTGGTAGAGCTCAGCAACAGGATCTGCTTTGGATGAGAAACAGAAACCAGCATAAAACCTGAGAATCTGTGAGGAGAACTGTCGCTCTGTCAATGTTATTTCCTTTAGAATAAAGTGTAACATATTATACTATTTCCCCAGGAGAATTACCTCCAGTTTTTAAGGAAACTAGATTGTATCACAAACTTTTAAACTTGACATCTATATCCTTATTTTAGGGTCCATTAATAAAGTGGTCACAAATTATGCATAAAGGGCCAAAGGAAAAATGCTTTCAACGATATACCCTATAGCGTATGCATCATATTAGCTTTCGTTTCAAGTATTAAAAATCTGGGGGAATAGAAGTGCATTTGTTTGGATGGTTATAGTATATTATTAAAGCTTAGTAGTAGTATACTGTTGTGTTTATGATGAGGATTAAAAGCTCAAAGTCAATAGACATCAAGGAAGAAGATCCTAAGAAGAAAAGACCATAGGAAGGACGAAGGTTTCTGCTTTTGGTGGCATGGTTTGGGTTTCGAGAGTGTGTCATGAAATGAAAATAGTATATATAAAGAGATAAATTATGTATACATTCCATAAAGTAAATGGAGGCACATAGATTCATACTAATATAATGTCTATACTAGTCCTGTGGATGGAAAAATCATGCAGAAAGTGACAAAAGAGAAGAAATGAAAAAGGAGAAACTTTTTTTAAATTCACGTTACATCTGATTGCTGCTTTCCCTTCCAGAATCCCTCTTCCTATATCCCCCTCCACTTCTCTGAGAGGGTGGAATCCCCACTGGGTATCCCCCCAGTCCTCTCACATCAAGTCTCCTCTAGGCTAGGCACATATTCCCCCACTGAGGGCAGACACAGCAGCCCAGTTAGAAGAACATATCCTACACATAGGCAATGGCTTTGGGATGGCCCTAGCTCCAGTTGTTCAGGACCCACATGAGGACCAAGCTGCACATCTGCTACATATGTTCAGGGAGGGCTAGGTGCACCCCACATATGTTCTTTAGTTGGGGGTTCAGTCTCTGAGAGCCCCAAGGGTTAGTTGACTCTGTTGGTCTTCTGTGGAGTTCTATTTCCTTCTGGGCTTTCAATCCCCCCCACCCCAACACACACATACCCTCTGGAACTCTTCCATAAGGTTCTCCAAGCTCTATGCAAGGAGAGACTTTTGTTTGTTTGCCTTTGGAGGCAGGATTTCTCCAAACTTGTTGTGGAACTCATTCTGTGGTTCTGGCTGGCTGCAGATCTAGAGACCTGCCTGCTTTTACCTCCCCAGTACTGGGATGAAGGGCTGTAGCCACCACTATCAGGCTACCGGGCTGAGAAATTTAAACACACACACACACACACACACACACTAATAAAAGATAAATAAAAAGAAAGAGGAAGGTAAGAAGGAGAATGAAATCACCTCCAGACACACATAGTAGGAGAGGGCAAGGGAAAGAAGAAAGGTTGCCTCAGTGGAGTAGAACTGCAAGACCTTCTCACCCTGCTTCCCAGAGCAAGGGCTGTTAGCACCTTTATTCCTCTATTTGAAATGCTAATTAGTTTATTAGCCACTGTTCAGGGCTCTCACTGGAAAGGAGGGCTTTCTCTCCTCTTTGTTCTGGTGAAGTCTGAACAAAGCCAAATATCTTCAGTCTTCCACAGAAACCTTTTCTCCTCCTGGCACATTTCTTCCATGGCTCCCAGAGGCCTCTGCTCACGGTTGTCTCCATTCAGGTCCTGCATCCTTAGCAGGGATCACTAAGCCTTTTGCTTACAGGCAAGGTCTCAGCTCTGTGGCTAAAGGCTTCGTGGAACTTTCCTCAGACCCAGCCATCCTTTGTCCTAGACTAGGAGCTGCACCAAATCTCTAGTACGGATGAGATCTCCAGCTATGTTCCCGGTCTCATGCACACTGACTAATACCACAGTGTCATGCAGTACATATCGAATGCCTGAAGGACTAGTTAGCGACACACAAGAACTCATAGTGTGGGAATCGAGATGTCTCTCTAAAGTAAGAGGAATTGCTGAGCTGAAAACAGTAAAAATGCAGCAGATACAATACAATAACCTTTGACTTCCCTCTATTTGCCTAAAAGGAGGACACAGATTTGCAACTACAAAATGTATCATGCTTTACCTTCTGCCAGGGGATACGAATGTTGACTAAATATTGAACACAAGTGTCTATAGGCCTCTTGATGGTGTCAGGAATCAGCAGTAGGCTTCCTTGATTTGCTTCTGCTACCATTTGTTTCCCTTCCCACAAGTTACTGCCCTTTGAACTCTGCCTTAGTATGTCCCTAAAAGTTATTGTCCTTTGTTGAAGATACCGTATAACTGGGCTTCAAAGCCACCTCTTGTAGAATTGCCCGCAGACTAGATATCTCCTGTAACCAACAAAAATCTTGATCTGCTTTAGCAGATGAGTCTTGAAGCATTTTATGAGTCCTCTCTTCCTTTAGAGGGGTTACAGGTAGCCGTTGTGTCACACAAACTTCAGTAAGTGGCAGAGAGGACAGAGGCTACGTCTATGCTCAGTGTTCTAACTTGTGAACATCTGAGTGATTAGTAGTCAAAAGATCCTGGAAAAAAAAGAAAAGAAAAAAGAAAAACAAGCCTGAGATGACCACCAGTTGGTAATATGCGGCCCAGACAGAGTGTGAGCCAATAGAAAGTAAAAACAAACAAACAAACACTGAAAGTATCCTCTGTCAAAATAGGTGATTTAGAATAGAAAGACTACAGAGAGTTTCTTACGAATCAGTTTCTACAAGCCTCTGACTAGGGAAAAGAATCAACCACATTATTCTATATTGTTTTGAAATTATTTTGAGTTAAAATCATGGACACGTTCAGCCTGACCCATCCACACCTACTGAGTAGACAGACATCTATTTTCGATACCATTTCTGACCAATGGGAACACACGCGAGAATGACAGTTTACTCCGAATGCCTTAAGATTTCTAATTAGTAGATAAGTAGCCTAGTTGTCAGCTTCAGTATTTCCATTATATCGATGGGTAAATGGGAATACAAAATTTTGCTGCAACCTTACAATAAAACCCTCAAAAGAATACCATACAGAGATAGTAGTGGCATTACTAAGTAGCGTTGTGAGGTCTAGGCAAGCGTTTACTTGGAGACTGTGGACACAACAGTGGACCAGTGTGGGGAGAATGAGGAAATGCTACAGCTCTTCCATAAAAAACTGCGCCCCCCCACACACACACACACACACACACACACACACAGAGAGAGAGAGAGAGAGAGAGAGAGAGAGAGAGAGAGAGAGAGAGAGAGAGAGTCACTAGTACCATTGCTTATTCTCTCATGCTTTCTAGTTATACAATGGCAAATCTGGTCCAGGCACAAGAGCTTGACACAACACAATAGTGTGGGCACATCATCAGCTCTTCAGAAGGAAGATCATTTCCAGGCCGCTTTCTCAAGAATAAAGTCTAAAGTCACACACTGGTTAACCAAAATTGTGGGGATAACGGGTTTTCTCAATATTTACGTAGTTTGGTATTTAGGTGAAGAGAAGTGTCTCTTCTTGAGACCGAAACTGCTGACTTCGACAGGAGCCCTCTATAGAAAAAGTAGATTAAGAGAACAAATGCTTCTCCTAGAGCTCACCACTGCTAACTGGTATCATTTGCCACTGGTGCTGTGATCTTTCTGTGCTTTCTCAGGGATCTTATAGTAAAGATGTAGTTGTATCCTTAGTCCTCCTAGTCAATATAATTTTAAAATATTATCCTATATGCTAATCATGTAAATGTATATTTAGGCGGCATAAGAGCCTCCACGTGGAAATGAGACCAAGCAACCAAAGACACTGACAGGGCAGTTGTGCATAGGTGTGATCGGATGCAGGGGCATGATGTAATTGTGAGACGGATACTTCTAAAGTCTGTCTGCTTACACTCTGTATCCCTGTGTCTTCCAAGATAAGGACACGCCGATCATCTGGGTTCCTGACAGCACCTCTCATGTGGGGGCCTTTGAACTATTTCAGGGGAAAGTCAGAAAATCCTTTCTAGGTTTTATGACTTCTTGCTTTAGGGGAGAAAGGGCAGAGGGGAATTCATCAGTTTCCCATTCATGCTCGTGCTGTTTTCTCAAATGCCAAGTGGTTGTAGTGTTTAGGAGTGTGTTCTGAACCTTATCATGTGAAAAATGAGTGCTTCCCTATCAGACGAGCAAAAGACACCATTAAAAAATGTAGCAAGTAAGGAAAAGCCCACGACAACCTTCAGCCATAGGGTATGCAGTGCTTCAAGGAGCCATCAGATAGGAATGCCACAAAAAGATCTGTGGCTCATAAATATTACCCTTCTCCACACTGAAAGAAGCTTATTAATGTGGGCTCTATAAAATGGCTGTGCGGTATAAATGAAGGGGACTGTATTACCCAGGATATAGAAGAAAATAAAAAATTACATTTGGGGAAATGCAATGTAGATAGGAGTGGTTGGGCCAGTGACAATGTCATAAGCAATCCTGTTCTAGCTCCTTGACACTGGAAGCCCCTTGCTGACAATGATAGAATGGCCTAAGGAAGGAGTCTGGAACCCAGTAAGCTCTTTCAAGACAGAGACTGAGCCAGGAGTATACACGTTCGATTGTTGCTTCTGCAAGAATTGGATGGCTATTGGGCGAGCGTTTACTTAGCATCGATTTTCAGGATATGTTCGTCAAAGTGACTAGCATTATGTGAACAACAATAATAAGGATTGTTGGTAGGAAAAATGGAGTTGGAAGCAGAGCTAGATGTTAGAAGATAAATGGGACTGGTGAACAGCTTATAAGCACATCAGAAAGACTGGTGTTTCTGAATATGGCCCTGCCATGAGCTGCCTGGGTCTTCAATGTGCTTCAGTGTGATGGCTAATCCTTATTTTCAACCTGATTGGATTGAGAAGGATATAGGGCATTGTTAAGGCACAACTCTGGGTATCTTGAGGTTTTCCAGAGAAGGTTACCAGTACAGGCACAGTCCATGCATGCATGCATGCGTCCATCCATCCATCCATCCATCCATCCATCCATCCACCCATCCATCCATCTACCCATCCATCCATCCATTCATTCATCCATCCATCCACCCATCCACTCATCCACCCATCCATCCACCCACCCATCCATCCATCCATCCATCCATCCATCCATCCATCCATCCATCCACCCATCCATCCATCCATTCACCCATCCACTCATCCATCCATCCATCCATCCATCCATCCACCATCCATCCATCCACATCCATCCATCCATCCATCCATCTACCCATTCATCCATCCATCCATCCATCCATCCATCCATCCATCCATCCATCCATCCATCCATCCATCCATCCATCCCTGTACTCATTCTTACTCCTTCATAGAACATAAGTCTATTTCACTTAGTTTCCAAGCTGTGGTTGTTTATTTGTTTTCCTTTTTGAGACAGGGTCTTACGTCACTAGGCTGAGGCTGAGGCTGAGCCTGTCCTTTAACTAATGCTCCTCCTGCCTCAGCCCTCCGGTTGCTGGAATTACTGACACGTGCCCCCAGACTCAGCTCCTTGCTTGTCAGTGTTGACATGCAGCTGCCCCTAATTAGTTGCTCTTTGTACTTCCTAGATTTAAGTTTTCAAGGTCCTCTTATCATCCGTAGAAACTCAAAGGAGATGTCAGTTGCCCCTCTGGTCACTAATTAAGAAGGATGAACGCGGAGGTGAATAGGGATTGTTTATTAATAGCTCACTTTGAAATGACTTGCTATAATAATTTATAACAAAAATATATCTAAAACTAAAACTCAGCCTCTTGGGGTAAAAACACGCCTTTCTTCATCACTCTTTAAAAATCAAAAAGCTTCCCCAAATGAGCTTAAGACAAATCTCTGTAAACAGAGAGAGGAAGGCAAGGCGAGATCCATTCTGGGTGCTGAGAGCAACAACCCCGAAGTCTACAAGTCCCAACTGAACTCCCCCGGGGGAAACTGCTAATGAAGGTTTGCCTCTGATATGTGTATAATTAGGATCACTGATGTGCTGGCCGGGATTGAGGAGAACAATCATATGCTGGCGGGAAAGAATAGGAGGATAACCTACAGGTGAGTTTCCATTCTCTTGTCTATGCTAATTGAGTCATGCTGGAGAATTCAGTGGGAGCCAAATGGAGACAATTTGGCTTTCTGCACTGAGCTCCAGTGACCTGACAGGATAAATCACATCAGTCCTTGCAAGTAGCAGAGGTTGCCAAGCACAGCTTACATAATCCAGGTGTGATCGGAAAACAGCTAACCAAAACATATAACAAACAGTGCTTCCACATCATTGGCCCAGATCAGTGGAGTGGCTTGAGCCAGCTCGGCTCCTGAGAGCATCTGACTTCCTTGAAAAGACATTTTTAATTAGAGCAGGGGCCAGTCCTAAGGAATGGATATTAGAACAGTTGGACTTAGGGAGGACTCTTCTGGGAAGGGAACGATGCTACCTTCCCACATAACAACATTTTGAGGTCCCCAAGGTTCTCTGGGTGGCATAATCACAGAGCTCATGGGCAAAGAGGGCAATGAGGAAGGAATAGTATTTAGGTTCACCAGGAGCAGTAGCCTAGATGTTCCACTGCTGTGCTGGGTGACTGAGGCAGGTGGCTGGGATTAGGCAAGGCTCTGAGCTAGGAGGTGAGGTAGTGTGGTTACAGAGCTTACGTTAGCTCAAATATTGATGTGCCACTAACTAGATGTTTTAGCGTTTAACGTTAACAGAGTGGCTGTTTAACAGCAGGTTATGTAGCCACTCAGTTTCCATATCTTTAAGCTGTGCAAGATGCTGTGTGTATCCATGGGTTCTGTGAGATTTACATGCTACAACAGATTTAGAGTGGGGCACGCGGGTAGAGCCTGAGCTCAGCCTGCTGCTGGAGGTTTGGTATGTTAGGAAGAGCCATATGAATCAGGAAACAGGCCAGTCTGGAGGCCATGTGCATGGAAGGAAAAGGAGCTTCCAGAAAAAATAACACCCGAGGGAAGATTTACTTTGAGCTTGCATTAATTTCAAAAGTGGTACAGAGGAATGGCATGGTCTATGGGTTGGTGACTTCCACTCAATTGACTGGATGTCATCATAATGTGAGGATAATTTATGAAGACAGAGGAATCAGTGTATATTGTTATAGTTTGCCACAGAGTTTGATGTGCTCCCGAAACAGAGTTATTCAAACAGGAGAGAGGGTTTTTCTACTTCCAACAAACGTTGTACTTTGGAATGGAAGGTTTCAAGCCAATGGAGAGTATACGTGTGGCAGTGCTGGTGAACTAAGGGAACTCTACCTCAGAAGGCAGGTAGATAAGGAAGTGGCACCAACATATATGCCCAGGGGACTGTGGTGCCTAAGAAGAGAAATAGAGATGTCAAATGACAGTGTATAGAAGGTCACACAATTCCTGGGGAGGGTGGCAAGTGGCTGATGGCGCCACAGCAACCAGTAGACAAACAGCGATGGCACTGGGCATGTCGACAAGAGGCACTCTGGGAAGGACAGCAGCGACACCTACCTCATTCACTGGTCTGAGAACATGGCTGCCCCGTGACTCTCAGATAGCCTGAAATACCTTAGGAGAGGAAAGCAGGTAGAGCTGGGAGAGAGCTGATAGGCTGATGTTATCCCTGGTCTTACGTGATGGGATGTGAGCAGGCTCTAACTTCATGGAGCGTAAACAGGAACATTGCCTATCCTGTAGACTATCATCTTCGGCGCCATTCGGATGTGGGGATCTGGAGATTCAGAGCATACGTATGCACACGCACATCCTTTATTATGAGATCATGACTGAGTGCAAAAAAGTCTGCAGCTGCGGACAAATTCCTTACTTGTTCTTCAGCTTATTACCCAATTAGAAAATGGGGGGGTAAGGTGACGTATTTTAGCTCTAGGAGACTGCATATGTAGAAAGGCAATAAAACATTTGTACTGGATAAGAGTACAGCTCCAGAAATGTTAGTGTCCTCCATCTCAGGGCAGTTGGAGAATTGTTCAGTTAGCATCTCAGAACCAGCGTGGTTGCTGAACTCAGCCCTGATAAAAGTAGGAAGTAGGAAAGACTGAAGTCCTATCAGAAGTTGAGCTCAGATTCCCATCCCCACATGACACACAGTGCTCTGGTCTTCACAAACAACTGTGGATGTAACATTGCGGCTGACAATGAGTAGAGTAAGTTCTAGCTTCTATGTGGCCGACTGAACTAAGGCAGGGGCTTCATTCCTCCTGTTGAGCTTCCATTTTTATTCGTTGGTACAAAACACACATGATATGGAGTTTAGCATTTTAATCATTTGAAAGCATACAGTTCAGGGGCATGAATGCTCTCTCGCTGTGCAAATGCCGCTACCATCGTCAGAAGCATTTTTTTATTCCTTCAAACCCAAACTCTAGTCTCCTCAAACCAGAACCTCCTAAACTATCATTGCTATGAGTACCACTTTGTTTTCTGTGCTCGTGAGTTTGAGTGCTCTAGGCATGTGATTCGTGTGCTGAAGGGGCTTATTTCGGTTAGGATAACAGCTTCTAGGGTGAGGCCTGTAATTCATCCCCACACTGCCTCCAGGGGGCTTGGATCTGACCAGAGGAGTGAGGTTATGAGGAAATGAGAGATGCAAAGAGAAAAGCAGGGATCAGGTGGTATGGGCACTTGGCCGGGGAAGCCATATCACCCTGGAAGCTCGGCATGCTTTACTTTAGAGAGTTGAACAGAGAGCTGGGATTACTGCATATAGCTGAAAAGGGAGGCAGGGTTATTACTTACAGATAAACAAGAAGGCAATGTTATGCAGATGGAGCAAGGAAATTGGTTTAGATAATCTAGGAAGCAGTCTGTACAGATGCAGACTTCAGGAGTGAGGGGAGCTTTGGTGGACATTTCCTGCATACGCTGCCAATGCTTGCACTCAGTACCCCAAGAAAGGTTTTGACATTGATCTGAGCCTGAGGGTATGGGATCCTAGATGTGGTACTGTCTATGTCAAAAACACACAATCAGTCATGTTGTTCTGCTCCCTACAGCCATGCTGTACCACAGGTTGGAATTCCATCCTCGTTTGAGGACAGTGTTATCCGTTAACGGATAGATCATATTTTACTTACCCATATATCCACCATGGTCATTTACTTTGCTTCCAACCTTTCGGCTATTGTGACGAACACTGCAGTACCATCACTTTTCAAATACCCACTTGGGGCAGCCACTCTCAATATTTGATTTACATATCAAGAAGCAGAGTTGCTAGCATGTATGGAAACTACCATGTAGGAATGCTATCATATTATTTTCCAAGAGAGATATGCACAGTTTTTCTTTCCAACTCACGTGCATCGAAGATCCACTTTCTCAACATCCTCACCAACCTTTGCTGCTGCCTGATTTTATTTGCGCTTGCATCATAGCTCTCTTAAGGCCTGCTCTATTTTAGGACATTTAGCAGCCCCTTATGGCATGGTAGGAAGCTGAAATAGGCGTCACTGAGCTCTTGTAGCTGATTGTTCTTTGCTGACTGCTACTTACATTTGCTAATTCAGTCATCAAAGTGCTGTTCACTGAAAAGTGTGACTTATTTCTTCCCATCTTTAGGTAAGCTTTAATTACCTGTAGAGTCTCGATTAATAGTATCTATTTCAGTTACTGTTTTTTTTTTAAATCATCTGAAGTAGATGTAATTTATGGATTGTATTTATAAACAAAAATTAGCAAGTTTATGAAAATCCAACTGAGTTTCCAGGAGGCTGGACTCAACCAGCTGATTAACTCCAGCAGTTTGATTATACTTTATATAGTGGTGTGAAATGCCATCTTCTACATTCTACCTGGATCCCAGCTGTAAGTGGAAACATCTGTCTCTAGTATCAAAGAGGCTTCTCCAAACTTCATATAAATATAATCGGAATCTGTTATATTTAAAGTAGTGGTCCCAGTAGATGGCTCTTGAGATGGAAACTGGTGACAATTACAAAACCATGGAAGTGTTTTCATGCCACAGGGCTGTATACCTAAAAGTAGCTAAACTGTTATAATACAGATACTCACACACATATTCAAGCATACATACTCACACACATCACACTCACGTTCACACTCAAGCACACACAAATACACTCACACATTCACATGGACACTCAAACACGTACTCACACACACACTCATACACACATATAAACACACAGAGAAAGACTCAAACATACTCTCACACACTCACATGCACACTTACACACATATACTTTCATATTCATACACACATACTCACATACACAAACACTCAAACATACAGACATATATTCATATGTTCATATGTACACTCAAATGTATTCTTACACATATATACACATACTCACACATACAAATACTGAAACACACACATATACTCACACACTCAAATACACAATCACAGACAGTCAGTAACATTCACTCACACACTTTCACTCACATACACTCACACACACTTACATATGCATACACTCATACATACTCACACACACTCAAAATTACCCTTATTCATACATCCTTATGAACACACACTCACAAATACACACACTCACACACTTGTACACAGTGAGAAGAATGTGATGTATTGTCTGCCCCATGGCAGCTCCTATAAAGCACTGGGATTTATGATATTATTAATCTATAAGAGCATAAATCTTTATGAAATGGCTCCATATTGTATCAGTTAGAGATCAATGAAACAGAACTAGAGAAAACGTAAGCTGTGTTATCTTGAAGCCCTCTGGAAAGTACAATGAAGCCTTCTCTGACAGTACCAGAGTTTTCTGTTTCAGTATGAAACTGTATGAGACTCTACTGAGGAAACTTTAAAAAACGTATTTTCTACAAAAAGTAAGGAATATAATGATTCCCCATCTACTAATGAAGTAAAACCCCTGAGCAACATCCAGGATTCTGGGCCCACAAAAACAGATGCTTCAATGTTAGTCCTTTTTACCTCCCCAGCCTAACTATCATCTGCTATGTTACAATGGTCCAGGAATATTGCATCTCAATTATCATATTTTCTCCCTTTTGGTTTGCTTTGCCATAGACAAAGTGAATGCCCACTTTAGAATCCTGAGATATGCATATGTATGGGCTTTTCCCTCTGGAATTTAATTTAATTAATAACTTCAAAATCCCTTGAGTGGAAAGTACATATTTATTGGGAGCCAACGCATGTGTCCTGGAGGAGGTTTCTCAGTGGGCGGTACAGGGGGTGAATTAATGTAAAACGGAAGTCATAGTCTGTGAGGCTACAGGGAGCGGAACTGAGAGCTTTGCACTTCCTGCTTTATGCACTGCTAAGGCGGAGGGACAGGTGTGCTGGCTGCGAACAGTGGGAACTTGGAAATACTAGGGCTTTGCACATGCTTAGCAAGCTAGCTATCACAAAAGTGTACCTCGAGCTAAAGCTGACTCTGGATGGCCTCACTTGCCTTTCACAGTGGACACGGTGTGCTTGTTATGATTATGCATTTTCTAGTGATCATACCTCTCTTGGTGGCAAGCTTTCCGTGGCACACTTAAATTGAGAATTGACTTAGAAAGAACTAGTTAAGATGGAAGACTTCCTTAAAAGGACTTTGGATGTTTGTTTTCAATACACGTTAGTACATACATAATTCTTCTATTACTTTAAATACAGGTCTTCAATATGGAAAGAGCAATGCCACCTAAGTAAAACTGAGCAGTTATTTCTCATCCCAGGTAAAACAAAGGACTCTTAGTTTACAAATATAGAGAGTGAGGCATGGAGAGGGGTATGGTCTGAGCCTCATCGGGATGACTAACTCAAAGGAGTTCTTGACTCTCCTTGGTAGTTGGACAGGTCTTGTTCCCATAGGCTGCACCTACGCTTTCTTAATGCAGAATCCTCCTGTGTTTTTATCTCAAAAGGAATTGCTATCGTTTCCCCTAAACTCCTACACTCGTTCCTTGGTAACTTTCAATCTTCCTCGAAGTGTTCTGAAGAAGACCCTTAAGAACACACTACATACATTTTACTGGCCTGATGTTTGTCAGTCACACAGTAGTTATTATCTAAATAGTTGGTGTAAGTTAATTCCCAAAAGTCACTGGTGGGGTAACTGCTCCTATTCACACCTTCCATAGGATGGAGTGAGGCCGGAGGAGCAGAACTACCTGCTCAGAATGCTCCCAGTTGACAACTGGTTGACCTATGACCTGGACATGGTTCTCTGGTCTGACTACTTAACCATAACATGGTATATGTTCATCCCCAAAGGAAATCCAAAACTAAAACAACGGCAAAGAACTTACTCATTACAACTGAAGTGAGGTTTTTTTTCCCCAATGTTCACATTAAAATGCTTTATTGAATCTAATTTCAGATTCTACTTCCTAAGGTGGGAAGTGTACTGGGGGGAAGGAGGAGCCAAAAGTCACCAGGAGTGATCTACACTGCACTGCCAGTGAGTGTTCCACACTGGAAGCCATGTTGCCAGGAGTGGATGTTTGTTTTCAATACACGTTAGTACATACATAATTCTTCTATTACTGTAAATACAGGTCTTCAATATGGAAAGAGCAATGCCACCTAAGTAAAACTGAGCAGTTATTTCTCGTCCCAGGTAAAACAAACAGGCTATTATTTCATAAATGACATTTTAATTACCAACAGGAGGCCATTAAAAATGCATTCTGGCAGTTTGCTTGGTTCCTCTTGGAAAGATAATATTGACAAACTGCTCTGGAATTGCAGTTCTGGAAACGGCATAAATTGAGATCAGTAATAAAACACATTCACTTGTGTACCCTAAAGCAATGATAAACAATTTGAAGAGGGAAGACAAAGTTGAAATTATATTTCTCTTTCTTAGGGAGAGACAGAAGAGAGGGGAGCTTTGCAGGAAGAACGTTGTGCCTGTAAATTTATCACTTATGCGAATTACTTTATGTGCTTGGCATAGCAATTTGAAGATTCAGCCATGCAGGGAGTCACAGAGGAAGGGAAGGCTCTGGAACTCCAATTCCATTTTCTCTACCTGTGGAGAGGACTTTCACAGGAGCCCCTGGCCTGGAGGATTTCGGGAGAGCAGCTGGATTCTGGAGCTCAGCTCGAATGTCTCATCAGGGGCATCTGGCATAATCCCAGCCACTGGGATGATTACAAATCCACAACTTCTCGCAACGTGTACACGGCTTTCAAAAGGTAAAGTCCTTCATGCTTACAGTGTTTGAGTTCTCCTGGTAATTCTGATCAGGGAGAATACTTTCAACTGAGGGTATCACCACTCCAGGAACCATGGAAACAGCATCAAGTCATTTACCTCTCCCCTGATTCCCCTAGGAAATATATTTGTATTGATCTCCTTAGTATTAACCCAAAGGAGATATGCCCTGGTGACGGATTCCACTGTTGGTTAACCACAGTAAATAAAGGAAATTCTTCTTGTGTCCTTTAGGGGCAATGCAATTTACTTTGCTTTCCCTAGAGTAGCTGCAAAGGTAAGGAATATTGGAGGGATCTTGGGATCGCTTGTGTCTCTGGGGAAAGGTGGGGATGACAAGTAAGTACTCAGCATGCAAAAGACTGGCTAAATAGCACATCCTGTCATTTCTTAAGGAGTGTTCTCCTTCCTCAATCCCCTTTTATTCATTTATTTTTTTCAACAAATAGTTTAGAGACCATTTCCTGTGACTAATCTCCAAATAGATGAGAGCTTTGAGAAGAACTAAAATCTAAAATATATATTAAATAGAAAAGTATTTAAAAGATGGAAGCACCTTGTAATAATTCATAGAAAGTGTGTGTGTGTGTGTGTGTGTGTGTGTGTGTGTGTGTGTGTGTGCGTGCACGTGGGGCTGTTAACTAGCTATGGAAAGAGAATCTCCATTACATAAAGGAATATTGCGTTCGGTGATTTATGTCTTTGTTTCTTCCAGTGGCTGGCCCTCTCACTCCAATCCTAGCAGAGACTGACCTTGAACGTCTGATCATCCTGCCTGACCTTTTTAGTCCTGCGATTATAGGAATGAATAGTACTAAGCAATGAATTTGGAGCTTTATGAATGCAGGGTGAACCCTTTGTAAGTTTTATCCGTCATCCACAGTGAGAGAAGAATGTGATGCCCAAGGAGCTGATTGGGTCAGAGTGCTTGGGCTCATTCCAGGTCTCAGGCACCCACAGAGGCACATCTCTCACCCAGACTCTGGAGTGGCAGGAGACAGGCGCCTTCTAGGAGCCTGAAGACTAGCCAATCGAGTCAAGGTTTTAGGTTCAATGTTCAGCGAAAGACCCTGTGTGAGACTTAGGAGGAAAACAGAGGAACACACACAGTGTTGACGTGTAACCTATGGATTGTGTGGCACATGAACACACGCATGCATATACACACGGTAAGAGGTCAGATGCATACCTTCAGAAGGGATAGTATTCAAGTTCTGTCCTATACCCCACAGAACTCTAGAGACACTTAAGACTCAGATGAAACTGAGTAAAGAGGCAGGGAGGTCCATGAAAAGAACATCAGAGCGCTAACATCCAAGCAGCCTCTAGCCAAACACACATACAAGCTGACCTCCCTGGGGAGAATTAGGACAGAAACAGGATATGGATCGTGGGTTAGCTCTTACTAACGGAAGCAGTCGGGGCTTAAAAAATTAAAATTAAGGTTAGGATCTCTGTCCATTTCCCACTAAACTGAGGACCTGGTATATATTTAGAGGTCACAGTTGGTTCCCTTGGTGCCTCATTCCTGAATGTTAACAAGCTGCATAGATTTAACAACAACAACAACAACAACAAAAAGGCCAGCCAGGAGGATGTCACCAGAGCAAGGCATCACAAACACTAAAGCCAAGCAAACAAACCAGAAAGCATCCAGAGAGATGCCTCATGGGGCAAAAGGTGTGATATGCAAAGTTTAAAGACATTTTATTGAGTGTGGTAAGAGGAGTAAGAAATTCTCTTGTTTCTGGGGGGTGGAGAGCAAAAGGAAGAGCGAAGAAGTGGGAAGACAGACCAGCAAGAGGGCCTTTAAACAAGGCCATGTGGAGCAGACATCTGCAAAGAAACATTTAATCAGAACTTTCAGCTGAAAATTCCCAGTGCAGAGAAGGGGAAGAAAAAAAAAAAACCAGAATAGCCAATGACCTACTCAACAGACTCAACAGGAGAGCGTGAGAATTTGCAAACATTTGCAAGGTTTATATCTAAGAAGGAATTGGTATCCAGAATGCGTGGGGACTCAGTAGAAAATAATATTGAGGATGATAACCTGTTTATAAGGAGACAGAGAGTTGCTAACAGATATGTGAAAAGTGGTCAACACCACACATTATGAGAGAAGTGTGTATCAGGACTACAGAGACGCCCTACTAGGAACAGCTGTTACTTAACTGCCAGCCAATGACAAGAGCTCACGAAGAAGTGGAGAAAATAGAGCCTGAAGTCTGCTGGTGGGATGCATGTTAGGACAGACACTGTGGCAAATGAACATACAGAAATTTCTCAAATCTTTACACTGATCCAGCCATTTGACTACGGGTACAAATTCAAAGGAAGTGAAAGTAGTATGGTGACGAGACATTGAAATACCCAGGTCATTGAAGGAGGACTCACGACCCTCAAGAAATGCAAGCAACCTAAATGTCCATCCGCTAGCAAGAACATAAAGAAAATGCCTTAGGTTTCCCCTGCCCCCAACAATATTCTTTGGCCAAAAAGGATGGACTCTTGCTACTTGTAATAACACGAATGGGACTGGAGAGCATTAGAATACTTGAACAAGTCAGACACCACAAGAGAAGGCCTGTGGAATCTAACTTCTATGTGGATTCTGAAATAAAGAAGTCTCATAGGAGTTAAAACTGAAATGATCTTCACCAGAAGGTGGGAGAAAGTAGAGGGGGAGGGGAGGACTGGGATGAGGACTGGCAGAGGGCTATTAGTTACAGTCAGAGGGAAGACGTTCTGGGCTGCTACTGTGTATTAGGTGCACCTAAAAATGAAGTACTGCTCATTTCAGCAAAGCTAGAAAACAGCATTTTCATGTTTATAGCATGCATAAATGATAAATATTTGAGAAGACAAATACATTGGGCTCGATTATACAAATAAATACATTTCAAAATTCACATGGTAGCCCGCAAATATATAGAGTTTTCACGTGTTTGTCTGCTGTTTACGGTAGGTTTGACTTTAAACAAATGAGGGGAAAAAAGGTTCTTTTTCCAGACCTTAAAGTATGCCTTCAAATTGAAGAAAGTCTGTTGTAGACCTGGAATGAAGCCGGCGTTTAACGTGGTGTAAGCAGACCTAAATTTCAGACATCTAGGACCAAGGGTCAGAAAAATTTTGTATTGTTTTGCTTTGGTTGTTGACATGGGACCTCACTATGTAGCTCTGGCTGTTCTGGAAGTCACTCTGTAGACCACACTACAAACACAAGGTCTCCCTCTTTCTGCCTTGCAGATGCTAGGCTAAAGGTATGCACCACTATGCCTAGTCAAGCGCCAGCACATTTTGAGCAAAGGAGTAGAGAGAAACAATTCAATCGTGTCTGTCACACTTACCGCATCTTCCCATTGTAATACAATAGCAGCAGGGATGATGGGTAAAAGAATGGGTGTGGCTGCTCCCCCATGGAACTGTATACAAGACCCAAGTTGGATGTAGGGAACTGTCACCCTGACTAGAAGAGAAGTCAGAAGGTCCCACCCAGAAAGGCAGTATTTGGAAAAATGAGGAGCTTTCCTAATAGAAGATGTGCTAATAGCATTTTGAGAAAAATCATACAACAGAGGTGAATAGTGACAGCGGAAAGCAGCAATTAAATAGAATAAAAAAAAAAGCACTTAGCGACTAGACAGGGCAGAAATTGTAATCATGGTGCTTTGCGTATCTAAGTAGTGGGCAGACTAATATTTGCACAGACCGTCAGAAAATGTAATCAGGTCCATGACTTGGAGACACAAGAGATCAGGCACAATGTGGGAAGTGGGACTGTTGAGGGATGGCCAGAATACAGGCTACACACACTGTGAGATGCTGAATCAGGGATCCTTGTATGCCTTGTTAACCATTTTCACATTTTTTTTCCTTCAGCAATTAGGAGTCCCAGACAGTCTAAACACAGAAGTAAGGATACCAGGACTTCATTTCTGATATACCAGTATTGTTTTGGCAGGAGGGGACCAAGCATAGATGAGACTGAGGGCAAGAGGAAGTGACACAGGATGCAGGTGACGGGCAGACGGATGCTGTTGAGGCTCCTGTTGCTAAAACCTGGCTTCCACCAGGGATCAGGCAATATGATTTGATCATGAGGGCTCTGACCTAGTCAATGGGTTGACTCATGCCTGGACTCATAACTGGATGCCATTGCTGGGAGGTGATCGAAACACTGGAGGACACGGGACAATGGGGACACATCTTTGGTGGATGCTATCTTGTCTGGGTTGTCTCTGGATTTCTCTGTTTCCATGTGGTCAGTGGATCCTTGCTTCAGTATCATGATGTTCTGCTTCACCACAAACCAAAAGCAATGGAGCAAACTGTTGATTTTAAAACAAAATTCCAAACGTTCAAGTTTATGGATTGAAAACTCAGGAGCCAGACACCGTGGTGAAAGCTTGCTATCGCAGAGGCAGGGAAAGCACCCCGCTGACCTTCCTACTCCACTTCCTTTTCTTTCTCCACGTTGTCTTAAATAACCTTCAACTCAAAGACCCTCCATTGTACTTCCTTTTTTTTCCTTTTTTTTTCCTCGTTTCTTTTTTTTTTTCTGGAGCTGGGGACCGAACCCAGGGCCTTGCGCTTGCTAGGCAAGCGCTCTACCACTGAGCTAAATCCCCAACCCCTCCATTGTACTTCCTTATGTTCACTCCGTCAACTGGTTGCTTCCTCCATCTCTTGGTTACAGAAAACAAGGTTTTTTCCAGCTCACACTCTTGGGGTTCACAAAGTGATCAAACAACCTACAACACCAAACCTCTGAAACTGTTAGACAAATGACCCCTCCTCCATAAGTCATTTCTTTCAGGTATTTTTGTCATAGTCCAGCACTGGAGGCATCGATACTGTACACGTCACAGCACTTTAATGCTTTATCTTTTCCTTAAGATGACTTTCATGTAAGAGAGAATCCAGAAGGTGGCACTTGGGTGTGGTGTCTCTGAGCACAAAATGGAAGCAAATGGTACTTATTTGGAGTAGGCAAAAGACGAATTATTGCATAATGGCCTTTGAAAACTTTAAGTTCTTAGCTAGCTCTCCAACTTCTCCACCATGAATTGACTAGTTGGAAAGACTTAGTTTTATGTCAGCCACTACAGCCTTAATAACTGGGCTAACCCATTATTTGGAAGCATTAGTTCAGGACAGCCACTCCTGTTGAAGATAAAAATTCTCAATTTTAACTGTGGAAGGCCAGATCCCCAGGCTTGGGTTGAGTAGGTGATTAACAATGTGCCTGTACCTTGATGACAGACATTTGGGAGCTCCTGGCTTTAATGACAGGACAAGAGTGTGAAAATGTCGCCCCTACTCCTCTTTCTTTATCTCTCTTGCCACACATGGCTCCTGTTTGGCACTCACAACCCCATGTTGCTGTCAGCCTTCAGGATCCATTACATGCCTCAGACACACCCTGTCATTTTTCAGGTTATATCCTCCTATTTCACAAGATTTTCTTCCTTGGTCTTCTCCTGTGCTACTTAATTTGAGTAGAGATTTTAGATAATATTGTTGCAGAATCTTTCTCTATCAACTTGGTATCCTACTGCTTGGAGTCGGAGTGAAAACAAATCACTGTAATGGAAAACTATATATAGCCCATGGAAAGGCAAATATTTAATTGTACCTGAATTTAAAGTAGTATTTGATTTCAGTATAAAATTAGGTTCGAGAAATTGTACTGTTTTCTGAAATTATCTGTCTTTTTTAGGCCGTGTGAAGATTTTTGTTTACCCTCTCATCTAACAAGTTTAATTACTGCTTTTAAAAAGTGAAGGGCTTCTGGTCTTGTGCTCGGGCTCTGGTGGCGCTGAAGAACTTGCAGAGATCTTAATACCGAGTGTAGTTCAGCTTGCAGTGTCAGAACTCATAGACTGTAAGCCTAGCCTTTAAGAGCTGAGCCATCTCTTGACTTTATGAAATTCTCAGGCAAATGGATGGGACTAGAAAATATCATCCCTGAGTGAGGTAACCCAGTCACAAAAGAACACACATGGTATGCACTCACTGATAAGTGGTTATTAGCCCAAAAGCTTGCAATGCTTGCGACTCAACTCACAGACCATATGAACCTCAAGAAGAAGGAAGACCAAAGTGTGGATGCTTCAGTCCTACTTAGAAAAAAAAAGCAAAATAATCATGGAAGGTAAAGGAGGGAGGGAAGGGGAGGAAAAAGGGGGCAGGATTAGATGTGGAAGGAGATGAAAGAGAAGAACAGAGGGTCAGGAAATTGAATTGAGATGTGTGGCAGTGGGGGGATGAAGAACTGGGGTAGTCACTAGAAAGTCCAAGATGCTAGGGTAGCAAGAGGTTCCCAGGACCCAAGGGGTATGACATAAGCCAAAATACCCAACAAAGGGGAGACAGAATCTGTAGAAAGCATATCCACTGCATAGGCACAGCCCCCTGTTGAGGGATGGGACCATCCACTCCTCTCATAATTTTTAACCTAGAATTGTTCCTGTCTAAGGGAAATACAGGGACAAAGAGTGGAAAAGAGACTGAAAAAAAAAAAGGCCATCCAGGTACCTAGGGACCCATTTCATCTGCAGACACCAAACCCAGACACTATTGCTGGTGCCAAGAAGTGCTTGCTGACAGGAGTCCAGTATAGGTGTCCCCTGAGAGGCTCAGCCAGAGCCTGACCAATACAGATGCGGATGCTCGCAGCCAACCAGGGGACTGAGCCCAGGGACCCCAGTGGAAGAGTTAGGGGAAGGACTGAAGGAGATGAAGGGGATTGCAACCCTGTAGGAAGAACAATATCAAGCAACCAGACCCCTCCGATCTCCTAGGGACTAAACCACCAAGTAAAGAGTACACATGGAAGAACCCATGGCTCCATCTGGAAATGTAGCAGAGGATGCCTTATCTGACGTCCATGGGAGTGGAGGCGCTTGATCCTGTGAAGGACAGACAATCTAGTATATGAGGGATGCTAGGGCAGTGAGATAGGAGCGGATGGGTGTGGGGGAGCACCCTTATAGAAGCAGGAGAGAGGGATAAGGGATTTGTGGAGGGGAAACTGGGAAGGGGGACAACATTTTAAATGCAAATAAATAAAATGACCAATAAAAAAAAAGGGAAAAAAATCAGAGCTTTCTCATTTAAGGAAAACCAGACCTATGCTTCAGACTTACTTTAGTGCTGTGATTCCTAAGAATCACTCTGTATTGTATCCGAATTCACTGAGCAGTAAGGCATGTAAATAGAGAAATCCATGATAAGGTTCTTACACCTTAACAATGGGTTGAAAGAAGTTAAATTAAAACAACAATGAAAAAATAAAAAAAGATACCCACATACCCTGAACATGTTGGTTGACTTATAGAGAATCAGGTTAGACACAATGCGAAGAGTGAGGGATTATGGACGGTGTCCTTTGGATAGAGGAAATTTATTATGAGAGTGCCTCTGCAATTTAGCCTTTGTTTGATAGGCAATAGATAGAGATAAAGATAGATGCTCATATGGAAGAATCAACAGTAAGGTTTTTTTCCTATGAGAAAATACAGTTTATAAAGATTACCTATAAGGGAACTAATAGGGAGGAAATATGAAAGGAAGGAATGAGAAAGGGAAGGAAGATACTGCAACAGGGAAATTAAGACAGTAGACACTGCAGCTCTAGGATGCGGTGTAGTCTGGTTCATTTAGATACCAGCTCTCAATGCAGTGGTAGATGCTAAGGACAACAGAGGACAAACATTAATCTCCTGGCCTCAAGATAATGTAAATGCTAATTACTGTGAGTCCAGAGCAAACAACTCTCTTAGAGTTAGAAATGGAGAGAGCTCAGGCTCGGGACTCAGAACTTTAAGCTCTGTGTTGTGTTCATTAACCTCCCCCGTGCCTGAAGGTTTTCCAATCATTAATTTCCACCATCAGTGGCCTTAAGTTTTAAATCCACTGTGTAAGTTTTATCAAACAGGCCTTCTAGGAAGCCATGGGACATCTCAGTGAGGAAGATAATAAATGGACACCCTTTCTCCTTATTCCCTAGAATTGTCACTCATGGTATCAGGTGACATCCTACTCTGGATCTACGGTCCTGTAGTGCAACAAGTCTCACAAGAAGGATCCAGCTAAGCAAAGTACAAGCTATCCCAGTAATAACAACGCTGCTCCTCTGGTTGGGATAGAAGGGTGGGTGGTCAAGGAGATTGCCCATAGGAAAGGATGCTTCACATGTGTGAGAGTTAGGAACAGGCAGAAAAGGAAGGTGTTGGCGGGGAGATTCCCATTTAAGGACCCAAGAGAAGACAGAGGGAAAGCCCTTTATTCAAAGATTGTCTCTGAGTTATTGGTGGAGCAGAAGCTTGCCAGACAACCTGTCCGACAGACCAGAAAGAGAGGAAATTCATCTTTAAGTAGTTAAGACCTGTAAAATGCATTGAACAGTGCTGGGTAATTAGACATATTCCAGCATACTAAGATTATTTAATACACTGTGAATTTTTGTAACAGTACCTCATCTAAAAATAGTAGAGTAAGCAAATCCTTCAAAGTAAAGTCTCATGAAAGATTTTGTTTGGTGTTTGACAACCCAGTCCTGAACAGTTTAAGATGTAGTAACAGCTTATATAGCATAAAGCTAACAGTGCAACTCCCTGTCTGCGGAGATGAAAAAGGCTTAGGTTATTAGAACTTACAGGATGTCAGTAAACAGACTGGGGCAGCAAAACAAGAATGACAAAGGAAGGAAGGGAGGAAGGAAAGAAGGAAGGAAGAAAGGAAGGGAAAGAAAAAAGAAAGGAAAAAAGAAAGAAGAGAGAGAGACAGAGACAGAGAGAGACAGAGAGAGCAGAGAGAGATAAAGAGGTGGGGATGCTTTACCCATCATGGGATGGCTAGAATATTGATAGACTAATAGATTTGTTAACTCCTTACTTTTCATTTTTATCTTATTATACATGCAACTGGTCCTGGGTAACTTGATCTTTTAGTGTTAAATTGACATTTATTATGGTTATGGATTTAGGAACAAGAATGCTAAGGTATCAGACTATTCTGATATTGCCTGAATGTAACTTCATAGTCTTTTTCCTAGACTCTTTACTTAAATTATTTTAGAATCTTTGTGGTATTTGTTATATTATTGTTTTCCCTTTACTGAGTCATTCTTGGGTAAAATTTGCATAAATCTATGCAAAGGAAACTAGTTATGTGTCATGCATCATTTTATAATGACTATATTCTAACGATAACAATATGATGTAGAATAAAAGGGTATTCTAAAAACTACTTTTAAATATGAATAATTTTAGGCTTTATATTCTTCCTGAGGTTGCCTTTAAGGGAAACTGTGTCAACGGTACATGTCTAGATGTATTAATACTTAAAGTTAATTTAAAATATATTAAGTTAATGCTTTCTTTGAGTATTGTATAATATTAAGAAGCTATAATGTTGGAAGCAGAAGTAGAGTTGAAAGCAACCTCTCAACATCTGCATGGTCTAGCATCTGTAGACATCAGTGGAGTTTTGCAGTGAGGTATGGGGGCTGAATGGGAGGGAGGAGAGGAGTCATATTAGATGGGAAAGTCTGAGTTATGAAAGGTCATGGCCTAGTCACATCCATATGGAAGATTAAACTTGGAATCTAAAGGGAAAGGGGCAAAGGACAGAGCATGGCACTGCAGGGCCAGCCAGCTAAATAAACCTGATTAAGGAATCTGAACTTCATTCTTAAGGTTGGCATGTGCCTGGGGAAATTCTAAGCAAGGGCATGAAAATGACTGATTATTAATGCAGAAAGACCAGTTGGTCACAGTGTGGAGAAAGAATCCAGAAAAGTCTTTAGAGAGTCTGCTTTCAATGTGGACAATGTCCCTAATCTCTAACATGAGGTAAGTTGTTGGGGACCAGATGAGAAAGAGAGGGTAGGTTCAAGGACTATTCTAGGAGGGAGTAATTCCCAACTGCCATTTGGTTATGTGTAATAAAGGAGAATAAAGTCAATCATGGACCTCTTTCTGTCTTGGGAAAGAACAGCTAAGGGCAGCCAGGGAGGGACCCCAGGAGGCGTGAGCCAGTAGATCCCATGATTAGATACAAACAGGCCAAGACGAGTGTTTACGGGAGAAGTTAGAAAGACATTGGACTCCTGGATTTGCAGCTTGGTCTCCTAAGAGGTCTGAGCTCAAAATGAAACCCGTGCATCATCTTGGACACAATATATACAACTTGTATATGTACAAATGTATACAACTTGAACATGAAACAAAAACACTGAATTGCATATATATCTAAGATATGGTCTTGATTTGAATACTAAAATCTGTTCAGATGAAAAAAAAAGAATTCTTTTTCAATGTATGTACAATATTTTATATCCTAAGAATTATTATTCTCTTCTATTTTAGTGAACATTTTCCCTTTAAAATTATTTCTACATTCTGTATTTTTAAAGGGGAATGAGGAGAAACAGACACGCAATCGCTCGTCCCAGGTCTGTGGCCCTGGGGAGGCTGAAGAAAAGAGACATGTGTCCACAGTGGCCAGCACTACAGTGAGCGAATATATGATGGAGATGAGGAGGGGAAAATGGGAAAGATGAGAGAGAAAGGGAAGTCAACGGTTCTTACACTGTGGAGAGAGGTGGGACAGGTAGATATGAGAGGAACCTGAACAACCACCTGGGACCCTGGTGATACCTGGGACTAGGGGGTTGCCAACGGCTGTATTTGGACCTATGGTCCTACAGTTGCTGGAGTCTGTGCTGATGTCTGTTGCCACCAAAGTTCATCAGGATGTCAGTCATCTGGGCTGCTGCCTGAGACTATGTGGACATCTATTGGCCATGCTGCCTCAAGGGGAACACAGTGATCTGAGTGTCCTCTGCTGTCACCTGAAGCCATGGTGACATCTGGGCCCATGCTGATGCTGGAGCCATGTCTAGGTCCATGCTGCTGCAGGGGTCAGGGTAGTCTGAGTCCATGATTCTTCCGCAGCCAGGGTCTGGGTTAATGCCCAAAGCCCATGTTCCCACCAAAAGCCACATGGATATCCTTGGTCTAAGGTCATGTTGATGTTCCAGCACCATGCTGAGCTGGTGAATGGCTCTGGTGGTATTGATGCAGGAGAGCTAACCTCAAGGAGTTAAGTGCAGGATACCTCCACCCCTTTCCTGGGAAAAGTGATGTAGCTGGCTCTGGTGGGATGTGGTCAGGAGAGCTAGCTGGCTGACCAGCTCCGCTAACACCCACATCCATATTTAGGGCTTTGAGTTGCTCCCCGTCAACTTTCACCCCATCTGTCATCTGCTGGAGTGTGTGAAGGGGCTGGTCCTACAGATCCAAAGCTGTAGGATCTCCATGGCACAAGGCAACACAACAGTATCCCAGAAAAAAGTCCCAGGGAGGATCCAGTGTTGAGAGTGTAGCAGAAGCCAGAGACCTCAAACCAGACCAATGATTCACTGCAATGAACATTTGCAAGTAAAGTTGTTTGGGCAAAAGGGCTCAATTGTAGGACACATTGTGAGACAATGCAGTTTCCATGTCGAGATGTCTTCTTTTGGAGGGAGAGGCAGAGGGAGGATGTGAAGGGATGGGGAGATGAGTAAGAGTGGGGTACATGATGGAAAATTCACAAAGAACTAATAAAAAGGTAAAAGGGGGCATAAGGTGAGGGGCTCCTGAAGAAAGGGCTTGGCCATTAAAAAATTATTGGGAATTCAGTTTGGAGAACCCGTGTTGGTTAGTTCACTCATTTCTATGACAGCATTGCACTTACACATATAAGCATCACCCTCACTTTCTCCCCACCTTTGTCTCTCTGTACACATGGCCAAGTGATTTATTACTCAGTGGATTTCATGTTGTTCTTACTATAGTAACGTCAGTAATGTTTGAGAAGCCATTTGCAATCCAGCCTGTAGAGCCTGATAGATTGACTTTACAGACCTTGGTCTGCTTCTTGTCTAAGCTTCTCTACTGCTATGGCTGTCACTTCATCTTGTATCCCTTTCCTTAGAATTGGCATCGAATATCCAGATCTTAGAGCACTGTGAAAGTCAAAATGAGTATAATAGACAAACAAACACCAACGTAAGATTTTTATGATGTGTGTGTGTGTGTGTGTGTGTGTGTGTGTGTGTGTGTGTGTGTGTGTGTAGCAGGTCAAATGCATGTGCACCATATCTATATCTATATCTATCTATATCTATATCTATATCTATATCTATCTATATATCTATCTATACCTATACCTATATCTATATCTATATACATATACACATACATATATACATGCATACATACATACATACATACATACATACATACATACATACATACATACATACATACACGAGCCTATGGAGGTAAAAGGCGTACGTTGGAGGCCCTAAAACTGTAGGTATAGAAGTTGGGAGCCATCATGTGGGTCCTGGGAACTGAGCTATCATCCTCTGTAAGAGTAGGAAGTACTTTACCACAGAGCCTCCTTAGCCCTATATTAAGACTTTTATAAAGCCAGAAATACTCGTTTTCTCCTAAGTTAAAGGGCTTTCAACTGAGCTGTCTTTCAGCTTTCTCTCCTAGCAGGGGGAAACCACTACCTGTGAAGTTAGGGGTAGTCATCTGGGACCGTTGACTTTGGGAAGAATACTGCATTGTGCCCTGTCTCACATCCTAGTTTTCTGTGTTCCGGTCTTGTGTTCTCTCCTGATTTCCTGTTGGAGTCCTTCCCTGGTCCAACTTAGAGGAGAGATGCTGGGCCTGCCTGGTTGGCTTATTCAGGGCCTTTGAGAGGACGTGACCCTCTGCTCTTCTGTCACTCCTAAGGATGCCATGGAGCACCTTGTCTGTAAGCCCTGCATTTTCCTGGGAAAATCTTCTCTCACGAACTGGTATTTGTCCCTTTTCCTGCACAGAAGACTCCATGGAACTTGCGAAAAGAAACTCAAATCTTTTGAGCAAAATGCCTTCCCATCCTCACATTTCCTTCTAGGGAGGTGATCACTTAAAACACATGCTTTTGCTTTTTGCTTGTGGAGGCCAGTGAAATTTGGTTTCACGTTATAAATACCTTAGTAATCCCTTCAAGAAATGTTATTACCTTTATCGATTAAACCTACAAAGATAATGCATGGCAAACTAAGCACATTTTTATCCCCCTTCTTATCTCTAAAGCCCTGTTGACATAAAGGATTTTTAAAAAAGCACAAGTAAGTAAAGAATTAGAAACCAGTGGGAGTGGGGAGTCTCGCTAACTCTTTTGCTTGTGCTTGGGACCCTTTTCCTTCTGCGAGGATAGTTGACTCATCCAGGCTTTGATTAGGCACAATTTGTTCCTAGTCTTATTGTAATTTATTATGCCATGCTTGGTTAATATCCCTGGGAAGCCTGCTGTTTTTTTAATCCCATTTTATCTTTGAAGAGAAATGGGGGAGGAATGGATCTAGGGGAGAGAGGAGGTGGGGTGGTATTGGGAGGAGGGCAGGGAGGGGAAGTTGCACAGTTGGGTGTGATGTATATAAAGAATACAAATAAAATTAAATTTTAAAAGGATCTAAAAAAATGATGAGAATTGTGGATTAAGGATGAAAACAATTACTTTTACAAGTGCATAAATGGGAAAGGTTTGTCTAAACTCACTGGAAAACAAGAAGCAGAAATCTAGGGCCCAAATAGCTGCTGAAATATCCTCAAATGTAGAAATGATGTGAAAGCGATATGATATCAAATGATGATTTTAGATTTAAGCAAGTGAGGAAAATAATTTTATACAAATTTTGCTTTTTTGTTAAGCAACTATTACCTGCTATCATTTTATACAGTTGGTGCAGGTGAGAAATTTAGTAAGATATAATTAAAATATTAAGAAAACAGGAAAATGAGGTAACAATTAATTTATGGATAAAAGGACACGTGTCATATTACAGAAGTAGTACTTACATAATCATAATATGATAAGTCATGGGTGAGATGAATGTAATGATCAAGGGGAGAGGTCTGTGGATTGGAACAGAGGCTGAAGCGTTCCTTCCTTGGATTAAAGGTTAGGCTAGGAATCGAGTGCAACGTCTACAGTTGATGTGTCAATAAAGCATGAGCATGCACTGTTACACTCGTAGTTATGTCTCAGAATGAGTTACTATGAAACGATATCTCAAAGGAGAAACTGTACTGGCGGCAGGTCCACTGAGACAGCACTAATAATAGGCTGTCTATGTGCTCACTGACTTTTAAGACTAAATTAGCATATGATTTTGTCATAAGAAAAATAAGGTGTCACACACACACACACACACACACATCCTTGCAAAGGTGTATCCATTCATAATTCTTGGGTTTTGAAGTAAATCAAATGTGTATTTCAATGAATTAAATATTCCTTCTAATCGTTTCAATGATTTGCAAACATGGCCCATTTGGCAATCGTTCTTATCTTTCTTCCCCAAATATTCATAGCTTTCAGTTTGAAAGCTGCCTTCAGAGAAGGAACGTGTGTGCCGTACGCTTCAATGGACAGTATAGGCTGTGTACCCCATCCAAACTACGATGCTTGCTTTGAAATGATGTAAAACTGCCCTTTCCTCTCAGTGTTTGGGAACATCTTCAAGGGACGCTGAAACTGCACCCCCAGGGAAGGCCAGAGCAACTGTTAAACTTTGGAATCTTTCAGTCGTTGGATGTTTTGGCCAAGGATTTATAAATAAGTCAGTATCATTCACACAGAGCAAAGAACTCTATCCTCTGCGAAGCAATGTATGAGACACAGTAACAGAATTTGAAGTGTGGGCATTAAGGGAACCGTGGAAAATCTGATTTTCAGATAGTGTTGAGTGTGGATGATGTGAGATGCTTTCCATCAGCATGTAGCACACCGGGCACATGGTCCAACCAGCTGCCTTGTGTAAAGGATGACGCAGGCAGATGACACCTTAAGCTATCCAGACAGTTCTGCTGCCTGGCTGTCTTCTGAAGCCATTTCTATTATTTCAGTTTTCCAAGCAAATCTAGAAAAATAAGGCATCATCTTGTGTCTGCTCCCATCGCCCACATATTTAAATTCCCAGATGATTAAATATGTTTCTTCCAAACCCATAAGATGTCTTGACCTGGTTGCTTTGAGGCTGTGTCTTGGGGGAACATTTGATTTCATCTTTATATTCAAGTCTGCTGTGCTTGTTTTATTTATTTATTGTTTGTTTGTTTTTCCCTCTCCGGTTTCAAGACAATAAAACAAAGGGTAGAAACAGGAAACACAGGCAATGTGACATCTGGTCACATTAGCAAAGAGCCATGCATATAATTAAGTGTGGGGGTGGGGAGGGGCAGGATCTGCCTATGTCTATGTTTTTTGCTCTTGTTAAGATCATTTAAGTAGAAATCCCTTTCACCATCAAACGAGTTATAGGGAAAAAAAAATAAGCCAGTATTTTATCTGGAACATCAGGTTAAAAGCAATCCTTCCAGTCTTGTTATTACCTAGACCTCACTGGGTTTCATTCATTCTTCGCTTTCAACTGTGGGAAAGGTGTTGTAATTAACTGATCACACAAGAATTACAACGGGTAAAGTTCATGGGGACTTGAAGAGCATCGTGATCAAAGCTAGCTTCTTGACTTTGAAGAAGCAGTTCCTAACACAATCAGCAATTTCTGGCACAGGCTCCTGGGTGTGGGCGCTGGTTCTTTTAGTCATCAAAGTCTCTCTGTGGTTTTCTTTTTTCCATCTAAATGACAGAAGTGCTGAGAAGTGCAAGAAAATTGATAATGAAAAGCACTAAACACTTTGCAAACCTCTGAGCAGAGCGAGGCACAAGCAAGGAATTGCTGGTTTTCTTGCTCATAACAACTTTATCATTATCATTATTATTATTATTATTATTATTATTATTATTATTATTATTATTATTATTATTATTATTCAGCAAACAACAAGAGACACTCTAACACAGGCTTTCCGTAGCCAATGTCATTTTTACTTTGTTTTTGACTGCCATGCACAAGCTTTATCTAGGCCCACAAGATAAACACCGTGTTGCGGGAAGGGTGACCTTGACATGTACTAAAAGTTCAAAGAACGGGGCTTTCTTGACTTAAGGGTAGGTGGGATTTCTTAAAGGCTACGAATAGCTAAAATTATTCATTCAAAAGTCTGATTTTTATTTTATTTTTATAGCAAGTGTGTGATTTGTATTTTGTCAGATTTGAAAACTATTATAAAAGACACAGGTAGAAATAATAGTCCCTGACCTTATAGGGTTAATTTATTGGTGGGGAAAGATGACCAAGAAAAACGATCCATATACACAGTTATTAATGTAGATGTGTGGGCAGCACGCAAAGTAGTTTCAAGCTTCCGTGATGGCACTGTAGGCAGCAGAAGTCTCGAGGGAATCTTGAAGACGCGCTCCTCACTACTTCTAAAGGGGGAATTGGTTCTAATTTGCCCAAGAACTATAGGAAAGAGTAAGCATAGGCAGGAAACATTCTTTACAGAAAGAGAAGAGGATTCTTGGGGCATAGAATGTGACCCACTTTATGAGCGTGAGGCTGTAATATATGAGAACACACGGTGGGCATTGGGAGAAATGCTTTTCCAATGATAGATAAGAATGGAAACTGTAATTTTTTTTTTTTTTAGAATTTGGGAAATGATTTTTGTATTCTTTTCATTGTTTGTATGAAAAGGTAATTTATTGGCTTTTATATCCATACTGAATTCAGTTATATTTGATAACATATAGACAAGTATTGTAATTGAAGGAAACTTACCCATTAAACAAATATCTATGAGGCACTTTCTAAGTACCATGTACTACTCTAGGAACTGAGAAACAGCTATGAAGAAAAAAGATATAAACTAATTATGTAGCGTGCATTCATTATAAAGAGAAATACAGCCCAAGTTGGTTAGATATGAAATGCTAAGGTGAAAGGTGAATCAGGGAATGAGAATCAGGAAAAGATCATAATGTGTCTTTGTTTCAACATATCGGTGATAATGTCATTTGCTTTGCATACATTGTATGTAAATTCCTGTGGAGTATATTGCCCTATAATCCTTTTTCCATTTTTCACTGTCTTTTGTGTTCTTGAGGTAAATACATGGTCTTCTGGAGTGTACGCAGTGTGCTACTTCTGACTATTATAAAGCACTCCATGTATCCTCCTAATGTTTATGGACTCATATGCTGCTAAAATCCAGATTACCTCTGTTGTCTTTCTCTCACGAGTAAAGTCAAGATGTAATTCATTGGTCGGTCTGTCTGTCTGTCTGTCTGTGTGTCTCCCCCCCCGTGTGTGTGTGTGTGTGTGATAGGTTGCAAAGGAAGAGATGAAAATGGCTTTAAATTCTGCAACAACGACAACAACAGCAATGACAACGACAATGACAACAACAACAGCAACAACAATGGGTATAATGTGGAATGTGGTATGGAGAGGTCCAGGCTACATTGAAAGCATTTAGAGCATCATTGCCCCTATCTAGATAAAAACAATGCACTGATACTAATCTGATTGTACGATGGATGAGAAATGGGAGAATTTAAAGGTTTGAATATAAGGTTGATTGGCCTTGATGATAATTGAGAAGGAGGTGAGAGAAAAAGATATTTTAATTGCTTCTTAGCATTCTCCTTTAGGCCATTAGCTGGAAAGGAGCCATTCACTGAAATAACAAACTCTGGACTATGATGTTTCTTCCATAAATGGTTTCACTACGTTGCCTAGGTTGATGTCCAATTCACGATTTTCTTCGTTCAAGGTCTTAATTCTGGGATTATAAGCATGTGTCTCCTATTCCAGCTAGCGTATGCTCTTCCAAAGGGAAATAGCTATGTAAACATGGCATTGCATTGGATGTAAATTTTCATAGTGAAATGACTGTGCAGCCAAGGCTCACTGAATGTCCACCAGTTAAAACCATGATTGAAAATTCCAACAGTAAGACAAAACAATTGCCAATCAAAATACTGTAATTATATAATTCCAGGAGAGCAGACTCTATGGCACTGAACACAAAGCACACAGAAGTTTGGAGATGAACAGAGAGGGAACTCCAGAGGACTGAGGACATGACATCCAGACAGAGGTGTGGAGTTAGGAACAACTCTAAGCGGGTGGGCGAACTCTGCAGTATCTGCATTTCCCGGGGGGGGTGTGTGGTGGTGGTGGTGGTGCGGTGGATTCCAGGGTGGACAGGAGTCACATGACTCTCTGGCCTGTCACAAATTTTACAGAGAAGGTAATGACAAATACTGGGGCAGAGAGACAAGGTTACAAGGCATCAGAAAGATGACTCTAGTATCAAGAGAGACAGTATGGAGACTGTTGTTCTGCTCTGGAATGATGAGACTATGAGACACACTCTGGGGGAACAGACCAGAGGAGATACATTAGAGAACTGTTTAGTATCTACTGAAAGGATCAGAGGGCGACCTGAGTTATGTAGGGAATCAAGGACAATCCTAGGGTTCAGACTTGAACAACTAATTGTGCCAACAGCTAATATTTTGAGATTGGGAAATAAAAGAGACAAAGAGATTCTTCTTCTCCTTCCTTCTCCTTTTCCTTCTCCTTCTCCTTCTCTTCCTTCTTCTCCTTCTCCTTTCTCCTCCTCCTCTTACTTCTCATCATCATTATTATTATTATTATTATTATTATTATCATTATTATTATTATTATTATTATTATTAATTTAAGAGATGGGATGTGCTCTACTTTGGAAAATTTTAGTTTAAGTGTTTATAAAAGTAAACCAAGACAGAGGGTCTGAATGAGGGTTTATGCCAAGGATAATATGTAGGTTAGAAATGTTCATTTGGGGGCACTTGATGAGTGAATTAGGGACAGAAAAGAATGAAGAGCTTCTATGGACTTTGCAACAATGAGTAAACAAAAGAGAATCTAACCTAACACTTAAAAGAGTGCAGAGGAGAGAAACAGGAAGAGGGAAGAGAGAAGAGAACAAGGGGCAAAGAGAATTAGGCATCCCCACGTCCTTCTTCTTTATCTCACTTTAAAAACTATATGGAGTATTTATCACTATATGCCAATTTTGGTGATGTTTTCTAAAATGTTCTTTGTGCAATCATTCTTGAGAATTTCAACTGGTTTACATTTGCTTTTTTTTTTTTTCACATATAGATCCATTTTTCCCCCTCTGCATGTGATGGCCTAGTTTTGACAAAGAATCCAGGTTTATAGTGTCTAAATTTTATAGCATCAATAAAGTCTTAAAATATATCCAAAGTGACTGCTCTATAAAATTTCCCCTTGTCTTGCACTTTGCATGCCCTTGTGCTGTGCTTAACCAGTCTTGAATTTCCTCTGCATTTCTGCCTTCTCTGTTACCGTATATATTATATATAATGTGTGTGTACAAATTGTTGCTTCCAGTAGAATAACATTTTATGAGTTTTTGTTTTCAACTTACTTTCTTTACTCAATTATGTTTACATATTTATAACAAAGCACAAAATTATTGAAGACCTGGCAAATCCCTGATACTAATGGAATTATGTTAATTATGTAATCAAGATGCCACTGCACTTTGGATCTTAGTTCTTCAAAGGATTCTGGCTAGGATACTGCAGGTGACTTAGAAACTTTACTTTTTAAAGTATGTTAGCCTTTGTTCATAGTTTTAAAGGCCTGTCAATGTGTGGGCATGGTCATGTGTGAGAAATTCTGCTGATATGAAGTCTACACTAGGATGTCACTTCATTTCAGCCAATCAGACAGTCTCAGCAAACCTCTGTACCTGAAAGACTGGACCAAAGAGTCAGAGAGGGCCTGGCACAGCATTAGGAACTCAGTGCTGTCATTCATGAGGGAAACTCAGTTTGGTGACCAGTGGGCAGGCCTAGTCTCTAGGATTGGCTGTGTGACAGGTAATTAACATTCTTCCATTGGCTAAAATTAGAAGTGAAATAAATGAGAAAATGTCGACACGTAAAAAAACCAAAACATCATGGACTGTGTTGAGAGAGCTGTGCTAAAGTAAATCAAGAGAAGAATGTCCTTTCTATGCTATGATTTTCATGTATGTTTCAATGTTCGGGTTTCCTTAAGTAGTCTTTTTCACATCTAGTTCTGTGGATCTCTTTTTGGTTCTGTGGGGTACAGAATACCTGTGCAGTATGGACAGATGAGATACACTGAGGTTAGCTGCATGTGGTGTTGTGTGTTACGCCCTCATTGGTTCACATCAGGTTTAGTTGCTGATGCAGGCATGGTACATCATTTCATGAAAGTTTTGGCGCCCTAGTGCCAGCAGATCCCCAGTGTTGCATACTGATATATACGTTACTGCGTACTACTGTAAGCAGATCAGCCGTTCCTTTGGCTTAGCTTGATTTTCTTCAACTCCTCATGGTATAGTAACTTTCACTTTTGAATAAAATCCCTGTAGAGGGTTGAAAACAGCTTTCTCCTGGCTTTTCTTGAATGCATTTCTTATGTGGATCATGGGACATATAGCATTAGGTCGCCAGTCTCAGGGAAGTAATTCCTTTTGTTCGGCTAGCACAGAACACAGAAAACATTCCCAAAGGATCTAATATCATACTCAATACAGGGAGCAGTTTACTGGGATATGTACTTGGGAGGCACACACTAAGGGTCTGTCTTTTACAAGGCTAAGGGGACTCATCTTTTCCCCTTCTATTTTGGCAAGGGTAAAGTTAAATCAACTTTCTTATCAAATCTGTGCTCCAGCCTTATACTTCTCTATGGCATCTATTCCTCTCAGCTAGCTTTGAGATGCAGTAACTTTTCCTACCTGGAAGTCAGTGTTGTTATTGTATAATGGCTTCAAGGGCTTGGGAAGACCATGAAAGTATCTGTCACAAACTCTCTGTAATCGGAGCAGGACTATAGTAAACTCCCCTGAGGGATTAGATAAGTAACACCCACCATTTATTGCTGTTTTCACTGAGTATCTTGATTATCTCCTTAGAACTTCCTGTTTTTATATATATACACTAGTTCTTGGTATGCTTTATGTTGGTTTATGTAATAGAAGACTGTTTGCTGGGTATATGCAACGAGAAATTTGTGGGTCATCCTTCTGATAGCACAGCAGTGGATTCTACTGAACATAATGGCATAAACCACCATGCAACTTGGCACCACCCTTAGCTCTCACTTCTAGCTGACTGATCTTTGGGAAGGTGATCATATGGAGTGGTTTCTAGAGGCTGAGAGCAAACGATTGCTGAATTCAGAGTTGGCTGTGTGGACAGAAAGTCATGGTACGTTATAGTGCTGGTAGAGCTTTAATGGGGTTCTGGTCCAGTCACTGTGAAAGGTATACAACACAGACCCAGACAGGCCTGAGCGTTTGTTGTTTTCTAACCTTCTCCAAAACATAGGTTATAGGATGCTAACAATTTATGTTGGCAACACGAATTCAGATGGTTTTATTTATTGCAGGGTTTTAACACACAGTCCTCTTTATGGATTTTCAAGGAAAGATATAATAAACTGTTTTATATTTTCCAAACTTTTTTGACCACCAAGTGTGTCCTCCCTCTAGGAGGATAGAATTTCATGTGTTTTACACTCCACTTGGCACATTTTAAGGAACACTGGTTTAAAATAATTTGAGGTCAAAGCTCGAAGGAAATTACAGACCATAGAGACACAACTAGAAGAACAGACACTTACTGACCAGCATCCCAATAGAGAAAGGAAAAGAAGGGTGAAGTTAAGCTTGACATTGGCTGAAGACCTCAAGAGGAACCGCTTCTTTTTAACTTGGACTTTGCATCCATGATGGCCAGAAACAATTACAAGTTTGCCAACTTACTCCTCAGAGAGACTACCTTCAAGTTATTAAATATTTTTGAGCTTCAGGTTTGTCCTCTATGAAAATACTTGACACAATACCGTCATTGAAAAAATATGGTGAATATTGGAGAAAGTGTATGTCAAGTAGCCTCCGGGGCTGTTTTTGATGTTTTGATGGTATAATTATTATCAGCCTACCTTTTAGAGCAACTCTGCCAAAAGAGCTCTTAGTGGGCGAATTGCGACCTTAGTAACTACTGAGCAAGGCACTCTGTTTATTAGTTCAACAGCCATGGCTACTGAAAATCATTCCTTGTATCAGGTCGCGGCATTTTCTCTGTGTTTATTGATTATTCTTTTTACGATCTTTAAGGTCATTTAGAACATGTCTCGCCCTAACATATCCAATTTATCAGTTGTTTAGAAGTAGAACATAGAATCCTGGTGTCATTGTGGCATGCTGGTGGTGTGGGTCACCAATCACTCCATGATTGGATATGTCCACACAGAGATTTCATGCCCAGTACTGCAAACCTGATCAAAATACTATGGTTGAGATAATAGGCCCTAGTAAAAGCTTACTGTTTTTGTATAGATAAATGATAATTCTGCTAAACTACCACCTAAATACATATTTACGTTTATATCTATAGACCCGCACTACTTTCTTTCTCAACTTTGGCTGGACAAACTTCTTTTGTGTAGTGGTTCCTGCAAAGACTCATAGCTGCTCTCCTATATGTTTACTGCCCATATTAGCAGCACTGAGCTCAGGGGTTATTAATAACAATAAAGAAGAAGAGGACACGACACTGGGAGAGATGTGGAGTGGGAAACAATACAAGGCAGTGGAAGGAAGTGATGGTAGAAGGATATGATTAAAATACATCACATGACTACAGAGTAGATGTGAGGACTGGTTGTGAAGCAATCATCTATGTGAATCCCTCCGACTCAAAGTTTAGGGAACATTATCAAAGTGGGGGCAGAAATAATGTAAGAACTGAAGGATTAGGAGAAGAATTATGAAATGCCGCCTTCTAGGCATAGTGTGATTGTTGCGTATGCTAATTCACAGCACCATGGTGACCGCCATGAAACTGCACCAAAGCAACATGTCAAAATTGTAGAACTTATGTGGGATACTCCTGACCCCTGCCTGCATGTGAGGAGCTGTTGTCAGTTGGTAGCTGCTGAGGCAGCATCACTGTCCTTTAGAGATATGGGCCCTGGCAGGTACATTGCCCATTTCCCCAAGGATGGCCTCATTCTCATTCACAGCATATAGGGTTAGCTTTAAGTGAATTCAAAAGTTATTGATATCAACAATAAAAGAAGGCATAACATTGAGAGGGAAATGGAATAGAAGATAATAAGGGGAGATACTGGTAGATGGATAAGTCAAAATAGAATATATAAGTACATGCAATTTTCAAAGAATAAAGAAAAATGTTACTAGAAACAGGGCATATAGTCTTTGCGAAGTTCTCTTTCTGTAGCATCAAGCTCACAAGAGGTCTGATGCTAGCATCTGAATGTATAATTCCTAGGCCTCTATTACATACTAGAACAAGGGTTTATGGCTTTTCAAAGCGCTATACCAATGCCTTGGTTCATTAAATGCCATGACCTTTCAATGTCTATCTTCTGTAGTTAGGGTATTACTATAACTTTTTAAAGTCACTGTTGCAAATTAGGACAGCGCTGTTTGTCAGACAGCTTGATTGACATCAGAAAGTTCTCAAACTCCTCCTTCCGAGGGCTGCCTTCTCTGGTTTTATTTTGTTCCTTCGAGTGCCAGCAGCTGGTAGGCTTGGAAAAGAACTGTCAGGACAGAAGAATGACAAACAACAGTTGTGCAGAATCAGCCCATGACTTCTGAAGAAGGACTGGCACCGCCCACCCTCTCTCAGGGAATCTGACTGCACAGCTGCCCCCAAATGTCTTCTCTTCACAATCTCAACTTCAGCCTCCTGTCCTATTCCTCAGGGTTTTCAAGTTCACCCTGAACGTATCTTGTTACTCTGACAGTCTTGACAAATATCCTGATAATTTGAGGCAGTCATGATTCAGCCATTTACTGTTGAAAATGCTTGTATTTTCCTAATTGTCTTTTCTAAAAAACAAGCAAACAAATCATGTTTTTTGTTTGTTTGGGGTGCATTTTTCATTAACACAATTACCTAAAATTTAAGCAAAACAAATGTAAAGTCACAGAGTAATCAGGAACATGGTAAGTCATATAAAGAATACGTTAAATAATTAATAGTTCTTGAGTCCAATTATATAAGAACTTAGAGGAACATGCCAAAAATAAGAGGGGGCTCTCACATTCTGCAAGATGTAATTAAAGCATCATGGTTTTAGGGATGTCCAAGGCACACAAAAGAAGGAGCAACAGTAGGACCTAGCATGTGGCAAAGTGAGATGAGAGAAACACCAAGTTGGGTAATTTAGAAACGAATAAAATTTTAAATTGGAGAATAAAATAAGAAAATAACAATGAAAAAGCCCAGTGTTTTTGCTCTGTTAGTATAAAATCCTCCCATCCTCACATATAATTTTTAATTCATCATACCAACCTCCTAAAACTGCCTGCCGAGGAGTCATTTCAATATTTTTGAACCTCTGAGGCTATAATATGGTCTGTTAGGATGTAAAGAAAATTGGATAAAATACTAATTGAAAAGGCTACTTCAATTCATACAAATTTCAGTCCAAGACGGTAACTACGTGGGGTCTGTTTGTTGTGGGAGGAGATTCCAGTATGTGCCATTGAGTTTATTAAGTAACACAGAATGACACACTAAATTACAGTCATGAGCAAGAAACACACCAAACAATATGACATCAGATTGGCCAAGGTATCCACAGGCATGCCGGATCCCAGGAAGGTAGCTTCTCCCTTCAAAACAAAGAAACCAACTTAAATTCCCTCACTGTTGCCTCGCGGGAATATTTGTCAGTTTTTCTACTATTTTCACTACTATTCCCTTTAAACGGATGAGAAACCTTTTGAAATGTAAAATCCATGCCAAGCAGTAAGATGAACTGGGGTAGGAAACGCCACCGATGCAGCCTGAGAAGCTCCGTGGATGTGAGGTAATGAGGTAGCTATACAACGCACAACCGCACAGGACTCGCCATTCTCAGAAGGAAGCGAGGGATAACAAAAGCAAGAATGAAGAAAAACCGTGCCAGTGAAATTGCGATCGATGCAAAACATTAGTGAGTGCAATAGAAAGGGAAGTTCCTGAATTGTGAGAGTAAAGGGGTCAGAGGTCTAAATCTTTGTAGAGATTTGAAAAGTATGGAGTTGATGGGGTTGAAGAGTTGGTTCTGCAGGTCAAAGTACCTGCCGGGTTCTGGAGGGCACGGGCAGCAGCCACATCGGGCAGCTTCCAGCAGTCTGCGACACCGGTTCCAAGGGACTCAGTGCTTGTGGCACACACAAGCACATAAACACACGCATATACATGCAAACACACACAGGTGCATAAACACACAAATACACATAAACACATGCCCATACACAAGTACACACAAACACAAACACACTCAAAACCATGTATACATGCAAACACAAACATGTACACCAACACACACACACACCAATACACACACACACACACAACACACACACACACACACACACACACACACACACACACAGTAAGTCTAAAACAAGTGTATTGCAATGAAGGTTGTTGTGAAGGCAGGCTCAGGACCGTAAATGAATGACGTATTCCTGAATAAAACTATTTCCCTGACTTGCTGAACATAGTTTGCTTCTAAGGTGGTGCTTAGAACACTGCACATGTGAACTTGTCCAGAAAATACGCTAAGATATTTTCTTACTAAGGTATTTACTTTCCAGCCAAAAACAGAGGCACTAAGGAAAATGAACTATATCTCTCATTCCCAGGATCCCCAGGGGACAGCAAGGGCAAAAGCAAAACAAACAAACAAAAAATGAAGAAATTATTATACTGAAACTAAAGAAAAAAAATGGGTGAATTGCCCTTTTATCGATATTTTTATTTTTAACAGTTGAGCAATGTACCAGTAGTCTGATGGGTCCATTCTAAATCTAACAGGTTAATCACTTGTTTTTCAAATACTCCACACAGATTTGTCACTAAAAACATGACAGACATCAGCAGAATAAAAGAACAAGCAGTTTTCACTTCATTATAATTGGCGACTAGTTATTTTTCCTAATTATATTTGTACATGCTTCAAGTGTTTTGAACATATAAGAATACCATATTTATTTGCATTTGTAAATTAATTACTTAAACAATTTAGTAAAATAGCAATTTGAATATGTAATACAAATCTCCTCTAGACAGGAGTTAGTTAAAATAGTTTGTCAGGAGAGAGGCTTCCCATTAGCTTGGGACTTTCCACTGAGAGAGTCATCTACGTGGGTGGTGATTGGCTCTCACTCTTCTTCCTCTGCAGTTCAAGCTTGTACATTTTCTGCATTCATTCACTCACTCACTCATTCATTCATTCATCATTCATCCATTCATTCATTCATTCATTCACTTTACCTCCCAATTGCAGCCCCTGCTTCCAGGCCCCCTTCACAGAGTCCCTCTTCCATGCCCCTCTCCTTCTCCTCTGATAAGGTGGGAGGCCCCCTGTGGGTACCAACCCACCATGGCCCATCAAGTCACTGCAGGACTGGATATATCCTCTCCTACTGAGGCCAGGCAAGGCAGCTCAGTTAGGGGAACAGGATCCACAGGCAGACAAAGAGTCAGTGGCAGCCCCACTCCAGTTTTTTGGGGACCTGCTTGAAGACCAAGTTGCACATCTGATACCTAAGTGCAGGGAGGCCTAGGTCCAGCCCATAAATGCCCCCAAGAGTCCAGGTTAGCTTGTGGAATGTCTATTCCCTCTGGGTTCCTCAATCCTTTCCCTAACTCTTCCACAAGCCTCAGCAAGCTCCAGAAAGCTTGCCCTGTCTATAAGAAGTGCAGGGACAAAGATGAAGCTGAAACTGAAGGAACCTGGGACTCATTCCATGGGGCAGAACCAATCCCCGATGCTATCAATGACACTAGGTTGTGCTTACAGACAGGAGCCTAGCATAACTGTCCTCTGAGAGGAGAGGCTCCACCCAGCACCTGACTGAAACAGATGCACGACCCACACCAAACACTGGACTAAGCTTTGACATTTTAATCTTTGAAGAAAGTTCTTCTCAAGTATGACCTTTCTGACACAACGCATCCTTCTCTGGACAACTGCCATGTTAGGAGAATCAGCAGCAGTGCTGTGTCCTCTGGCAAGTGGCGGTGTGGTCCCATAGCAACAGGGGCCCTGGAGGACACACGTCCTTTCACCTTAGGTGTTTTGTGTTTTCACCCTTTCCCTGCTCACTGTCAGGCTTACAGTGTGCCGGCAGCATAGATCACGGTATACCTCCTCACACACAGACCCGTTCACAATCTCTCGTCTGGAGCCGGAACCCCCAAGAAATTGAGAGGGAATATAAAGGCCGCGTGTGGAGAGTATTTAGTACAACCTAACCCGTAGATATCGTCTGATATGAGGATGATGTCCTAGGATATGGGAAAGAGAGCAACTGCCCTGGTGCCGTCGGGTACACGTCACCCTAGATAGATAATGTTTGTCCCATTTCGAAAAGTCAGGCGTTTGTATTGGAAAATTTTCCACTACCAATTTCCTGAGATATTTGGTATCACATTCAGAGAGGAGGGGCAGACACAGGAAGTATCTAACCCCGTTGGCAGGGACCCTTAGGGACCTGATAGAGGAACTTCTGAGCTGAGAACCAGGACAGAAGAAACTGACCCAATACCAGAGCATGTTGCCCACAGGCAGGTGGCCCAGTCAAATGCAGCACTGCTGCTGTGGCATCCAGTGAGGGGACCTGAAGCAGAGCAGACAAAGGAAAGCACACTAGAGCATTCAAACTCAAGTCTTCTCTTTCTGTTCCAAACCACCCTCAGGTTCACATCACATCGAGCTTCCAGAACACCGCTCTGAGAATTCGTGCTTACAGACTCCACAGTGTAAACGGGTAGCCATCCTATTCAAATTTAAGTATGTATTTTTCAGGCCTATTCCTTGGCCCACTAACTGCTGCAGAAAGGACTCCATCTTTTCAGTAAGCTCTAAACCCACTCTAACATAAGGGGGAAAAGGCATGCCTAATGTGGTGGTAGAAATGGTTTAGTACCAACCGAACAGTAGATAAAAAAAAAAAACCTTTATCCTTTTTCATCATTTCTCCTGGAAATGGCAGACTACAGCGTTAAACTTGGAATGTGTTACAGTTCATTAAAAAACAAAAGAAAGAGTTAGTCATGAAATGTCGGTAAATTCTATGCGCGCGACCACACAAGCAGTAAACCCGTATCTCTACAGCAGGAAGAACTGTGCAGGTGCTTTGCTTTATCATAAGACTGTGCTGTGTCTGCTCTCCTCCTCGCCTCTTTCTCCTCCTCCTCCCTGGTGTGTGGCCTGCCTCAGTACTTCTGTTTGCCACCCTTCCATTGACTTTCTGAAGGCAAAAGTCAATGAGGTCTCTGGAAACTTTTAGGGGAGAAAGGAACACAGAGAACATGAGTAAAGAGAGGTAGTCTCATGCAGGGACACGTGCTGAGGTTGCGTTTGGCTGGGTTTTGCTAACAAGGTCTGGAAGTTATTGAGTGTGGAAGGTTCAGTATGTCATGGATTAGTGTAGGGAAAACCTGGTGAGATGGAATGGCCATAGGAATATGAGGACTAAATTCTGCATACGACTGAATTCTGCATACAGCATTTTAATTTGTAAAATATTAAAAATTATGAATGACATATGAGAACAGGAAAAATATGTGATTCAGTGCCAAAATGCTAGGCAATGAATCCTTTAGACTGAAGCCTATGAGAGAGTACAGTAAGTTAGAAGACAGAACCAAGCCAATAATTCATTCATGATTCCCTCATTGTCCCAGAGACCCTACAAACATAAGACTTAGCAGTGATCTCAAAAAGCCATCTGACTTAGTGTAGTTTACATTGTACTTATGGATATTGGAAACAAATAAATCAATGCATTTTAAATTATATTAATAGCCACAATAAGAGAAAATGAATCACAGGACAGAGATGGGATAGAAAGCGCATGCAGTTTGAGACAAGGTAGTTGGCAGGAGTTTCATGGGCTGAAAGCTTGTTTCTTGGTTTGGTGCCTTAAAATGAGTAAAGGGGTCACGTGGATTTGGCAATGGAGCTGTGCAAGGAAACTAAAATTGCAAGCTTAAGAGTCCGAGTGGAAAGAAATGTGCGTACTGTATCAGAGAAACACGAGGAAGGCTCTGCTGCTGAGGAAGAGGAACACGGTCTAAGCCACACTTCCTGTTTGTAACAAGTAGCCACTGGTAGAAATTGTGCTTCATTGATTCCGGAAATTTCACATTGTAGAGAATTATCAATTCCCTTTTATAGGAACAGATTTCTTCTCACTTTCTGTATATTTACATCGTCTGCTGTACACCAGGCTCATGCAGGTCCTAGGAATTAGGTCCTTAGATTCATTGACAGAATCTAAAATGCTGTTCTGGAGTGAGAGGTGCCTGGCAGCCTTTGATGACGATGCTAGGAATTGAACTTGGCTTTTCTGCTGGATCAGCAAGTGGTCTTAACCACTGAGATGTTGGTCCACCTCCATATAGACTCAATTTGTTGATTGAATTGATCTTACTTTCATCTAATTGCTGTGTATATACATAATATACATTATAATGTATAAGCAGCTAATAACATATAAATTAAAACTATGATATATTTATCAAAAATGTTCTTATTCATTTTTGTCCACTTAAGGGAACCATTTAGAAGGTTTGAAAATAGTGATCCAATCCACAGAGACAACTAGATTCTGTTTGTCAACACAGTGGAGAGAACAGCTATAACAATTATAAATGAGCTAATGTTTGGTGAATAACTGGCAGGGTCAACATACCTCATGCTCTATTAATGGTGGCAAGGAGTTGCCGGAACAGCCAGAACACTTGGAACTCCAGCAAGGCAAAGTGATCATATGCTGTGAATCCTCTACAATACGCTTTCAATACAGGCAGCAGGAGACTCTCAAGTTCTTTTAAAATGAAACCTGCTTGCTTTGAAGCATAACAAACAAAAAACAGGCAAGTCTCTGACTGTGTTTTTGTGCACAGTCTGAATGTTTCATTTAACAAAATAGTTTATTAAAAAAAATCTACATCTCTTAAAACTTTGCTGAATATTGGAATGAACGGTCTCTTCAATAATGTATTTGCACAGGCAATAGCCAGTGTGTGCACTGATTCTCCTCTTATTTTTAAAGATGTTTACCCTGATGAAAGAAAGAGGTCAACCGGTTTCCACTTCCTTGTTCTTGAGATCAGGAGTATGGAAGATAGAGAGAAAGAAGGCCTCAGTGAAGTTCAGATGTAAACGTTCCTTTTGTAGATTTGTGGGTTAACACTGTCAGATGGGCGGTGTGCGGGATAAGTCTCTGGAAAGATTACTGACAGAAAAGGGATGGTTGAACCTCTCTGAGAATGACTAAATAAAAAGTTTGCTTGGGGATGTCTGTGCTGAGGAGGTGCTCAACATTGTTTTGAAGAGGTCATCTCAGACAGAATTGGTTTTGTGTAAGAGATTACTGCCATCAATTTAACCCAGGCTCGTGGGAGACATCTCTCATAAAATGAGAAAACTTAGTTTCTTTGAAAGTCAGATCCAGTACTATAGTAATACTGGATATTCATTGTTACAAATATATAAATTTAAATTATGACACACCTAATTTATTAAGAAGGCTGTGATCCATTTTTGTTCCTTTAAAGAAACAATTTGGAGGGCTTGAAAATAGTGATCCAGTCAGAAGAGTCAAATATGCTCTGTTTGTTGACATGACGGGGAGAAGAGAATTTTAAACTCATATATATGTGATTTCTAATTCTTTTCAGATTAAAAATGGGAAAAGGGTATAAAATTGCCATGATTAATAAAATGAGCTTAAATGAAATGAATTAAGTTGTATGTAGACATCACTGTTTATAACTCATAAGTTTCACCTAACATTATTATAGATTTTGAGGCAGTTAAAGAAGTGAGGTTCAGGAAGGATCATGTGGGGACTATTAACAATGTATTCCCCAAAGGCTGCATCTGTTCATTTTCACTATAGCTAAATGAAAGTCACAAGGACCTAGTCGTAAACTGATTGAGATGTGAGCATTCAGGTGATGTAAAAAGACTAATTTTATTTCCCTCACCTTCAATAGTTCAGTTAAATATTTATTAAGTTCCTACAATGTAATGAGCCAATTATTTTTTTAAGTCATTTCTTTTTGTTAACTTTAGTAAGACACGTGTTTAGAAGTTCTCATTATATATTTTGAGAACCCTGGGCTTACAAACAGTCAACATGTAAAAGAGAATTTTTGTTTCATTTTTTCTGCAGAACAATACTTCGTACTCTATATTTAGAATGAGAGCATGCATATACTATGGAATATCCTTCAATAGAATTGAAGACAATCCCTTTCCCCCTTCCCAAAAACAATTTCTAACTAACTAACTAACTAACTAACTAACTAACTAAACTAAACTTAACAAAGAGATGACATTGTAAGATTCCAAAAGGGTACAAAGAGTTCACCAAATGTTTCCTTTCCTACTACTTAAAATAAGTAGTTTGTGCATAGATGTTCAGTGTTCCTTAAAGGTATGCTCAAATTTGTGCATAGAATCATTCACAAAACATATATTGCCCCCAAAATTAAAAATTAAAAATATCCTTCTAGACATGAACATATAGGACAGAGCCCACTTTGGCAGCAAGCTCTAAAAACTACTCCTGGGATCAGGGTTGTTATGAAGATTTTACAACTGTTCTCTTGTATCGGGTCACTAGGAGAAAAGGAAAGTTTTATTCATTTTGGTCTCCTGCACTGACAAAATCCTTAGCCCCGATTTAAACACTGGGAAGGAGTGGCTTTACATCTTAGTGGACTGAAGCTTTGACAGGCAGAAGAGACAGTGTTCATCAGGATGACCTGGCCACTGGCATTGATTGTCTTTGGCTGTCTGTTACCCAGTGCTATCTTAAGTGAGGTTAAAGTCGGAGAATTTCAATAGCAAACCCCAATGTCAGACTTCTAGAAGTCAGATTTTGACTTCAGACAGCAGAATAGAACATATTTAAATAATGTTTCTTTTCCTAAAAAGTTTCTATTTGATATTTGTATCTCACAGGATTCGGAAAGAAGAGCTCTTATTAGTGTCAATATGTAAGGGATTTGAATTCCAAAGTTCTATCATTAAATTACTTATGAAATTGCATATGTTGTTTATACTAAACTGAAATTCACATGTAGATTTGCTTCTATGACTAAATATCACTACAGTATTAAGGTGAGGTAAATGATGCATTTGTACTTGATTTGGGCCAATATGCCAATAATCTGCTGTGCTCTATTTGAACCTTTTAAATTGGAGTAGTATATTAGCAAATTTTCTATTGCTTTAACAAAATACCATGACCAAAAGCAACTCAAGAAAGAAAGGGTTTATGGTAGCCTATGGTTCCAAAGCGATAGACTCCTTATGGCAGGGAAGGCATGCTGTGTTGCAAAGCAGAAGGAGGAAGCTGGCTGATGACGTTCTGTTTCACATGCAGGAAGTGGAGGGGGGAGAAGGAGATAGACAGAGAGGGGGAGGGAGGGAGAAGAGAGGGAAGGAGAGGAGAGAAAGGAGGAGAGAGAGAGAGAGAGAGAGAGAGAGAGAGAGAGAGAGAGAGAGAGAGAGATTTAACCTCAAAGTCTACCTCTTTGTGTCATGCTTCTCTGACAAGCTCTACCCAAGGAAGCTCCCCAGACCCTGGGGGAACAAGTGTTCAGTTTTGTGAGCCTATGGTTGACACTGGTAACTCAAACTACTGAGGGTAGTTTTGCAATTGGGCTAATGTCCATCTAAAGGAAACATTCAGTTTTATGAACAGTAACTGCTTCTATAGATTTAAAGTTGTTTTGTGGTACTTGAAAATTCAAAACTAAAAATGTAATAGTAGTCGATACAGTGGAAAGACTTCTGTGGAAAGGACAAGACCGTCTCAGTCTAGGCAAAGCTCAGGAGATGTGAATGGTAACGTGACATTCAGAACACCGGCTGAGGCACATACATGATACAACCAAGGAGTGGAGTTATGGATATAATATCCTGGACAACTGGAAGAAAAAGGTGGAGTAAGAGTTACTGATTCAGAATTCTGGGTAGGCCAGCATTTGATCAGTTAATTTACAGAGGCTGGGCTTCAGTAGATGAGTGGTTGGAACTGGAAAGTATTATATTGAAACAATGGAGACCCAGAAAAACGAACGTCATAAACTTTCTTTGATCCGTGGATCCTAGCTCCCAATCCCTAGATGAGAATGTATAACCTGGAGTAATTAGGAAAGTAGAAAGGTTTGTGTGGGGAGGGGGGGTTAGATAGTGGACAAAAAGACACTGGTGCTGTTGAAGGCAGAAATGGGAGAAACAAGATGAGGGAAACTTAACTGGGAAAGGAAGAAGTGGAAATATGAATGTAGAGGCAGGGAGAAGGGATAAATAGCACAAAACATATTTTAAAATGCCATTAGGAAAAATTGTCATATCTAGTGAATTGGTCACCCACATGGGTGTTTCTTCCATGAAGTATAGACTAGCAAACAAACAAACAAACCACCTCCCTATAAATTGCTGATCAGGGAAGACTTTATCAAAGAATATAGGCTATTTCTGTAGTTTCCATTCGTCTCCTGTAGAGTATCACGAGAGTGTTAAACTTACTCAATAAAATAATACCTACTTGAAATCAGAGAAAGAACTGGAAGAGCTTGAAGGGGCTCGAGACCCCATATGAACAACAATGCCAAGCAACTAGAGCTTCCAGGACTAAGCCACTACCTAAAGACTATACATGGACTGACCCTCTCCAACCTCATAGGTAGTAATGAATATCCTAGTTAGAGCACCAGTGGAAGGGGAAGCCCTCCTGCTAAGACTGAACCCCAGTGAACTAGACTGTTGGGGGAGGGCGGCAATGGGGAGGATGGGAGGGGAACACCCATAAGGAAGGGAGGGGGGAGGGGGATGTTTGCCTGGAAACCGGTAAAGGGAATAATACTCGAAATGTATATAAGAAATACTCAAATTAATAATAATAATAATAATAATAATAATAATAATAATAATAATAATAAAAAGAAGGGGAGGGCGAGGGGTTAGGTGATGTTGGCCTGGAAACAGGGAAAGGGTATAACATTTGAAGTGTAAATAAATACCCAATTTAATAAACATGGAAAAAAAGTAAAAAAAAAAAAAAAAAAATAATACCTACTTGAAAGCAAATTTAATTTCAAGAGAGTGATCTGTGCTCATCTAAAATGTTCTCTGGCTCGTGTGCCGTAGAAAGCCCACACCTTCAGTGCTTGTTTTCCTCATATTCTCTATGACATGACAAGTCTCATGACTGGACTTCCTCCTAGCAGTCAATGCTGTATTGTAAACCATTCACTGGTATAAGGAATCGAGTTACTCATGAGTCTGATTCCATGGGAAAGGTAAGAACTATGTCATCCAAGCACTGGTAAAGGCCCCTTCACTAACGCTGAACGGCCATCCTTTCTCCAGTCTCCCAGGCCACCTACCTACAGGGCCAGCAGGCAGCTGCTGTGTGATGCACTGAAATGAAGTGTTCAGGCAGGCATAGGTAGAGAAAGAATGAAGGCCTTCCGAATCGATCAAAACTCTGCTGAGGGGCATACGTGATAGCTGTGGATAACCACAGCACAGTAAGACCCTCTTTTAGGCTCTGTCAAGGAACAGAATTGTTCTCCGGAGCAACATCTTTGACCAGTTTTCCAGAGGCAGAACTGTAATTTAGGAGATCCCTTTTGATGTCTGATCAATAAAGTAACAGACAAATTCCTTTCTCGTTACAACTATTCACTTAGATTAAATGAGAATTAACAACGAGATGAGTTAGTGTGTCTATGAAAGTTGCTTAAATGAACACACCTTTTTTTTCTCATACCAGTTTTCCAAGTGGGCATTTCTGATTATAAAATCAAGCAGCAGGTGGAGAGATACAGAGACACAACTGAGATCACATTTCTCGGTGATGAGCAGCTGGGCCAGGCAGGGAAAGCAGATCTCACTTTTCAGGAAAGGATGCAGCACATTGCATAAGCTACAAGACCACCCATCCATCCTAATGCTCATGAGAGGCCGGGCTGTGGAGGCTTGCCGTCTGAATTTTGGGAGTAGCTTTCCTTGTTAAGGATCCCACACAGTTCGCTGAAAAGTCCATGATCTTAGTGCTAAGAACAGCTCAGTGTTTTCTTGGTGCACTCACAGACTACTGAAGATGGCTTTTCCAGTCTGACTAATGGCGCTACAGAACGGAGAAGACAGGAGAAAGCACAGGAAGCTGGAGGGAGAACAACAGCCCAGAATCTGTCGAGGGGATGAAACAGGATCTGGAAAAATGGGGCTTTTATTAAGAAACCGTAAAGTCGTATGAAAGGTTGCTATTGCAAGAGTTTAAAATAGAAAATGTCTGCAGTTTTTCATGCCCAGTTGAATAATGCAGGGGGGTTTCCCTCTGTATGTTCTGAGAGCACCTATAGGTCTCTTTTGCTTTTCTTGACAAGGATCGGTGAGTAGAGGCTGTAGGTTAGACCAGTTCTGAAGGAATGAGATTGGAAATGAATTTTCCTTTCTCCTTAGCTGGAGTCAGAGGACAAACTGAAAACACAGGCCCAAGACTTGAGGATGTTCTCTAGGCTTCTATCCAGGTGGCTATGTCATCCAGCTAGAGAGATTTGATGCAGGCACCTGTAACAAGGTCCTGTAGGAAAACCTGGCTTACAGCTCAGTGTTCATTTCTATATACACCGGAGTCTCTGGAATGACTAACAGGCTATACCAAACCTTCACACTATACCCAGTTCTGAAACGACGCCCAAGAGAGTCAGCAATGGTCACCCTTTCCCAAAGCTTTGTGCGTTAAATTGGAACGGTTTCAGTATATTTTTCTCAAGACTTACTTGGCACCTAAAACATAATCTGAAGTAGACTTCAAGACACTGACGTAAAAATTCATGGCATCCATTTGATCATAAGAACAGAAACTTAACATGAACACATGGTCTGCTAGAAGCTTCTACACAACCAGGCAAAATATCTGTTTCATAACAAAAAGTCCCATTATACGTCACAATCTTGGAAGGATCGTGTATGATCCTGGTTCTTCACTAGGTAAATGCGATATTTAAATAAGGTTATTAGGGGGCTATACATTATGTGGTGGGGTTGGCCTAATGCTGCTTATGTTCTAAGGCTAATTTGAGGGCCCTAAGATTGTTTTCCTCAGAGTAGAGAGCAATCGCACATAAGACACTGAATGACCCTGCCCCCACGTTAACTGTAAAATAAACATGCTGACAGACAATAGCGGGGCAGAAGAGACATAGGTGGGGTTTAGGTTTTGTGGCCTTGGGGTCAGAGAAACAGGAGAAGGAAGACAAGTGCAGGAGAGGAGGAAGGAGAAGCCGCTGTGGGTTAAGGGTCAAGAGAGCATGGCCTTAAGGGCTGCCCAATTGGAGTTCATGCAGCCCAGATCGAACACATAGTAAATAGTGAGTGATAACCTGGGGTTATTGATAGGAAAGTAGACAACATGGAGGGTAGGCAGCTGCCCAGCAATTGTGCTATTTAGGGCTCATTGTCAATATAAAGGCCACGAGAGTGTCTATCATTTGGGGACTAATTGGTTTAAGGCAGGGTGGAAGCCCCAGGCCGGGATTTTAAATAATTATTACAACATCATTACTATTGGAATACATACAAACTAAATATTACACAGACGAAAGGAAAAATAGTCTACACAATTCGTTATTTATTTTCTCTTACTTCATATAACTATTTTGTAGTATAAAAAGAATTTTATAGCAGGGATTTGAAACAACTTTGTACTCTTAAAATGTCTTCTTTACTTAAAGATGCTTTAAGTCAATCTTTATGATCTGTTTATTGTGAGTGATGCATAGAACCATTTTCTAGGTACTATCATCTTTTTCCTGTAATGCAGCAATAAGTGACTCTCTCTTCTGCCCTTTAGGCGGAACGTTCAACCTAAAGTGTCTTAAGAACTTTAAATAATCGAAGAGATTTTAATGCCTCGGACAGCCTCCCGACGGTGAGGTTCGAACATCCGTGTGTCACAGCACATTGCCCTAAGCACACAGAGGAAGAAGTAGATGGCCACACTCACTGCATAGCAACCTGGCTTCGTGAGTGACGAATGGTAAAACTCAGACGTAGGATGGGCTAAGCAGTCATGCACGTACTACAAATATTTCTGGTATTGTTGAGCCGCATTCGCTGAAACACAGCAAGACGAGCTTCATCGCCAGACTGAGTAAGAATGCGTGGAAATCTACTTTGAACAGGTAACAGTGAAGAGTAAAAGATATTTACACTTTTATGTCAGTTTAAAATAGTATTGTACTGTGTCTGATATAAACTTTCATCACACACACGCTAGACGAATGCAAATACGCATGCGCAGTTAGGACCGTATCAACATCCTGTTTACGCTTGTGTTTCAAAGGTGCCGTTTCCATTTTTAGAGATAAGCCTCGTAAGTTTCAACAATGTGACTTATTCACAGAGGGAAGGCATGGAGTCAGGTTTGTTCCTGCTCATGTTTCAGCATCCTTTGCAGTGAGAAATCCTTCTAAAATGCTATATCTGGGTTTTAGTCGTTGCTCATATTTGACTCAGGCACACAAGGAGACTTGCGACTCAGTAAAATTCGGAATTGTCCTACAGGAAGTATTTCCTGCTTAGATTCTGCATGAGATATAAGTGAGGGTCTCTGCAGTACAACAACAAGAGGACCCAAAATAATGACAGACCAGAACTCCATGCTGACCTCTCTGGGATGCCACCAAGACACATTTTCTCTGACGATCACAGCTGAGCCTCAAAAGCTTAGGCCGCCGAGTTGACTTATGCATATTTAATTCTCCGAGCAATTTGAGAGAAGAATTAGTTTAGATACATCTTAACATGTTTCTGAAATTGTTTTATTAAAGCCCTTGGACCCAGAGCAGCATACCACCCGTTCTCCTGATACTCTGCTGTGAAGAAAATAAAATAAGTTGTATGACCACTAGGTACCGAATCATACTGAAAAGGGCTTACCTTCATAGGTCCCACTTTCTAGGAGAGCACCGCTTTTCTCCAATTCCATAAAGTCCTCAACGGTTATGAAAATGTAGTCCACTCCAGGGACCTCACCCTCCTTATGTGGCCTTGTGGTGCCTACATTAAAAAAAAAATTGAAACAAAAGAAATAGTTTGAGTGTCGTGTCGCTGAACTTTAGAAATACCACCGTGCTTTGAATATTCACTAACATGTGTTTGTACACCCTGTGGTGTCGGCAGTTTACATGTGCCCTTCTGTTTGTTTGGCAATAGGAGAAGAAAAAACGGGCAAAAATTAAAGTAAATGAACAAAGCCTTTTTCTCATTAAGCTCACATAGAGGTCATCGCCATGGAATGTACCTGAACAGATTTTGTTCAATGCAGACCATTGTACCCTTGTAAGAGAGATGGGTTGAAGAGTGGGACAGGAGTCTATACGCTCGGGAATTTTCATACTTCACGCCCATGAATGGTCTTCTATTGTTCAACAGGCTGCTGTTCTGTGACATAAAAATATACCGGAGAGTAGACGTTTGAGCTAATGTCACTTATTCTTTGTAGTCTTCTGATAAGCTCCTTTTGCATTGTCTCTGTGTGCGTTTGTGCATTCACGCATGCGCACACGGGCACGTGCGGGTATGTGTGAATGTTTCAGATGGTGTTTGTTAACCAAAGCAACTCATATATACATATTAAATCTTGACGGTCACGAAATCTGTACTGTACTTAAAACTTAAAAATAATTGGAACTGTCTGATAATGGAAGTTGTAGTAACAGTTATAATGGCTGCAATATGACGTATAAGTGACTAGGATGACATTCTTTTCAATATCTGCCTTCTATGGACTGCATTTCTTCCTTTAGTACTGTCTGTAATTCTGACCAGGAGGTGACATTCTCCTCATGGTTACCATATTGGGCAGCCTTGCTCACGTTGTCCCTTATTGAAGGAGTGAAGCTGCAGAGAGGGTCAAAGACCAGCAGATGCTTTCTGAAGAGCATGCAGTTCTCCAAGCTTGTTGTCTAGGCCATCAAGGGGAACACACACGCAGAGACAGTAAGGCCGACAATGCCTCTACTTTTCCACACATACGGTATGGAAACCCAACTCATACAGTGTTTCTACATGGTCAAGTTGAAGTTTACATAATGCACAAATACAAACCAATAAAGAGTAATACACATAGGAAACAAATAAGCAAAATGATGTATTGGCAGGCATCTGTATAATTAAAGATTCCATATGTGATCCCCATTATAGACAATACATTGTACAGTCATCTGATTTTTATCCTTTGCATTTTAAATCGCTACTAACTATCAGGAAAATAGCTATATACTTGTGTTTTCGGTCTATTTGGATCAAAGTTGAACAGCAAGACAGCGTAATAAACTGATATCAAGAATGATAATGTATATGCTATAAAATTGATTTGAGGTAAAATAATTCTTATTAGGTTTTTTTAAAGTAGAAAATGCATCATTTCCTAGAGTTTAAGTTTTACAATCCTTTTTTCAGGGTTGCAAAATAGTTTTGTTTTTAAATCACTCTTGATGACTTGCCCCTGAATTTGTTATTTTATGTAATTTAATTAAGTTACCTTGTGCAGTATTTCCTGTTGCTTTTATGCTATAAAACATAAGCTTCCCACACCTAATATGCATAATTTGTTGTCAAATTAATGTTTCTATGAGAACTTTAACTTTTAATATCCTGACTTTTATGTGCTTAAGCCTTATGAATTAAAAAGGCATTAAAAGAGGTTTTGGCAATCAATTTGTTTTTCTGCTTATTTAGAGCACACTCTAATCATTAAGCAAATCGCATAACAAAGATTCAATTTTCCCTACTCATTTATCTCCGGGTTTCAGCAGTCACATGCTTTGAGTAATTCAGTGCCTGCAGCACGGTACCATATTCCCAGCACAGTGGAAGCTCAGGGGCACACGCGGAGTCTGGGGCAGACGCCTGTGGCTTTGCCCTTCTTGGTTCAGCACTGGGCCTCGGTGTGATGTTTCCTGTAATACACCCCGCCCCATTGCTGGATGCTGACGATCGATCTTCTGGAGCTGCCCAGCCTTCTTCACTCTCAAGGACGTTCTTTCCTGCGCTCAGCCCTGCAGCTTGGATGGAGACATCATCTTCTGTCCAGTCTCTGCTCTTTGCCCATCTTCAGTGATGACTTCCAGTTCCTTTATCTCTATTTTCTCCATCTTCCCCAAATCTGCTCCATTTGCTTTCCAATCCACTAATACAATAGTCCACGGATACAAGAACAACCTGGAGTCTCTTCCGCCATATTCCCATTGGCGTAAGACCCTGGGTCCATTCATGGACTGAGGCTGCTACAGAAAACCAGACACTAGAACGGTGCAGACTTCAACGATTTAACTTCGGTTTGGTTCTGCCCACGTGGGATTATTTCTCCACACCCTCCTAAGGGTCTGCCATCTTCCCCTCTTCTACCCTGACTCCACTGTTTGGCTCTCTGCAGAAGACATGAGATATTTTCCTGGCAAAGCCGGTGATGATATGAATGAAACTTTTCTCATGTTTGGCTTTCTACGCCTGCATTATGATCCGAATTTTATTTTATCCTCCATAATTAACACTTGATTGCAATTATATTTCTACCTTAGAGGAAACCTTTTTTTTTTCTTGCTTAGGTTCAAATTTTAATGTTTTTCAAAATTCAAAGTCACATGTATTTTTTAAACTTCAAACAATTAAGAGGGTTTCTTTTAATATAGAAGATGTCTATGACACTCCCACCTTACACACATATGTACACGAACACAACATATCTCACACACACACACACACACACACACACACACACACACACACACACACACACACTTTGTTACTCAGGGTCGAATGCACTCCTAGTTTGCATTGCTCCCAATCTTTATTGACTTTCTGCGTAGGTCATTATTTCTTGATTTACCACTAATGAAAATGAGCTTCTCACTGTATTTTACCCATTCACAAACACACATTCTCCTTCCTCCTCCCCTTCCTTTACTTTTGAGAGACAATGTTTGGATGACGGCCTTATGCATGCATTTGAGAGTCTATAAATCAGTTTCCACCTAAACCCTGATTACCTTCTCCCTTTTCACATAGTTTTTGATTTCTTTAGATGTAGTGTTTTCACATCAAAGTTTACATGGATGAATCATTAGTTCAGTTGACCAATTCCCTCTTTGTCAGATTAATCCCTTTTCAGAATGTAAAACTATATTTCCTTTTCATCATGTTACTCTTGCTGAAGAAGTCACTCCTTGATGCTTCTAACTCCCCCCAATCTGGACTTCGTCAGACCTCCCCCAGCTGCCACCAGCCTGGGGATTCGCATTGCCTCTGTCACATGCCCCAGCTCCTCTTTCTCAGGTGTCCTGACTATTTTTGTGTTTTCCACCCTCGGAGCTGGTCACTCAGAAGTTCACTTCCTGTCAAGGGGAGCATGGAAGCCACGCTGTGATTTTACGTGTTGGAAATTGTCCTTACTCCTCCTGCACAGGAGGAAAGGTTGACAGCATTTCAGGAACATCTGAGATAAAAACATACTGCTCTGCTCAGACTCTCATTGCCGTTCTTTCGGTCAAGTCAGTAGAAGCTTTTCCTGCCAGCCACATTCCTCCTTCCCTCTCTCATCCCACCTTCAACTCTTTGTTAAGTCTGATATCCTGTCACCCCTTGGGCACCCTTCCCATCCTCTCTTCTCTGAGGCAGCCACTGCCTTCCTGGAGTGTGTAATGGCCTGGTCCCTGTGGTGTCTCTCTCCCTCTTTCAGGTATTGCTATTCTTCCCATTGCCTAACTCAGCCTATGGCCAAGAGAAGTGCTTGGAAACTAAGACAGGAAAGTGTTAAAAGCTTCCATGTCAGAGGACGCACAAGCAGACCATATCAAGGTGATGTTGAGAGGGTAACCAAGCTATAGTTTTTATACAGACTTGCCTTCATGGGACATGTGAGAGGATACAATTTAAGAATTTCCAGGCCAATTATAGTGGCAAACAATTTTAATCCCAGGATTTAGGAGGCATAGGCAAGTGGACGTCTAGAAGCTCGAGGTCAGCCTGGCAAACACAGGAAGTTCTGGGTCAGCAGCCCAGAGCTCTATACAAGGAGACCTAACTGTCAAAACAATGATCATAATAATACAAGTAGGAGTAGGAGTAGTAAAAAGAAAAAGGAAAAAAATAAACTATCATTTTAGTTAAACAAATACCTATTTTTCTCTATGTATAATCTATTATCATTAGAATGACTCTTTGGCTCAGAGAATCAAGGAACTACCTTTAAACTGTGTGTTATTATACATTAAAGTGTAAGCTGTGGAATTAATGTGAGCACACCACCATCTCATATCAGTAATTCTTGAAATTTGGACCTTTATCTTTTGAAGTCTAGCATTCTTGTGTATGCAAAGAACTCACGCAGGCAGCATCTTTGTAAGCTAACATGTGCAGCAAAAATTAACCAGTTCCGGCATGGTAGTTAGGGTGCCGTCTGACGCGTAGTAAGCACTTAGCAATGACTCTAATGTTGTCTTGAGAAACAGAGTTGACAACCTAGACCACTTTTGTTTTTATGAATTCATTGTCGTATTGAGAACTTACAGTGTTACTAATCAATATTATAAATAACTGTGACATAATTCCAAAACCAGATCATGCCACTGCTTTTGTACAAGTTTTATTTTAATGAGAGCAAGAAAAGAAAATTAACTGAAAATCAAGTTTTATATATGTATTATAGAAATACATATATATATTTCTATAATTGGTCATATACCTGGTCATTAGAACCTATGCACAGCTCAGTGATCAACTGCTGATATTTCTAAAAATTAGCACATAAGGGGTAAGCATCAAAGACAAAAACTATGAGAAAAAAAACAGAAGAGAAGTAGAGAGTTACAACCCCGTGGTGTTCAGGCTTCCTAGAAAGACTCTCAACCTCTAGGAGACCACAGAAGAGTTACTAAGAGCTTGCACTAAATTCTTAAAGATAACTTATTTTATATATCGTTCAGTTTTGCTTAGGTCTGCTTGGACTCATTAAAGACCAGCATCGTTTCTTTTTTCATGAACTTTCCATTGACTTCAGCAGGCTGGCAATAAGGCAGTACATGATAGGTTGTGTTACCTGACACACAGGTACACACAGCATTCATACATCTGGGCTGGGGAGATGGTTCGGTAGGTAAAGTGCTTTCCAACTAGCTTGACGGCCTGAATTTAGTTCATGGGACCCACATGGTAGACAGAAAGAAGTAAGTCCTATAAGTTTTCCTCTGACTCCTCACTTGCGGAATATGGGATACACACACCAACACACACACACATACACACACACACACATACACACACACACTCCACATTTATGTGCACACACATATACATGTGCATAAACAAATATATTTGTAGTTTATAAAGTAAAGAACAAAAGCAAACATTCACCTATCAATCCTCAATTTCAAGAGAGGAGATGGAATTGCAGCACACGTGTTTAAAGTTAGAGTTTAGTCCATCTACATCCATTTCTGCTTCAATATTTTACGTATGTGGTCCTAGATGAAAACATCATTTACTTGATCATCAATGTTCTTGTCGTGTACTAAAATCCCCAATAGCTATGAAAGGCATTATAAAAACATGGATGTCATGGCAACAGTGCCCATATCCCTCTCAGAAGCAGGAACAGCGCAGCCCCACATATTAGAGGTGCCCAAGTATCAGTGACATTATCTTAGTTTTATAGTCTATTAGGTTTAAAATATAATCCAACTAGCTTTGTTCAGAATACTTGCAAGTTAGAATGTCTTTTGACTAAAGATACAAGTTGACTTTAAAGAATTACCTGAGCACCAAGAAACCTAAGAAATAGATTCCTTTTGTTTGATGAGACACTAAAATGGGGCCTATAATGTCTTGGTCATTGTTTCTTTTTGAATGACACCATAAAACAAATAGAGCCTGCAGCATGGATTGTGAGGAGTTTCTTGCTATTTGTTGATTCATTTGAAAATTAGAAAAGTGTTTATGAAGCCTCATTACTGGGTTACTAGACTTTCCCTGCAGGTACAGTACCTTCAGCAATAAGGAGAGAAAGCATAATTTAACTTTACGCACCCAGAAAGGAAGGATAGTAGTTAGTGTTATATTAGTTCGAGAAAAATCTAGAAAAGAGAAAGCAGACAGAGATCTATGAGGCTTTCTTAGGGAAGTAATCTGATTCTAATTAGTAAAGCCCATCTACGTGCAGTAAAATGTGAAATGGAATTGCACAGTGATAGGTTGTAGGTAAACGTGATTAATATGTTGGCTGGAAAAAGTTGACGCAGAATTTCCTGAAATGGTTACTGACCTTATTTTTATGCCGAAATAATTATAGTTGCTTTCCCAGCTCAGAAGACTGTGAATAACGAGTTGACGGGCAAGCAAGACTCAGCACTAACAGCAAGTCCGCCCAGCATCAGGAGTAGGGTGGCAGCTGGAGGGGTCTAAACGGGATATGGTGAGTGACCAGAGAGCTCGGCTTGAGGCTCTTTCTTAGATTGCCTCTTGAATATAATTTTCCTAAATAGTCCATAGAGAAGTCTAAAATAAATTTCATCACCTAACTTATGGCTTCTCTGTTTCCTTACTATTTCTTCTAGGCCATTCCTCAAAAGGAAAAATGAATGGAAATGAAAGGGAGGAACTTCCCCTAATTGAATTTATGGTTTATGTCGCATTGCTTAGTTTCTTAAAGGAAAGAGCTTATTTAATGATTGGCCAATTAAAGACTGTATGAATAGTACAGAGGTTATAAAGACATACAGTGTTTAAACTCAAAGTGCATGTCTGAAGAGAATTGAGTTTTCTCACAAATGGTCAGTTTGTTGATGTTTGCTGCAAGTATGAGAAGGCTGCTTGTCATTTGGTAACCATGGCAACCATGAATGCCAATTGGGTTCTTAAAAATTCTAGTTTTAAATGAAAGAGGATTGACCTTTCACCTCGAGAAGAAACAAGAACAATATTTTTGATGAATGTGAGTCTACGGCATATTTCCTCTTTGCTTTTTGCTAATTTTTTAATCCCATAAAATGATTCTAAAACATCACTGGCTTAAAGCAAACACAATCAGAATGATGGTTAGCACAATAATCTATTGTGATCCATTTCGGTCTGCTGAAGTGCTACAGGGTCTGCCATATAGTGTGGAAAGAAATGGATCTAGAGCGGATCATCAAAGGTCAATGTGTTCAAAGCAGATGGGTCACTAAGAGGCAATCTGGGAAACTTCAGCATGTCTTTTTTACTATATTCTCTCTCTTTCTTCCTGGTGTTCCTCAACTTCAGCCTAAAGAAAATAAATCTTGACAGCGAGGGTAATTCCCTTTGGATTTGACCTTTAATTAACTCACTCTTAGGTTTCTAAGACACTCCTTCAGCTTGCAAGTTACTCATTACCAAGTGTGAACATCTTACCAGATTTGTGTGCGTGTGTGCTTCCAATAAAAACATTTCCTTTGGCCAAATGTCTTTAAATCAATTTTTATATAACCAGTCAGGGTGAATTTTATTCTGTTTCGTTTTAATGATATAACATCTAAAAATAGGGCTTTGTTTGGTTCAGCAGAACTGAGCGCAAGCACGCGATAGTCATATTACAATACAGTCCAGGATTCCTGGACTCAGACAATCCTTCTGCATCCTCCTCTTGAATGACAGAATACAGGCCCAGGTCACTCCACAGAATGCTATCTATTGAAACAAAGTCCTCAGACAAAGATATTCAGGCATCAATTTCAGGTTTCTCATATACATGGCTATGTCCTTGTTGTTGGTCTGGGTAAAAGCTCAGTAGTAAAGTGCTTGCTTAGCACGAATGATGCCCTGATGTCTGTCTGTAGCACTGCCCACCCCAGCCCTACCACACACAGATGCAGAAAAATGTTTATTTGTTGCCCTCCATAACTTGAGTTCAAAACCCCCAACATCAAGAAAGGAAAACAAATTTCCAGGGAGGTATTTTTAGTTACATATGATATAAGTAGACATGCTTTCTATCTCAAGGTATGTATGTAATATTGTCAGTACCAACATATCATTCACTACTGACCTCAAAGCATTTCTGAATTGAGAAAAACTAGGGAAAAGTGAACCATCTTACTCATTCATTCATTCATTCATTCATTCATTCACCCACTCGATCACTCATTCATTCATACATTTATTCATTCGTATAAACTATCATTAGTCTCATTGTAATTACTCCACACACTAAATCTAGGGGTGAACACACATGTATGTGAGATATGCACATGTTCAGGTGAATATGAAGGCATGCTTAATAGGTGATGGTGCATGTGTGTGCACTTGTGTGTAGAGGCTAAAAGTCAATGGCAGATGTCTTCATGGATTATTCTTACCTAAACTCTTTTGAGAGAGGAACTCTCACTAAACCTGAGGTTCCTTGATTTAGCTAAGCTCGGGAGCTAAAGCTCCAAGGATCTGCTTCTCTGCACTCCCACAGCACAGGCTGTGGGGCAGGCACTTAGCCTACTCAACCATCTTTCCATGTACTCCTATCAATGCTTTTATATGTGAGCCCTGCTCCTTTATCTACAAAATACTAGCAGGAACTTTGGTTGTAAAACTCAAGCTTTTCATAAAAACTCTGTCTTTGTTTCACTTGTATTCACAACACAGGAAAAAAAATGCAATGACTGGGGCAACACTGCATGGAATGAGTCGCCAAAGGAAAAGCGAATCCCTCGGGGGTCTATGTACTGGAAGCTTGAGCCATTCTTTTTCTATTTTTTTTACTGGATATTTACATTTGAAATGTTATCTCCTTTCCCCCATATCCAATCCCTCCTGCCTCTCCCCCTGCTTCTATGAGGGTGCTCCCACTTCCACCTCAATACTGTGGCATTCCCCTACACTAGAGAAACAAGCCTTCACAGGACCAAGGGCTTCTCCTCCTATTGATGCCAGACAATGCCATCCTCTCCTACATATGCAGCTGGAGCCATGGGTACCTCTTTGTGTACTCTTTGGTTGGTGGTTTAGTCCCCAGGAGCTCTGGGGAGTCTGCTTGGTTGATACTGTTCTTCTTCCTATGGGATAGCAAACCCCTTCAGCTCCTTTAGTCATTTCTCTAACTTCTCCATTGGAGTCCCTGTGCTCGGTCTGATAATTAGCTTCTACCATCCCCATCTGTATCAGTAAGGCTCTGGCAGAGCCTCTCAGGAGACATCCATAACAGGCTCCTGTCAGCAAGAACTTCTTGACATCAGCAATAGTGACTGGGTTTGGTGGCTGCATATGAAGTGGATTCCCAGGTGGGGCAGTCTCTGGATGGCCTTTCCTTGAGTCTCTGCTCCACTCTTTGTCCCTGTATTTCCTCCTAGGAGTATTTTGTTCTGCCTTCTAAGAATGACTAAAGTACCCACATTTTAGTCTTCCTTTTTCTTGAGCTTCATATGGTCTGTGAATGGTTTCATGGGTATTTGGAGCTTTTGGGCTAATATCCACTTATCAGCGAGTACATATCATGTGTCTTCTTTTGTGACTGGGTTATCTTACTCTGGATAATATTTTTTTAGTTCTATCCATTTGCCTAAGAATTTCATAAAGTCATTGTTTTTAAAAGCTGAGTAGTACTCCATTTTGCAAATATACCATATTTTCTGTATGCATTCTTCTGTTGAAGGTCATCTGGGATCTTTCCAGTTTCTAGCTATTATAAATAAGGCTTCTATGAACATAGTGGAGCATGTGTCCTTGTTGTACGTTGGAGCATCCTTTGGGTATATGCCCAAGAGTGGTATGTCTGCTAGTACTGTGTAATCTAGACTGATTTCCAGAGTGGTTGTACCAGTCTGCAATCCCACCAACAATGGAGGAGTGTTCCTCTTTCTCCACATTCTCCCCAGCATCTGCTGTCGCCTGAGTTTTTGATCTTAGCCATTCTGACTAGTGTGAGGTGGAATCTCAGGGTTGCTTTTATTTGCATTTCCCTGATGACTAAGGATGTTGAGCATTTCTTTAGGTGCTTCTCGGTCATTCGATATTCAACAAAGTGGCTGGATATAAAATTAACTCAAACAAATCAGTAGCCTCCCTCTACTCAAAGGATAACTGGTTTGCAACCTCGTAAGAACAGCATCAACCAAGAGCTCCCAGGGACTAAACCACCATCCCAAGATAACACAGGGACGGATCTATGGCTCCATCCACATATGTAGCAGAGAATGGCCTTGTCTGGCATCAGTAGGAATTGAGGTCCTTGGTCCTATCAAGAGTCAATGCCCCAGTATAGGAGAATGTTAGGTTGGGGAGGTGGGAGGATGTGGGTGGTTGGGTGAGGGAGCACCCTCATAGAAGCAGAGGGAGGGGGATGGGATAGCAGGGTTCTGAAGAGGAAACCAACAAAGGGCATAATATTTAAAATGTCAACAAAATAAATTCAATAAAAGACAGAGAAATACTGTGTGTGTGTTTGTGTGTGTGTGTGTGTGTGTGTGTGTGTATGTGTTTGCCTGAGTGCACATGCACAAGTGAGTACATGCATACATCTTTAAAAAAAAGAAATTAGGAAAACGACACCCTTCACAATAGTCACAAATAATATAAAATACCTTGGTGTGACTCTAACCAAGCAAGTGGAAGATCTGTGGACAAGAACTTCCAAGTCTCTGAAGAAAGAAATCTAACCTCTAAGAAAATGGAAAGATTGCCCATACTTATGTATTGGCAGGATTAATATAGTAAAAATGGCCAACTTGTTGAAAGCAATCTAAAGATTCAATGCAATCCTCACCAAAATTCCAACTCAATTCTTCATAGAGGTAGAAAGAGCAATTGGCAAATATATTTGGAATAACAAAAATCCCAACATAGGGAAAACTTTTATCAACAATGAAAGAACTTCTGGGAGAATCACCATCCCTGACCTCAGGCTGTATTACAGAGTAATAGTAATAAAAAACCCCATGGTATTGGTACAGACACAGGCAGATCAATGGAATAGAATTGAACACCCAGAAAGGAACTCACACACCTGTGGTCACTTCATCTTTGACAAAGGAGCTAAAACCATCCAATGGAAAAGGGACAGCATTTTCAACAAATGGTGCTGGTTCATCTGGAAGTCAGCATGTAAAAGAATGTACATTGGCCCATTCTTATCTCCTGCACAAAGCTCAATTACAAGTGGGTCAAGGACCTCCACATAAAACTAGATACACTGAAACTAATAGAAGAGAAAGTGGGGAAGAGACTCAAAAACATGGGTACAGGGAAAAATTTCCTGAACAGAATACCAATGGCTTAATGCTCTAAGATCAAGAATTGACAAATGGGACCTCATAAAATTGCAAAGCTTCTGTAAGGCAAAGGACACTGCCATTAAGAAGGCAAAATGGTAACCAACAGATTTGGAGAAGATCTTTACCAATTCTATATCTAATAGATGGGTAATATCTAATATATACAAAGAACTGAAGATGTTAGACTCTAGAGAACCAAATAACACTATAAAAATGGGGTACAGAGCTAAACAAAGAGTTCTCAACTAAGTAATATTGAATGGCTTGACCTATTCGTAACATGTACCAAAAAAGTATGGCTAACTTCAGGGTAAGTGGACAGTGCACAGCCACCAGTGAAACAGGGCACCATGCCATGATCTCAAGACCCTTGACGAGGTTTAAAGATGAACAGCCTATTTTGTTTCCAATTCATTTTCTTTTGTGCTTTTGATTTTAATTCTTCAATATTTAATTTAGATATGTTCTCCACATAATACTATAGGACTCTAAAAAATTAGTCTCCTCAACTTATTATTTTGCAGATAATATTTCAAGATTATATACCGCTTGAAGAAAGACCTGTGACTTTTTATAGAAACAATATATATTTAGTTTGACGCTTTTATACTATGCTCATGTAAATTTAATCTTGGCAAGAATGAGACTGCAGGGGCAGCCACAGCCCTTTGAGCAATGGAGACATCTCCACGACCTTCACTGCAAGGTTTAGCAGACCATAATTCTATCATTTTATCACTATTAGAATCTTGCAGTGACATTAACTTTTAGTGTCACCATATGTCTCTATGGCATATATATTTTGAAATATCCAAGGAACATCTTTAGAATACAGTGACCACAGACTATCCGAAAATCCACATGAAAATAAAAGGGCAGTTAACTATTGAGAGATTTCAAAGTATTAGGACTGTGGCCAGATTATAAAACATACACCGAATAATTGAGTTATCAAATGCTATTTATTTATCTCCACTGAGGGCCTAGAGGACACAGCCAACAAACTGTCTTGGGGGAAGAAATGAAGAGAGAAGAGAAGGAGAATCGATGAAGCGGAACACGTCAGGTATCCCAGGCAAAGAACTTCCAACTGCTTAAAAATCTTGAGTTTCAGAACTCCCTGTGCACTTAGGGAGCTTATGTTCACAGTATTAATTGTTGTTTCTATTTCTGACTTATCACAAAACTTAGTTTCCATTTGATGGACCACAGAACAGAAACACACAAGTTCTATTCTTTGAAAAATATTACAGAATTATGGGTAGTCTAACAAAAATATACTGGAAGGCCCTTAATTCTTAATGGCATTGAACAGTCATGTTGACACAATATCTGCTTCTATTTTAAGGGACAGACAATTGTTCCTGCTCAGATCAGAGAGATAGTGGGGCAGTCATCAAATATTTCATTCTGCTACCCGGCTGGGCTTCAAGCAGCTTAGTGGAAAAGAGAAGTATTTAGCATTCTGCCAAGGAAAAACACAAAGAAGTGTGTGCTGGGCTTCTGCCTTTCTGAGACTTACACATTAGGCACAGCAGGGAGCCCCACATCTACAGGACTCCTTAGGATTCAGGTGCAGCAGGATACCCTGTCCAATTATCGTCCCCTGCAGGACTCTGCAGTCTTAATTTCAGGCCACTGTAATCCTTCCCTGGTTGGACCGCAAGAGAAAGGGATAGAGAGAAAGCAACGGGCATTGTGAGTGGCCAGATACTCATCTGCAATCTTTCTTAGGGATGTTTACACCAACATATCAGCATAAAACATCACCACAACCCATGCAAATGGTCTTCTCCAAAGACTCTCAAGTCATTATTCCCAGGACTTGCAATTATCATGGGAGATTAAGAGAAATTTTATGAATTAGAAACACAAAAGGAAAATTTTTAAGAGAATTTCAAAGGACGGTTAATTAGGGCACTTCAGCAGGAAAATGACTGAGTTAATAATGAGTTATCAAAGTAAATATTGGATGGTTTTAGAGAAAATGTTTGTAATTTTATAAAAATACTTACCTCCCATATAGAATTATTAAAAAAAAGAAAAAGAAAAAAAGAAAGGCTTACTTGCCAGAATTGTGTTGGGAGTACTATCAATCCAAAAGCTGAGTCAGAATGCTACCCCCCATCCCCCCCCAATAGAACAGTGACTGGAGAGCTCATTCCTGAAGAGTGACAGCCCTCTGGCTCCCAGATACACAGTATTCAGCACCAGACACAAAAACAAAAAACAAAAAAATAACAAAAGAAAACAAAAAAAACAAAAAAAAAAACCCCACAAAACAAAACAAAAACCCAATTGAGCATTAAGGAGTGAGAAAGGACCAGACTGGCTAGGTTGAGCTTTAGGGAATGCTTCGATGCATATCTGAACCAACATTCCTTGTATAATACTCTAAAACGGAAGTTAGGCAGCCCCTATCTCTCTGGTTAGAATCTTCCTTTTCTGGGCTAGTGTAGCAGGAGCAGCCGGGCCACCTCTTGTAAATGCTAGGTGGGGTTGGGGGTGCAGCAGCCAAAAGCATCTCCTGCAGTGGACCTAATTGAGGACTGCCTGAGAGACCAAGGATATCTGGTGCAGACAATGCCAGCCAATCAGGAAGTGCTGTTTAGAGGAGATGCTTTCTTGGGACCAATGGGGCATGGGTAGAGGGTATTAAAGAAGCTTGTGGCAGTGTTCAGGTGAGCTAGCTGTGGTGTTTCTCATCTGCTCCCAGAGTGTGTGTCATTCCCAGTCCTCTACCTCACCTTATCTTCCCAAGGGCAGGCAGGGTCAGAAGGTGAGTAGTCCAGGGCACAGGCAGTAGGCCAGGGATGCACAAACTTTTAAAAGGGACAGTAGCCTGTTGTCTCACTTTTACTGACAAAATCATCTCTGGGGCCACTTCTAAACATTGGTGTTATAACTGTGAGCCATCATTAAATAAATACATTAAATAAATGAGCATGACTCTGTTCTGATGAAATTGAATGGACCAGTTTGGATGAAGATGTGGTCTGCAGACACATGCCTACCTACCCTTCCATCTGGTTTTTAATGGTCTATGTCCTAATGTTCTTGCTTCCTCAACTTGGACTTACACATAGAACTTAGAAGTTGAATTTTCTTGAGTGTAGAACTTCAATGCCAAGGACAAATGTGGCTGTCTCTGAAGGTGGGTCAGTATCGTAGTTGGGGTTTCCATGTTTGTGAAGAGACACAATGACCAAAGCAACTCTTATTAAGGAAAACATGTCACTGGGGCTGGCTTATAGGTTCAGAGGTCCAGTCCATTATCATCAAAGGAGGAACATGGGGGCCTCCAGGTAGGCATGGTGCTGGGTGCTAAGAGTTCTACATCTTCACTGAGAGTAAGCCAGGAGCAGACTGGCTCCCATATGGCTAGGAGGAGACTATCGAAGCCCACCCTCACAAGGACACGCTTCTTCCAACAAAGCCACACCCATTCCAACAAGGCCACAGCTCCTAATAGTGCCACTCCCTGGGCCAAGCATAAACAAACCACCACAATCAGTATTAAATATTTCACAAACACATTCTTAGGTATAGTGCAGCTGGTAGCTTCCTAATATCAAAGCAAAAAGAGTGACCACTGAGAAAGATATGGGTACTCATCTCCCCACAGCAACGCAGAGCCATTTCTACCTTATTTGAAGAAACAGGTGTCAGACAGATAATGTGTTTTGTGTCTCTCCACTGAGGGCAAAGACCTGTCTGCCCCTCATGAAGGGAGACAAAGGTGTTCAGCCTGCCTGCGGTCATAGATTGTAGCATTCATTTACCTTGAGGTGCATAAGGTCTTTCTGCCATGCCTTCGGTTTAGTTGCAGTAGCACTGCCATAACAAATGTTGGAAATCATCCAATCTTTAATATAGGATGAAGCCCCAATCCTCCTGGAGCGCAGAACAACGTTTGATACAACTTTTCTCATTTTCTATTAGAAATGCACTATATCCATGCAACATTTTTACGATGAACACTGAGCTACATAGAGCTTTGTAGAGAAATTGGCGTTTACAGTCATTTTATATTTAAGAAGAACTGTGTTGACAGCTCGGGTCAGTGATGTGCCTCAGTGAGTAGAAGTGCTTGCTGCTACGTCTTACAACCTGCAGTCCATTCCTGTGACGCACACAGTGGAGGTAGAGAACCAGTCCAGGCTGTCCTCTGACCCTCTCAAACCAGGGACAAAACAGATGCATCTGTCTGAACACATACTCAGGCAGGCGCGCGCACACGCGCACACACACACACGCACACACACACACACACACACACACACACACATTAAAAATGTAATGAAGTAAAATATGTTTTTACATGGATATAACCCAACAATTACATGATAAAACATGTAAACACTACACGTAAGCTTTGCATTTCAAGTTTTAATTCAGCAACACCAGCAAAATAGACAAAAGACAAATAGCTAGAGAATATATTACGCTAACAACCCAAGATATTTGCTTCTGCATTGTACTATAGCCAATTATTCAAAGTAATTTACCTAAAGGGTTCTCCCCAGTAGGAACAATCTACTAGTATTTAATATATTTATAGATATAAACTTTTTAAACCAATTCTTCTGGGTTTTTTTTTTGTTGTTGTTGTTTGTTTTTTTGTGTGTGTGTACAGGTAAAATGTTGAGAAGAAAATTTTAAGTCCTAGAAAAATGATAAAAGATGCGTGAATGGCGACGTGGGCAAGGAAATTGCATGTGAAGTTTCTTATGGTATATTTTGTTAATAAAGGATAACATCTATTATGCTCTAGTCTTGGGTGAGGCACTGTGTGCACCCTTTTTACACTTCATTGCACGTTCTGCTCTTCTTACTTCCTTAAGCAGATAAAATGCTGGTATTATACCTTGGGTGGCTTGTTTTGGTCAAAGGAATAGTTAAGTGCCAAGATTCATACCCAGACAATTAGGCTGCAGAGACCCAGCTGGATAGTGACAGGGTATTTCATCCTCGATGCAGGACAGACAGGTCGGAGGCCAGCCAATGGCCTAAGTGGGTAACCACAACCCACAGTGCATTCCAGCAAATGTTCTGTCAACAAGGAATACTGAAAGGAAGAATCAATATCCTCTGGAGAAGCAGGAGAAAGACAGCGTTTAAACTGCTGCGGAGTTACACGAGGGACATACAGAACGATAACTGAGAGGAGACAGTAACTAGGGACTAAAAGCAGGAGGTCTATAGAGAGAGAAACCTGAAGCTGTTGAATCATGAAGCAGCAAACATGCAAATTGATCCTTTCTTATCACCATGTACAAAGCTTAAGTCCAAGTGGATCAAGGTCCTCCACATCAAACGAGATGCACTCAAACTAATTGAAGAAAAAGTGGGGAAGAGTTGATCACATGGGCACGGGGGAAAATTTGCTGAACAAAACACCAATGGCTTATGCTCTATCAGACAGTGACAGCAGATCAAGAATTGACAAATGGGACCTTATAAAACTGCAAAGCCTCAGTAAGGCAAAAGACACTGTCATTAGGACAAAAGGGCTACCAACAGATTGGGAAAAAATCTTTACCAATCCTACAACTGATAGAGGACTAATATCCAAAATATACAAAGAACTCAAGAAGTTAGATTCCAGAGAGACAAATAACCCTATTAAAAAAGGGGAATAGAGTTAAACAAAACATTCTCAACTGAGGAATATCGAATGGCCAAAAAGCACCTAAAGAAATGTTCAACATCCTTAGTCCTCAGGGAAATGCAAATCAAAAAACCCTGAGATCCCACCTCACACCAGTCAGAATGGCTATGATAAAAAACTCAGGTGACAGCAGATGCTGTCAAGGATCTGGAGAAAGAGGAGTCTGCAACTCCTCCATTACTGGTGGGATTGCAGACTGGTACAACCACTCTGGAAATCAGTCTGGAGGTTCCTCAGAAAATTGGACATTGAACTACCTGAGGACCCAGCTATACCTCTCTTGGGCATATACCCAACAGATGCTACAACAAAAAGACACATACTCCACTATGTTTATAGCAGCCTTATTTATAATAGCCAGAGCTGGATAGAACCCAGATGCCCTTCAACAGAGGAATGGATTAAAAAATGTGGTACATCTACACAATGCAGTACTACTCAGTTATGAAAAACAATGACTTCATGAAATTCATAGGCAAATATCATCCTGAGTGAGGTAACCCAATTACAGAAAAACACACTTGGTATGCACTCAATGATAAGTAGATATTAGCCCAAAAGCTCAAATTACCCAAGATGTAATCCACAGATCACAGGAAGCTCAAGAAGAAGGATGACCAAAATGCAGATGCTCCCACTCCTTCTTAAAAGGGGAAAAATATCCATAGGAGGGGATATGGAAGCAAAGTTTAGAGCAGAGGCTGAAGGAATGGCCATTCAGAGCCTGCCCCACATGTGGCCCATATATATACAGCCACCAAAACCAGATAAGATTGATGAAGCTAAAAAGTGCATGTTGAAAGGGACCTGATATAGGTCTTTCCTGAGAGACACATCCAGAGCATGTCCAATACAGAGGTCAATGCTAGCAGCAAACCACTGAACTAAGAACAGGACCCCCTTGGGGGGAATTAGAGGAAGGATTGAAAGAGCTGAAGGAGCTTGCAACCCCATAAGAACAACAATGCCAACCAACCAGAGCTTCCAGGGACTAAACCACTACCTAAAGACTACACATGGACTGACCCAGGGCTCCAACTGCATGTGTAGCAGAGAATAGCCTTGTTGGGCACCAGTGGAAGGGGAAGCCCTTGGTCCTGCCAAGGTTAGACCCCCCCAGTGCAGGGGAATATGGTGGGGTGCAGTAAGGGGGATGGATGGGGGAAAAGCCCGTATGGGGGAGGTGGTGGGGATGGACTTATGGACAGGAAAATGGGAAAGGGAGTACCATTTGAAATGTAAGTAAAGAAATATATCTAATAAAAAAATAAATAAATAAAAAGAGACACTGGCTGTGATAGAATAAATACGAAGGCATAAAAACACCTATTGTTTTTGTTCTGTGAGGCATGTTTTCCCCTATTAAGGACATGTTATGGAAATGTGTCTTGTAAAAACAGTGAGTTTCAGAAATTACAACACATATTTGGTTCCTCCATAGCTGATTGGAAAACAAAAGTTAAGAGAAGTGACTCAACCCACAAGGGAGCCCTAGTTGTTAAGACAGAGACAGTTGCCATTGCCTGGGCAAAATTTATTTCACAATTATGCTAAAACTCTATACATGAAGGAGAATACGCAGTTCATAATATGAACTTCTTTAAAACCTAAGAGATGAGCTAAAGCCAAACCCAGAACAATATAATGAGTAGAAATCTGTGACCACATTAGTGGAAAGGCTGGAACTGAAGGGGACAGGGACATCGGGGTCAGCTTCCTTCTGCTTCTGCTTGCCTTTCTGTATTCTTTGCACTGCTAGGAATTGAACCCAGGTTCTTGCATGTGCTGCATCCCTGGCTTTAAGCTTTTGTTCCATATGGGAAAGTGTTATGGTGGCTAATGGTGAGAAGTCCAATACACATGACATCAAGTCTAAAGCAATATCTAAGCACACATATGTGCACTTATCCACATAGAAAAAGAGATAGTACACTTGCCTTAGAAGAATAAGACCCAGTTATAGGATGCTCATAACTAAATAGAAACAGAAATGTTATGAAATGAATTTTAAAAATTAACAATGGCTAGTATATCTCATTTAGAACAAATGATAACAAGTAATAAAGAAAAGAATAGACATGATATTTTTATGCTGACCTCACTAAACTTCTATTTTTGTTAATATCACAACAGGCTAACCTTTAATTCACCTAATAAACAAAAAGGTTATGTTACAGCTAAATGAAAGCCATACAGACTGACAGGAGCCGGATGTAGATCAATCCTGAGAGACACAGCCAGAATAAATTGCCAGCAAAAACCACTGAACTGAGAACGGGACCCCGTTGAAGGAATCAGAGAAAGAACTGGAAGAGCTTGAAGGGGCTGACCCCATATGTACAACAATGCCAAAAAGAGCTTAACCAAAACCACTAAAAGACTATACATGGACTGACCCTGGACTCTGACCTCATTTGGGTCCTTCCCACAGTGAACTAGACTGTCGGGGAAATGGGGGGAGGGTGGGGAGGGAACACCCATGTTTGCAGGAAACCGGAAAAAGGAATAACACTCAAAATGTACATAAAAATACTCAAGTTAATAATAATAAAAAAAAAAAAAAAAAAGCCATACCATATGAGGAAAGCAGATGTTAGAAAAAATTAACCAATAAAGAGAGTTTCTTCATAATAATAAATGGGCAATCACAAAATGAGATAAATGTAGGTCTAATAATAGAGACTCAATGTACATCGAATAAAATCTTAGATTTTTCAAGGAGAAACAGACAGTCCCACAATTATACTGAGATTCAAACACAGTTTATAAAACAGAATAAGTACATAGAAAATCAGTAAAGATATAGGCGTGAGCAAAACCCGATGACTTTCAACAAACAATCTGTCCCATGGGAGCTTAGTGCATACTATTTTCCGATTGATTTATTTTTGATTTTGAGATTTTTATACATGAGTGCTATATTTTTATTTTAACGTACTCTTTTGTATATGAGTGGCTTATCTGCATATATGGACATCACATGCATATTCTTTGCCCAAAGAGGCCAGGAGTTGGATCCATGGGAACTGCAGTTACAGATGGCTGTGCGCCCCGATGTGGGGACGAGGAATTGAATCCTGCTCTTAACAACTGAATCCTTCTCTCCAGGACAAAAATTGTATTTATTTATTTTTTCAGTTCACATGAAAAAGTTACCAAAATCATTCTACACTTTAAAGCATGCTTTAATAATTCTGAAAATAGAAATCATAAACATTATGCTTTACAGACATGATAAAGTTATCAGAATCCAAGTAACAAAAAGAACCAAGAAACATCTCAATAGTAGGAATTAAATAACATACTTCCATGGGGACTGTTGGGTCAGGGAAGATATTTTAAAATATTTTTTAGAAGTAAAAAACAACCCAAAAATTTATTAACTTTCTCTAAAGAAAGAAATTGAGAGATGTTTGTAAGCACAGACTGAGAAGAGTTGAACTCAATTATTTTAGAGACTAGAAAAAAGGAGACCAAATTAGATGCTAAATGAGAAGAGGAAAAGAAACAACATAGGTCAAGTTGGAAATTAATATACTAAACAGAAATAAAGAATAAAATTCACAGCTGGTCCTTTGAGGAGATTAATAATATTAATAAATCATTAAGGCAGATTGTTTCCAGAAAGAAAAGTATACAAATGAGTCATTCTATGGGTCTGGAAGGATTTATTCCAGTGTCCCCGATGGACAAATGTTTACCCAAGCCCCAGAGTTTCTTAGTCTTTCTTGGGTTGATACAGTACTTGTATATACTCTGTATTTGCATACGTTACCTCATCCCTATATTATTTATCATGTTGAATGCAATCTCAATACTGTGTAAATAATTGTTACATTGTGTTGTTTCAGGAATAATGACAAGAAAATTGTCTGACCACAATTTTGAAAGTACACCAATGAGATGCGAGGTAAATAGTGATTACTTGGTGAGTGCTGGAGAGGCCATCACACTGTAAGAGAGGAGGTCCCAGGTTAACTGGCCACATATCACTTCATCCACATGCATTCAGTGGAACTTGTAGGTAGCAAATTCAAATAGTTCTTTTTACAAATTTCTAGAACTTTTCAGCCTTTTTCCTCCCTCAAAAAACTCCAGGCTGATTGAATTTGTATACAGAACCACTATTTATAATGGGCCAAATATATCAATACTGGAGAAACAGTAACTCCTACAGATCTGACAGATATTAGAAGACCTGACAATGTTGTAAATTATACTCATCCCTTGAAGTTTGACAAGTTAGATAAAAAGGACCAATACGTTCAAATAACTTTAAAGAAAAAAGATATTCTTGAAAACATAGAATATTACATACACACAGAGAGAGAGAGAGAGAGAGAGAGAGAGAGAGAGAGAGAGAGAGAGAGGAGGGAAGGGGAGGAGAGGAGAGGGGGAGAGGGAGAGGAAAGGGGAGGAGGAGGAGGGGGGAGAGGGAAAGGAAGGGGGACAGAGAGAGGGAGAGGAAGGGGGACAGGGATAGGGAGAGGAGAGGGAGAATGAAAACTCCCTTCCTATCACCATGTCTTCTTTATATGCATGATTCACCCACTAAATATTAAAGGTTGCCTCTTCGGGTATAAGTAGGAAATTACTTACTGTAGCACAGACACCTTATCATTGATGGATTGATTACATTGCTCAAAAACTAAAGACAGGGATAATACTTCTCTGAGCAACCAGAGGCAAGGGTTGACCATCGTTTTACCCTTTTAGGATGAAATGTTGGTTGGCCAAGTTTAGTGCAGGTAACCACAGATGGAACAAGTCCATGAGTCTATCCATTATGAAATGCACAAAAGACACAAATTCCCAGCAGTCCTCCTCAATCTCAGGCTCTTACAGTATTTCAAACTGTTCCCTGATGTTCCATGATCTTTGTTGTGCATGCGTGCATGCGTGCATGCGTGTGTGTACGTGACGTAGATGCTATATTTGGGGATGTGCTTTCCATAGTCACTAATTACTTACATTTTGATCTTTTGACTATTTATGAGTCTATGTTTTACTGTCATCTACCGTAAAGAGAAGCTTCTATGAGGAAGTCGGAAGGCTTCACTCATCTATGAGTATAATGATAAGTATTTTGAAGGTAGGTTGATACTATGTTCATTTAGAAGAATAATAGGTTCTCCCCTAGAACCTATTATGACATCCACAGTTATGAGTTCTTGGTCAATATACAATACCAGTCATGCATTTCCTAGTATGTAACAGGCCCTATAATCATGCAGAAATGGTTTGGTTACCCCTACAACATTCATATCATTATTGCACTACTGTGTCTTCTTGATTGATTGATTTTAATTGTTATTTTTTATTGGATATTTTATTTATTTACATTTCAAATGTTATCCCCTTTCCTGGTTTCCCCTCTAGAAACCTGTTATCCCATCATCCCCCCTGCTTTTTATGAGTGTATCCCCCACCCACCCACCCACTCCTGCCTTCCTGCCCTGGCATTTCCCTGTGCTGGGGCATAGAGCCTTCCCAGGGCTAAGGGTCTCTCCTTCCATTGATGTCCGACAGAGCCATCCTCTGCTACATATGCAGGTGGAGCCATGGGTTCCTCCATGTGTACTCTTGGGTTGGTGGTTTAGTCTCTATGAGATCTGGTGGTGGTGGTGGTGGGGTCTGGTTCACTGATATTGTCGTTCTTCCTATGGCATTCCCAATCCCCTTCAGTTCCTTCAGTCCTTTCTCTAACTTCTCCACTGAGGACCTGTGCTCAATCCAATGGTTGGCTGACAACATCTGCCTCTGTATTTGTCAGACAGCCCTATCAGGCTCCTGTCAGCATGCACTTCTTGGCATCTGCAATAGTGTCTAGGTTTGGTTACTGTATCTGGATGGGCTGGATACCCAGGTAGTCCAGTCTCTGCTCCAAACATTTTGTCTGTATCCCCTCCTATGAATACTTTTATTCCCCCTTTTAAGAAGGAATGACGCATCCACACTTTGGTCTTCCTCCTTCTTGAGCTTCATGTGGTCTGAGGGTTGTATCTTGGCTATTCCAAGCTTTTGGGCTAATATCCACTTATCGGTGACTGCATACCATGTATGCTCTTTTGTGATTGGGTTACCTCACTCAGGACGATATTTTTTAGTTCCAATCATTTGCCTATGAATTTCATGAAGTCATTGTGTTTAATAGCTGAGCAGTACTCCATTGTGTTCAGGCTGCTTGTCATCAGAATTGGCAAGGCTCATGTCTCAATAAGACTACTGATAACTTTTCTCTCCCAACAACTGCATAAAACCTTCTAGTACTTTGTAACCTAGCCAACATGGAAGACCCTTCCAGGTCAGTACAAGACTTATCTAAAACAGTGGTTCTCAACCATCCTAAAGCTGTGGTCCTCTAATTCCTAATGTTGTGATGACCCACAATCATAAAATTATCTTCATTGCTACTTTATAACTATAATTTTGCTACTGTTAGAATCATAATTGAAATATCTGTGTTTTCTGGTGGTCTTAGGTAGCCCCTGTGAAAGGCTCTTCAATCCCCAAAGAGGTCATGTTCCGCAGAATGAGAACTACTGAGGTAAAAGTTCTTACCACCCTGTTCTGGTAGGCAGAGAAGAGCAGCAGCAGAATCCTCTACCATTTTGGAGGTCCATGGGACAAACTCGATCAGCAAACAAGTTGATGGAAGTACCCTGTGTGTGACTGGGATTTTTAACAACTTATAGTATATGGGAGGAGCATTATCCTTCCATACGGCCATTCAAATTCTTTAGTTATAGTTTAATAAGGATATAAACCAGCAGGTTTTTACATGGCTGTCTACAAAATTCTTTGTGTTATTTATCATTTCTTTGACCCCTTCCTCTTTTTTTCCATTACTATCCCCTTCTCAAGAAAAATGACCTCTTTTTCATTACTTTTTATTTGTTCTCAAATTTTAGGAAGTTGGAATATTTCATTATGGTGAAAAGAATCCTCATATTTGCCTCTTTCTCGCAAGTCCATTCATGCCTTCTACTCGTGGAAACCTGATGCACTTCAGCTACACGAAAATTTCCTTTCTGGGTGAGCAGTCTTGTGACTCTGAGATTGCTGTAAGCTCACACTCAGTCAACTTGACTTTTCGACACACAAGCTGTCACATCAGGCCAGGGTGGTGATTAATTTTCGAAAAGTGGCACATTTGGCCAGGTTGCCAAGTGTTTGTTCTGAGTGCCTTGTTAAAGTTCCTGTCTGTTGGTTAGTGGCACTTGTTTTATATCCCCCAATGATTTGTTGAAGGAAACATTAATCTCCACTATTTCATGCTTGGACATTTTTCAAAGTATACGAGTTATAATTATAAAAATAAGCTACTCTTAAGAAATACGTGCTTTTATAAAAATTTCCTAAAGAAATCAAATATAGTAATGCATATTTCTATCCTAAGAGATTATACAATAATTCCAAAGTGCTATTGGTATTCATTTTCTTTATCATTTCCACTTTTGGACCTGATTTTTGAGTCAGTGGCACTTTTGGAACATTTACTGTCATGGCAAAATTTCAACACTGAGGATGAATTTCTCTAAGAGTTGTTACCATTCAAATCATGTGAATATTTTGGATTGCAAATTAAAAGAATTCAATAGCACTTGGTTCAAAATAGAGGTGTGACTAAAAATAATGAGACCATTTTCTTTCTGACTACACCTGGCTATATGAGCAATAGATGAAACATTCTTTTCTAGCATCTGGTAGCCACCGAGCTGTGAAATCATCCCAAGGTTAACTGAGCCCAATGTCACCATTGTTGTTATGCATGTTATTGTGCAGGTAGCAATGATAGCATACAAGAAAGGGGTTAGCCTCTGGATTGGAGTAAATAACTATACTAATGCTAATAGTCATCATTTATGAAAACTGAGTAGTAGAGCCATCCATGAATAAAGTGCTATAAGAATTCAATCAGGAAAAAATAAAGTTGTAAAGGTAAATGCTTTGTATATAATCAAAAATGAAGATTAAATCTACTGCCATAAGCATGCTAAACAGGAACTCTACCCTGAGCTATATTCCTATCCCCCTTTCCACTTTTGAAGTCAGAGTCCTGCTAAGTTTACTACTGTGACCTTACACTCACTGTATAGCCTCTGTGATCTGTGGATTTGGTGTTTTCTAGGCTTAGTCTCATGCTAACTGAGACTATAGCCTATACTGTGAGATCGAACTATTTTCTCATATTCTGAAGTGCATAGGATTTCCCTAGGATCACATTAAGGTAATTAGGCCTGGGTGTGGCCCGCTATAATGGATGTAAAACAAGCTCGTAGAAGATGCTGCTGCTGGACCCCATGGTGAGCAACAAGGTTTCAGCCTGGCCTGCAGTGGGTAACTTAGGGATATACCCTATACTGTTTCCTTAGTTTCGCTCCTTTGTGCCTCTGTCTTCGTAGCTATAGAGGTTGGGTTTTGGCCAACAACTACAACTACTTGTACTCTTGTATCACAGATGATTGGGGTAGTACACCAGAGTTAAATAGGTCATTATGTTTATAGACTTAATGTCTTTGCCAAGCAATAAAGAAAGAACTTCCTTATTCTATCGTCTGAACCCTTAGTCCAAGGAAGGGTAAAGGAGGAATCCAAATTTATGAATAAGGCTAGTTAGGAAAGTAGAAACTAATTTCATGTGGGAATAGTACGATTTTAAAAGCAAATATTCCTTGTTCATTTCCCATGGGAATGAGCAAAGCAATTATTTTAGGACCGAATCCTGGCAAAGCAGGTTTCTTTGCCGATGAAGTGGTTACATGGGAATGTAAAGACACAGACAAAGTTTTTTTTTTTCTGGTCTGGGAAATTTATTTTGAGGGCAGCCACAATGAGACTATACTGCTGCCATTCCGAGTCAATAATGATATTCAGCGGTGTCTTTGTCATTCTTTCACTGAGCCTTGCTGCAAGCCATTAATCACTTCAAACACAATGAAGAGATATAGCCAATCTATGTATACTGAAATAAAATTAAATCCCACTCAGCCTTCAATAGTATTCTCTTTGAGGAGACATGATGCTTTCTGGCTAACAAGCACAGTATACACACAATAATCACTTTGCTTCTTTGTATAGGAACAGATAGTGTCACGTCCTGTTGCCAAACAGCTACTCAAAAGACAATTGGAGGATGTATTCCCAACGGTGAGCCTGTGTGCAGGCTCTTAGCCATCCTTGACAGGGGACTTCATCATAATTCACGAAGCTTCAAAAACACTCTGTCATCTCTCAGAATCTTAGTGGTATCTTTCTCATCATGTTATTTCAAATCAATCACAACGTGTCCTGGAAACAGGTCCTCTGCAAAGCTTTGAAGTAGTTTTGATCCCGTCACAGAATTGCTACTGTGAGAGGTTGCGTGATACGGCAGAGCTTCCTTGTTAAACACCTTAAGTGGCTTTCAGATAATCCTGGTAGAACACAGAGGATGAAAGGCAGCAGACAGGCACGCACGCTGGATCTTTGCACTTGGTTTGCTTGGATAATAGAGGCAACATGAACAGTTCTCATCAAAGGTAATCCACTGTCCGCCGTCATCCCTATAGGTCGGATGTCTTCACTAAGCTATTTCAGCTCATCCACTATAGAACCTACCCACACTTCGTTTTAGAAAGGAAGAAGTCAAAATATCACTATTTGCAGATGACATGATAGTATACTTAAGTGACCCCAAAAATTCCACCAGAGAACTCCTAAACTTGATAAACAACTTGGCTGGATATAAAATTAACTCAAACAAATCAGTAGCCTTTCACTACTCAAAGGATAAAGAGGATGAGAAAGAAATTAGGGAAACAATACCCTTCACGACAGTCACACAATAGTCATAAATAATATAAAATAGCTTGGCGTGACTTGACTCTAACCAGAAAGATCTGTACGGCAGATCTCAGAAGATGGAAAGATCTCCCATGCCCATGGATTGGCATGATTAATATTGGGAAAACGGCCATTTTGCTGAAAGCAATCTACAGATTCAATGCAATCCTCATCAAAATTCCAACTCAATTCTTCATAAATTAGAATTGGCAAATTCATTTGGAATAGCAAAAAACCCAGGATAGTGAAAACTATGCTCAACAATAAAGGAACTTCAGGAGGAATCACCATCCCTAGCCTCAAGATGTATTGTAAAACAATAGTGATAAAAAGTGCATGGTATTGGTACAGAGAGAGGCAGGTAGATCAATGGAATAGAACTGAAGAAATGAAACTACACACCTATCGTCATCTGATCTTTGACAAAAAGGCTAAAACCATCCATTGGAAGAAAGATGGCATTTTCAACAAATGGTGCTGGTTCAACTGGAGGTCAGCATGTAGAGGAATGCAAATCAATCCATTCTTATCACCCGGTACAAAAGTCAAGTTCGAGTGAATCAAAGATCTCCATATGAAACCATATACACTCAAAGTAATAAAAGAAAAAGTGGGGAAGAGCCTTGCATAAATGGGCACTGGGGAAATTTTCCTCAACAGAACACCAATGGCTTATGCTCTAAGATCAAGAATCGACAAATGGGACCTCATAAAATTGCAAAGTTTCTTTAAGGCAAAGGACAATTTGTCAATAGGACAAATTGGCAACCAACATATTGGGAAAAGATCTTTACCAGTCCTACATTGGGTAAAGAAGAAATATCCAATATATACAAAGAACTCAAGAAGTTGGACTCCAGAGAGACAAATAATCCTATTAAAAAATGGACTACAAAGCTAAACAAAGAATTCTTAACTGAGGAATACCTCATGGCTGAGAAGTACCTAAAGAAATGTTCAACATCCTTAGTCATCAGGGAAATGCAAATCAAAATAACCCTGAGATTCCACCTCACACCAGTCAGAATGGCTAAGATAAAAAACTCAGGTGACAACCGATGGTAAGAATGTGGAGAAAGAGGAACACTTCTCCACTGTTGGTGTGATTGCAAGCTGGTACAACCACTCTGGAAATCAGTCTGGTGGTTCTTCAGAAAATTGTACATAGTACTATAGAGGACCTAGCTATTCCACTCCTGGGCATATACCCAAAAGATGCTCCAACATATAGCAAGGACTTATGCTCCACTATGTTCATAGCAGCCTTATTTAGAACCTGGAAAGAACTCAGATGTCTTTCAACAGAGGAATGGATATAGAAAATGTGGTACATTTACACAATGGACTACTACTCAGCTATTAAAAACAATGACTTCATGAAAATTTTAAGCAAATGGGTGGAAATAGAAAGTATTATTCTGAGTAAGGTAACCCAGACACAAAGTAATACACATGGTATGTACTCACTGATAAGTGGCTGTTAGCCCAAAAGCTTAGAATACCAAAGAAACCATTCACAGAGCATATGAAGCTCAAGAATAAGGAAGACCATAATGTGGATGCTTCAGGCCTTCTTAGAAGGCAGAATAAAATAATCATGGGAGGAAATATAGGGCCAAAGAGTGGAGCAGGGACTGCCCCACCTGGGGATTCATCCCATTTTTAGCCACCAAACCCAATCACTATTGCTGATGCCAAGAGGTGCTTGCTGACAGGAGCCTGATATGGATGTCTCCTGAGAGGCTCTGTTAGAGCCTTGCTGATATAGATGAGGATGCTAAAAGCTAACCATTGGACTGAGCACAGGGACCCCAGTGGAGGAGTTTGAGAAAAGACTAAAGGAGATGAAGGGGTTTGCAACCCCATAGGAAGAACAATAGTATCAACCAACCAGACCTCCCCAGAGCTCCTGTGGATTAAACCACCAACCAAAGAGTACCCATGGAGGGACCTATGACTCCAGGTGCATATGTAGCAGAGGATGGCATTTTCCAGCATCAAAAGGAGTAAAAGGCCTTGGTCCTGCCAAGTCTCCTTTCTCCAGTGTAGGGGAATGCCAGGACAGTGAGGTGGGAGTGGGTAGGTGGGAGTAGGAGCATCTTCATAGAAACAGGGGGAAGGGAGAAGTGGGGGATGGGAGAGGGAGGAAGGGGATAACATTGAAATGTAAATACATAAAATATCCAATAAAAAACAAATAAAACACAGCCTGGATTTATAGGTTGTTTTTGCTGATTATTTTCATGAAGCACGGGATGGACAAAGACTTTTACTGGCAATCTGTCCATGAAAAGTAACTCTCAGAAACATTATTCTTTCAGTCACTGCAGAAACTGGAGCGTCACAAAGCAGCAGCCTAGAACACAGGTGCGTTGTGTTTATTTGATACAGACCTTATGTGGTTAGGATAAATTAATGAACTTAACTTCTGAGGAATCCTGATATACTCCAAGACAAAGCCACAGTTCGGTGAAATTCACTGATATTGTACTTTCAAGGCCAAGTATATTTTGAATATGAAGGTTCTGTGGTAGAGTAACTGAGTCATGTGCAAGCTTCTGGGTAACCACTGCTTGCCCTGAGATATGAAGGAAGACAAAAGCACAACGGAAAGCTTACAGAGTGAGAGACCTAACTGAACAAGGATCCCCTGAAACGTCAGAACCATATGTGGTTTGTTTATGAATAAACTTTGTATAAACAATTAGAGACACTTTGATTCATGTTGATCACAGTTTGTATCGCAAATGCAGACCTGTTGTTATGAAATCCCCGTCTTTGCTGGGTGTGGTGGAGCCTTTAATCCCAGCCTGTGGAAAGTGGAGGACAGCAAGTCTGAGTTTGAAGCCTGCCTCATCTACATAGCAAGGAGGCCAACCAGACCTGCAGGATCAAACTGTCCCTCTCAAAAATCTTACTATTTAAACAGAAAAATGTTCACTCTGTTTTATGACTTAGTCACTCTTCCAAGAAGTGAGAAAACTTTGAGCCCTCAATATTAGGAGAAACGGGCAAAGGGAAAAAGAGACTACAACTGGCTTTTCCAGTCTCAACAATGTCTCCACTTAGGTAATAGCAAATACTTTGTTTGCATGGGCTTTGCTGTCTAAACAGTGAACTGTAAGACAAACACCCCTTAACCAAAGTCTCTTCAAGAACGCTGTCTGACTCCTCCCACAACCTCATTCCATTGGCCTTAGACCTCCAGATCTTTGAGAGTCAAAGTCTCTTTTCCTTTCTCTTAGTACTCCCTATATGTAACATGACTAAGACATAATGATAAATAAAAGTAATTAATGATCAATATTATTCTTGATAGTGACTCCTTAAAATGTAGAAAGTATTTAGCTGGAAAGACAATAGTATATTAGCACTAGGAGCTAAGACTAGAATTGGCTAATCAGAATGTGTGATTCTACAAAATTCTCCAAATCTATATTATTAGGGTTAACAGATGTGATTTAGCATGTTAAAATACATGTAAAGAACACTGATTCTTATGCCAGGTGCCTGGGTAGGAAATTAGGCTTTTGTTTATAGGTGCATGACATTGGAAATATTTTAAACTTCGTGTACTGTTAACAATTTCTGCAAAACTGGGATGGCAAATTCCCTTCCTCGCAATGTTTTGACTATTAAATTGGATGATGCTCACAAGCTGCCTAAAATAATATCTGGTACAGAGTAAACACTGTATAAATATTGTTAATTAGATAAATAATACCAGCACCTTCCCATCTGAGTGTTGATTAAACCTGATCCCAGAAGCTGCACTTCCCATTGCTTATCACATAGGTTGTAGTGATGAAGCGTTTTTGGGGGAAGAGTTATAAGATAAATTTGTAAATTAAGGCTTTGAGAGGTTTTGTAAGGATGCATTCTTATTTAAAGGTATCTTTACCTAGGTATCTGAAATCTATTTCATTGGGGATGTCCTTTTCCTCTGACCTCATAGACAAGGTTCTAGCTGACAAGTTCTAGGAGTAACTATTGTATACTTGTTGCTTCTCTGCCCATAATTAATTATAAATTTACACATATTGATGAGGGCGTGGATTTTGGCTCGATATCTTTTGTATTTAGCTTCTATTTAGTGCTTAGTGTCTTGTCGTGAGGCAAGACCGTGGAGGATACATGATCTTAGGAGGGTTACATAGGACTTGACAAACAGTGCTGGGAAGGAGGCTGAACTTGGCTTTCTTATGGAGTTAGCTGTGCACTGCTTGTTGTTCTCCTGTCCTTCACTGAGAGAGGCCTAACTTCTCCTGGTGTCCCTGTGGGTCCCTCCTGCCGACTCATATGTAGGATGCTGCCTGGCTTTCTTTGCTAGGTAGTACCACCCCAGCTGATTCATGTTTACTATCCCGACTACTGAACTGGACTGCTGGTGGATCCGTGCGGCTAACCTGTGAACTGAACTGCTCATTTCCAGAAAAAACAGACAGAAGGTGCTCCAAAGAACCTTTATAAACAGGTCGCTTCTCTCATATCCTTTCTTTCCCATTACCTCTGGTGAGCGGTGGGCTAAAAGAATGGTTAAAGCATTTAAGAGCCAATATTAAAAATAGGATTAGAAAAAATTAACATTTTAACTAGGCTAGAAATTCTAGCCATGAGTTCAAAATATAGTAACAATTATGATTCTCTTCTTGTTCTGACCTTAGTAGCAACATTTTAGTGGCTTTTGTGTTTTTACTAATTTATTTTAATTTTTCCACTAAATAATGCTATTTAAATAGTCCATACTTGTATTTCAATCAAACTGACTCTATTTTTATTATCCTTGAGGTTTTTATTCACCAGAAGAGGAAGGAGAAGAAGAAGAAGCAGAAGAGGAAGGAGAAGAAGAAGAAGAAGAAGAAGAAGAAGAAGAAGAAGAAGAAGAAGAAGAAGAAGAGGAAAGAGGAAGAGGAAGAGGAAGAGGAAGAGGAAGAGGAAGAGGAAGAGGAAGAGGAAGAGGAAGAGGAGGAGGAGTAAGAGGAGGAGGAAACGGGGATGGGGACATACAACAACAAAAACAATCCTCAAAGATTTGGTAAACATTATTCCAAAAGTAGACCAATAAACAGAGAGAATAGAATCATTTCTCATCAGGAGACTGTAAATCAAAATGAACTGTGAGCTTGTACATGATGACAGTTCAGAAAATGTGGTACATCTACACAATGGAATATTACTCAGCTATCAAAAACAACGACTTTATGAAATTCGTAGGCAAATGGTTGGAACTGGAAAATATCATCCTGAGTGAGCTAACCCAATCACAGAAAGACATACATGGTATGCACTCATTGATAAGTGGCTATTAGCCCAAATGCTTGAATTACCCTAGATGCCTAGAACAAATGAAACTCAAGACGGATGATCAAAATGTGAATGCTTCACTCCTTCTTTAAAAGGGGAACAAGAATACCCTTGGCAGGGAAGAGAGAGGCAAAGATTAAAACAGAGACTGAAGGAACACCCATTCAGAGCCTGCCCCACATGTGGCCCATACATATACAGCCACCCAATTAGGCAAGATGGATGAAGCAAAGAAGTGCAGGCCGACAGGATCCAGATGTAGGTCTCTCCTGAGAGACACAGTTAGAATACAGCAAATACAGAGGCAAATGCCAGCAGCAAACCAATGAACTGAGAACAGGACCTCCGTTGACGGAATCAGAGAAAGAACTGGAAGAGCTTGATGGGGCTGGAGACCCCATATGTACAACAATGCCAAGCAACAGCTTCCAGGGACTAAGCCACTACCTAAAGACTATACATGGACTGACCCTGGAACCTCATAGGTAGCAATGAATATCCTAGTAAGAGCACCAGTGGAAGGGGAAGCCCTGGGTCCTGCTAAACTGAAAACCCCAGTGAACTAGACTGTTGGGGAGGGCGGCAATGGGGAGGTTGGGAGGGAACACCCATAAGGAAGGGAGGGGGGAGGGGATGTTGCCGGAAACCGGAAAGGAATAACATGTATATAAGAAATACTCAAGTTAATAAAAAAAAAAAAAAAAAAAAAAAAGGTCAAAAGCCTTGTCAAGGAAATAAAGGTAAGGATCATTTAGAAAGGCCGGTGGGATTATAAACTGATTTATGTTATGAAAAAAGTTATAAAAATTACCAAAGAATGAACTACCATATGATCGATAAACCCTTCTTCTAGCAATGTTCTCAAAGGGTATTAAATCAGTACCTCAAAGAAATGCCTCCACTCATGTGCCCATTCTTACATAATTTACAGTAGCCAAACTATGAAATAACTTATGTATCAATCAATGTATATATGGTGACCGATAAGTAGTATATATGCTTTACCCTTGAAAGAGGAGAGTGGGGTCCACTTTGGGGCAGCACATAGACTAAAAGAGAGAGAGATTTTGACCTGACAGCACACAGAGACTTGGGAAACAATTATGCTAAGTGCAATAAAGGGACACAGAAAAACACGTACTGCATAATATCCCGTACAAGAATTGTTAAATGTTCAGTACATGCAGGCAAAGTGTAGAACAGAGGTTATAGAAGAGGGAGATTGGAGAAATCTGGGTACATTGTGCAAAAACAAAAGAGTTCCAATTATGTAAGATAAAAAAAGCCCAGAGAGCTACAGTATCATGACTCTGTATTATTGTAATCATGGAGATATGCTAAGGATATAGACAGTCTCTCAAAAGAAAAAGAGGTAGTTATGGGAGATAGATTTGTTCATTTAAGTATAATCATTTTACTATGTAAAGCATGAATTAGTTTATGATGTAGATTCGTTCTGAGAACTGTGTTGTTAAGCAATTTTGTCCGTGTGTGAGCATCACAGAGTACACTTACTGAAATTAAGGAGACTGCGCCATGAGGCAGTATGGGAACGTCATCATATATGTAGTCAGTCATTGCCTGAAACACTGTAATGAGGCCATGGCTGCATGTCTCTAGACACTTCACAGTGTACAATTTATACTCTATGAGAGTGTACACATACTTTAAATATATATAATAAGTTGCCACATTTTATATTTTAATTATATATAATTTTGACAAATACCTTTCGATAAGCCAGGGGAATATTTAAATTCCTGTTCTGCAAAAGACATTGTAAATGAAAATAAAAGTCACAAAGGAGACATCTTTTTTTAAAACACACACACACACACACACACACTCAGACATCCACATGTACACATTTTAGATATATATATAAAATGAGAGAGAGAGAGAGAGAGAGAGAGAGAGAGAGAGAGAGAGAGAGAGAGAGAGAGAGTGTTTTAAAGCAGGAAGATGGGAGAAGTGCCGTCTCCTGGACATGACTTGGCTGTTGCACACATAAAGGAACAGCAGTTGCATGAAATCAAGCCAGGTAAAAATTCCAGTTCAGATAGAAGAGGGTCTTTTGAAGCCCTGCCCTTAGCCGAGTAACTGTTGGCAGTTGAAGGATGCCAGGGGAAAGAGAGCTCCTTTTCTTTAGGAGGGTAGCACTGTTAGATTGTCCATGCACTAGTGCACGGCCCCGTTATTCATGCACAAATAACTAACACTAGCAGGACTCCGAGTGGTAAGTAAACAAACGTTTTAGTCTGAGGAAAAATGGCCCAGAGGCTCATATATTTGTACACTTGGTCCCCAGCTGGTGAAACTGTTTGGGAAAGATTAGGAGAGGGGTAGCCTTGTTGGAGGAGGTGTGTCACTGAGGGCTGGCTTCCAGGTTTAAAAAGCCCAGGCTATTCCTGGTTAGTCCTGTCTCTGCTGTGTGCAACTGGAACAAGATGTAGGCTCCCAGCTACTGCCCCAGTGCCATGCCTGCCTGCCTGCCGCCATGCTACCACCATGATGGTCATGAACTCGCCCTCTGACACTGCAAGCCACAAATAAAATTATTATTTTTTCTATAAGTTGGCTTCGTGCCCTCTCATAAGCAATAAGAAAGTAGCTAAGATCATCAATCAATCAATAAATAATTTGAAACAGATAAATAAAATCATCTCAGATCAAATGACTCTGGCTAGATGCACAGACTTGGAAGCTTCGAATATTTAAAGGAAAAAAATATGCAATGGTCTCTCAAATTTCAACTTCATTATCTCTACACTGAAATAAAATCAATTATCTGCTTCAGTACAATGCCATATAACTTTTTAAGAATGATAAAATATGAATAATAGGTTAAACTTTATCTAAAAACTGTATTGAGCTATGTAAATGTCTACTAGTAAGGTTTTATATTTAGCCAGAGGAAGGAAATGAAGCCATACGTTGTGAAACTGATTTTTGTTTGCAGTTATTAAATCTTGTTACGTATTAAAGACAAGAAAGAATTCTTAAAAGTCAAGAATAAAATAAACAGCCCGATTAAAAACTGGGTCAAAGACTTACACAGATAACTTACTAATGAAGACACATAGCAGGTGGTACAATAGACATAGATGGAGCACACTGTGTGTCAGCAAGGACTGTAAGTTAAAAGAACAAGGTAACAGTACGTGTTCCCAAGCAGCTGCTTTATCAATAAGATCACCATTAAGTGAAGAGATGGGGCAGCGGCACTGCTCATTCGCTGCTGGTGTGAGTGCAAACCCTAGGACCACTGTGATCTTTTTGGCGCAAATTCTTTTAAAGCCAAGCAAACTAGACTGTATCTTGATCACATCGCTTGACATATACCCAGAGAAGATGAAAACATGACGCAAGTGTGCACAGGGATGTTTATAGTAGCTTTGCTGACACTTGAAAAAATTCAAGAAAAAAAAATAATTCTTTTAGCTGAATGGGCAAATGTATACAGCCACGTTGAAATATTAGTCACTGCTGTAAGTGAAATGAGGAACCAAGCAAAGAAAGTTCATGTAGGGAAGCTGGTGTACGTGTTCATAAGTACTAGATGTATACATGGGAAAAGGCTACATGCTTTCTGACTTTAGGCATATGATGTTTTAGAAAGGCCAAAACTAGAGATGTTTTCCTGGCCCTGGAGGCTTTGCAGTGATGGGAAAGAATTGAAGGCAGGAAGGGACGGATTACAGGTTATTGACAGGGTAGAGCAGCTAGTTCTTAGGAAACATAATGAAGCTGCACACTGGTTTGAACTGGTAGGATGCATATCCAGAATGAATGCCAATGTAAACTCTAAGCCCTAAAGGAAAGTACCCACAGAGGTCTGACTCTAACTGATAACTTAATAGTGTGTGGGGAAAGCACAGACATTGCTCAACCTTTCTTCTCCACCTCTAAAAATAAGTTGTACCAAAGACCAACAACATCAATTGACCAATGGTCACTCTATTTTCTAGAAGAGGCTGGATAGATTCTGCATGAGGTTTATATATATATATAAACTTTATAGAATTCATCAGAAAATTGTCTTGGCTCATAGAGACATTTTCCAGGTACTTTAAGACTGAGATTTCAATTGGATGATTAGGGAACCAGGGGCAGCTCCACAGACCTGTGTCCATTTGACCACGACACAAGTGTAAACACAATTAAGAGGAAAACACAGTGAAGAGGAAGAAAAGGGTTTTGACAAATGTTGCCTTAGAAATTAGACATTAATGAGCAAATATAAGACAAAGAAAGGCAAACTACATTTCACATATTTTACAAACATTAAGGCTTAAGCCAACAGTGGCATAGAGGAAAACAAAAGAAGCTCATTGTGACTATGAGCTCTGCAAAGAGTTCTTGGACCAAACAGCACATGAATAACGGGTAGAAGGCAAATGAGTATCCAGACTTAGAGAATTGGAACCACAAAGAGTGAGAGAACTGTATTTGCAAATCAGGCACCTGACAGGAAACCAATGTCTGAAATAGGAAAGAGGTTAAAATTCAACTATTTTAAAATGATATAATGATTAGAAAGGGCAAAAGGTCAGAGAAAAATATTTTATCATAAAAGTTATTCAGATATCAATTAAGAATATGGAATCATGCTTGACATCTCTAGCTTTTGCAGAAACGCAAACTAACACTGCAATGATATAAACCTTTATACAACCATTAAAACCACTAAAATGAGAAGCAAAATTATAATAACAAAGGAAGAAGCTGGATCCCTCATACATCAGTGGTGAGATAGAGAATAATTTGATGACTATTTACACTTGTGTATGTTTGTGAGTGTGTATACATTTATCACACGAACAAACTTCTAGTATAAATCCCAGAGAAATGTCAAGTTCTGTTCACAGGAAGTCTCCATATGACCGTAGCAAGCAGTCAGGTCATGGACCTGTCCTAGGACTAACACGCATTTCTATCCTTCAGTGGTTAGTAGTTGAATGACCTATTGTATTTCTCATGAAATGCAACCCGGGAAGAAAGCCATCAAACTATTAGTCAGGGAATAACCAAATGAAACACTGCATGGTCAGGCTAAATGAAAAAGTACAGTCCCCAATGGCTGCATATTGCATGTTTTCATCCATAGAAATTCCTCACAATGACTCAGCTAAGGATATGCTGACGGTTGACTGTTGCCAGGAGCCAAGCAGGGGATATGGGTGAAAGGGAAATTCAGTCGCTATCAAAGGACAACACGGAGATCACTGTGGTCAAAGTAAGGACTGTGTATAGGCCTTGCAAATATCAGTATCCTTGTGAAGAACTGCTTAAGAATAAACAGAACCTCTTAAGTTATTTCGCAACTGAATTTGAATCTAATATTCCTTCAAATAAAATGTTTAATTTAAAAAGTTAACTAAATGGTTATACATATTCAACAACCACCCCATTCTCTCTATTCATTCAATTATACCTCTTCAATATGCTAATGCTAATGTATTAAAACAACATTACTTTTATAAAATAGGCATTCGCCCTGAATTCATTTAAACTCATAATCTCATAAAAACACTAACCGGATTTGAATAAGTTTTTAAAAGGAAAAAGACAATATTAGGGGAAATGGGCCTTTAAAATTAAATATTAAGTAACACTCTCAAAATATAGCTTCCAAAGAGAGAAAGCATGGGAAACAGCGAAAAGAAAGAAGAAAGTGTTTCAGGCTTGTGAAGAGATACTGTGCACAAAGGACAATGCTGTTGATGTTTCCTGATTCTACTTCAGTACAGTGAATGGTGAACTCCATTTGTGGACGTGGGATGGACTCAGACATCAGCCTGTTAAGGCAGAAACCAACACTAACCACCGTTACAATACCGTCATTTTCATTTCTTGCTATAACTCTACAGTAAGAATTCATGCAGAAATATGTTTTTAAAATATCTACTATTTTCTGAAGCTCTGTCCTCATAATTCAGTGAAGCTGAAAACACTCTCAAAGGGACCAAGAGGTTGCCAATCTCGACAGGTTGCTGGCCTCTTATACTTTGGCTTCTCTTTTCCTTTGACGTGAGTAGCATGACCAGGTATTTCTGTGGCATTCCTCTTCAGTTGGTCATCATAAAAGGAAATGGTAACAATGATTTGTGACTTGATCCTTACCATTTTTATATACTTGAATATTTTAGATGTAAACAAAGGTTTTCATCATTTCTAACAGGGTGGAAAAACACACAGGTAAGTACTCCAGATCACACTCAGACTTAGTTGAACCATGGTTTTAATGTGTTTTCTTGCTTTTCCTGTTCTCTTATTGATTTCATATCCTTTTGTCACTTGTGGAGATTTTTGTTTGCCTGATCAACTAATTGGTTTTGAGACAGAGTCTTGCCAGTCACCCAGGCTGATCTTGACCTCACAATCCTTCCACCTTAGCCTTTGAGTACTTGAAATATAGACATGTATCATGCATCACTGTGTCCACTTTATGGAGATACTGATAAGCCATATTGGAGATGCAGAGGCATTTTCCAAGTCTCCTGGTTGTGACAGCTGGTTAGATAGCTTGGCACAAGTATCTGTGGTACTCATGAAACTTATTAGGTCTCTAAGCAGCTCTTGCCACCAAAAGCTATGGGTTCCATCATTTCTCTATTTTACTGATGCCATCACCCTCCTGTACTCTGAATATGAAGCAGAAGTATGAAGCATTACTCATTCACAGACCGGTTCTTGCCAAGTCTTCCACAACTGGTTCTCCCTAACCCACTCAACCTTTAGAAGGCAACCCCTCTGACCACCATGGTGATGCTTAGGTAGACTACAGGCTTCTAGAGATTTCCAAATTACAACCTATTCCACCACTGTCCTATTAACATTGCCCAACTGAACCTTTCTGCTTCACTTTCTCCTCCACTTGCACCTCCGACTGTCAGTGTTTTCTGCCAACACACAATGTGCTTGATCCTGAAAGTCAAAGGAGGACTCAAAGTGACTTAAGAGTACTGTGAATAAGCTGTCACAGAGGTGTATGTTTTTGAGTTCAGCCTTTAGGAAGGAGAAAGAGAGTCACTGCATGTTTGAGGCTAGCCTGGTCTACACAGCAATTTTTAGGGCAACAAATATTAAGAGTCAGATGCTACAGCACAAACAACAACAACAACAACCCCAAAACAAAGCAAACAAACAGACAAAACAACAGCAAAGAAAACAATAACAAAACCTAACCCAAGTACACTTACATAAAATGATTTCACTGGACTCTGAAAATAACTAGGTCTGTGGTATAAAGGACATTATCAGTTGTTGAGAGAAAATGTTACAGGGTAGCAGCATTCAGGAAATGTACATGATTAAGTAAATGTCATGACCAAATTTCCAGACAAGAGTTATCACCAACAAGGCGAAGGTTATTTATTTATTTACTTGCTTATTTAGAAGTAGTGACTGGATAAAGAAGTCCTGAGACTTTACACATTGAAGGATGAAATGTAGAGAAAGTGTCCTCTCGCATTTTGTCATTTTCTAAATGATATTTATGGGGTGTGTTGCCATAAGGTGACAGAATGACGTGCTGGCAATGTTTTCTCATCTGTAATAGGGATTCCTTCTAGCTGTCTACTTTTTGACTCTTTTGCCTTTACACTAAAACTCCTATAGAGGAATAGAAGTAGTTTCTTCTATTCCAGAGAACCCTGTGTTTTTTGCTCCTCCATTGATTTTTTTGTAATCCATGAATAACTACCAGTTGAAATTGGGCGAATCAAATAAGATTCATATACTGAACATCATCAGAACTTTTAAATAGTTCTTTCAACCAATACAATTTCTCATTTATAGCACAGGCAAATCATTTTTAATCATTTCTAAACAACTTCATTTTATCTTGCAACATAATATATGTTGTCCTATTCCAAACACATCAGATGCACTGTGTCTATGTCCTTGAAGCTCACAGTGACTGAAAGAACGTTAGATAAAGGTATGGAATGGTGAGGACCACCAAAGTTATAGTGATCAGATATAGTAGAAACAGCATTAGGCAATCTCAGCTTGGATCTAGAAATTTACTAATAAACAATACTACAAATTTAACTGGAAGTCAAAAAAGGGAAATGAGAAACACGTAAGCATGCCAGCCTTTAGTCCTTTTCCCATTCTCCTCTGTGGTTGTTGCCGCTTGGTTACCACGGGGATAACCCTAATTTTAAATAAAGCCAAGGCTTTGTTTGTACCTTGCAATTCTTTCTGGCTTAAATAATATCAGAGACGTTTGCCAACTCATTGAAACTATGGTATTAAGACAAAATTTAGGTGGCTATAAAGTATTTTCTGGTATTAAATGATGCTTATTTATTAAGTTTTATTATTACATATACAATTTGTAATGAGTTTTGACTCCCCTCCAGGTTGTCAGGGTTAGCACACTCAATGGAGAAGAAAGAGTAGACACTACCATTAACTTAGACTTCAATAAAGAAGCAGGCTAACTGTGTAAAGCAGAATTACTAAGAGTTATATAAATGTGAGTGAACCATAGACTTGATTTAAATCTTCCGAGATGTCATGGCTAATTTCCCTTTTAATGGTTATTACAGAATTCTCCAGGTTCCTTTCAAAATGACTAAAAATTTATCATAGCGCAGCTCTGCACAAGACACAGAGTAGATATGTCTTGGCGTCACTCGGACACTTTCATGGGTCTCAGGCAGTAATAATCTCCAGGTATGTAAGGTGAGCCATACACGTTAGTGTAATACTTCACATTTTGTCAGTTTGTAACAAGTGGGTCCAAATACAAAATAACCAGGAAAGTTGCTGGGATAGGATAGGCAACTTACATGGCCAATCTTCTTGTCTACCGGTCTATTACTGTAGACCACAAATACTAATTTATTACTGAGAAGTGAATGCATTCACTCATATTATATGTACATACACGTTAGCACACACTTGTGCATACTCCAAACAGACATTCTTTTTTTGTCTTTTCCAATAGTTATCAATATGTCAGCATTTATTCTTATTTATGAGACATTATTTTTAAATTGTTTCTTCTGGCACATATTACATATATACCTATATGTAATATAGAACAGAAGTGACAGACTGTGAAAAATACATTGAAGTATAAAAACATTTATGTATACACATTATAGAATTGGGATTTTCACCAATTTCATCTACTGCTTTGTATATTCATTATGTCGAGGAAAAGAGCATTTATTTCCTTTCATAACAGTGTTAGTGTAGGACTGGTATCAGATGGACAAATCATTTATTAAGAAAAATATTCTAAATTTCGTTTTCACAAGCTATTTATAAATATATAATTACAGTGATGTTACACATACTATGATTTTTCTTTTTAGGTGTTTTATATTTTTAAGAAAGTACACAGGGGGGACAAAAATATTGACTGTTCATACAGAACAACTTATGACTTCATAAAAAATATGCATCTTTTAAAAGCCATTTAAGTGAAGCATCCATATATTTCTATCTTTCCTAATCCACTTCTTGTAAGAATTAAACGTAGGCTGTAACTTCTGCAGTACAGAGCAGTGAAAACCACTGCACTTTATACAGACACATATTATATCCTCTTGAAACTAATACAGAAGCAGACATAGATCGCTTGCATTTTTTTTAACAATAAAATACTGGTTTCTTGAGTATGTCTTTTTTTTATAGTTCTTTGCAAATGACATAATGGTCCCAGCAAATTCTAAGAAAACAGTTTTAGACTGTGATATTCTTCTACTTTCAAGTAACTCCTTGGAAGGGACCTTGGTGGTAGGACCATCAGTGTTTTTACTCATCTTGCCATGCTGTACAGATTGCTTAAATCACAAATCTTCACTTCAAATTGTTAATACTTTGAATATGATATACTTTTTACAAGAATAAAACTGATAAATATTACCAGTTTTTATTCTTACCACCTTAATTCTAAGTATATAACATGCTATTTAATGTGGTAAAACGGTATGTGAATTCACTTTGAGGCATACATCACTAACATGATTCTGGTTACTATGTATTACTAATATATTTTATTTCATCTTATTACTTGTCTTTTGTAAATTTATTGATTTAACTTTTCACACATAAATAGTATTCCAATCATTATAGGACATTTCTTTGACCCATATTTCTGATTATTTTATTAAACCTATAAAGTTAGCATTAATGATTAAGCTTTTAAGGTTCTGGATAGATAGTACCATGTTACTTTTCTAAAATTCTTCACAAAAATGCTTGAATGAAAATTCATTTTTAAGAATATGCTATAAAAGCCTTTTTGGAAATGTGTCACAAATGGTGAATGTCCCGAAATGAGAAATGTGTCATATAGAGCAGAGGTGGACAGAAGATGAAGAATCCATTACAACTGGGGTGAGATATGCCATGCTTTGCCTAGATGTCCTTGAGTTATTCAGCGCCATCACAATCAGATTGGAGGAGCACAGCCATGACACATGTTCAAGACTGTCAGGTGCTTTGTGACATTTCTGAGCACTTAATAGCAAATGGGGTTACAAGCTGAGTATCCTTGAAAACTAAGGTACTTGTCTTAGACGCAGAACATAACAACTCTTTTTCTCCATCAATTTATTTATTCACTTGACATACACAGCCCCGCTTCTCCTCCAGTCCCAGCCTCACATAGCCCCTCTTTACATTCTTCTTCCCTTTTCTCTCTGAGAAGAAGGAGCTGTCCCTGGGTTCCAACCCACCCTGGGTCATCAAATCACTACAGGACTGGACACATCTTCTCCCTCTGAAGCCAGACAAGGCAGCCCAGTTAGGAAAACAGGATCCATAGGCAGGCAACAGACTCAAGGACAGCTTCTGCTCCAGTTGTTGGGGGACCACATGAAGAACAACCAGCATATCTGATACATATGTACATGAGGGGGGAGGTGGGTAGGTCCAGCCCGAATGCTTTTGTTGGTGGTTCAGTGTCTGGGAGCCCCCAGGGGACTAGGTTAATTGACTCTGTTGGTCTTTCTGTGGAGTTACTATTTCCTCCAATCCTTCAATTCTTCCCCTAACTCTTCCACAAGATTCCCGGGGCTCTGTCTAATGTTTGTCTGTGGGTCTCGGCATCTGTTTCAGTTAGCTGCTCTTGGAGGACAGTAATGCTAGACTCCTGGCTACAAGCATAACAGTATCATTAATAATGTCAATTGGTTCTTGCCCATGGGATGGGTCTCAAGTTGGGCCAGTTATTGGTTGGCCATTCCCTCAGCCTCTGTTCCATTTTTATCCCTGTACTTCTTGTAGGCAGGACAAATTTTGTGTCAAAGGCTTTGTAGTTGTGTTGGTGTCTTTATCTCTCCACTGGGAATCCTGATCCTCCATGCCACAAGGACACCTCCTCCACTATGTTCACGGCAGCTTTATTCATAATAGTCAGAAACTGGAAACAAACCAGATGTCACTTGAATGAAGAATGGATGAAGACAATGTGGTTACTTTACACAATAGAATACTACTTGATTATGAAAAATAAGGACATCATGAAATTTGCAGGCAAGTTGAAGGATGTAGATAATAGCATCCCAAGTGAGGTAACACAGACCCAAAAGGACATGCATGGTATATACTCACTTATAAGTGGACATTAGCCATAAATACAGGATATTCATGCTATAACTACAGACCCAAAGAAGCTAAATTGCAAGAGGGGCCCAAGTGAGGATGCTCGAATTTCACTATGAATGGGAAATAAATTAGTCAGGAAGTTCCTGGAGGAAGGAAACTAGATGGGAGAGGGAATGCGGATCAATTGTTAGGAGAGCTGGGGAGAGAATGCCAAAAAAGTGAATACAAACAGGCAGCAGGGTGGAGTGGGCAATATCTTTATGAGTGGCCAGAGACCTGAGATGGGGGAGCCTCCATGGAGTCTATGAGGGTGACTCTAGGCGAGACTCCTAACAGTGTTGGATATGGAGACTGAAGTGGTTACCTCCATAGCAACTCTTAAAACTAGAAAGGAAATTCCTTCAAGAATTCGAGTCTCAGACAAGTGTATTAACAAATTAATAGAATGAAGGGGGTGGGGAAAAGAATGTATAGCTGAAGAAAGTAACATGAAAATAAATGATGGTAATCGTAACTCCTTAAACTAATTTTATATAGTCATTTCATCTATTATGTTAAAAGTCACTGATAAATTACTATGTGAGAAGTATATTTCTAAGTACTAAGTGGTAATGAATCATGGTGCTTAAAGCTTAGAATTTATTTATTTATTTATTTATAAAGTTCCAAGTGGTTGTAAGTATATGATCAATAACGAACCAGCAGCATAAGGTAAACATGGACATGGATACTGATTTCTGCTCCAGGTTAGAGGATTCATTTATGCTCAGTTTTACAATGAAAGCTAAGGGTCACCCCTAGGTCCAAATAAATTGAACAACAAATGTACTGAGTAAGCCATGTCAGCTTCCACCCCAATGTAGACATTATGACTTATATCTGTCTAGAAATTCATACCTTCAAAATGTGCTCCGGGCGAGGGAGTTAGAGGAATCTTAAACTAATGACGCCACTAAGGCCATGGAAAAACAGATGTCAGCCAGAGTTTAGCAATCCAGAAATAAGATTATTTTTAATTGAAAATAAGAGAAATTTCTTAATGAAGCACAATAGTTAAATCAGATTCGACCTATGTAATATTCTTTTGATTCCGTAACAAATGTGCTTACGTTAATTGTATAGTTGCCTCTATTGTTCTTTCCAACTACTTCCCTACTCATTTCTGATATTTTCTGTTGAGATCTGACAAAATGGTTCTTCAAGAATTATACAGAATAAGTCTCAGAAGGATGAATTCAACTGAGAATCCAGCCATTGTGCTGTGAAACACACTCTGTATGCTTTGACAACCTAAGGAACATTGTCAGGAGCCATCCGTTGACATCTATGTAGCTCAGCTGAATGATGCCTGAAAGTCTTACAAAGAGCTTCCAACATGGGGGTACCACAGGCTTTTATGAATACTAACTTTCTTCTGCATTGTTTGTTGAGGCTAAAATGGTGGGGCCACCTCTACTTTCCCATGGAATGCACATTTTCAGAGGTAAGGAATCCATCTAGTCATTGAGAGACTGTTAGTCTCTGTGTTACAATTCTGTAACACTTGCTGCTTTAACACCTATAGATTGCCATTTCCCCTCTAGAAGTAAAGATAAACTTAGGGCTTTGTCCATGTGGGCAAGTATTCTACAACTGAGATCTAACTTTGGGTCATTCTTCTTGTACAGACAGATATACCATCATGGTGAATCTCTTCAAGTAAACAGAGAATCTACCTTAAGTGACATTTAATGGTCAGAGCTGTGACTTTAACCTAAGTTTGAAAAGAAAACAAATGGTGCTTTGCCCACAATCTAACCTTTCCATAAAACACTTAAAGAAAAACTTCTTCACGTGTCTACTGATGCCAAAGATGACGCAAAAATGCTTCCCAAAACAAGAACAACAACATCCTCTGTGAAATTAGCCCTTTCTAATAATTTTTTATCCAACCAACTAATTCAAAGAACATAGGCTGGCCTGACCACAGTTCTCCCACAGACTAGACCACCAATGAGTGAGTTTACCTGGAATAATTCATGGCTCCAGATATATATGTAGCAGAGGATGGCTTTTCCTGACAGCAATGGGGAGGGAAGGCCCTTGGTCCCGTGTAGGTTTGATGCCCCAGTGTAGAGGGATGTTGGAGCAGTGGGGCAGAAGAGTGTGGGCAGGTGGTGGAGCACACTCATACAGGCAAAGGGGATGGGAGAGGAAGGATGGGGGGGTCAGTGGAGGGGTAACCAGGAAGTGGGATATCATTCTATATGTAAACTAATAGAATGATTAATAAAAAAAAAAAATTAGAGAACAGTGTACAGGGAGAAGTGACCAGGTCTAACTGTTAATATATTTTGAAATATTTTCTTGAGATAGAAATCTCTAATATCACCCTCTTGTGTCTGATTGCTTTTTGTTGTAGTGGCTTCCAAATTTGCTTTCTACCTCAAGAAAATTGCTCAGCACGTCCATGTTTAAGCCTTGTTTTCCCCACAGTGCTGTACGTTATGTCTCTTTCCTTTGGAAATAGCCAATAACTTGGCTCCCTCCAACCTCTCTCTAAGGAGATACTGTATGCCTTAGAGCAGCAAGGAAAAAAAACTTTAAATATAGACTGTGCAGAATAATTACAATAAACTCTTAATTTTCTATGGTGGGTAAAGTAGAGATAACGTCCAACTGAAGTCCACAGTCATGCCCCAAATTTCATTTCAGAAAGCAATTTCAACTTCTCATTTAAACAAGCCTGTTATTTGCAGCAAAATTGGCTGATGTGAGCTTTGCTTCTTATTTCCAGCCAGCCAGAGGGTAGAGCTAGGAACACACGAAGTAGAAGTGCCCTCGAACTCAATCAATTCTCAAGGAAATGAAAATTAACTGTTATCATTTGGCATTGTGGAAAAAGAATTCTACAGGATGTGTAAACACAGCTAAAAGCATGTGATTTTTACTGTCTTCAGATGCTAAATGACCGCTTTAAAGTCCTTATGTGGGAAGAATCAGATTTCCTTTATCTAGTCTGTGATTACTTCAATCCAGAATGCTAAACTATAGTTAAATGAATCCATAAGGCTCACCTTCTATATTTCTATGTGATCATATCAATTGGAGAGGGGAGGGTTCTAAATTAAAGATGGCAGCCTCTACCTTAGCATTTCTAACTGTTGGGAAACTCCCGAAGAATCAAGTTTGAGGTTGCAATTCCCAAATACAAGTGTGAGTATGCACATGTAAAAACTTCCATTATTCCTTCAGCCCTTTGCATATTCAAAAGACCAATAAAGGGCATCAGAAGACAGCACGGTCTTTCTGCCGATAGCCAGTCAATCAAGGAACACTCTCCAGAGTAGTCATGTTCAATTATCCAAATAAAAGTGTAGAGGCATGAGGAAATGTCTTTAATAGAATAGAAATCTGCATGTTGCTTGGTTTGCACTGGACAGAACCCTGGATCATTTTAAAGTAAGCAAAATCTTGGCCCCCACCTGAGAGCTGCTGAGATAAAAACTCCAGGTTAAGTACTGACATCCTGGCTTGGTGGTGGTGATGAGGGCCAACGTCTCACCGTGTGGTCAAACCTGGTACGTATCTTTCCTAACTATGCAGCTGAAGCTACATGTATCATGTTGTATTCATGAAACTCTAGATCCAGCTTTTCAAGTTCTGGGAATACATGTGTGTACCTCTCCCCTTGCCAAAAGTAAATATTCCAACAGTCTTTTAGGTGATTTCTATACAGGCTAAAGTTTGTGGACTCCTCCATTGCAAGAAATGACCCTTCAGTGTTGTCTTAAGTTATAAGACACTCTGGAAGATTACGCAGCAAATGTTTCTCAATGATGTTTGTGCATAGTTGTCTACTGAAAGCTTGCGATAAGGGCTCAGATTTTGAATGACTATTAGACTGTCAAGCATGGCCACCTTGAAAATGTCTTTCTAACTGCTTGGATGTGCTTGTGGTGGTGAGAATTTGAACTGACAGCCTTGTATGAACTGAGCATGGTCTCTATTCCTGACCTACATTCATAGACCTTTGTGAACATTGGATAGTCACGCACTTTGCTCTCCTATTAGCTGATCACCATCAGTTACATAGAATGCAAACCTTACACAATGTGCTACTTTCTTTATCCTCTTCCTTGCTTGACAGTGTAGTAGCAACTCATTCTCAATGATAATACTTTAAATATGTTAAAGACTTGCAGTCTTTAGTCATATATATTATAGCCACAATATACTATTTATAAAACATTAATATGTATTTTATATTTATTATAAATAATAAAATATTATTGTATGTTATACAACTAATATACAAGTAAAATTGTATTGATATCATTTATATTTTTCAATATGCATAAAAATAATTATAAATATGTTCACATGTTCATGTAGCCTAGCAAGTCCTAAGGTCTGTAATCAGCAGGCTGAAGACCCAGGAGAGTTGCAAAGTACTTCCAGTCCAAGGTGGCCAAATGATCATATGATAAAAGTATCAGTTTAAAGGACAGAAGGTGACTAAACACCCAAGAAGAGCCAATGTTTTAGCTTGAGAGGCCAGATAAATAAATAAACCCAAATAAACCCAGCAGGCAAGCAAGCAAAGAACAGCAGTAACAGCTACAACAAAAACAGAAACTATGGCTCAGCTTAGAGTACTCAGCAGAAACTCCCTCTCACAAACAGCCTTGTTTTATCACCATCACCAGCTGATTCAGGAAGGCCCCCACACACTAAGGAGGACAATGTATTGTATTCATACTAAAGATGCAAATACTAGCCTCATTCAAAAAAATTCTTTGATCACTATTCTTGGTTGTCAACTTGACTACATTTATGATGAACTAATATCCTAAAATGGAGGGGACACCTGACAGGGATTTTTGCTTAATTTGTAGTAGGAACATCCCTCCTAATCTGGATTGTGTGAGACAGGAAGACACACCTTTAATCCAGATCTTTTGGGGTAAGAATATGTACCTCTAACCTGGGCCATGCCTTCTGCTGGGATCCTATACAAGAAAAGGAAGAAAGAGGCTTTTGTTCTTCTTCTTGCCTTCTTTTGTTCTGCTTGCCCTCCCCTTGCTAACAAATACATTCTTTCACCAGCATTAGAGCCTCCTTTGGGATTCCAGAGTCTATGGAAGCCTGGCTGGAACATCCTGCCTCATGGACTGAGATCAGATTCTTGGACTTTCTGCTCACACAGACATTATTGGATTATCTGGACAACAGCCTGCATGTCATGCAAAGTCCCCTTTATTTATAGGAGATTCATTCTATAAATCCTGTTACTCTAGAGAACCACAATTAATAGACATCTTGACAGACTCAACCAGAGTCTCAACATGTCCAGCACCTTTTGGTACAGTCAACACAAAGGAATTTACAGCTCTTTTCATTTTCTATAAAAGTTGAACAAAATAATACTTTTAAGATGCTCCCTATTTTGCGTTTTAGTCAAGATGGGTTTAATAATGTTCACAAATTAAGCAAACACAGCGCATAGGATACGCTAAGGAATGTGCTGTGGGTTGAAGTTAAAAGAGTCAGTGATGAGCATGGAATTCTGTGGCTGGTGGTTAGCCAGTGTTCTTTTCTCTACAGGGAATCAATGAAACATTTTAAGCTGGAAGTTAATGAGAAGAATGGCTTTTTGCATAGTACGGATTCAACTGGAAATAAATTGAAAACATCTATTCAAATCGCAAGCATTTTTATTGTAAATTGTAGCGTGGTGGAGTTAATTATTTTGACCTCAAGTAGACTGAGCTAAAATCAAGAAAACAAGATATTTTCCAAGTAAAGGAATTTCATGTTATCAGCTGAAAGATCCAATGTTTATGCATGCCTAGTATGTGTAAGGTAGTGGTGACGATATAGAAGTCATGAATACTTCCAAATGAATAGTTCTGAAAGCTAGTATTTTAAAATAGGCAATTAAAAAGGAAGAAGTTCATCAGTTCCATGGATTTAAGGATTATATTGGATAAGCTATATAGTATCTCATTTTTTCAAATTTGACTACTTTAAATTTTTTAATCAATGTTTTAAAAAAATTTGTTTTATAGTTTATGAGTCTGGAACTATAAACTTAACATTTTCAATAATTAATTAGCTGATAAAATGATGTAGCATGGAAAAAGAAACTGCAAGTTGCTAAAAATCAGAAAAGAGACCGCAGGGAAATACTCAAGGGATCACATTTGACAAAGGACATATTGGAGGCTGGAGAGATGACCCAACATTTATGAACACAGAAGGCAAGCTTAGCTCTCGGCACACATGTCAAACAGGTCACATCAGCATGTTACTCCAGAGCCAGGGAATTAGACTCCTTAGGCCTCCAAGGGCATCAGAATTTATGAACAAATAACCACACATAGATGCATGCACATATATATATATGTATACATATATATATATTACAATTAATCCTTAAAATGTCATATTGAAATATTTATTGAAATATCACATCATAAATAAAATATATATAAAACTATTATATATTAGATAGAGAAAATTTAAAATATAACTATTTCCTGGAGACTTTATAATATAATAATTGTACATGTAAGATAGAGAAGCACATGGGCAATTACATACATAAATAATTTTGGAGAAAAAGTTAATTATTTGATAAGTTCCTGAAACCTGAATAGTTCCTAACAATAGAAAGTAAGCCTTCAAAATTTAAATATTGAATTAAAACCTAGAATAATAAGTCTTTTCTTCAATCTAATAGAATTAGCATTTTCCACATTTCTTGAGGTATTCTATTTTCATAAGTGTTTGAGAATACAAAGATCACCAAACCCCATTTACAATCTTGCTACAGTTTATTTTCAAAGATAAGACATACACTGGGAGAAAACTTTCCGTACGTTTAAATGAGTGCCCATACGAATGGCTGGTACAGGGTTACATCACTCAGCTCTAGAGGGTTACCAGGAAAGGTCAAGCATGACCTTCATGTTTGTAACCCTTCTCCTAAGTTGTTTTTAAACAAGCTGTTTACACTGAGAGACCATGAAAAGTCAGTGATCTTTTCATGCTTGGATAAAAATCAGAACTGGTGAGTTTTCCTGGAGATGTGTGATTTAATGCAACAGAACAAGCAAGAGAATTGAAAAAGGAGACGGAGAGACAGTAAGCCCAAGTTCATGTGGGGTGATGGAAGGAAGAAGACAGGAAGTAAAAGGGAAGTAAGCAAAGCTATTGGCTTAGATGATTTCTGACAAATGCATCATCTAACCCAGAAAAAGCATGACACAGACTCCACAGCCAGGCTCGGTCTTGGTTTTCCTCATCCAGATTCCTGAAGAACGCTATGTTGTCTCCGTACTTTTAACAAATGTGAGGCCCTCATAGATTATAAAGACATGCATTGGAAAAGCCACAACACTCAATAGATGGATATGACCTCAATAGATGAATAACCCTATTTTAACAATAATTATCAGTCTTTTTTTCAAATGGAACGGAAGTTTAATAAGAGGTACAGAGCATGCTTACAGTGTACCGAATGGATGCTCTCCAATGATGACCAATGTTATATGTCAGCTGGTGTACTGCTCACTTCAAAACAACAACAACAATGACAACCAGACAGCAAACAAAAAGAAAACTATCTCCCAGACAACTTTTGGTCTTTTTGAACCAAGAATAGGTGTTTTTCCATATAAGAATATGACACAATACCAATTACAAGTTATTGGCATATTATTTTCACCAATTTTAAGTTACCAGTGACCTGCTAACTATTGGCAAGGGCAATGTCAATGTCAGTATCATCAGCACTATATATCCCATAACAAGAAGTGCATACAATACAAATAATAAAAAAAATAAGAAAATAAAAAGCAGTATTCTTGCAGACTCCCATTACAAAGAATGAAGCAATTTCTCCTCCAAATGATTCTCTGGTCCCAAAAGATGCGAGGACATTATAGGAACACATTTAAGCAAACATAAAGCTAAATGAACTCACAGTACGCTCTCTCGGCAAAGGCAAATGGGATAAGAGGAAAATAAGAAAAGGAAAGAAAACAACCCTGAAGATGAGAGGAAATAAGATTGGTTGGATTCTCCTTCTATTTTGCTGATGGCTCAGGTCTTTGAAGAAACCACCTCATGCTTCTGAGGACGTGTGACTCCACACATCCTTTCACTGTAATGAACCATCTTATTGGACAAACCAGCACTCAAAATGAATTAGTTCTAAGACTACCGTTTTTAGAGGAGTATGTGTCTGTGTGAAGGGCGTCTCCCCGTGCTAAGGGAATAGCTGTGGGAGGGAAGGTTGCTGAGTTGTTCACTGTTTTAAGTGTCACACATGAGGTGGGTACCACTTAGACTCTGTTATGGTTTTAAAACCTTGTTCTGGCTTTTCCTGACAGGGATATCATGTTATAGGTGTGATGCCACGTCTGGAACTTATTGAAAAGGCGGCTCTGTGGTGAGTGTGTAATAGCATGCTAAAGCCAGTATCAATACATTTTACACGGATAGCACACAAAAGTTACCCTCAAGACATCTTGGTTTTGTGACAGTTGTCTTAGGACAACAGGAACTGTGAAAATTTATTATTATTTAGTAGCTGCTTTCTTACTAAGTACATTGAAACATTACATGTAAACATATTGCATAGCAAACATGAAAAAAGTTTGATTCAAAATTGAATGATCCACGCTATATTCAAGATGTGAGGCACAAAGAAATAGGATATGTTTAATCTGATATATTTTTTTCCCATTTCAAATTGACAAAGCTGTTTTAGTTAATTTTTTTTCATTTTTTCCAATTATTCCAAGAAATTTTACTTTTGCATAATTTATTGGTAGAAGGAGGATGTAGCATGATAAGCTTGGCCTAGAATAGTCTTAGGTTATTCTTGCTGTCATAGACCGATTAATAAAGCCTCTTCTTTCATGTTAACTAATCAATTATGTACTCTTCATGTCATGTAACATCTATTTGTGTGTGTCACCTATATAGCCATGGGAATTATAAATGCTGAGGAATGAACTCTGAATATCATGAATGAGTTCATGGCCATTTGTGTTCATTTAAGAAATTTAGTTACATGGCATGATCCAATGTATATTTTTCACAACAGCAAGGGTATGGTTCCAATAATTGCAGCATTTGCATAAATTCATTGAATAGACTTTCAACCCTTTCCCCAAAATGATTGCAGGAATATATGAAGTGGCTAAGACATTTGAGTTATCTCTTGTTATATTTTTGTGATTGGTTCGTCTGATACGGGGGAAACATCAGAAGAAATGAAAAGAGAGTAACTTTATTTGATTTTCAGAAATGAACCCTCTTCTTTCTAAAACAAATATTCAAATTGAGCTATTTCTCACATATAATGATATAATTAATAAATTTTAATGCTAAAGTATTTGACATTGAAGATCTCTCTCTCTCTCTCTCTCTCTCTCTCTCTCTCTCTGGCTTTGCTTGTAAGCATGGGCATCTTTAGACTACTCAGTGCTCCTACAGAGCTGTGTCAATAATGCCTTTACCCATGAAATTATGCTTTTCAAATTTTATGTCCACGTCACCAGCACTGTTCATCCTGACTTTGGACTCTTGTCCTCTTTCTCTTTCTCCTCTCTCAGGAAGAGTCAGGTATCTACTTTCATCAGCTCTGTTCCTTTTATATATCAACATCATGGCATTGATACATTGTACTATAGCTGCAGACACACTTAGCTGCCCCATGAGACAATTCCTCTAGACTGAGAAGCCCTATCTTTATCATCTGTGAATTCCCAGCACCTTGCCGAATAACAAAAAATCTGGTATTCACCGTGCCTTTAGTAACCATGTTTTAGATAAACGAATCCGTAATTCAGCTGTTAAAAGGTTATAGCAAAATGTTAATAGTGTTTTGTACATAAAAGAAGTTCAGATCTTAAACGAGCAAGGCTCTAAACTAATAGTGACATAAAACACTGTGTACAGAATCTGTACTAAAGAGAGATCCTTTCAACATGAAGTGCTCCTAATCACAAAGTCATTCTAAGTAAGCGGAAGACAGTGATTTCCAAAGAGAAAGGGCGGCTCTTCAGTTTATACGTCTTAAACCCAGACACCAGAAAGCACATGCAGCACTTTGAAGCTAAGAATGGGATCATTAAAATCAAGGAAGCAACACATCCTTGATAAAATCAGGAAACAAGCATCACAGATAAAGACTTTACTATAAGAAGCAATCAGGAGTCTCTGGGTTCAGGCTAATGTGGGTCAGTTCTCTGTGCATGTTGCTGACCCCAGAAGCAACCATTTGAGCAAATAACTCACCAGAGCCAGGACATACGGGTTAGTGAAACAACCATTCAGAAAAAACAATAACCAAACTGGCAATTCCACATTAAGGAAACCAAATTGTAAGCAAAAAGCGAGAATGAGACTTTTGTCTATCTTCAATTTTTACCCAAGTAGATGCAAACTAGAGATGACAGGGAGAACTTGACTGCTGCTTCTACTCAGAAGGTATCACAGGCCAGTCTCCTCTTAATGGCTGTGTCAGACAACCTGAAAGTAATGAAGTGGTTACCACTCCCCAGAGCCTTTCAACTGAGAGCAATAGGCCGGGAGCCATTAATGTGGATAAATGCTTATGTATGTAATCTTCTTGATATTAATTGAGTGTATATAGCATTACTGAAATGAGATACAGTAAGTTACCATTATATTCTTTCCCATTAATTAAATGCTAGGGTTCCTCAGGGAAATATACAAGAAGTGTGGTCACTCTCAAGAGCAATATAGGCTTTCTGAGGCCCGTAGGAGTGGGAGGTAAGAACAGAAGGAAGACGGTCAGTGGCTGAGGGATTTGGGATAGGGGCATGCTAGTTGGTCCTTCCAAGTTTGCAGACCAGAGTGGAAAGGGCCACTTAACACCACTGTCTTATCCACTTTCTGCTGATTATTTACAACATTTTCAATAGGAAAAGTAATCCCGTTCCTAATACCCTCTGAGGAATATTTAAGCGTTCTCATTTGTAACCTATGTGTGGGTTTTGAAAACATTCATAATCAAAGTATTCTTCACAGAGCTGACCTAAATCCCTCTTAACCCAGTGGGGACTCCTTTCCACTGTGCTCCACAGAGGAGCAAGCCTTCCACCTCCCTGCATAAGTATCTCAGACACTTGCTTGAGGCTGAGGAAGGCTTGAGAGGACTAAAATGAGCCCTAAGCTGAATGGACCTCCATTAGGTCAGTGTTTGAAGTGTGTTCCACACGTTTCCAGAATCTCACACTGGCAGAGGGTGTGTGGCTTTGTGGGATCGTGTCATTGAAGGTTCTATTGCATTGGGACATAAACCTCTTTGGAGGACAAATAGGATTTCTGCTCTTCTCCAAACTCCCAACATTAATGTTACAACCATTCATTATCCAGACCCCACATGTGGTCACCAGAAATGTATTCCCCATTTGCACATTTCCAAGTACTCTACAGAGAGGTGAAACTGCCTTTGTCCGACACCAAAACCCCCAAGAATTACAGTTGAGGATTAAATCAAAGACTTTAGAGATGCCTGGGGGTGGCGGTAATCAATCAGTACTGTTACCTTTCTAGGGGGGTTGTGCTTTTCCTTTATAGTCAAGGCCTGAGGCAGTTGTAGTAATCTCACTGCTGCTTGCTCATTGGTTCCCGACAGATTTTCTGCTTGTTGTTTTCCCAGTCTTACATCACATAGCTGTATTCCATTCAGACTCAGTAAACCCACTTTAAATATGAAGAAAACAAGATTCAGAGAGATCGGCTAAGCTCTTCACCATCACCCAGATGAGAGCTGGTAGGGACAGATCAACACTTCTTCCAAATCTGGAGGGCAATTTCTCCTCCAAAGCAATTGCTGTTTTCAATTTATCCATCTGCAATCTGTCTTCATCTAATTTTATTTGGGTTTGTGGTTTGCTTTTTGTAGCGCTGTGAACAAGAAGGGTGGCTGTTTAAACACCACACCAAATAAGACATGTTAGAAACACGAATAAAATCACCCAGACATTTAGCAGGAGGAGGGAAGATAGCCAAGGAGGTAGCCAGAATAGAGATTGAGTTAAGCATGACGGGACATGCCTGTCATCTCACCACTTAAGAGACACAAAGAAACCATGCCTGACCTGCATAATAATACTTTGTCAAGAAGAAGAAGAGGAAGGAGAAGGGAGAGGAGAAGGAGGAAGAGGACAAGGAGAAGAAGAAGAAGAAGAAGGAGGAAGAAGAAGAAGGAGGAGGGCTGGTGGAGGAGGTAGTGGAGGAGGGGTGCAAGATGAAGTTAAAAGCAGAGGAAGAAGTTTTCTAATTGTATTTCATGGAAAAACTTGAGGCACTGATAAATATCAACATTATCTTTGAAAAGGTAAGAATATTTAAAGCCACAGGCAATAAGACACAACTGGGGATATGATCACAGTAGTTCCCCTGCTAGGTAGGTGTCAAAAGTATAATGCGACAAAGTCAACAGTTTCAAAATCCCTGTAACCATCATCACGTGTTTGACTTTGACTTAAGAGATGACATCAGGTTTGTAATTCAAAATTAATGTTAATTCTAATATATAGGTATGATAAACACTGGCTTTAGATTCTGTTTTGCTATAACCGAGGAAGTAAAATTCTGGAGCCATGTTATGGAAAATAAACAACCACTGTCCATGTTTTAGGCTTATTAATGTAAAATGATTGAATTCTCTCTCAGGAGAAACTTGGGTTCTAACATTTCTTTATGGATGAACTGTTATGAAAGGATTTTATTCTTTTGGATGTATTAAAACCAAAGGAAGAAGATGAGCGCCAGTCAAGGTTTTCTTCACTTATATTTAGTTCTCAACTATTTCTAACCTTGTGATGCTGCTTATAGTAAGGAAAACAGTACATATGTTACTGGCAGAACTGGAGAAAACATAGCTTGGAAAAAGTGAGGAGTGACACCCTTAGTGAATGTGATTGTTGGGGGGGGGAGGGCGGGAATGGGGGGGGGGTGGGAGGGGAACACCCACAGAGAAGGGGAGGTGGAGGGGTTAGGGGGATGTTGGCCCAGAAACCGGGAAAGCGAATAACAATCGAAATGTAAATAAGAAGTACCCAAGTTAATAAAGATGAAAAAAATGAGGAGTGACTATATAGAAGAAAACATGACAAGTCAGTAATAAGCAAGTTGGCTAGGTAAGCACTCAAGAGAAAAGCAAAAGCTTAGGTCTGGGACTACTATACACCTATGTTGAAAAGTTCCATGGACTCTCTTGGACAAAGCAGTTACTGATGGAGATATAGTCTAAGACAAACGCAGTGCCCTCGAAGAGCATCCAGGCAGGAAGCTAATGGCAATCGTGCTCAAGTAGGACTTCAAAGAGAAGGAGCTGACAGAAACAGGAATGAGCAGAGCATTCCATAAGATCCAGGATGCAGCTGCTAGAGAAATAGTTCAGCGGTTAAGAGCAGTGACTGCTCTTCCATTGGACCTGAGTTCAATTCCCAGCAGTCACATGGTGGCTCACAACCCTTTGTAATGAGCTCCAATGCCCTCTTCTGGTGTGTCTGCAGACAGAGACCATGTACTTACATACATAAAACAAATAAAGAAATCTTTAAAAGGGGGTAGGGAGCTGGAGTGATGGCTAAGGGGTTAAAAGCACTGGCTGTCCTTCCTGAGGTCCTGGGTTTGATCCCCAGTACCCACATGGAAGTTCACAACAATGTGACTCCAGCTCCAGAGAAACTGTGCCATGGACAACAGAACCACGCATGTACATAAACATGCATTCTGACAAAAGACCCAGACATATAAAAATAAATAAATAAAATAAGAACCAGGATACCCAGTGTCATGAAGGCCAAAAGAAGAGAGCTTTTAGTAAAAAAAAGTCTGTGAAGTCATAATGGAAAAGTAAATGAAATTTCAAGTGAAGGGGTCACAGAGAAATCTTTTAAAGGCTTTTGAGAGGTGGAGTTAGCAAAGAAATACCACTTTAGAGCACTGTTCCGTCCAAGTGTGTTTCCTGAAACTGTTATTATGCACTTTCTGAAATCTACAAGCATGGAGTGTTTTACAAATAAAGTGCTTTCCTTACCCAAAGTGTGCACCTTGGTGAATCTCAGCTCTTTGATAATAAGGAACAGATATCTTATCTCCAATCATGAAACCATTCATCCTATTTGTTCGTGTCTATTATTTTTAAAAACTATATCCTGTCTCAGTTGTTCCTGAATATATTTTATTCCCCTTGACAGAAAATATTATACTGTGATTTTAAAACTAATACAACAGCTCATAAAACACCAACTACTGCTTAGCTCTTGTCCTGGAGAAAAAAATATAAAACCTTTTATGATCTTTAAGAGCTAAACTTACTGACAATTTTAAATGCTTAATAATGAGTCTTTCCTAATGCTCCAATGGAAAGGGAAGGATTCATAGCTCAGAGTTCTCTAGTCACAGAAGAGCTACCTTTTAATGTCCTTTGTTCCAGGGGCTCTTCCTGGGCTAAGTATTGGTCCATGAGTAAATATAGAACATGAGCATGTACTTCTTTATTCACATATCATATCATTCTATAAATGAAGCTTGTGGTTGAAGAAATGGATCCATGGTGTAGAGCACTTGTTGCTTTGCAGAGGACCTTGGCTTGATTCCTAGAATCCATATGTTAGGTCACAGCCATCCTTAACTCCAGTTCTGAGGGAACTGAAGCTCTCTTTTGCTTCCATGATAGGTATTGGGAAGATACGAGGTGCATGTACCTAGATGTAGGCAAAGCAATCCTACATATGAAATAGCATGTGTTTACCATTCTTACTGCCTCTAGAAAGTATTAAAGTAGAGAAACATTAGTGACTTTTAAACAGACAACCCTGCTATGATGCCTCAACTGACACTCACGTAGAATAGGTTAGCCTCAAATATAAATCAACAATTAATTTGGGTCCAGGCATTTTCTGGTATGAACAGGTGAAAATTAAGTCTCCAGGCTCAGACACAGAGCTCTTTAAGAGACATTGGATTTTCAGTGTTTCGTCTAGACACCAAAATCTACTCGAACATTGGAATGAATGCATTGTGTTTATTAAGGACAAAATTCAAAACATTTTAGAGTTATTTTGGTTAATGTTGACTTCTCTGTAATGAGAAGTGGTGAAATAGGAATGGGAGTATGTGATCAAAATTTTAGAAAAAAAGAAGATATTGTCAAAGCTTTGAAAAATTAGCTGTGTTATGTCCTGCATCATCAATATTTTGCATGCTCTAAATATTCATGTATGCTCTACACACATACAGTATGGAACATTTGTACTTTGGCCAGACAACAAAATTTTGGAATGATGGGAAATTAACCACGGGAAAGAGGTAGAGAAACAAAAGTCACTACTACACTCCTTTCCACACATAGGAGAGGCTATTGCATTATACATTCACAAATTGTCTTGACATGGCTATTCACATGATCTTGGTAAGACTGCATATAGCAGGATCAATTTGATATCTAAAGTATCATATCTGTGTGTGGGAAGGTCCACTTGAGTCCTACATGCTTCTTCATGTGACAGTTATTTTTTTTATCAAATCCTCCGTTTTTCTCATCGAACAAAATTTTAAAGCCCCTTTTAAATTCGAACCTCATATCCTTTGTCCCAGGAAGAATTTAAGGCTGTCACCCTAAGAGCTGCTCTCCTTGCTAATGAGAACAATTGAATTTGTCCCAGTGTATTCGGGATCATTCTCCAAAATCCCTGAGGTGTCTTTCTTTCCTTCAGGCTGAACTTGTTAGATTCTTCTTCTCTGACAGACATTGTTGGCTGTTTTCTCACTTCCCTTCTTAGCAGCTCCTTTAATGTGTCACTGTCCTTTTCCAAAGCACCTCCAGCAAAGCCCTCTGGAGAGCCCTCTGTCTGTAGTCAGAGACAAACAGGAACAGGCGCCTTGGAACTGTTCTAGTATTCTTGTCAATCAAGATGACATACACAAAGTTCCTTTTGAGTGAAAAGCCATAATACCCCTAACTCGGCAGGTGGTATGCAGTCAAGAAAAGGTTGTGGTTGATGATGGTATGGCTGTAGAGGCAGGGGACCTCAAGAATGACCTGGATCTCCTAATCTTCCCTCCTCTCTCAGCGTTAAGATATAGGTGTGCACCACTACACTGCATATTTTTATATTATACTAACTGGTAGGTGAGAGGAAGACATGATCACCACTATTCCTCTGATTCCTTAAAGTAGATTGAGTGCAAAGTCTGTCCCACTACTCAGACACTAGTGATCACAATCTCAGTACTTTGAGAGATAAGAGGGTACTAAACATCTGCTCCGTCTCTGTCTCTGTCTCTGTCTCTCTGTCTCTGTCTCTGTCTCTCTGTCTCTGTCTCTGTCTCTCTCTCTCATAGAATAATTTATTTAATGTCATTCTTTGGCTATTTCTCCTATGCAATAAAGATAATGTTTTTCTTATCTTCTTCAGAATTTATCCAAGAACGTCATGACACATCAAGAAGGAAATGTGATTTTCAAATTAAAAAGTAAAAAATGAACCTTTTATAGCCCAAAACAAACACAGTGAAAATATCCAAAGAAAACCAAAGTTATATTTTATCTCATTTTTTTCTCTCTTCATTTTATTTTGTTAAAACAACAAAAGACCCAACATTTTGCCAGGTTTTGCTTTGGCTCAGTTGATAGCTCCCTAAAAGACCCTCACTCCTATGAACTTTTTCTCTGAGAAATCCATATGACTCTTTCTCAACCATGTATTTGCAAACATTTCCATTTATCTCTCCTACCATGGCTACCTTCCAGTCAGCCCTTCACCTGTAAGATTAGCAAAGGGCCCACCAGTACAATGTATATGCTTGTACCAGATTGACAGTGCTAAGACATTTATTTTACATTGTCATCAAAGGCTGCACCACATCCCAAGTTATAACTCTCAGCTTCCCAGGAAAAAAGAGAGCAAAGAGGCTAGATGAAAAAGCATAAATCGAATTATAACTCATGGCCGAATGAAACTATGTCTCTTTATCGATCATAAGATGATCTGATTTGAGAATTTGTCTTAGTTAGGGTTTTATGCTATGAAGAGATACCATGACCAAGGCAACTCTTGCAAAAACAACATTTAATTGGGGCTGGCTTACAGGTTCAGAGATTCAGTCCATTCTCATCAAAGTGGGAGCATGGCAGTGTTCAGATAGGCACAGTGCAGACAGAGCTGAGAGTTCTACATCTTCATCTGAAGGCTGCTAGCAGAAGACTGGCTTCCAGGCAGGTAGGATGAGGGTCTTAAAGCCCACACCCACAGTGACTCACCTACTCCAACAAAGCCACACCTTCTAATAGTGCCACTCTCTGGGCTGAGCATAAACAAATTATCACAGAATTCAATGTTCAAAATGCTCTTAAACTGGGGCATACTTGCCATAGTACGGGTGGGAGAATCTGCTTAATTCTGTGTGACTGCAGAAGGAAGAATGCACTGTCACAAGCATGTTTACCATAGGGGACCGTGGTGACGAGAGGAGGAAAGTAGCTGCTTGTGTTCCCAGACACAGGAAGTTCTTGGTGAATGCCACCACTCAAACAGGAGCAAAAAGAGTCATTACTGAATGGACATGAGGCTAAAGCAGGAGCTTTCTGTCGTTGTTCAGTCCACCTGTTGTGGACTTTATACGTACTTGTTCCGTACCCACACTCTAGAACAGTGGTTCTCAACCTGTACATTGTGACCTCTTTGCCAAACGTCTATCTCCAAAGATATTTATGGTGTAATTCATAATTCATGATTGTAGCAAAATTACAGTAATGAAATAGCGATAAAAATTTTATGCTTGGGGGCCATGCCAACATGAGGAACTGTTTTAAAGGGTTGCTTCACTAGGAAGGTTGAAAATATTGCTCTAAAGGATTTGGTATTCAGCACATGCACCAAGAGAATTCTCTAGGCATAACCAATTTTTCTTCTGAGGTGTCCTAACCCAAAGCTTCTGTCATTTCTAACTTTACTTTAGGAAGGGAGAATACATTTACACTGAGTGACTCACTCCAGCTTGGATTTTTGACTTGCTCCCAATGTAATGAGATAGGGGCTGCCTCTGTAGCACAGACTGGCCTGGAACTCACCAGACAGCCCGGGTTGGCCTTGAGTTCATGGAGCTCTTCCTACCGCAGTCTCCAAGGGCTGAGATTTCAGGTGTGGGCCACCATACCCAGGCAACTTTGAGTGCTGCCGTGGCAACAATTACTCTTCCAAAGCTTCCTTGTTCAGTAGCTAACTGTATGACACTAATATTTGAATTTAAATGCTAGAAGATATGTAACTTCCCAATGAATATGTTAGTTCCCGAAAGCTAGAACTGTTAGGTCTAATTATTTAAATATGTAGAACAAGGAAAAACTCTCAGAAAAAAAAATAGGCAGTGAACCTGTTGGGACAGCACCACATTTATAGAATTTCCTAAAATCTTGTGCAGAGAGGGGCAAAGGAACATTCTCCTGTAAGTACACGTGGGGCTCACTGACCAACAACATAATAGAAAATACTGTTATGTGTATTTAACCTATGACTCCCTTTGGGTGTCACATATCGGATATCGTGCATGCCTGATATTTACATTATGATTCATAATAGTAGCAAAATTACAGTTATGAAATAGCAACAAAATAATTTTATGGTTGTGGGGCACCACAACATGAGGAACTGTATTAAAGGATCACAGTGTTAGGAAGACTGAGAACCACGGCTCTAGATAGATGCTAAGGGACCTACGAATATGTTAGTTCCTTAAGTTATATGAACTTAGAGTTATATATTGAAATAAATGTGGAATTGACATAATAATGTATGCATCCAATTTAGCATATTAAAAACACGTGGTTTTTGAAAATCTCTCATTTTTGGATGATTTAGATCTGGAGTCATTTTATGAAAGATTTGAGGGAGCTATAAATACTATCTAAGGTGTAAGGAGACATCATTTATTTTTAACCTTCAGCCAGAAGGTCAAGGTGTCATTTAAAAAAGATATCACCAATCACAGCCAAAGGCTGAGATTGTCTGGCTGGATTCATGATAAAACAGGAAAGGACCAATAAATTATTTTCTTCCAGTCAAAACTAGATTCAAATTCTTAAATAATTTATTTCAACATGTTTAATTCTGAAGGTTTAACAACTCTCTCCCCCTTTTTTTTAATAAGGAAGCAAAAGAAAAAAAAAAAGAAATGCAAGATAAAATGTCTAAATCATTATAAGGCTTTTGAAAGAAAAAAGAAACGCACATTAGAAGAAGGACCCATAAATTCCTGACCTTTTATCTCAAGTGAAAGGATCACTTCAATTCATTTAGTCCTTGTGGCTCACAGAGGTGTAAGAGTAGGCAGTGAAAAACCTGACTACTTTTATCAGGGCGTGGCAGAAGGGAAGAGGTGGAATGGGCCTGGGTTGCTTTGAAGTGAGAGAGGCCCTGCTTCATGTCCCTTATGTGTCTAATGCTTTTATAAAAGGTCCACGGAAGACAATGCACATAAAATGTGTACAGGATCTGCTTACAAACTTCAGAACCCGGGAATGTAACTGGCAGACATATCTCACCGGCAGATGAGATACAGAAAAATGACGCCGGTGCACTGTGATGGGTCCCTGTTCTGACAATACATATAGAGTCTGCCAATAGGAATTTAGGAAAACAGTCTAGGAATTCTTCAGTGGTCTCTTTAAATAGAAGGAAAGACATCACAATTTCTGTTCTACTAGCAGTCAAAGTTTTCTGCCTGGCAATGCCTTAGAGAGTAAACTGGTGGGGGGGTTTTGGCTTTGGGCTTTTACAGTGATAAGCGTTTTTCACAGGCTTAGAGTTTGACACTGGATATAGCATTAAACTGTATGAATGTTTAAATCAACTTATTCAGTAGAGTTTTAGTATGTTATTTTTTTCCTGTTTCTTCTTTTCACATGTATGAAATATGTATGCGCATGCATATTTTTGCATGTACGTAGGGTGCATGTATGAGTGTACTTATACGCGTGTAGAGGCTGAGGGTAGCACTAGGCTCATCCTCATTCATTCTTCCACCTCCTTCACTATAGCAGGGCCTCTCACTGATCAGCTAGTCTAGTAGGCCAGCTTGTTGTGAGGATTCCCCTGTCTCCATCTTCTCAGGACTGAACTATAGGCAGATGCCCACATCCACCTCACATTTGCCCAGGTTTCTATGAATATCAGTTCTAGTTTCTCATGGTTTTTGGAGAAGTGTTTAATTGCTCAACTCTCTCTTCAGCTTCTCCAATATATCATTTGATTTCCCTGACTTATTATAGCATCTGTTCACTCTAATAGATCATATCTATATGATCTAGTAGCCTCAACACACAACTTGGAAATCTTTTGACAAATTTAAACATGATCATATTAGAAAAATATGTTTTCCTGAGAAGCCAAATATTGTAAGCTGTCATGCCCAGAAAAACACTAAACGTACTTATTTTTTAAATTTAAGATCAATGTGAAATTGAAATACAGTATGTTCTAAATTTGATGACTGTTTTCAAAGTCTCTCTGGCTCTTAAGAACTATTCATCTACGTTCCATCAATATATATTAGAACTGGTTGCTTTAAGAACAGATACAAGTAGAACTGTAAATGTGGGGTCTGTATGAAAATGCAATGGTAGATCCTTACTACACATGTGTCTAAATTGATATCCACAAGCGGGCTGTAACCAGACTAAGGACTTGGGTTTACAAGGATGTGTCACTGAGGCTCATCACTGATAACAAATGCCCTGGAAGTGGATGTGGTCCATTTCCACACCATCCTGAATATGCTGGTCTCACCGGGAAGAGGATGTACGTGCAGCAGTTCTGTGCCTGTGACACAGGTTTTACATCATGCCCTGACACTCTTCTCACTGCTGCTAGCTAGCTACCTACACCTGCTCTCAAAATAGTTTCAAATAAAACAGTGGTGGTTGATAAATTACTTGAATGACTATAAGCTAAAGATTCGTACTTGGAAAAACAATAAGCAGGGTCTTAAAGGAATGGGCATTGTACTCAAATGATTGTTGAGGAAGATATTTTCTATGTTAGTTTGTTTCTGATATTGCGATAAAATTCCCTGACAAAAGGAACTTTCAGGAACAAAGTGTTTCGTTCGGCCTAGATTGTTAGAGGAGAAACAGAACATCATGGTGGAGTAGCATGGAGGTAAGAACGTAAGGTCAAACCCTCATTAGCAGTATGGAAACAGAAAGTGGTTTCCAAGCTGTAAAACCTCAAAGCCCACCTCCACTGGCATGCCCCAGGGATGTACTTCCTCCAGCTAGGCTTCCGGTCCTAAAGGATCTACAACCTTCCCAAACAGTGCCACCTGGGGAAATGAGTGTTCTGACACATTTGATATCCAAGAGCCACTATAATTTCTATACAATAATATTAGTAAATAAATGTGCTATGACAGTCATATAGATTTATGTACTTATAGACTTCAAGTTAGGAAGAAGAGGCTATGGGTAGTATTTGAATTGCTTAAGGCTAGAAGTTTTTGAGAGTTCTTGCCCATAACTAGCTCCAGTTTTAGGCCTGTGATGCACTGGAGGGGTGGGGGTGGGGCGATTGGATTTTGAGGGGCAGCTAAGTTAATTTGCAAGAATCTAATAACTAAAATAGTTGCCAGTAAAGCATGGGCTACTGGTCCGGAAAGAAACATTCTGTTCATTCAATAAACTTCATCTCATCTCATTTTCTTAAGGCTTCAGGATTCGATTAAGTGTTAAAGGCTGAAAAGGTAGAAGCCATGGTTTTAATTAGACAATAATCAGATCTTTATTTTTCCTATTTATATATGAGGCTTATTAGAGTAAAAGCTAGTTTCTGAAGGGTCTTAAAATGTACTATATTCAAATATTATTACATTGTAGATTCCACACTCACTCTTTGTGACCAAATAAATCTGCAACAACAACAACAAAAATATGCATATTTCAATCCCCTTGACTGATGAGTGTGTGGCTGCATTTTCTAAATAATTAACTGCTACTCAATGGCAGTGCTAAGCAGTCGTGAGCTGGAGTGAGTAAGCTCACTGAAGCTTCTGCCAAGCATGTTAAAGCTTCTTATCAATAGTTGCTCTTGTTGAATTCAAAAGAGAATGAACTTTACTTTGTTTGTACTAATTACTTTAAATTGAGAGTTAGTCCACTGCTGATGCTCCTTTGACCGCAGCTGAGGTCACTGTCTCACGAGCACGATGTGCAGTGAATGATCTGACAGGATGGCCACACAAGATCATAGTGTGAGGTAGTAGGGCACTTACGGAGCCCTGGAGGGCCAGCACTTCCTCCCACTCTAGTCACCTGCTTGGTGTGACAGCTGCTAAACATGTCGAAGCCCTCCTACATAAAATTCTTAATCTGAAAGGGGGGAAGTGTGATAACAATCCCAACATGCTTTCTGTAAAATTATAATAAAACTTTAAAGAAAAAGTGGGCATTCAGTTAACGTTTACTGTGTGTCCCCACGGCATGTGCGGCATCCCTAGGCAATTTTTCAGTGAACAGAAATCTATGCTGAAAACTATACTATGCTTATATAAAGAAGTCTCTCACATATCCTGTAATCTGGAATCTGTTATTAGGGGACACAGTTTAAAGGCATGAGAACAAAAACACCAAAACAACCAATATATTTGTGTTTTTGCTTAATTTTTAATAGTCATTAGAGAATGGTTTTCCTTCCTGTCTACAAATACTCTCAATTTCCAACTATTTATTCCTTGACAAATTAGGATTTGCAGAGGTCTGGGAGAGAGACACGACAAAATTGAGTCTCTCTCTCTCTCTCTCTCTCTCTCTCTCTCTCTCTCTCTCTCTCTCTCTGGCAAGATCAGATTGATGCCTTCGGCTTTGGGTTATTTTCCCAAAGAATCAAGTTGCTCTAAGACTACTGCAGAGTTCCTCCAGTCACATGGGTGCAGCTCCTTTGTCCCCATGGTAACCCTTGTTTAGTGTCTAAGCTACCTCTGAGCAGTGTGGTACTTTCCTCTTCCGGGGGTGGACTGTGCACTGCTGGCTCCTCTGTGAGGTTGTCTGCTCAGTCTTTCCCATCTCTGCAGACCCTTACCCTTCATCCTTGCCATGATTCTGCTCTTGTATGGCAGAACTGTAGGATTCCAAGGATGGATTCCATGTGGCACAAGACCAAAGTGACCAGATAGACCCGAGGGCAGATCTTCACTCTCCAACTCAGAGGTTCTGCTCATTGACAATGTCCATGAACCAATGAAGTTTTTTAAGAGTTTTCCACAATGCAATAAAACTCTTTCACAGGAATGTCAAATGTAGCAACTAAAATCACAAATTCAAAAGATCTAGCATTTGGCTTCTCTAAGCCAGGTTCTCCAAAATAACATTCTTACCTTCAGTTAATGAGGAAATCCCTTCAAGGGATGTAATCTAATGGTAGTCAGATGACACACACACATGTAAATGGGGAAAGATAAATAACTTCAAAGTCTCTTCTTTTCTGGAAGGTAGCAAAATTCTACTGTGGCAACTCTCTCTGGGCTTCTTCTATATTGAATTAATGGATTTCCTCCCCTGGGCTGGTGAGATAGCATATTGGGTAAACGGTCCTGCTGCCAAGCTCGATGACACGAGAACAATCCCTGAGACCCACATGGTAGGAGGAGAGGACAAACATTCAAAGGTATACCTCCAGACATCTGCCATGACAGACACACACACGTAGCTAGGCCTGGAACTATACCTCAGTCCCATGGTCCCAGAAGCAAGACTCAGACTTAACACACATTACCTTGGCCATAGAGCTAGGCTCTACTCTGACTAGAACATAACAAAAACATAACCCATTTACTTTAAACTACATTCTGCCATGTGGCTGGTTACCTGTGCTTAGCCACCATGCATCTGTCTCCTCACATATTCCTGGCCAATCTCTTGCCTGGCCTTTATCCCAGACATCCCACCTCTATTTCCTGCCTAAGCTATAGGTCATAGGCTTTTTGAATTATCAGGTAATGCATCCACACCACACACACACACACACACACACACACACACACACACACACACACACACACACACACACACACACACACACACACGTCCCTTTCTCCCTAAATAAAAATAAATAAATGCACTCTTGGCATGATGGTGGAGTATGTGGGGGGCAGAAGACGCAGGTCTCTTTCAGCTTGGTCTACACAGGCAATTGTAGGACGACCAGGGATACAAAGTGAGATCCTGGTTTTTGTTTGTTAGCTTAAACTTTGAATAGAAACAGATACGGACATCTTTGAAGAGATAGACCCTCAGGTAAGAGCAAGTCATCTAGGCGCAGCCCCAGGAGCAGAACCTCCTACTTCTCTGAACGTAAAGGAGCAGCAGAGTCCCCTGCTGGGTCGGCCACACTGATCTTAAGTCTCAGTCTCTTATTTACTTTCTAGACAACTTGGAGATAGACATAGCAATAAGTGTCCAAACTACTTTTTCCGTGTATCAAAGACACAGAACTTCTATGTATTATCAAGGGGCAATCAGATATTTATACTGCATCTGATACAGTGGCTGTAATACAGTAGTTACTGGATTTGGTAATTATTACCAAGAAATCCGGATTTTGTTAAGTAGTCTCTAAAACTATCCACCCATGCATGCAGAGAACACATTTAAAAACTCCTAGCCTACCCTTCCTATGTGGTTTGTACTGATATGCAGGCCCTACTGACACAGGAGATGAGACCCTCAGGATGCACTTAACACTAAACTGAAAAATTGCCCCCTCTGTCCCCTGCGTCTGATGTCACTAGGTCAGGTTTGACCCCTCCTTCAAAGGAAACCATGGAAGCATCCAAATGGTTACCTTGCGCGCTCCTTTAGCCTTTACAGTCAAGATTCTCAGGTCCCTGCATCCTTTTCTCATTTTAAGGTTTCAAGACATTTCGACATGATCGTCCTGGTATGACAGAGGAGACGGATCCAGGTAGACTTTAGTTTCTGACTAGTTGGTGATATACACTCTTGGGACAAAAAGAAGAGATACAAGCGTCCAAACATCTCAGAACACAATTTAATTAAAAAATCAATCCCTCCATGCTAATAGGACGCTAGACCATGTTGTGTTTCAGAAATGCATATGATGAACAGATTTTTGCTTTAAAGTCTCGTTGGTTTACATTTAGTCTGTGCCTGCAGTGATATCCCCAAAGTGAGATTTCCAGCACCCTCCAGAAGTCTCTTTAAAATACTGTCCAGTCTCCCTGGTGTGCCTCACAGATCTCTCTCTCTCTTTCCCGGGACCACATAATCACATAATTTTTTCACATTAATTCCACAAGCAAGGTGACTGCTTAAAAGCAAATTTAAGCTCTACTGAATTAATGTTCTTCATTTTTACCTACTCTGGAAATGATTAAATGGAGCTTAACCTTCCTACAGCGGTGAAATTTAATATCCTTAGCCATACTATAAATAAGGCGTGCATTAATCCAAAGTTGTTATTGCTGTGTATACATAGCAATACACTTGAATTAATCAGCTACTGTGTTGGACGATTGTTCTTTTCCATCATCCACGGCAGAAGACAAGCGAATGAAGCTTGCAGCCTAGAGCATGTGGCTCTCACCCCTCTTTTCCAGGACCACCTCACTGTCACACATTTGAGCAACAGTTAAAGGCTTCCTCTTCTTTCAAGCACTTCCAATCACCAGCCCGCCCCCACCCCTCTGTGTGTGCATGTGTGTGTGCGTGCGGGGGGGAGGGTGGACAGTAATCTACCAGTCTTCCGATAAATAAATGCCAGAGAGAATTTCTTTTTATGAGTTACACTGTTCATGTTCCCACTCTTCTATTTCCATTTTAAATTTGTTGTTAACTTGACACTGTAATAACTGAACCACACAGATAAACTTTAAAAGAAGACCCATCTGTTAATCTTTGGAGAGACCCGGCCAGACCTAACCCAACCTTCCTGGAGCTCTGTACTCGAAGCTCCATTGTCTTTGTTTTTATAACTAAAGGCTTTCAGACAATCCCACAACTGCAGTCTCCATCCAATGGATGGTACATTTTCATTTATCTGTTTGTTTACATTTGGTTGTTTTTAACCTCTACTCAGGTATCTATCACCTTACATCTTATTCTATTGAGGCAGGGTCTTTCACTGAACCTACAGTTAGGCTGGCAACCAGGTAGCCCCAAGAATTTTGTTGTCACTTCACCTCAGGATTGGAGTTACACACGCATGTACGTGTGCATCACTTTTTGAGTGGGTGTTGGGGACTGCATTCAGGGCCTTATGCTTGGGCAGCAAGTACTCGAAACCACTGAGCCACCTAGCCAGCCCACCCTGATATTTAATGGACATTTAATTATATAATATTTAAGTCAGGTTAAACATCTTCTCAACCTTTCTTTTTAGAAATGTTTATTGTGTTTGTTTTTTGTTTTTTGTGGAGAGGAGCACATGCCATGGCACAGATGTGGAGGTCAGAGAGCAATTCATAGGCAGTTGGTCCTCTTCCCCATAATTAGATCCCCAAAATTGAACACAAGGATGTTAGACAAGTGCCATTACTCTCTGAATCATCTTGCTGGCTATTCATTATTTTTAAGGTAAAAACATTCATACAGTTTTAAGCATCATATCCAAAAAAAAAAAATTGCTGTATTTGCCAGTTGGACCTCTGCTTCCTTCATTTCTATTATTGTCTCTTCAGTCTCATCTTTTTACCATTTTTAATGCTTAATATCCATTCACTTTTAACATTTTCATTGAGTGAGAAGTTTGGAAGGACGTTTGCCCTCTCCTCCCCTAACTTGATTTTCTGAACATTTACTGTCCTTAATTATGTCCAGCCTGTCCTTTGTTTTCACGGCAGTCAATGCCTTGAGAGGCCCTAGTCCATTTGCACATCAGCCAGACCCTAGGTTGGCTCCCTCATTTGGTTGAGAATTGGTATAAAATATATCACACTCCATAAGACCTTAGAATTTGGATTCTAGTGAGGCTTTTTAATAAACTTTCTCAGTCTTTGCTTTTCTCATCTTCACGAGGGTGAAGCTACTAATATTCATTCAAAGCTTGTTTCAAACATTAAATCACCTCATGCATCTCTTACAGTAAGCCCAGTGTCGAGCATGAAATAAGAAAATACAAAAACAGGTTGCCAGGAATACAGATAAACCTCAGCCTCATTCAGAAGTCAATGTCCTTTTTAACCTCGCGGTAAAAGTAAAATGGAGATTTTCTAAAATGTTCTGCCAGTTCCTATAATGAATGATATTGTAAGCTGCTTTGTCAACCACCCTCCCCTCCTAACTTAGGACCTAAAGGTAATATTTCTCTCCTCTTAGCTGTGTCTATATTGCCCTTCTCCTGCCCCCTCATCCTTCAATGATGAATGAAACTTTGGAGAGCGTGAGATACACTGTAATTATTTTTATCCAGCTATAGAAAAAGAATCCATTCCTTTTCCAGACTGTCATCCCCTTCATGAACACAAGTCCATTTCTTCTGGGAGGTGGGAGGGGCTGATTCCCCCGAAAACGCTCTTGCTGCTTCTATCAGTTTAAATCAGAAATGTTTCCATGGTTTCCATGTGAGTTTAAGTTTACATACAGGGGATTTCAGCATTTCTTTGAAAATAAATAGGAATCTGTCTTGCTAGAATGAACTATTAGAGGATTATTTTGTTCCTAAAAGTCCGTATTAGTGAAAGCAAGCAAGTGTGAAAAGTTTTCCAACAGAGTGAAATCTTTTGCTGAAATTGTATTGTGTTTTGTCTTTCATTTGAAGAGCTTGTATTTTTCTAACTCAGCCATTGGGTATAAGGTTCTTCACATAACATGAAGTTAGGATCGTGGGGCTTATTTCTATAATGACATGTAACACTGGCCATCTATTTAATGAACGTCTCTCTTGTTTTAATGTCACAAAGTCCTTGAGCAGTCTCTAAGAAGCACACATACTACGGTCTTAGGACAGTCACAAAACTCATCAAGCTTATGCAGATACCCACATAAATATTTTGCTAGAATGAAGAAAATTAGGCAAGGTGGAAACAAAACAATATAAGCCTGTTATAGAAGAAAAACTATGAGATAAAAATTAGGAGCAAAGAGCTCCACAGTAATTCCTAGCAGTTCGCTCAAACCTTAGGCGAGTTTGTTTGTAAGCGTTGCTGTGTGTGTCTCTTCTTAGAATGGCCAAGTGAAAAACTATGTAAGTGAGGCCTAATTGAGCTGCTGCTTCATTTGCCAGTCTGGGTAAAAATATAAAGCTTTTCTTCCTTAAAAATCCTTAGTTTGGAGTCTGTATTGATCCAACTGAATTGTTATAAAACAGGGCTTAAATGTTACAGAAAGTCAGAAGGCATGGTCAGTGCAGGAGACAGTTCACAATTATCCTTATGAAGATCCGTGAACAGAAACGAGCTTAAGTCCTGCTGTTTTTTTCCCCTCTCCTTTCAATTTAGAACTAAGTTCTCTGTTAGTCATGCCCATGGAGACTGTAGAAAATGCCTTGCTATTTGAGACAAAGGGCCAACCTGATAAACTTACATCCGTTAAGATTTTAATAAAAACCCATCAGACTTGCACTTAAGCCTGCTATAAAATGCCTGTTCTAGTCAATCCTATCACTGTGAGCAAATCAGTGGCCCTAGTAACATGTGCTGGCAATCCTGTCCTTGGTCAAATGACTAAAGGTTCCTACTTTTAGAGTGGGACTCCAAATAATCGAGTAAACATATGTGACATGATAACCATAAAGTGAGTTGCATTTGCCTAAAATCGCAATAATTTTTGTATTATCCCTTATATGATTCTTCTGTATGGCCTTACATTAAATTTCTATATACCTATATAACTTAAGCTACTCATAAACTATTAAATGTACTTTATTATTTTGACAGATTGATAAAAATCTGAATGTTTCATTTCTTCAGGTTTTCACTATAACATTCTGCAGTAAGTTAGGGTCTAATTAGGGGCTGTTATCTCCATTCAAAGATGTCTATTTCTGAAGATACTTGAGTGGTTACATGTCATTTCTTGGTCAGAACTTAACAATTTTATGAAGAACACTTAAAAAAGTTATATACTAGTTCCAAATTGCTATAAAATTATGCTCTTGGTAAAATTATAGGAATTTTGCTAATATTTTGTTTTGCTTAAGATACAGAAAGAAGCCATAATTCTTTTTGGTTATTAATAGGCCAGTTGGAATGCATAAGGAAATATGGGTTCACTCTTTGGAAGGTGAAGGATATTCCACTTGTGTGTAGTCATAAATGGGATAAGAATAGAAGAAAGTTGTATTTGTGTCTAATATCTTTAATGATTATAGTTATTTAGCAGAAATCAGATCAGCTTCTTCCTCCTCCACCTCCCTACTTTAAGTCAGTTTTTATGAATTAGGATAGGCAGCCAATTTAAAATAGTTCTACTAAACTTCACCTTCAAAAGAAATTCTCATAATTTTATATTAGTGGTTCCTTAAAACTATCCTAAATTTAAAATTTGTATCAATGTAAAAAGTCATAGTTCTTCAGAGTTCCTAGAGTTTCCACAAACACAAACACCTTCAGGAAAATACTGTGGATCATATTTCTGTAGACCTCCCCAGAATCTTCCTCTGGCAAATGAGTGGAAGCCTGGGATTGACCCTGAGAAGAGGGTAAGTGTAGGAGGTGTAGAATGTGAAGGGGGTTCCCCACCAGTGATTGGGTTAAGGTCCTTTAAAGATCTACAATTGTCATTTGGTATCACAGAAACCTTCGTGACATCTATAACCTTCTTTAAGAGGAAAAGTATTATTCGCTGGCCAGTGTTTGATTGCTACTTGGAATGATAACTTAAAATCGAAGGTGAGTACCAAAGAAAAGAATTAGCAAGAAAATGAGGTTTTAAAAAAAAATGGCAACACTGACTTTCCTTCAAAACTGCTAATTCTTCCTTTTGTGATTAAAAGATCAAAGAACAATAACGTATTAACATATCAGTAAGAATTCATAGCAAGAGTAAGGCTTCCTATGATCCTCCATTTGTCAAGTTAAAGTTTCCTCTCTTGTTCATGAGTACAGAGGCACTTAGTGTTTTTACACTTTCTACTGCTTTGCTGTGAAGGCTAAATGATTTACCACATTCAACACAATTGGAACAATGACAGCTATTACCTATCTAGATGTATCTGAATATGTATCTGATGCTAGTTGACTGGATTTAGAGATGAGGAAATTCCTTGCATGGTAGAATATATTGTAAAACTGCTGGAGAGAGAACTTGCAATGCAGTTTGATTGTTCTGAGTGTAGACACCAGGCCCAAGACAAGTAAGTAAGCCTGGTGGAAATTGGAGGCCATAGTTAGAAGGGAGGAGTGGGAGGGAGTGGGGAAGGAGGAAGAAAGGGAGGTAGAGAGGGAGAGATCATCTGAATATGTTAATGGGAAATTTTGAAAAGTCATGTCTGAGGATGAAATCTTAGGAACTTCAGAACTTGGGTAGAGGGGATTGGGAAATGAAATGTGCACGTCTTAGCACAGGCAGAAGGAAACTGGAAAGAAATGATCATGAGTTTGGGGCAAAGAACAAGGTCTACAAACCCCTATGGTAATAGAAGGTAGACATTGTCCAGGAAAACTCTACAATTCAATTACAAGTCCTTCTTGGCAAAGTTTGGTTTCTTTCCCTTCTCACTGTCTTTTGTTTGTAGTGTTGGTGTGGTTGTCAGACAGTTAACTGGCCTCACCTTTAATTCAGACCTTCCCATCTCCTAATCACCGAGATGATAGGTGTGTGCTATGTGCTACCATGGCCACCTAAAATGGATGTCTTTTATCTGTAAAAAGTCACTGTTGATCATGAACATACTACTGTTCAAAGTGCATAACCCCCTGAATTAATTACAGTTCTAGTTGCTTCTATTTGTAGCAGCTGATACAAGCAAACATGTCAAAGGTTACTGTGAAGAGAGGTTTTTGTAGCAAACATTTCAAGACATAGCACATGATCTCCCACATTCCTCATCCGCTACCTAAAGAGCCTAAATCACTTTGTGTGGAATGAGCAAAAGTCATTTTCATCCCCATAACTCTGACTGTGGGGATGATAGGGCTGTCCTGGGTGAAAGAGTGGGCTGCCTGTGACACAAAGTCCCAGAAGACACCTCTCTACAGACACTAATCATCAGTCAGGCACGTCAAATGTGAAGAATATGATAAAGCAAATGCATAACTCTACATTTATGATGCCATCACTTTTTGGTTATTCATCACTCACATTTTATTAGCTAAAATCTGTTTTTATTTGCCAGGCCACTGCTTTATCTGGTTGCTTTCTCAAATAAAACTGAATTAAGTGGTGTTCAAGACACCGGTTTTCATCCAGCCAACACACAGTTTGAAAATACAGAAGCAGAAGCCGCTCATTATTGAATTATGTCCTGTTTATTACACTACCGAGCTGTTTGTCTCGGCATCTAATGTGCAGCTATGTTTCTAAAATGTTGACATTGATTAATAAATGAAAGTGAGCTAGGACCACACACGTACACATAAATAGGACTGCGTTTGTCCTGGCGTGAAGTTTTATGTTTGGGGTTCTACCGGCCCTGCTGTCCAGACTGACACTGGAAACCAGATTTAAGCTATCTCCATGGACATAGATTTAGAAAAAAAAGGTTTCAAAACCGCATCCAAATTCTCCTTGTAGAAAAACACAGGAAGGCCCAGTAATGGTAAATTTCAAAATGCACTAAAAGAAAAAAAGCAGTTTTGAGGTGCTTTGTCCTATAGTCACATAGCACACCCATACAAATAGAGTAAAAATAATACATTTTAAAAATTCGGTCGACATTTTCACCAATCATGTTTTCAACAAACTGCCCTGCAAGGGGCAGTGGTCACCAAATCACCAATGTGTTGATTAAAAATGTTTAAATGTTTTGGCGAGCATGTTATGTCCTAGGTAATGGCCTATCTAGTCTTTTAGAAACCAGAGACAGCCAGGATAATAATCAGTTTGAACAGTCGTGTTAAGATGTGTCTGACTTTGAAACTCGTCTTTCTAGGTGCTCAGAGTTCTTTTCCTTCCTTAGTAAAGGCTCTTTCACCTGACCTGAGGGAATAAGAAGCTCTAGGAAGAACAAAATGCGAACTCTACTAAAACACCCAAGTATTTTATCTTAGTATTATAGGAGTTGTCTAGGCATATTTACACCATGGAAACTGGCAAATACTGCAAATTTCAGCCTTCTTTCCTTCCAGAAAATTGAGGATTACCAGTATTCCAGCTCTTGTCACATGGCTAGACCAAAAGTCAAATACTGATCACGAGTTATACAGAGAAATCCTCAATGGGGATGGATCTCTCTCTCTCTCTCTCTCTCTCTCTCTCTCTCTCTCTCTCTCTCTCTCCTTTTTTTTTCAAACCTAGTGTTTTGATGGTGTTGTATTTTTGGCCACAGAAGATGGAATTTTTCTGGGCAAATAAAGAATGAACTCAGGCCAGCTTTCCTCAGTGAAAATGCAGACAAAGGGTGAACCTAGCTTTGAGTGAGTTCTTGAAAACTAACCTTGCAGAAGCAAATGTTTGTGACCATGTCACAAATGACCTATGACCTACTTCTAGTTTTAACAAGTGACATGTTCTGACCTCTGACTCAATGACAGACGCTAAAAATCATATCAAAACTGTCTTCAGTTTTCTCAATAGGGCAACGAGGATGAGAAACTGGACCCTAGTCGTGGTGAGAAAATAAAATCCCTAAGAAGTCAACTGTGTTCAGCATCAATAGTTCACAATGGCATCACAAAAAAAAAAAAAAAAAAAAAAAAAAAAAGGAAAAGAAAAAAATGCAAACATGTGACAATTTTGATCAGTAATCATTTAGTGAGCTCTGTGATAAACTTGGGATTTAAAATTCTCTTAAGCAACTAGAAGTTTAAAAGTATAAAAGTACACACATACACGTAGACACAAAATATAATATTTTCTCTGTTGAATTAATTCTGTCCTTAAATAATTGATATTAACTTAAGAAGGCAAGATTAATGAACACATAATAACCAGGCAACAAAGTAAATCAATCATATTTAAATTAGAACTTGAATTAAAAATCAGGCATCAATAAAAAGAAATATGAAATAGGAGATAGCCGGAAGTGGTAGAAGAGTTGGAGTACGGTCTGAAATTTCATAGATTGGATTTTCTTCACTTCTATTTATTCGTTTTGTTTTTCTTAAAGGTTTAAGAGAGGGTGTTGCAAACAGGAAAAGATCTAGCAATGAAGCCACAGAGGTCCCAGCTTCGAGGTCAGCAAAACCGTGAGGCAAGCTGGGCCAGACCCTGGAGAGCAGGCGTACCCTTGAGCGCGTAGGATAATTCTCTCAGAAGTACCATTCATTTCCAGTGTGTGAATGCTGACATGTTGGTCTGCGATGTACCAAGTCCCAGAGATTACCAAGGGAACTAGCAGTTATTAGAACTCCTACCTCTGTCTGGAGACAGTTGACCTACAGACAGTGCCTTACTGGCCAGGCAAGTCGGGGAAGAGGAGACTACAGTGAATCAACTATCAAAATTAAAACACAAAAATGTTGACAAGAAAATAGGTCACATTGGATTACAGGAAGGGCCACTCCCTGAAGAATAATAAAAGAGAGAAAGAGAGAATTTCAAGTGCCAAAAGAGAGATTTTCTAGATTTCGCTTTGTGAGTAATGTTCTATTAATAGAACCATTTCTCAAAATAAGCTCAGAGGTGAATTTGAAACTATACTTACTGTATCTGCCTAAATATGACTTTTAGTATAATTATAACCTCTGACTCTCAAATTTAACTTAGTTACACCTTATATTTCTTGAACGTTTATGCTTTGTACTATGTCTAACAACAGCAGTCCTACCTGTAGGCTTAAATTCTCAAACATTGTTCTCTGCTTAGAAACTTTTCTGCTCCAAACACAAACAGTCTAACAGATTGTATTTTATGTGTATATCTTTTTATGACATAAGCAACTACATTTAAATGTGCAAAAACTTTACTCTGGGTAATTTGCATTCTCATATCCTATTATAGAGTCTCCCATTTGAATTTCCATCTGGTCTCTAATATCTCCTGTGTTTAGTATTGCTTTAATGAGATAATCTTGCTTTTACATACCTAGATTTCATTACAATTTGGAAAGAGCAATTTCTACCCTGATTTTACTCTCATAAATACTTTAAAGTTAACCTTAGAGCTGAATGTAATCTACTAAGAGATAATTACAAAATACTAAGTTAACAAGAAATACTGAGGCACAATACTGAGGGCTGGTCTTTATTTCTAAAATCAAAACACATAGACAATTTCTCTTTATAAGATTAATATATGGCTATTTATTGCTCAAGATTCACCCAGACACAGTGGATATATTGACACATCTTGGACTAAAGCAGAATTTAAGAGTTAAATTCTTGTTGCTGACTTCATCCTTGGGGACTGGCAAGGCTTAGGTTGATAATTAAGTTCTTATTTAACAGTAGTAAATGCTCTCTCTTCAGTCTGAGCTGTCAAACAAACGTTTGGCTTCCTTGGCAATGACTGAAAAATCACTCCTATAACTCAGACAGAAGATGCTCATTGTAAAGAAAATAAGGTCCAGATCCACCTGAAGGCTTCCTCGCTGATAAAGAAGCCTTCCCATAATCCCAGGCTGCTGCTGAAATTCGTTCTACTTTGGAAGCCTTATGCTTTTCAAGTAGAAGACTCAATCCTCTGACATCTCAACATGACAGAGTCAGATGTCAGCTAAAGAAGGAGACATTTCTAGACTTGCTCGCCCTCGTGAACACACACTGCTTTGTTGTGCGTCTGGCATTCTTTTAAGTGGCTTACCCATATTAGGTCTTTTCATCCTAGATGTCATGGTACCCACTGGGACTTAATGAGAAAAGACATTTGGGAAAGGAAGGTTAGTGAAGTGTCTCTAAATGTAAGTTTGCTATATTTTGTTAGGTGGGTCTTTAATAATAACTTCTGTGACAGTGCCTCCTGGGGTGGTAAAGCAGCTCTCTGCATTGTAGCTCATCCTTACATCAACTTTTTAAGACAATGATTTCCCATCTACTTCATGAGTGACTAAACCTTAAGTCATAAACAGCAGTTACAGCAGTTACCAGAGAGCTCATAAACAACGACTCCAAATTTACTCTCTTATGTTTGCTCAAAGTACTTTGTCATGCATGCATTTTGCTGTCTTCATTTCCCTGAGAGTCATCCTGCTGTGAAAACCCCAGGTCAAACTCACCAATACCAACACAATTTCCCCTAACTCTTCATCTCTGAGATTACAACAGTTACATTCTCTTACAGTCCACAATCTCCATTTCCAAAAATTTTAGCCTTAAATGTAATAAGACTATTTATATCACTACTTATTTTAAGATGCCTAAGAAGTCCTTCGATGTTTTCAGAATAGACCCTCCCGTCCTAACAATACTATACACAGTCTCTAGAGAGATGGAGCCCATAATATTCCAAGCTGTTCCTTCATGCAACACACACACACACACACACACACACACACACACACACACACAGTATCATATTAGATTATTCCTGGCATTTAATTGCCTTTTGTCTCTGCAAGTTATATATCTGCTGAAATTCTCTTTATCATTGAAACAAAGAAATGCACAAACCCTCACATGTATTATCCAGTAACTTCTGAGACATCACTCTACCCAGAAGTGGCTCTCAGGCATTATATTGGTTAGCTCCCTGGCCTTTGTTCCAATATTTCTCTGCCTATGGCTATCACTTCCAGTCACATTTTTTCCAGATGTGCTCTTCAAATCAAGCTAGAGCCCACAGAACAAATTGCATTTACCACCTTAGTTTCCCTGGGTCTGTCTGGTGCTGTGCTAAGAACAGGTCTGAAGAAGGTGGCTTGTCATCCCGGCTTGTCATCCCGGAGAATTGTGTGTTTGTACCTCAGACAATTCCCCTGCTCTCTCATCCTCAGATGATGCTCTTAGTTTTCCATTATCATCTGTGCTTGGCTCCACCTGGCATTTGCACATAAACTTGGCGTATTGATTTTTTCTCCTCAGTCCTAATGTCCTGGACCACAGATTAAACACTCACCACCTCCCATTATTGACCGTGCACCACAGGTTTTCTCGATGTCAATCCTACATCAGGCCACAGTATTTTCCTGGTTATATTTTTAGTTCACAAGATGAGAAGTCATCAAGCCTTTAGAGCTTAATGTTTCTGGCAGTTGAGTCTATCCCTCAACAGAGAAGGATTTCTATGAGTGGCCTCATGCTAAATATTCATAGCTAACAGAATGTCAATTTCTGTTAAGAGCATATATTACTACATACGAAATACATACTATATTATTTAAGCCATGTAGATGGTAAGATCATACACATTTTACACAGGAAGGAATAGAGAAAGGAAGAAGTGATAAAAATTCAGGGAGAGTAATAAAACAAGAAAGAAAAGAAGAAAGAAAGAGAGAAAAGAAAAGAAGAAAAGAGAAAAGAAAACAGAGAAAGTCCAGGGAGAAACAAATTGCTATCCTTTATCTGTTCCTATAAACTCCAATATGCAAATACATCAGAGGTTTCTACATCTTGGCACAGAAATGCACAATGTCCAATCAAGTTCTATACACCATTCTTACTGAGATAAATGTGGCAAGGGAGGAAGCAAGTTACACTTCATGAATCAGAAGTTTTCTCTGCCCACTGTTAGGGACAATATTGCAAAACCTCATGCCTCAAGGTGGGCATTGCAAAAAGATTTGCATTCTATTGATTAACTATAGTGTTTCAAGGAAGATGGAGCCTAAGAACTTGGTCAATAGATGAAATGGCTTATGAATTATACGATATGTGATTGATGCAACAATTAAATTCCAGTTGACCCAATGAAATATGGCTCTTGAATGTTAAAAGGGCAGCAGTTGATTTCACTGATCATGTAATTTGTGGGTCTACAGGTAATCCTGCTGTATGTATGATTTATGACTTGTCCATGCATAAATTCATATCATTACAGAAGAAATCGGAGTCAAAAATATATAACACTTCGATCATCTACAAAGCACCTATCTTGAGAAGAAAGCAATCACTGGAGGGCAGAGGGAGGGAGGCATTTGGGTGGGAGAAGGGTATGGGAGGGGGAAAGGGGAACATGATCAGGTATTGCAGAGGGGAACAGGAGTGAAGCCCCGAAAACCAGCAGAATATATGGAAATATGCAATCTCAGGAGGGGAGATGTGGAGGGACCCTCTAGAATGTATTAGAGACCTGGGAGGTGAGATACTCTCAGGACTCAAAGGAAAAGAGTAGCCTAGCGAATCTATCCTGTGAGAGGCCCAACAAGCAGCTGACTGAGACAGATCCAGATACTTAAACACCCAACCAATGGACTTAAGTCAGAGACCCCTGTGGTTGAATTAGGAAAAGGCTAGAAGAAGTTGAGGAGGAGAGTGACCCCGGAGGAAGACCAGCAGTCTCCACTAACCCAGACCCCTGAAATCTCTCAGACATGGAGCCACCAACCAGGTAGCATACACTAACTGGTGTGAGGCCCTTAACACATATATAGGACTGCCTGGTCTGGCATTAGTAAGAAAAGATTCACCTAACCCTTAAGAGACTTGAGGTTCCAGGGAGTGGAGAGGCCTGGCAGGGTGGGGGTTGGGGGTGAGGACATCCTCTTGGAGACAGGGCAGAGGGGGAATGAAATGAGGAATTGTCAGAGGGCAGACCAGGAGGGGGATAACAATTGCACTGTAAAAAAAAAGATTAAAGATAAATATTAAAAAAACAAAAACAAAACAAAAAACATAATTTAAACAAAGCATAATTGAAAGCAAAGCAAGTTTGATAGGTAAGCATTAAGTTTATAATTAATTTAACAACAGAAATCCCAGATATAAATTCTCTGTGTGACCTAACATATAAAGACAAAAATATATAATACTTGTTGGACTTGTAATATCTAAAGGATGACTGGCAATAACAATATTGTCTTGGTTAAGCTTTTACTGCTGTGAACAGACACCATGACCAAGGCAAGTCTTATAAAGGACAACAGTTAATTGGGACTGGCTTACATGTTCAGAGGTTCAGTCCATCATCATTAAGGTGGGAGCAGGGCAGTATCTAGACAGACATGGTGCAGGGGGAGCAGAGAGTCATCTTCATCTGAAGGCTGCTCATGGAAGAATGTCTTCCAGGCAGCTAGCACAAGGGTCTTAAGCCCAAGTCCACAGTGACATAGCTACTCCAACAAGGCCACACCTAATAGTGCCACTCCCTGGGCCAGGCATTTATAAACCATCACAGATGTTTACAGGATGTCTATATGCTGAGCTTTCATGTTTTTGTGTGGAGTTCAATGATACTCAACCATGTAAACGGTCATGGAGTGTAGTGGGCAGGGTAGCATTAAGGAGGTATTCAGAGGGAGCCCCCTACTAGAGCCCAGAGTTGAAGAGGTATGAGAAATACTTTCAGAAGAGTGTTTAGAGCTGTAACAATGCGACCTTAGAAATACGAGCAAGGAGACAATGTGCAGAGAAGACAAGGTAGGGGTACCCACTGAGGCTGATTTTTATGCTGTTTAGCTCTTACATCTATCCGTAATCTAGACACTGTACTGGACTGGGTAGAACAGACCACCTTTACATTCTCTTTCTGCCTTGTAATTTTGTTTGATCTATATAGGTCTTAGATCCTTTCCTTTTCTTTATTCATCCTTTTCTTCCTCTAAAGTCATACTTTCTGATAGGACCTTTGGCAATGTGGTGATGAGAAGTTTCCATTCTCATGAACTGACTATGGAGGCTTCACCTCAGCTTTCCAGCTCTCCTTCACCCTCTTTCCCAAGTGTTCTGCAGGACACTGGGTTTTGAATGTCCCTTTGAGTGGCTGAGCTGGGAAAGGAAGTGGGATTATACTCAGCCAGCTTTCGGGATCTTGTGAGAGTTAGATTAGAAGAGAGGCTGTGATTTAAGGGAATAGTTTTCCATATCACAAAGCTATCCTTAATTACCTGAAGTCACAGAGAGTGGTAGCATACGAACTGCACAGACCTCTTTACCTTCATGTTTTAACCTTGGAGTGTACTTTTCACTTGCCTTTGAATAGAAGTATAAACACCAAGAAGAGTCCTAAACTTTCTATCTTCTGACAATTTTTAGAGGGAATATGTCGTTACAAGTTTGAGTTTTAACATCGTCTGTGTACCAGGGATTCAGAAGAAAACAAAAAAGTTGGCTGATACAAACTACGGCAGCTAAGTAGGACCTTGCCCGATAGTTAAAGCATCATGAATCTTAGATGATGTGCTATAAAGTATGACTAAATGCTACGTTCGCGCATGTGGTTAACTGTGGGCCCTGTTCCCAGTGGAATCATCTGAGAGGAGGGAGATGTCCGCAGCTGAGGGCTGTTGGAAAGACATCTCCATAGTTTGCTCCAGAGCCTGCCTCCCCCAACTGAATGTCAGGCTGACACATGCTAAGGAAGCCACAGCAGGGCGCCTTCAGAAACTATTTTCAAACAAATTTAGACTTGTCTTCTACATGATGGGAGCTATTTATAAAGATCATACAAATGACTTGGAATAGACACCTCTGTCAATTGCATTTATAATGAAAGAGGTTAACACAAGGAGGGCTGATTTCCAGTGAAAGCCTGGCCTGTAATTGTTCCCTTCTCACTACTAAGCTCACAGGAAAGGGGGGTCTCTTCCAAATCAACTGTCCTTAAGGCCCAGTGGCCTTAAATCCATAAGATATCAATTGAGACCTTAGCAAAGTTTAGCTTTCTAAGGGCAGCAGATGTAATGCTCAGATCTTGAACTAATGATATTGACAGGTTCAGCCATGACGGGCTGCAATGGAGATCTTAACAGCTTCGACTGTTGATGTGTTTGATTGATAGATAGACCTCAAGAAAAGTAGGAAACCTTAAGTCACATAAACCACTTCTCTTATCCCTGCCAGGACAACTAAAGAAAAGACAACTGATGGGGGAAAAAAAACAAAGAACAAAAACCAAAGTCCAAATGAATTTTCTCTGGGTATGTTAAAAATCTATCACAAATTTTCAACCGCACTGACATAAAGAAGATGCATCATTAAAAGGGAATGTAAATTAGGCCATTTCCCCAGGGCAGGTGAAATTAGCATGTAGTAATTGTGCTTGGTGGAAGAGGAGTTTAGCATTTCAACAAACCGGAAGAGAGAAGAAACAGGCTGCAATAAAAAGGAGTCCAAAAGAAAACTAAAGTCATTTTCACAAGTGTTTTCGCTAAAGTTTTTTTTTTTTTGTGCGTTTTGAAATATGAGGCTGTTTGAAAACTTCTGATCTTGTTTTCAAATTGTGAAGCATACCTGGTGGTTACTGAAACTGACAGGCAATTGGGAACCTTGAATTTTGTTTCCTCCTTCACTCCTGATTTATAATGTTACCTTGGGCAGCGTATTTCTTCCTCTGGGCCTGCTTTGTTCATTAACTGTGAGAGGCATAACACATGTACTTGTTGTATACCAGGCCCTGCACTGGTGCCAGACTCGTGCAGGGAGACAGGAGTTGTTTACAGGTTTGTGGTCTTTGCTGGGATTGGTGGTCTGGAGACAAATGAGATACAATGGCGCGTGCACCTTGATTCAAGCCATGTGCAACTAGAGACACAGAGAGCATGACAGAGAGTGATGTGTTTTACGGGATGAAATTCACAGTGGGACTCATTAATAGACACTTGGGCCAGGAGAAGCTCTGTGGATTCTAATGTAGTTGTCATTCTCTTTCAAAAGCACAAGAAATTAAAACTCCTTTGAATATAGGTAAGAATTTTTTGACTAGGAATCCTCAAAACTATGTCATCTTTTAGAAGCTGTGAAACCCATACGTACAGACACATTTACTGATTGCTGCCACTGCCTGCTCTCTAGGATAACTTTGAGATTAGGAACATATTCAATAAGTACATATACAACGCTGTTTATTGAAGATGTGCAGAGGGGTACAGTTGGCGTTTATGGCTTGTTTGGAACGTGTTTTCTGAGCCAACACACTCTATCTGCCTTTCTGATCCTCATACTGAGAAATTATCCTTCCTCAAGAAAGAACAAGTTCCAAATAAATAATCTGGAGTTCACAGTTTGCTCTCTCCTTGTGCTTTCTCATCTGCTGTCATTTCATTGAGATGTGGTAAAGAAATCCTCTGATTGTCACATGTCCCCTTCACTGTTTCCTCCTTAAGAAATGTTTCTAGGGTGTGAAAGAGACCGGAGCTGGGGGATGTGTGTTGGGGCAGAGAGAAGAAGAGAAGGAAAAGATTTTTGTATAAATATGCAATATACATACACATAGACGGACAGACTGACACACACACATAGACACACACACACACACACACACACAAACACACACGAGAAGACGTGGTCTTCTCAAAGTAAAAATGACCATGGGGTGTCACTTAAATACTACATGGGCAGCCTTAGAGGACAAGATATTTCAAAACCCAGTTTACACAACTACCCTAATTAAAAGAACATTTTAATAGCCCAGTCTGCTTTTCTTTGTAAGCATTTTGCCTTCCTTCTGTTTGTTTTCTTTACCAAAGTCATAGCAAGGGCTATACCGAGTCTCCAGTTGATCTAAGCTGCTCAGTGCATGCCCAGACAGCAAGAAAATGGTTTCTCTGGCAACAGGAATTATGTGAAATCTCTGTGTGTCTTCCCCCACACTCCATCTGATTCCTATTCACTTAAGCTGTTCACATATAGGCAACAATAAGGCACTGGGACTCTAATGAGCAATTCAAATTTATTGAGCTAACTCAAGGAGGTGGGCACCATGAGCATCCTCATTTCCTGGGGGGTGGGGGGAGCATTGTGTGTTATCTGTATTATTTAGAGCCATGCCCTGTCAGCACATAGCTCAATAGATGAAATAAGATGAATATCTAAACTATGAGGCATATATGAAATTTATTTCCGTCACACTAGCAAAGAAATACAAAGGCTTTTAGATACTAAACGTGGCTTTGAATTTTCCAAAAGACGCTAGAGTAGGGTAATTTAAAACATCCTCACATTGTGTCTTGAAACCCAGGGGAGACTAGGAAGAGCTTTGATTAAATTGCTTTGAATGTCAGCAGTTTTATGTCTAGGGGATCGTCCTATCTGTCTATGACCAAGGCTCGAAGTTTTGAATACAGGCTTCACTGTCCTCTCTCGGTAACAGGTCTTCAGAGCCCTCCTATGCAGGCTGAATTTGTCTCCGTGCTTTTGTTTAGGAGAGAGTCCTGCTGCAGCCTTGGTGCTGGGGCTGATATTCACCCAGACATTTTAATCGGATAGGGATTGATTTACTTTAAGAAATAACGGCTGAGAAGCAAATTAGCCTTGGTCATTAGGCACTGGGGGAGTGGGGAAGGAGCAGATCCGTATTTCTCCAGCTCCAGTAGGGATGAAATGACAGAAAGAAATATGCTCGGTGTGCAGGGCAGAAGCAGGGGAAATGTAGAATGAACATATCTAGACAAATCTCCGAGTTGGTTTCTAGAAGGAAGACAGGAAAGCATAAAAAATTCCTTCTGACCTGTCTATGAAACCCTCATTATAGCTCACCTGAAAGGTCAATCTGCAAGACTGCCTGTGTGTTATGAAGACGTATGCCACCTGCTCAAAAAACAAACCTTTGCAACCCCAGGAGCAACACAATAGTCCTCCTTGCAAAAATCCTTAACCTCCAGCTCCATTAGACAGCATTTGAGAAACAGCTCATTGAACGCCTGCTTCATATACATAAGAAACAATCCCCATGCTCGACTCTCTCAATGATTTTAATAGTCTCATGGACGTCTACATATTTTTGGCTTTTTAAGAAAAGAGTTGTAGTTTGTTAAAAAATATGACTTTGCATCTTGACTTTTCCACTTGCTATCATAACTATTTCCCATATTTTTAATAAGTTCTAAATAAAAAAACAACAAATAAATAAAAACTAACTTCTAGCTGAAGGTCAGGAAACAGTAGGGAACGTGATTTAGTTAATAACACATACAAGGGGAGAATTGATCAAAGGAGGATGCAAAGGTCAAAGTCAAAATAGGGCAGTAGCTGTGTAACAATGATTTCATTTTTATAATAAATCCTGTGATAATAATACATTGGCTAAATAGTGAGATAATTTTTGAAAGTCTGAACTGGCCTTAAAATAGCAAATAAAATAGTCAAGATTTGGAGAATAAGCCAATAAATAAGACCCAACACTGAAGAATACCTACTAGAGCTGCAACCATTTTGATTTTGCAACCTAATCAGTAACTTTCAGAAACAGAATATCTTTGGGCTATATACTTTTACTCCTTTTGGAACAGGGAGATTCAGTCCTCTTCCTGAAAGCACAATGTCCCATGCCCAAGTAACTTCATATTTGAAGGTGCTAGGCTTCTTGCTGTCATTTGCTTCTGAGGATAAAGAACGTCCCGTTCCTGTACTTTCAAATGCACCCAGCGCTGTGTCATATGTAAGCAAAGTTCAGTGTAACACTTAATATACTCAAGGAAGTTCTGAGTACGAAATGCTTTTCCCACAGAAACCCCTTTTGACTATGTTTGCTTAGTTTTATCTTCTGTTCCCATTTACCTCATTCCACTTTTCCTTGTTCTAGAAACAGTTGGAATAGTTTACAATTAGATGTATAGTTTCTTCTTTTTTTTCAAAGAAGTTCATCTAGGATTAGAAAATTAGCTTGATAAAGTATTTCTGGTAGAATATAAGTCTCAGAACATAGTATCAGGACAAAAAGCTAGGGACAACAGAAGTCACCTAAAATTGATATCGAAATGAATTGAGTAGGCGGTAGAGAATAAAGAAGGAAAAAGAAAAGTTTGTTATAACTATTTATGTATATTTATACACAGATCATGTGTGCTGATAGGATTCCCTCTAAGAGCCAAAGACCACCTAACAAAAACTCCAACAACAGGCATAGAAGCTGTCTTTTCATTTGTTGGCCAGAAATGTCCAAGAGTCTAAAAAAAAATACACACACACACACACACACACACACACACAGAGAGAGAGAGAGAGAGAGAGAGAGAGAGAGAGAGAGAGAGAGAGAGAGAGAGAGAGAGACTATGACTGCTGTCTTTGCTTCCTCCCTAAAAGTGGAAATGTAAGTCCCCATCACTGAAGACACCATACACTTCAGAAACCCTGGAGCTGGACCTGACCTGAAAGCCCCTTCCCTGAGGACTAGTTTTGTAGCATCAGAAAGCAACATGTAAGCTTCCAAAGCAAGGAGACAAGCAACCCAGTTATGAAGCCTATGAATCACGTCAAGGACCAGCATGGCACCACATCCATAAAGATACAGTAGTAGGACTATATTGGCAATAACTAACATCATTTAGTTTGACTTAAGACTGAGTCAACAAGAGGGAAAGCCATGCCTGGTACTAGAAACTTCTTTAACTATTCACTGCTAGTGAAGTCGTGGGTATTGGAAGAGACACCATAACTACTACTTTACTTAGCCAGCATAATCCCAACAAGAATCTAAACATTTATCTTTGTACTCACAGTAAAAGTAGTCTTGATTCCCCTATTATTTTATCTATCTCTCTGCATATTCCCTCCCAGTATCCCCTCCTCTCTCTCCATCCCCACTTGATCCTCTAATTCTAGACCCACCATATCCATCCATAAATATTTTTTTCTTGTTCTAATGAGATCTCTCTGTCTCCTCTAGTACCTTACTCTATATATCCCTGTCCTCTACGGTTAATTATTGTGTAGATGACTGGTCTTTTGGCAAGGTTGATGTATTCAACCATTTCTTGTCACCAAACAAAAGGTTCTAGTGATGTGTTTGGGTTATATCCAGTTGAACTGTTGGCCAAACATCAACCTTCAAACATCCCAGGCTGTTGCTAAGGCTATAGGTTGTTCATGCTCTCCACAAATTGACAACAAGGCCCAATTGCTGAAGACACCATCTACCCAACTCAATAAACATGGAGAGATTGAGCTGGTACCTATATAGAGCTTTCTCCTCTATTTTCCAGTGTCTCTTGTACAGGAAAGTACTCTTCAAACTATCAGAAGAATATCAACATCGAGCCATGCACAAATCCCTTATCTACCATGGTATCCTGCTTGCAATATAAACTAGAGCAATGGTGACACACGGCTTGTGGGAATGACCATCCCATAACTGATCCAACTTGAGGCTGACTTCACGAGATAGAACCCATACCTCACAATTCTTGGATAATGAAGAGCCTAATTAGATAGTCTATGGACATAGGGTAAAACCAAATAATACTGGTCTAAATCAATAAAAATATATACTGATAAAATGACTCCTAATGTTACTGTCTCTATTCAAACTCATTGCATTGTCCAGTCATCATCAGGTAGCTTCTTTCTGAAGTTGAGGGAATATGGAGACATATTACAGAGAGTAAGAACCTTGAAAACACCCTGCCTTGAATGGATGCCACCATCAACTGCTCACCTTTAGAGCTCAGGGGAGCCATACGGAAGAGGGGGGCAGAAAGAATATAGAGACAAAGACACCAACAAAAAGAAGACCTTCTAAATCAACACTATCAAAGCGGACAATGAACTCACAGAATCTATAGCAGCATGCACAGGGCCTGCTTGGGTCTGCACCAGGTCCTCTGTGCTTATATTATGGCCTGTAGTTCAGTGTTTCTATGGAATTCCTGAGTGTGCTAACAAAAGGGTTTCTGACTCGTGTCCTTTTTGGGGGGCTCTTTTTCTTCTATTGGTCTGACTTGTCAACTTGATGATAATGTTTTTTTATTTTTTTTTTAAAGATTTATTTATTTATTATATATAAGTACACTGTAGCTGTCTTTTGATACACCAGAATAGGGCATAGGATCTCTTTACAGATGGTTGTGAGCCACCATGTGGTTGCTGGGAATTGAACTCTTGACCTCTGGAAGAGCAGTCGGTGCTCCTAACCGCTGAGTTTCATCTCCAGCCCATGTTTTATCTTATTATGTAATATTTTGTTGCACATTTAAAAGGAAATGAAAGAGAATGAATGCAATGAATGGAATGAAATGGAACTGAATAGTTAAAGGAAAATGAATGAACGGGTTTAAAACTGACCATGTAGGGTAAAGGTTAAATGAACTGTGTGTGTGTGTGTGTGGGTGTGTGTGTGTGTGTGTGTGACATGTTTGTGTGTTCAACTGTAAATAGGTGCATGTGTGTATTTATGTTTGAGAAGTTGATTGTGTGTATGTGTATGGTGACTGTGTGCTTGTGTGTGTGTTTGTGTGTTTGTGTATGTGTGTGTTTGTGTGTGCATGTGTGTGTGCATGTGTGTGTCTGTGTGTGTTCCATTTTATTTGGTTCTAGTTTAGTGGGGTTTTGTTTGAGTGGGTGAAGCTGGTTTTGGGCATTTTGTTGTTATAAAGGGGCTTTTGTTTTATGAGAAAAAAACTAAAAGTTGGATGGGTAGGTAGGAGAAGAGGATCTGGATGAACTGGAGCCGAAGAATATTATCAAAACATGTTTAAATTTTTAAAAAGTTTAAAAATAACACAGACACACAGACTCAAACACACACACACACACACACACACAAGTAGTCTTCTCTCCTCATCAAGAAAACTTTGTAAAGAGATGGAGACATTACAGAAAATCACAGCCAATCAAAATTCAGAGTTGTGAAGCCCAACCTCAACAGATACATCTACAAAATACTCTCTCATCTAAAGCTCAGAGAACATTGCAGAAGAAGGTGTAGAAAGATCGTAAGAGCCAAAGGATTGGGGCGTTTGCTGTGAGATGATGTTCCCTAGTAATGCCAGAAGCTATACCCGTGAAGTCTCACCACCGTAACTGCCTGAACATGAGCTGAACAAGGTAGACACTGGTAGAGATGCCGACGTGGACAGAAGAAAGCCTACAAGGCCTCAACCCTACACTAAGGACTGAAGATGATTAAAGAGTGCTGGGAGTAGGAGAAAGAGTCTTTCTCCCCAAAAGGCACATCAATGGGTTGTCCAGATCAAACAGTCAGCCCTAAAAACATAACATACCAGTCATATTATACTGACTGAGCAGGTTATGTTTGAGAATATATGAGTATATACATATATGCATGCAGTAGCAACTAATTGAAAAAAGAGGGCATTGATTCGAAAGGGACCACGGAGGGAAATATGGAAGAGTCTAGAGGAGAGAAAGGGAAGGAAGACATATTGTAATTATTACTATACTCCAAAAATTTTTTTAATAAAATAAAGTTAATAAATAATGCAGTGGGGGAGAAGTGAATGGCAGGGATGCTTTTAGAAATTAAAGTGGAGATCTATCAAGTAGTTTTTAAAATTAACTGTGTTTTCAATTATTTCCTTTTCAATATTTAGGAGTATGTGGTATATTTACATTATTGAACAACATTGAAGCCATGTAAGTGTGTGACCAGGGTACATATATGAAAGGAAAGGTCAATTTGCAGGCCCCTCTTTCTCACTTAGACAACACAGCAGAGCAGGATGAGGCAGTGAGGGCACAGGTGAGCTGGTCCCAAATGCCAGAGCATAAGAGAACTGGCCTTGTCTGCAAGTGGTGAAGGCATAGTCTAGTCGCTCACTGGCCATCTGTAGTAGCCAGAAAATCACCCTAAGATCATGAGAGCAGCAGGGTCAGCCCTGCTGTACCCCTGACTCCAGCACTTGAAAGTGTGCTCTGTACCTTGCCTTATGCTTCGAGTGGGCAGCACATTGGATTTGACTCTGGAGATGAGGGTGTGAGTGAGATGGCTCTGAGGGCAAGGGAGCATAACTGCTCATGCCCGTTACTGATGTTGGCACTGGGTATCCTAGGCAGAGCTGTGCTGGAGAGCTGGAGAGCTAATGAACTCAGATACGAGCTAGGCCCAGATCCAGGGCTTTGAGTCAACTTATGCAAAAATCTACACCATCTGTGAACTACTGGGGTATGTGGAAGGTCTGGTCCCAGTGATCCAAAGCTCCAGGATCTCTGTGACACAGGACAACAACAGGATAACCGGAAGGAGTCTCAGTGAGGACCCAATATTGATGATGTCACAGAAGTCAGAGACCTCAAACCAAACCAGTGACTCATTGCAATGCACATTCATTAAGTGAAGATGTGTGGATAGAGGGGTATGCTATGGGACACATAGCTTCCACAACGAGACATTTTCTAGGCTTTGCTTTTGTCCTGTTTTGTTTGTTCGTGTGTGCATATTTTTATCTAATGTGTGGGTATGGAGTTTTCAAGGACAAAAAGTAGATTTGAGGGGACAGGAAGATGGTGTGACTTGGGTGCATGATATGAAGTTCACAAAAAAAATCAATTAAAAAGTTGTTTCTGTTTTTGTTTTACTGGTTATTTTATTTATTTACACTTCAAATGTGTCCCCTTCCCTGGTCTCCCTTTGCAGCAAATCCCCATCCCATTCTCCCTCCCCTTGCTGGAAGAGGGTACTCCCCCACCCACCCTCTCCTGCCTCACCCTTCTACCATCCCCCTTTGCTGGGGCAACAAGTCTCCGAAAAAAAAGGTTAATTTGTACATTAAGGTACCACCAGAGCAGAGACCCAGAAGAAGATAAAATAAGTTTCTAAAAAAGTTATCTGTGGACAGGGCTGCTGTGATGACCACATGACCCTTGAAAAACTTAAGAGAATATAAAGTATAATACTGAACTTAATGGGGGAGCTGTGGTAGAAGTTTGAAATAAATCTTTATTACTAAGAATTTGAAATAACAAAGTCATACCACAGTTCGTACAAACACAGGACTAGTAAACCATTGTAATTTTTAAAATGAGATATGAAAACAACTAGGTATGCTGGTGCAAACCTCCACTTGGAAAAAGAAGGTAGAGAGAGAAAGATATGTTCAAAGCCAGACTGGGCTATGCTGTGAGACCTTGTCCCCAGGGCTTGAGAAACAGGAAAATACATATTCGAGTGGTAGATCAAGATCTTGGGGGGAAAAATAAACTGACGTATTAGCAATGACCTTTGTGTATTTGATAATAAAAGATAAAAGTACCAGCCTGAGGATCTGTCTATGGCAAATGTCAGATACAAGATTCCACAGTGTTTTTGAAATCATTTTGACGTGAGTCACGCATTTACTGAAGTAGCCCGTGACCCTGTGTTAGTAGGTTAGTAGGATATATTTTCTGAGACGTAACATCCTGCTTTTCTGTGAGTTAGGATGGTACTACCTCCTGCAAACATAAAGTTTTGTTTACATTTAGTACATACCATATGCTGTGCTGCAGGCTTCCACCAAGCACTCGGTTCAATATGTAGGATACTCCCCTGACATACATTCTCATTGTACAAATCAAAAAGTGAAGGAAGCACACGTTAACTTTTCTGAGCATGAATATTTAGTAAATTACCATAACAATTTCCCACTAGTGCCAATAATCATAATATTGGCAAACAGAAGGACAGTCAAGTTTGACAAAAGACGAATGCCATCAATTCAACAATAGGCAAGCTGCAGTAACCTCGGTGCCAGTTCCTTCCAAACTCCTTCCAGTCCAACTGCATGCTTTCTCGTGATTTCTCATTTTACTTGACCAGCTGAATGGCTCATTATCCCTCTGGGTTCAATTCTTTATTGTGTTTATATGTGTACATATATGCATGTATGGGTATATGCGTGTGTGTATGCATTGTGTGTGTAATATGTATATGAATGTGCATGTGTGCACACATGCATGTGCCTGTGGATATCAATATAGGGTATTGTAATTCACCTTATTCTTTTGAAACTTAGTTTCTTACCATACCTGTATCTGGAGGTCACTCACTAGGTATTCTGGGACTTCAGTGAGGCCCTGGTATTGCTCTATTTCTGCCTTCTATTCCAGAATTCAGGTCCACAACACCCTGACTAAGTTTTTATGTTAGTTCTTTGGTGCGAAACTTGGGTTTCTCTAGTTTGCGCGGTGAACACATTACCCACTGAGCCATCTCCCTGCCCCCAGTTCAACTCCTAACTGAGAGCCAGCTAATTCATGCTTGTTAACCAAGAGAAGACCAGCTAGGCCTGATGCTCACTCTGGAGAAGTTACCTCATTCTTAACATGATAAAAGTGCTTCTCACTATTCCCAATTCACTCTACATATGATTGGTGTGAACCTAGATCAGGTTGCACATTGAATCATGCCAGGTAGCAGTTCACACGGTACATACCAGTGCCCAGTGGGGATACAGAGCTCCTGCCTGCAATGCTACCAAAGAACAGCTGGGTCCCACGGGATCTAGAATGCTCAGCTCTTGCCGTGCCACTGTCCCACTATCTAGGAATAGACTAGGAGTATGAGGACCCTGCTCATCTACTGGAGAACATATTCACCAATACAAAGCATTGTAACATTGTCTCCGGAGAAAGCAGATAGACGCTAGATTTACCTGAAAAGAGAACCCCACGGCTTCCTAACATTTTGGAAAGTCAACTTCTCTGAATATTCTTTGTGAACCAATTAATGGATGGTGTGGGCAATGTCTGTAATCTGACACGTGCCATTTCAAGCTATTTCATGGAATTGCAGGTTTTAATACAAACATGTAAAATTCTGAAAAATAATACCCGATTATTTTTCTAGTACAATAACCTTAAGCTGACCTTCAGATAGCATTGGCACTGTGTGGACATGCTGTGTGACAGCGTGTACCCAAAGTTCACAAAAGCTAAATGGCTATTAGTCTTGCGGTATAGGAAATAAGCAGTGGCTGTAAATGTTTGTTTTGTTGTTTTTGTATTTTTAAATTTAGACAGAAATACTGCAGCACGCATGGTTCACGCTTGCCTGAAGTAAAATAGCTAAGGTGTAACACTCACCATCTTCCTTGAGAAGACAAAGGTTGTGTCAAGGGCTTGGAAGTCTCTTGCTGCTAATAATAGCTCATTCTATCCATTAAACTTGCCTCACCATCTCAGGTGTTTGACATATGAGTGCCTGACTACAGGGCTATCAAGAGTTCCATTACAGGGCACTTACTCTCCCCAGACCCTGACAGTGTGGACAGAATTTCATTTAGGCTATTTCTTTGAGATGGTAGGTGTTTTTATATGTTGTTCCAAAAATCTAGACAGCTTAAAGAGAAGTTATAAGCAAATACAGTTTAATGTCTTTGTGACATTTTATATTTTATATAATTCATCAGGTATAGTCTTAGTTGTATCAATATTTAAGGGCAACCACCTTTCTGTAGTCAAACACGATGCATCAAATGGCTTCCTTTCTATATTTAGATAATGATGCATCAGCATAGAACTGTGGTTAGAGAAGACTCTCCAAAGTGAAGATAAATTCTTTCTTATGTAAATACATCAAAGGATATCTAATTAACTGTACATAAAACCATAAATAAATCATGCTTTGTAGAGGGATAATTTAGAAGCACCATTTGGAGGAATGCAGCAGCAATGACTCACAGATGACTTATTTTTTCTATTAAACCATAAAAGGTGGCGATTCACACTGATTGAGCACTTTCTAGGTCCCAGTCACACAGCCTCGTGCACGTGGGAACTCCACCGCGTCCTATCAGCTGATCTCTGGGACTGCAGCTATGACTGTAATCAATTGATACATAAGGGCACTGAGAAGACTCAGCTAGCTTGGAAGATTGAAATCTGGGCAATTCAGATTTACAGCGAGTCCCTTCGACTGCTACTTCTCTAATTTATATAGGTGAAGGATTATAGCTTATGAAATTTATTCCCAATATTTTAAGATAGTCTCTTACATTTAAACAATGAAGACCATGCAAAATGATCCACTTTAATTTAGAAGCTGGCACCAAATGTGAAGCAGCTTAGTGAGGTACAACTGTCACGGGGGAAAACGGTGTTTCTGAGTCACTTAGGCACTGGGGAACTCATGCTGATTGAATTCAAAGCCCAGACAGAAGAATTTCAAAAGAAAAGGTTGTTTATTTCATCAGAAAACTTAAACTTGATAATCCACTTTTATTTCTTAGAGTTAAGGTTACATGCCAATCCCCAGCTATAACTTGTGAGCCCTGAAAGATGAAACAACGTCATTGTGTGATGGTGACATCATCTAATGGCTTCTTTGAGGAAAATTCTGTGGTTCAATGCAAAGCAGTAGGTGTCAAAAAGTCATTGTGGTAGGGGTGAGTATCTGAAACGGAGGCCTAGTGTCTGCCTAACCACTGCCTAGAACTAAAATGTGGTAGGAGAGAAAAAAATGGTTGGGTCTAGTGTTGTAAAAGCTGATTTGACCTGAACTCTAGTAAGCTTCTACATGCTCACTCAGTCCACATTTTATTAACCAGAAAAGACTCCCAAGTCTATGCATTTCGTTTCCATTCTCATTCCTGTCCGCATTACAGTGCATACCCGCTCTGTTGCTGGGTCCAGATAAAAGTTGGGTTTTGCATTATCTATGCAAGGTGCACAAAATTGTGCACCCAGAGAAATGATGAAGTCCATTAGTATCTAGTGAGCTGCCAGAGGATGATAAAGGCACTTTAAGAATTAATCTCAAACAATCGTTAACCATTCCACTGTTCTTCATGTTCCCTCCCTAAAAGCAGACTTAACCAGCGTTTGGGTTACCTCAGACTTTAACTGTTATAAAATAAAAGTTGGGTATCTTCTTATCATGAGGAGGGTAAGAATATATAGAAATTTGTATCAATTAGAGTAGGTTGGTTTATCTGTATTTTGAAATTAAACTTATCCACCCACCCTTCTAGTCATTCAAAAAAATTTCTAAATCTTTCAGTTGTGAGAATTCTGTAAAGCATTTTAAAGGAAGTCGTCTAAGAAATTCAATGATAGTTGGATGAAGATTCAGAGACGAACTTTCCTATGTTCACATTTTAAAAGACACGTTCAGTTTCACACATGTACATAATGAGTTGCAGTTGGTTTTGCACCGAAGTGCGCTGGGTCACCTCCTCCTCCTCCAGCTTTAGCCACGATCTCAGAAAGCTCCTTCCTGCTCTCTTGTTATCCCTGGCAAAGGAATCGGCTCTATCAAGGATAAAGGAATACGTTGGCTAAATGAGCTGTTTCAACTTGCACCTTCTGAGGGCGAAAATTTCCAAGTCCAACTTACAAATAAAAATATGAAGAGATTAATAGCAGTAATTTTGGTTATTCTTCTATAGAGGAGAAAAGTAGGGAGGTAAATGAATTAATGTTAAATCAGACTCAGAAAATTGACATCAGACAAATAGCTGATGTAAGAGTCTCTGTTACAGCATATATTTAATATATATATATATATACTATATGTATATATATATATATCTTTTGATGGTAATAAAAACAGTAGAAGAAAACTTATTTATATTTTTAAAGACACATTTAAATGTTTTATCACATTGATCTGTGTACTTTGTGTTAATTGTGTGTGTGCCTCTGTATGGCATATGCCACAGAGCAAACGTAGAGCATATCGAACATGGTTCTACTGTTTGCATCTCAAGGATGGAACTCTGCTTGATAGGCCAGCAGGGCCTAGGCAATGGGCTTATTTATAAGTATTCGCTCAAAAAAAAAAACCATCTAGAACCAACTACTTGACACATGGGGTATGACTCTTTAATACTGACAGTGAAGATGAAACATAATATTCTTTAACAGATATAGCACATCTTGCTTGCAAACATGACTGTGTCCTTCTGATAAATACGTAAACAAATACAAATGTTACAGATCTTCAAAGTGTACTTTCGCCAACTTAGCTGTCCATCAGTAAAACTAAAAGTCGGGCATGCAGAAAAGTAATGTAGTTGGGTATAACAACGTCAGGAGGGAACCACATAATTGCCGTCCGTATTTTTGCTATAGTTCTGTATGGAGCATTTCAAGATAGATTTTATGGATCTGAAACGCAAAAACAACTTTACAGTCTTCAGAGTACGTTCATGATCACCTTTCAATTTTTAAAGGAAGCAACATAAAGAGTGTGTATTAAAGTAATATTTTTATTCATTTTATTAGCATTGCTTGTTTAGTGCTACAGACACAGAGGCACGTAATTTAAATTCTACACTGGTAAAATCCAAGAATTATGGCTTAATTTGCAGGCACAGTACCATACAGCAAAGCGTCACTCTTCCTGTTGATTTATTTGTTGATAAAGTAGAAAATAAAACCTGAGGTAAATTTAATACTTAAAAGATGCCTCTCATAATTATTTGGGTTAACATAGGGATAGTCAAATGCATGTGGTACTTAGGTGATTTGCCTAAGAGTTTGAACTTTAAATTTTGTTTAATAGGATAAGCCAAGAGTTATATAAAGTCAGAAGCTGTAGTCCTGTTTAAGTCACAGACTAACATCATCATGTAATGGCTTAGAGATCTTATCCAGTTAAGCTCCCTCCTATTAATGGAAGGAGAGAAGGAGGAACAAGTGAAGAACTGTCAGAAAGGACTCTTCATAGTAGCAAATTGGAAAGCTGTAAGAAAGCACACATGGTATGTGCCTCTATGTGTGGCAGTGGCCGAGCAGGTCATTGCAAATACAGATCAAAATTCATCTGTATAGCATTTATTTAGTTCAGGGTTGGAAGACGGGCACATTTCACTACATATGTAGGGAGGTCAGCGAACATCTTTTGACAGTTCCTTTCTCCTTTCATGGTGTGGGACTCAGGGATCAAACTCAGATTAGGTTTGCTGGCAAATGCCTTTATCCACTATATCATTTTATCAGTACACAATCTTTAAAAAATTCCCCATCCTGTTTCATTCTACCTCCCTCTTCTTCTTACTTAGAACAAAATAAACTTGTTATTTTCTTCAGAGTATATGTTTAATTATTTAATTAATTATAAGCTAGGTTTATCGATTCAAACATTTGTTGGAGACTAACTAATAAAACATACACATTTAGTTTAGTTTAATCAGTCTTTTTTTTCTTTAGAATTAGAAGAATCCAAGGAATTAGACCTGAGATCTGAGTATTAAGAGTCCAATATCATCATGACATAGGTCAACTTCTAAATATCAACAAGGGAAGACTGCAATGTGGAAGGAGAATGTGGAAACAGACAGACCAATGCAAGAATGGGCAGGATTTGGACGTGTGATGAAGAAGAGAAGAGGAGAGGGCCATAAGAAAGGAGATTAGAGAGAAGAGCAGGGTGGTACACAGAGGTGTAGACACGGCCAGCAGCTGAACTGGCTAATGGTGTGGATTACAGCAAGATGAACGATGTGTCTGGGCAGAGGGAGACTGACTAGGGCCACAAATGTCAAGTCAGGGAGTCCTGGTGCTTCTTACTAAGTTACGGAAGCAGGTAAAAGACTGCTCCAAAGGGCAGGCTGTCTGACATATCCCCAAGGCTGGAGAAGGAGGAGTAAAGGAACGGCCAGGGTTAAGAGTGGTCAGTGTAGGCCTTTCCTGCAGGCAGAAAGGGTACAAAGAACACATGGGGATGTGAAATTCACAACAATGATAAAGGGAGAGTGCGCTAAGGGTCACAAAAGTCTTGTGGCATATGACCTACCGAAATTAAACCAAGATGAGAAAAAAAATCTAAACTCCTATATTGGTAGGAAAGAGATTGAAGCTGTAACTAAAGAATATTCCAACCAAATGAGTTCAGGCCCAGATGGATTACGGTGGAGTTCCAAAGGACCTTTAAAAAAAAAAAAAACAAAAAAACAAAATAAACAATGCTGCTCAAACTAGATCGTATAGGAAAAGAAGTTCTACGATTTGTTTGCTTGCTTGCTTTGTTTTTTGTGTTTGCTTTTTTTTATTTAACAAAAGCAATATTGTCCTGGTACCAAAACTAGATGCAAAAATAACAAGAACCAATATCCCTGACAAACACAGATATAAAGGCCTCAGTCAAAATACCTGCAAACTGATTCAAAAATAAACCAAAAGTATCACTCACTATGATCATTCCAGAGACGTAGGGATAATTCAATGCATTCACTTAACAAAGGCCATGTATCCCATAAATGGACAAGGAGAGAAATTATATAATTATCTCGATAAACTCAAAAAGAAAGTCCATTACCCAATCCAGTATCTTTTTAGTGATAAAATCCTTATGAACATAGAAATAGAAGGAATGTATCTGAACATAGTAAAAGCTATATGTAACTAACCTGCAGCCAACATTACACTAAATAAGGACAAAGCCAGAAGTAGGGCAAGGGTGTCCACCCCCACTCCCACACCGTGTCCGTTTCTTGTAATGCTTGAAGTAATACGGCAATAGAAGGGAATAATTGGAACATGATGCTTGTCTCCTAGTGAGAGTCAGAAAAGATGTGGGTCTGGCTGATGGGAGAGCTGGGGAGGACCACGGAGCAGTTGGAGGACTTGAAACTGTAACCAGAATATATTGTAGGACAAAATCAATTTTCAATATAAGAAAAAACATTTAGTTTATAAAGGTGAAAGTTCAGTCATAATACAATTGTATAGATAAAAATTAAAAAAAAACTGTCAAAAAATGGCAATTAGAAACTCAAAACATCTGTATTTGGTGATATGATCCTATTTAAGAACCCACAAAGATTTCATTAGAAACTCTTAGATCTGATAAACACTTTTAATAAAGTAGCAGGAGACAAAATTAACATTAAAAAGTCAGTAGTTTTGTATATACCATAATAACTGTCCTAAGAAAGAAATCAAGAAAACAATGCCAGTCACTACTGACTCAAAAAGCAAGCCAAACTAGTCAAGGAAGTAAAGGGCCTCTACAACAAAAACTTTAAACCACTGATGACCAAAAGTGAAGAAGACACTGGAAGACGGAAAAACCTTCCACATCCACATACTGGAGGGATTAGTAATGTGAGCGCAGCTATACTGCCAATACAATGTACAAAATCAATGCAATTGATTTTCCAATGGATTTTCATACTATTCTTCACAGAAATAGAAAACCAATCTTATAATTCATATGGAAGACAGAACCCCAGGTAGCCTCAGCAATCCTGAATAACAGAGCAATGCTCACCCACATTAGAGAGACACTGAAGCAAAAACAAAATGGTACTAATACAATAACAGACACAGGACTAGACTAGGCACTGTGGAAAACAGTTTAGAGGCTTTGCAAGGTAATCAGAAGTAGGCTTCTTTTATGACTCAGCCACACTCCTTGGAATTTACAAAAGACTCAAGTCAATATGCCACAGAGAGCTGGCACAACTGTGACGTCAACCTATGTTGGGTTTTAAAATGTTCCACATATACACAATGGAGTAGATTTTTTTGGGGGGGCTGGGGACCAAACCCAGGACCTTGCGCTTCCTAGGCAAGCGCTCTACCACTGAGCCAAATCCCCAACCCCTAGATTTTTTTGTTTTTGTTTTGTTTTTACACAAAATGAGAATATCATTTCCAGGAAAATAGATACAACAGCAGATGACGATATTAAATCAATTAACATGTCTCATATATTTTCTCTCGCTTCTGATTTCTGGATTTCATAGAGATACATACAATCATGTATGGGATATAAAAGTAGAAGCAAGTTATTCTCAGGGGCATGGGATGAAAGTGTCCTTAAGTACCACAGCACCAAGTATAATGGGAAAAATCTAAACATAAATTTCACATCCAACTCTCAGTTGTGTAATATTGATATAAATTATGAAACCAATGGGAAGTATAAATCATGAAAATAATAATTGGTAAGGAACACATCTGCTGAGGGACCATTAGAAAAAATCCAGTCTCCATTTCTCCTCTCCTGAAGATCACTAAATTCTTAGGTTGTCTTTATTTTACAAGTACATTGAGTTAACTGCTGAAATAAATGGTAAGCCTTTGAGCATCGCCCATGAGAAATGTGGTGAGTGCTTCTGTATTGCAGGTACTGTCATACCAATGCGTCAGCACCTTTTCCTTCTCAGACTGACATTGACTTACCTTGGCTCTCACACAGAAAATTAATATTCTGACTTGTCTGGCAAAAATAACAGTCCAGTGGACCAGTATGACAGAGGACAATAAGCAACTTCAAGAGATCCTGGGAGGAGAATGAGATGACAGATAAATTTTATAGTCTAAGAGATTTAAACTGACTGATTCCTGGTATGTATATGAAAATTTATGCATGTAAGAAAATAAGATAAGAGACAGAGACAGAGACAAAGAAATAGCTTGACAAAGCCATGTGCTTAAAGTGTATAAAGTGAGACTCTGGTCAGTGTCTCATGTAGCAGATATTACATAAACATGTGTTATTTTGATTCTCAGTGATATAAATTGTGATACATAAGAGGGGACTTCATAACCCTCAATAAATATACAGTTGTCATGGAGTACAATATTCATTAGCATTTTCTGTGATGGGGACACTTTTCTGGGCATATGTATGGTTCTTTATTCAAGAGAAATCTTCTTGGATGGAAACATATAAGTATAGTCATCAAATAATAATACCAAAAGCTTACCTTGAAATATGAGTATACACTGAAAATATAAGCATTGAAACTGCTGCAAAGAAGACTATGGAACTGACTTGGACATGGATGCTAAATTGTTGGTCAAATGCTGAACAGTGGAAATTTAGCTAATTCAATGATGATTGTTGTGAAATGTTAATATTCAGAGGGCAATTTATTTATCAGAGGGGTCATTTGTTAATTTTTTCCATATATACTCATGTCAGACACTATCCCCTTTCTGGGAGCACAGCAGAAAACAATCAAACCCAAACACACCAACGGGCTGGCTACACTCCCTGTGACTGAGGGTGAAAATAATGACATACCCCAACACAAGGTTATGATAGGCACAAGGCAGGCAGCACTGGGGACCCTGGTAGAGATACCCCAATGAGGAAAGCACATAAAAGGGAGACCTGAGTGATGTCAGAATTGCAAATTCTCCTAACTGGCTTAGTGCAAAATCTGCGTTCACACTTGTGTATGTGAACAGGAGTCTGCTTGAGGCCCATCTTCACTGAGGATATTCCCTCTCTGTGAGCTCTGGTGGCCGATGGCCTAAGCAACATCAGCACTAAACACAAAGAACGCCATAGAACGATTTACTCCAGATTGTAGAATCGATATTCTATAAAGAACCTCATTTAAAAATTTGCCCTGAGGTATTCATTCTTTCATTAAAGGTATTTTTTTCCATCTTTATTAACTTGAGTATTTCTTATTTACATTTTGATTGTTATTCCCCTTCCTGGTTTCTGGGCCAACATCCCCCTAACCCCTCCCCTTCCCTTTCTATATGGGTGTTCCCCTCCCCGTCCTCCCCCCATACCCTACAAAGTGGCAGCAAACTGATGTACAGTGGTCTCTAGCCTATGGAGCTCATATTATAATTGTAAATTTTATTTACATGGATGGGAAAGACCCAAACAATTTTCATTCGGTTTCCCTGAAATTTGCATTTGGCATGGCAAAATGTGCGTGTACTCCTTGTGTCCGGAAGATTCTCCTTCTATGCCTTTCCCTGGCATTGAGCTTCTCGTTTGTTTTCAAAGGAAACTGCTAGCTTTAAACTTTTGCTTGCTGAGAAGAGATAAATATAGGAATAGACTATGGATAACCCAAGTTTTAGTCATAGGAACATTAGTGATAATGGAGTGACAATGACAGGCATATGCAAGGCATACACAACGTTTACATCAAAGTGACACAGGACATATTCAGTCTATCCATGTGCTGTGGGAATTTGGAAGCTAACACTCCCATTGATAGCAGTGGAGGCCTGGCCTGAGAAGTTTCTGAGGATAGTTTTGAAGGTTCTCTGAAGACTATCAGGACTATTCAGTATTTTGAATTAAGGGCCAATAGCTCTGGTCAGCTGAAGCAGAAGAATCAGCCATGAATAAAAAAGAGACCAGAAGTGCTAAAGTAAAAGCTTTTCTTTGCTAGAGCCAGGGATACTGGTTAAAGGAGGCTGAGGAATTAGCTGTAAGAAGGACGCGACCCATGGCTTTCAGGTAAAATCTGAGAATTGTTTTTTAGCGGTCAGCACACAGATGATGGAGTCCAGAGACGGTGAAAGCCATAACGTGCGCTGGCAGTTGAACTTGGTAATGTGGAAGATTCTCCCAGGTCGACCTCGTTTTGAAAGTGTGAACAGTCACGGATAGCAACTGATGCTTGGCACTTTGAGGGGACAGGAAAAGCCATTGGTGAAGGCACAGCCCAGTTGCAGAGGAAATCCCAGCACAACAGCAGTGCCAGTACCAAGAGATGATTACCAATGAAAATACTATAGCATGCGTGGCTCGACCTAGTCTGAGCCTGCAGACTAGGCTTCCTGTGCTGTCGAAGGGAGAGCTGGAGCCTTGGGGAGCACACAGGATAGCGAGTGAGCTCGGATTTTAAACACTGAGCTTTGAACACTGTTGAAATTTTCTTTAGCTTTGCTTTGTGACTGTGCTTTGAAAATTCTTTCTTCTTGGAATGAGAAAGTGTTTCATTTATTTCTTGTTTTATAGGAGCTCATGGTTAAGAGGCTTTGGTGTTTTGGGGGAGACTTTGGAGGCTTTCAAAGACTTTGGGTATTAAAGACCCTGAACTTTTGATGACTGTGAGATTTTAGGAGTTGGGAAATTTTATATTGTGATAGTAATTTAATATTATTATGAAATCTTGGGTTAAACAAAATAAAAGGTTATAGCTTGGCAGTAATGTGTTTGCCAAGTTGACAAGAGGTCACCTTTTTTTTAAATCAACTTGACACAAGCTAGAGTCATTCGGGAAGAGGGAATAGAAATCCTCGCCTGAGGAAATTCCCCTATTAGATTGGTTTGTGGGTAAACCTCACCTGAGGTGGTGTTTTCTTTATTAATGATTGATATTGAAGAGCCCAGCCCACTGGGGTTAGTGCCACACCCAGGTCCTTAGTCCTGGATGGTAGAAGAAAGTAGGTTGAGGGCTGGAAAGATGGCTCAGTGGTTAAGAGCACTGATTGTTCTTTCAGAGGTCCTGAGTTCAAATCCCAGCAACCACATGGTGGCTCACAACCATCTGTAATGAGAATTGATGTGTCTGAAGACAGCTACAGTGTACTAGAAAGAAAGAAAGAAAGAAAGAAAGAAAGAAAGAAAGAAAGAAAGAGAGAGAGGGAGGGAGGGAGGAAGAAAGGAAGGAAGAAAGGAAGGAAGGAAGGAAGAAGAAAGAAAGAAGGTTAAACAAGCCATGGGAAACAATCCCATAAGCCACACTCTTCTCTGCTTCTCTTTTAGTTCCTGCCTCTAGATCCCTGCCTGGCCTTCCCTAGACTATAGACCACAAGCTACAAGAGAGAGAGAGAAAAATAAACCCTTTCTTTTTCATGTAGCTTTTGAACATAGTGTTTTATCACAACTCATCTGAGTATTCCAGTACCAATATTTCAAAAAAAGTTGAACTCAACACAAACTATGAAGAAAATGAAGATTAGATGGGTTTAGTATCACAACTACTTTCGATGCTCTGCTTAGAAATATTTACCTTCTCTACTCCAGCAAAGTAGGAAATGTACTGAGATGACTTTCTAAATATAGCCCTTGGATTTTAATCCCCACAGTTACCATCTTGCATATGAGGACCGTGATAAATAGCTTTTCCCTTTTATGATTTCCTCCAATGACTCAGAGCAAGCGGGTACTTTCATAGCCATTAGGACTCAACAGGAACTAATTTTGCAAATCTGAAATGCGGAATGAGCCCTAAGTACTTTCTTCGAAGCCACTGATACAAAGCCAGAAAGAGGAAAAGAAAAAGAAAAGGGCGTGATTGGAATGAAAATCATTCAGGTGGCTTCCTGAAGGATATCACTACTGATTCTTCACTGGTAAAATGGCCATAACCGCTACTACTTTTAGTTTTACATGACGGTAAAGGGAAACTTTTAATACGAAGACTCTCAGAAATGATTGAAGTGGTAGAAGTGTGTACCCCAAGAGCATGGTGAATCCATTAAAAATCTTGCTACATGAATGTGACCTGTGTCTTCCACAAAGGAGACGAGTTTTAAAGCAATTCATTAAGGCATACCTATCATATAGTATCATATAAGTTTTACATGCTGGTCATAGCACAAAAATAGACAAATAAATGAGTACATTAAATTTGTCCTTGGGACAAAAACAACACCAGTAAACAAACAATGAAAAAGCATTATAGATAAGACGACTGAAAGACTCCCTTCTTATCCCAGCCAAAGTCCACGTATTTCCTCTGCAAACAACCTCAAAGTCTTCCCTTAAATCTCAGCATCCCTGGCAAAAAAAAAAAAAAAAAAAAAAGCCTCTGTTTTCCTTACAGGCAATTTTTCTGGCTGTAAAAAAAAGTAAAATAAAATAAAGAAAAACTTCCTTAAGAAAATAAAAAGACTTCCTAAAAATAGCTCTCGAGACTGTTCTATAATAATCCGTTTTTTCTCTTTAAAGCTAACCTCCCAATCATAAGACGCTTCTTCCTGTAAGTGAATCAGCATGCTGTTGTAACCTTTTCTACGTGGGATGTTTTTGAGGACTTACAAATAAGACTGTATTAAGAGGTATTGAATGATAAGAGGAAGAATTAGTTCAGGTAAACATGACATTAGAAACAGTCAAAGATGTAGAACTATAGGAATCACGTTTGAAAGCAAGTGCTACATCCTACGCCATCTGTGTCTGCTTTGCTGATCCTCCAAGCTTTATCTCTATTTGGTCTGCAGTCTGGAATGCAGCCTGAGAATAATTTTGAATAGGAAAGCAAGTGGTGGAAACAAATAAAGGGTTCCATTCATTGCCAGACATTGGAAGGAAAGAAGAAAATGGTGGCACCAAATTGAGCTGTGGCTTGAACGTTATAATCCCCCAAATCCCAAGTAGACATAGGGGGTTGAAAGAGTAAAGAGAGTCCATTGAAATAATACTTTCATGGGAACTCCTTACCATCAAAGTGGCGTTAACACAAGCTCCAGTCGCCATCCCTTTTCCAGTGTCCATATTGAAGAACATGTTTATATAAAAAAGAAAATCAAACAGATCTTTTCACGTCCCTGTAATTTCTCTCATCAGCCCCTACTGTTTGCTGCTTGTAAAATGTCTGAGCATCCATACTGTTCCTCTAAGCACTGACTCTATTCTATAGAATCTTTCCATGCCCAAGACCTGTATAGGCATATGGATCTTTAAAAAATTGTTCTCTCAGTCAGCCAAATCTGACTTTTAAACAATCACGCAAGGACTCCTGCACATGTATAGCACATACATTGCATAGAGTTTGAGAGGTTCCACAGCATTTTGGAAGCAAATCCATGTATTCTAAGTGAATAGCATACACTTGAAAAGAAAAGGGGCTGTGAGAATAAGACATATTTATAGCAGAAATGAAAAATAAATGAGAAAGCAAGTAATAAAAAAGGCAAAACAAAAGTAGAGGAATAAAAAAGGAAATAGCCTGGATGTGTCTGTGTTAGCATCTCATAAAGACACGCCAATCTTCCTTTCCTTGGTGCCCGACATTCCTCACCACTTAAAGGTGGGCGAGCCAATGACAAGAGGCCTTCTCGGCTTCCTACTCAAGGATTCAGCCTGTCTCAGCAAGAATGACCTACATTCTGTCACCTCGTTTTGGAAACTCCAAGCCCCAGATATGTTCTCTTCAGGCAAGTTTCCAAAATAAAATGAGGGCAAATACTCTGATTGCTGGAGTACAGGATGGAGACACTTGGACTGTCTAGGAAAGCTGACAATGTCCTAGAGATGTGTCCCTGGGAGACCCAGGAGAGCCTGGGTTTAATTCCAATTCAATCTCATGACTACTATAATTCTGCATACTAAAATCTGCAGTTTACTTTGGAAAGTGTTGAGAGGAAGATGGATTAGTGAGTGGATACAGATGTTTTGGACTTCATAGTCACAAAGAAGCAGACAGTTATATTCATGAGTGAATGTAGGTAAAGAGATATTTATCCCTTTTTTCTAATTTCTTAGTATATTTGAATATTTTTGGGTCATAAGACTTTGGAGGGAAGTATGATTTTAAAAAAAAAGGTAGGAATGGAAAGATTATCACAGAATTAACCCAAATCATTGTTGACTGTCAAACACTGAGTACAGTAATTGAAAGTAGTCTTTAGTATTTGCAGATTTGTGAATTTTTTCCTGTGCTTTTAGATTTTTTTACAAATAAAACCTTTCTGTCATAAACTGAACTGCTGGTATAGAATTATTTTGTTGGGAGCCAGTAAAGGATGAACCTCAGGAAAGTGGTCTACATTGTATATTTTGTATAAGAAGTATGTTTTCTCTTCAGTGGGGACTAAGAAAGAAAAGGATGATTCTGAAGGTGATAGACAGGGAAGTAAAACATCAGGATTTGAGCTTTCTCAAAGCCAAATTCTGCAAACACAGAGACAGATCAGGTAAAGAAGCACAGAGAACAGATGAGGTTGATGAGAGACCTTACTAAGACAATGTAAAAACCTCTATGGACCCACACAAAACTATTTTTAAAAACAATCACTAAAGATTTCCTGACTCACTAACGTGGCAACCCTCCCCCTTGTGATATTAAAGGATATACTGGAAAACAGCGAACTCCTCCCTCTCCTAATCACATAACCTCCTGTAGTTGTCTCCTCCCACTCTTAAGTTGGAGTAAGGAACGGATTCCTTTGTAACAGTTTCGCATACGAGATGTACTCTGAAAATTTTTCAGTTGTGTCCCCATGCACAGTTACAATTGATTCATTTGATCCTTTTAAGCACATGTTAACGATGAAAGAAGATTAATGATATAATGTAGAGATACGATGTAAAATATTTTGCCTGCTTTCCAAGTTACATTTGTTTAAGTAAAAGCAGCCATCTTTTTCAAGAAAAAAAAAACTCTAGGACAGGTATCAGAGGTTACATACTCACACAGAAGTTGCCTGTACACACATATGCATGCCTGCATATGCATACATAATATTTGTATTCTAGCAAAGAATTTAGCAAAAGGTCAGGGTGGCATATTTGTTTTTACAGAACAGAAGACAGAAACCTTTAAATTAAGGTGTCAAATCTCCATTAAAATACTGATCATTTGTCATGAGTGCTTTCTTCAGTTGACTTTGTAGATAGTAAGCACCAGAGCCTTCCCATCCAGTAACACAACAAAAGTGAAGGCCAAGAACAAAGACTCAACCCAAGACATGAGCAAGTAAGTTACTCTTATTTATAAGGATATATAAGTTATTTCATACTTATATGCTTCTGTTCCATACAATGCCCCTCCTACTGCAGCCATATATTTAGAGCTACTAACTGATGGATAAGTAGCAGAACAGCAAGAAGCAGTGGTGTTCCTGTTCTAAATTCATATAGTGTCTCAGGGGATGTAAATGCATAATGAGTTGTGAGCACAACATGAATGGACTGAGCCTATTTCCTCACACCATCTAAGAACAATAGACGATGGCATCTATCGCTTCTGAATGTGGACTTGGACAGAGCAATCAGGAGCAGTGAGAGAAAGATGACAAATTACACCCGACAGACTATGATTTGCCCCTGATTCTCTGAATGCAGGCATCAAGGAGGGCAGCATGTGATCTCCACAGCTGCGCAGAGACAAATGCATGTTGGTCTTGTTTGCTGAGTCTATGCTCCTTTGTCCTTGCAATAGGTAGTAACCAGAATGTAAAAGCACACGTTTAACCCTTCCTCCAGAGTCTCTGACAAAGACAATAAAACCCATCTTGGGAACCACTGAGAGTGGATGTGCCTACAGCCTTATTAAGCCTTTGAGCCACTCTAGCAAGGCACTATGGTAGGAACCAAGCCAATAGCATATGGGACAATCATTGCAATTGTACGCCCAGTTATTTATTCTCTACACAGTCATCCATGTTAAGTGAATTTTCACTTCTTCCTGTAAGCATGAGTCTGATGTGAATACCCGGTGGCCCATGGGGCGAGTCAGAAGAAACAAAGCAATAGGTGCAAAACTAACCAGCCAGGTATCTTTTTTAACGTTGCCATGAGAAGGTAATGCCCAGGCTGAACTGGGAGTGCCAGGAGGGAGATGAAGGATGGAGCTGAGGTGCTACTGATAGGATCTTCCCTGAGCCAACTAGAATGGCGCCTACCGTGAGCCCACAGTCGGTCATGCCGAAGAGGCGGCAACAGAAAAACTGAACCGCGTCGAGTGGAATCCTATAAACGTTCTTTGGTGCAGGCCACTGGGCTCTGGTGATTACTTGTGACTCAGATGAAGTACTTTAGCCAGCACATAACACTAGCTCTGTGCATTTTCTTTTTTCTTTTTTTTTTCCGGAGCTGGGGACCGAACCCAGGGCCTTGCGCTTGCTAGGCAAGCGCTCTACCACTGAGTTAAATCCCCAACCCCGCTCTGTGCATTTTCATCTGAGTAACTGGGTGGCTTATTCCAGACAACACTGATGTCATATGTGAAACATCCCTAACAGCCGTCACTTTCAAAAAGGTTAAAAAGACTTACCTGCAAATTGTCCATGTCTGTGTTTTTCTATTCCTAATTATGGAAAAATTATACTATAACATATACCAAAAGACCTTGTATTTCCTTTTCTTTATATTTTGAAGAATGTCAGGCGATGATATTATTTGATGTTATCATATAGTAATAATACTGGCTTAATAAAGATAAGCTTAACTCTCCTGAAGTTTTATGTTTCTTTTAAAATAGGTGTTTGCTTTTATTGGCTGAACCTCTAAGTCACCTGAGGCACCCACATGAGCACTGCTAGCCCTTCTTGCTTTTCTAAATTTCATCACTTGAAATAGTCAAGTTGTAGCTTGATCAGTAGAGTGTAGCTTCTAGGATATACAGGTTCCATATAAGAACTACACTGTACATGCACATACACACGTTACAAAATTTTAACCTACTATTTCATTTAGTTCAGTATTAGAAATTTTGTGTAACTAGTCGACACAACCAACAATGTCACAAGAAGTGTTCTGAAGTGAAAGTATGCACCAGTCAGTCTTTAATGAATGTCTAGGAATAAGTGCTTTTACATTAAGAAACTTGTAGATGTATTTTGCAAATAGATTGGGAGTAAATTTCAAAGGTAAGGATAATCAACATTACTCTCAAGTGCCACGCTGGCAGAGAAAGAATGGCTTTGTTCCGAGGCTGATATTATTGGGGAAGGAAGAGACATTTACATGTTTGTGAATCCTGTATGATCAGGTTTAAATGTCAAAACAACCTTCACTGCATATTTTATTATTCTCATTTTTCCTAGGAATTTCTCAGCCACCTCAAAAAACAGTTTTAGAGCCTGATATTAAGTTTCTGAATATGTCATCTGTAGACCCATGGAGTCCGCAGGAACTTTCAGAGGAGCCATGAAGCAAAAACTCATTTTTATAATAGTTAATAATATTAACTTGTGCATTCTGGTAGAGAAGAAGTGGTGGCTATACCTACTGATAGCTTGTCACTTATCAAATTATGGTCACCAAGTAGTATGAAAAGTCACTCGTTCTACACTTCATTGGTAAGCAGCAGAGGGAGGAAGGATGTCTTTGGATGGGGCTGGCAGGGTAGATTAGAGTTTAATGTCATTGCTAAGCCTGGCAAATTGAGTTAGGGCACCAGTACCCATAAAGTAGAAAACTAACTCTGACAAGTTGTCCTCTGACCTGTATACCCACACTGTGGCATTCATCCCCACAAGCATATACACGTACTGCAAATGCAAACACACTAAAAATAAATAAAATGTAAGTACAATGCCTTCAGAACTAGGGATGTATCTCACAGCAGGAGAACAGTGAGCTCAGCATACATAAGGCCCTGGATTCAACCTTCAGGACCGAAAGATGTAGATGGAGGAGTGAGAAGGGCAGAGATGGAAAGGGAACGAGAATTTGACTAAATGCAATCCTTAACCAATGGTAAAAAGGAAAGCCATTTCTTGAGTATATATTATTTTAATATTCTGTGCTAAACACAACTGGAAAGACTGCAAACACATACACACACAGAAACACACACACACACACACACACACAAACAAACAACAACAACAACAAACAACAAACAAAAGAACTAAGTCAATTCTGCAAAATTTGGTTATTTGTTGTTGTCCTGGAGAAGGTAAGTACAATTTTAGTTTTTGCAAGCTGAGCACACCACTTTTCTTCATGGAGCACCTGCTCTAACTTTGAAGAATGACTGACGGATCAACTAGGGCCACTCAGATGTAGGCATTTGGCAGACATTTCCTTCAACATAAAAAAAAAATGTAAGCATGCCACTTCAGAGAAGATAATTGACAGCGATTGTTGCCCGTGATAAATTTGAGCTTTTGTGCTAAAATTAGAATTTTGGGGGAGTTGTGTCTGCTTCTGTCAGCTTAACAGCTTCTCAATCCATAAAAGTCTTTCCTGGTTGGATTGATGGTGCAATCAATTAGGCAGCTTTCATAATGAGGAGTGTCAACATTTGAAATGGCTGCATGATTCAATGAAACAATGAGCTATGGGAGACATTACAAACTCAGGCAAGCAGAAGACGCACAAGGCTTGTAAGATACCCCAGTGGGGTTAAACGTATCCAAGAACAGAAAGCCCAGTACTATAGGGTCTGCAGCTAACTTTTAAGAAACAACCACTTCTCAACTCTGGTGCAACAATGAAGAAGAATATTCGCAAATATCTGTGTACATCTTACAACATTCCTTTGAATTTAACCATATTGGGTTAAATGGTCTTCACATACTTTTACAATGAAACATGTCCCAGTCAACTAAATTCACTGACAGTTGGGGACCGATATATCTTCCATTAAGATGGATACTAAGAGTTGGGCTTGGTAGAACACACCTTAAATCAGGTCTTTTGAGTTCTAGGCCAGCCTGATCTACTTAGTGAATTCTATAACCAGGCAGTCCTATACAGTGAGAGCATGTCGAAAGATTTTTTTTTTAATGATTCCCATACTTTTTCTTTCTTTTTTCTTGGTTATTTTATGTATTTACATTTCAAATGTTGTCCCTCTTCCCTGTTTCCCTCCACAAATTCCTTCTCTCCCACCTCTATGAGCATTCCTCTACAATAGGGCATCAAGTCTCCACAGGAACAAGGGTTTCCCCTCCCGTTGATGACAGATAAGGCCATCCTCTGCTACATATGCAGCTGGAACCATGGGTTACTCCATGTGTACTCTTTGGTTGGTGGTTTAGTCACTGGGAGCTCTGAGGGGTCCATTTAGTTGATATTGTTGTTCTTGCTATGGGGTTGCAAACCCCTTCAGCTTCTTCAGTCCTTCCCCTAACTCCTCCTTTGGGGTCCTTGCACTCAGTCCAGTGGATGACTGTGAGCATCCACATCTGCATCTGCATTGGTCAGGCTCTGGCAGAGCCTCTCGTGGGACAGCTATACCAGGCTCCTGTCAGTAAGTGCTTCTTGGCATCAGCAATAGTGTCTGTGTTTGGTGTCTGCGTATGGGATGGACCCCTAGGTGGGACAGTCTCTGGATGGCCTTTCCTTCAATCTCCGCTCCACTCTTTGTCCCTGCATATTCTTTGGACAGGAAGCATCCTGGGTTAAAATTTTTGAGATGATTGGGTGGCACCACCCCTCAACTGGGGTCCATGCCTAACCACTGGGTATGGTCTCTACAGGTCTATCTCCCCTTTGTTGGGAGAATTTTGAATATAAATGTGTGTGCAAAAAATGAAAATATACTTTATTTACAACTGAATGCAAAGACAGGTGAATATCTGCAATCTTCTATTAAAATAGAGACTGAAGATATTTTCAAAAATAATGTAGTTTTTCACAACTTTTATGCTGGATTTAGAGTTACTTCCCATAAAATATTATTTGTGCCTCTTATTATTTTATACTCATTCTTAGCTAGAAGGCTGAAGAGTGATAGTTTGTTATTTTATAATAATTTTATCAAAACAATTAAATTTCAAATATAATAAGAATCAGTACATATAATACTTTTTAAAAAACCCCTTTGGAGACAAACATTTTAAATAATGTAGATAAATCCTGATACCAAGACATTTGAATCTTGATACCTCCAAAGTAACACAGAAAACACTGAAGTCCTGTTTATACTGACAAAATTTCCATGAAAATCCCTGCATGCCTACGCCGAGCTTCATGCCAGAACTACTACATACTGTGAAAATTCTAAAGAAAAAAAAGTCACTCTCTATCTTAAAATACATAAACACATAAAAATTTTTGGTTTGATAGAAATTTAATATTATTACAAACATTTCATATTTTATAATTCCCACCATGTATATAGGCACATCACATGTTAAGAATGACTTCAATGTCATTCATAATTATTATTTAACTAAAACAATGTCTTGTGTTGTGCTAGGTGGGAAATCACTTCTTTCCTCAAAGATTAAGAATGAGAGACCTGGGGGATGAGAGACTCTCAGGACTCAAAGGGACGGACCTTAGACAAAATGCCCTACAGTGGGGAGAGGGAACTTGTAGAGCCCACGTCCAGTAAAAAGACAGGGCATCAAGTGGAGGATGAGGCTGTCATTCCACAGTCAAAAACTCTGACCCAGAATTGTTCCTGTCTAAAAGAACTGCAGGGACAAAAATGGAGAAGAGACTGATGGAAAGGAGGTCCAGTGACTGGCTCAAAATGGAATTTAGCTCAAGGGGAGGCCCCAAGGCCTGACACTATTACTGATGCTATGGTGTGCTTACAGACAGGAGCGTAGCATGGCTGCCCTCCGGGAGGCCCAACAAGCAGCTGAAGGAGTCAGATGCAGATGTTTATACCCAATCAGTGGACAGAATTAGGGAAAAGCTGGAAGAAGCTGTGGAGGGTGACCCCATAGGAAGACCAGCGGTCTCAACTAACCTGGACCCCCAAGATTTCTCAGACATGAGCCACCAACCAGGCAGCATACACCAGCTGATAGGAGGCCCCTACACATATATAACAGAGGACTGCCTGGTCTGGCATCAGTGAGAGAAGATGCACCTAACCCTAGAGAGACTTGAGGCCCCAGGGTGTGGTCAAGTCTAGTGGGTGCGGGTGGGGTGGGAACATCCTCTTGGAGATGGGTAAGGAGGCATGAAATGAGGATCAGTCAGAAGGTGGACCAGGAAGGGGATAGTGACTGGACTATAAAAAAAAAGTAATGTGTGTGTGTGTGTGTGTGTGTGTGTGTGTGTGTGTGTGTGTGTGTGTGTGTGTGTTCAAAACAAATTGTAATGAGGACAAAAGAAAATGCATACAAGTACATAAGTGACAGTGTGCTTAGGGTAGGTTACATGTAAAGTCCAGAGGAGTTTCAGGTGGAACAAAGAGAAGATGAATGAAGAAGAATGCAGAGAAGCCCAGAATTAACACAGTCATTTGAGCAATGTGAACTGAGAAGCATTCACCGACTTAACCAGACATTGGCTAGAGCTGGAAGGGACCACAGAAAGCACTGATGGTTTGCAGGGTAAAGGCAGGTGGATGCAAAGAATGCCTAGGCAAAACTATGAGAAACCAACTTGCTGAGTTAGAACACAGGAACGTATGGGGTTGGAGATGGCACGCAGTCGTCAAACCAACATCAGGGTACAAGCTGATACTCCTGGGTATCTGTGTGCTGATCGACCAAGTGAAAGGAATTTCTCTAGATCCCTAACACCATTTTTGTCTTCTTAACACTCTTGTATAGTTATTCAGGAAAACCATGATAGCTATTATGAATGAATTAAACCACTGTTTTGCAGAATACCACAGCTTAGTATTTTTTCTGACTCCATTTTGGTACAGTCAAAACCTTTCTTTAATGTTTGGTATCAGTCAAAGCATTTTTAATGTTTTTAACCAAAATAAAATGTTCAATTAAAAGTTCCTATTTCCTTTCTTTCCTCCACCTCTCCCATGTCTTCCTAAATCTCAAATTGATAGCCTCTTTTTCTTTGATTAGTATTCTTACACATACTAACAACAAAACAAATTCAGCCAGTTGTGTGAGTGTGTGTGTGTGTGTGTGTGCGTATACACCCATGTCATATATTTATGTAATGACATAGTTTAAAAAATGTTTAAGGAGATGAAGTGTTAATTGTCCTGATTTTTTACTACATATTGCGTGAATACTTTGAATTATCACCAACATTCCATAAGCTTGCACTATTACCATAATAATTTTGAAAAAGATACAACAACAGGATAAAACTAGTGACTATTTTAAGTGCCAGGTTAAGGTGAAGACTCCCGATGCGTGTGGGGATAAAACAAGGAGGAGGAATCTGGGAATGTCAATTCTGTGAAATCTGACAGAATTATCACATACTGTCTATGTGGAAGGCACATGCATATTATCTACTAAATGTAAAAAATCACTAAATCTACCATAAACACTGTTAATTAACTCTTCAAGTTTTCCAATTTAAAGTAGCTACTGCTGGTTTGTATTAATAGTAAGAATCAATCCTAGATCTAAAACAATATTCCCCCTTTAAAGAGTCATGGAAGCAATTTCTTACTTCCAGAAGAGTATGCCCCCTCCTCGAGAGCCCGTTTATTTTCATTTACTCGGCACCAGAAGTCAGTAAGGCTGACAACAGGCTGCATAAGTTTTTGCCTTCACTTGTAATTACAGTGAGATTGAAAGCCCAGCCCTGGTAGAATATATGGTGACCTAGCATAGACCTCAATGGCCAGTTGGTTTAGAAATCTATTTCTTGCAATCACATCACTATATCTTTATCTATGCTTGTAGATTATGTTGTCTTCCTGCAATATGTATCCTCATATTTCTCATATTTTAAAATGATCCTAAAGCCATTTAGAACAAAGGTATCAGAATTTTACTTCTTTTTTCTCAAAACAGTGAAAGTATATACCAGTGGTGTCTGTGCATTTGTGAGTATGTACATATGACATATGTGCATGAGTGTGTGTGTGTGTGTGTGTGTGTGTTATAATCCAAAGCTGGCCTAACACTCACATATTTAGTCATACATTATTCGCCATTGACGAATTGACGGTGCTTATAAACCAATGCAGACGCTCTACGTGTGAGGTGCTCGAACGGTTTTAGGTGTACAATATGGGGCCATAGAAAACAGCCAAGAACTCTAGTATCTAAATATTTTCACTCAAAAATTTGGATCAGATAACACTGGAAAACAGTCAATTAAGCAATGCAGACTAAATTCTTTTGCACAACTTTTTTTTTTTTAAAAGCAAGCCCAATCATGTCCTTTATCTGATAATATCAACATCCTTGAAGGACCTTGAACGCAAAGAATAAGCAGAGACAGCTCTCTGACAATAACCGCCATATCTTCTCAAGTTTGATAGTCAAATGACAATATGTGATTAACAGTAGCAGGTGTGACAATACCCAAGGACACTAAATACTGCTCTCAAATACAGGTCAGATCAGGTCCAGGACACAAATTTAGGCAGTGATGCTGCTTAATTCAAGGTGATCATCATTATCGGGGAGCTGTGCTAATTAACAAACATATGAAATGTAATTTGTAATAGACTGTGTGAATGTTTGAAATCTAGGAAAAACAAACCCCTCAGAACCCAAGGAATGCAGCCATTGTTTTCCTATGCAGGAATCCCTCAGCGACTGAGAGGAAGTCTCTACACATACATAGATAACTAAAATGGCAAGTACCCTCTAAGTGATACAGAGGGAAGAGTTATGCAGAAGTCCACATAAGTGTTTTTGCAATAATGGGATGGAGACAGCATAGCTTTAGAATGGGTCGAAGGATAAGGAAAATTCTGTGATGAACAGTTCAATAGTTTTAGGTAAAAGGAGTGTTCACAAAAGGTACAGGAACTTCCCAGGGCAGATACAGCATTTCAGAGGAAGAAATGAAAAGTAAGCCTCTGAAAATGGAGTCTATGCTTAGAAGACTGATTACTCAATTTATTGTCATCCAGCAATAAAGATCATAGAACTGTGTTGAGAGTAGGTTTTACTGAATCAGCAATCTTCTGTAACCAAGCAAGGCTCATAGCAGTAGGACTGGAATACCAACCAAGCCACAAAATCTACGGCCCACAACCTGCCCTGTCTGCAAGATGGTTGGACCAGAGCTTGTAGGAGTGGCCAACCAATGACTGGTCTAACCTAAGGTCCACACCATCAGAGGGAACACCCATGCTCGACACTATCTAGATGGCCAGGATCTAGAAACTAGATGGCTGAGACTTAGGGTGGAACCAAACACAACGGACAAAGAAAATTCTCTGTATTCATAGATCAATGCCTAACCAAATCGGCATCAGAGAGGCTTCTCCCTGAGCTGACAGGGACAGATACAGAGACCCTTGAGACCCACAGCCAAACACTCAAGAACTCCAAGTGGAGGAGGAAGAATTGTAGGAACCAAAGGAGTCCAAAATATCATGTGAACAAAGAATCAACTACGCAGGGCTCAGAGGGGCTCACATAGACTGAAGCAGCAACCATGGAGCCTGCACAGGTCTGCACCAGGCCCTCTACATACATGCTGTGATTCCTTAGCTTGGGGTTTCTGTGAGATTCCTGACAATGCAAGTGGAGGTATCTCTGACTCTTGCCTGTTCTTGGGACCCTTTTCCTCCTCCTGTGCCTTGTCCAGCCTTGATAGGAGGGTGTAAGCCTGCCCTTACTGCATCTTGTTATACTGAGTTCAGTTGATATCACTTGGAAGACTGTTCTTTCCTGAAGGGAAATGGAGGAGTGGATCTGAGGGAAGGAACTTGAAGGGGATTGGGAGAAGTAGACGGAGGGGAAGATATGAGTGGAGTGTATTTTATGAGAGAAGAACAAAAAATAAAAAATCAGAGCGTATAAGGTTCTAGTGTTGGTAGAATTGGGTGAAATCTTACCTTTACCTCGAGTGTAAGTGATGTAACTTTGATTCACTTTACCTCATCAACTCTAAAGTAAGCATGCTAAATTGTGCCCTCAGGTTGTTTAAAATGAAACCTGCTGGTGAAGCAACACTTAGTCCCACTTAAATTCTCTATGTGATAGATGCATCTAGACAACAATACAGTTATAAATGCAAAGCTATTATCACGGTAAGTTGCTGCTTATCTCTCCAAACATGCCAAGCAAACAACCTCAAATTATAATTTATCCCAAAGAGTTTCCTTCTAATTACTAATCAAAGACACTAATTAGAGCCTGGGAAAAAAATTTGGTAAATGTACTAGTGAGAACTGAACATATAGGGAACAAATACATACATATATATTTTTATGAAACGTGGAGTTCAAAAATAAATGAGCACCAAATTGAGAAACATATAAACGAAATGACCAAAAGATCTCTCCAAGGTTACACAGACAATCTCTCTGTGCCTTGTCAGTACAACTGGAAGAATTATGTTACTGGCAAAGGCCTAAAAGGTCAGTCAATCTATCTTGCTGCTGCAGCTGGGCTCATACTGACATTGTAGAGTCCCATGGAATTCCTCCAGCATCGATTTTTCAGACATCCGCAGAAATTGATTCTTCTGTTTTCTCTGGTAACCCTCCCTAAGGTTCAAAGGCCTGCCTTGCCAGAAAAAAAAAGTCCTACCTTGTGGCCAAATTAATCCCTTCCTTTTATCTTATCATGCTTTCCTTTCTCATTAGAGAAACAGGCACTGAAATTCCAAAAAATAATGTAAAGACATTAATTAGGTAAAACTCAATGGTTTCTCTTTGTCCTGGATCATTCTCTGGTAATAGTCCTTGCCGTCACTCTTAAGGAAGAATACTTCCTTTATTCAAATCTTGAATGATGGGGTAAGATGTTGTTTTCCAAAAATGACCTCGGTACGATTTCTCATCGCACGTACCTCTTGTCCGTCAACAGGTTGAAAATTCAGCTTCTACATTTCTGGTAAAGAAGCCTGATCCAACGTTAAGGTAGCGTGACTGTCCTGAATCTGCCCTGCTTACAAACAATCTGCATTGAGCCAGGTGGTGAGACCACATGGAGAAGCCTTTAGCCCACATGCAGCGAGATGTCATGCTCCCCCTCTCGCTTGACCTAGCTCCCGTCACAATGTGACTGCTCCTGCAGAAGTCACCGAGCCTGCTCCAAATCTCTATAAGCCCCAGCTAAAATCTTCAACGACAGAAATTGTTGAGGAGTAGTAACAGGATCGTTGGTACAGTTTTAAAGATGGAGTCTTAAAATTGTTTTTAATTATGTGTGTGTGGAGGAGGTAGGTATGCACAGATGAGTGTGTAAGTGTCCACAGAGGTTGGAGGCGCCAGGCTGCCCTGGAGTTGGACTTCTAAGTGGTTGTAAGCAGTTCTGTATGAGGGCTGAGAACTGAACTTGAAGCAGCGTGAGGTGAAACCACTGAATAATCCCTGCATCCCCCATCGTGGTTGCTGTAGAATGATCTATTATTCAGGGATAAGAAATAGATCATCTAATTTACTGGAATCCTATAGAGATATATAGGTCTGGGACTTACAAAGAAAGATAAATCAGGGCCCAAAGAGGTGTCAATGGTTAAGAACATGGGCTGCTCTTCCAGTGGACCTGGTTTCAATTCCCAGAACCAAGATATTGGCTTTCCAGCCAATATCTGTAATTCCAGTCTCAGGGTATCTGACACCTTCTGGCCTCTGTGGGTACAAACATACATACAGATAAAAAAACCCATAAATATAATTTTGAATGTAAAAATAAAAGGAAGAATCAATAATTCATGAGCAGCATGCATAAACTACTACTTAAAGTATTTTATGTATGATAATGTCTGCAGGAATCCCATGATCTGTACAATGTAACACATAGGCTAAATAATTCACCCAAGTGATAGGATGGATTCCATAGTACGAACATATCACCGAAAAGGAAATAGCCTTATCATTCAAGACGCACTTCCTTGGATAACTTGTCTGTTTTTATCCAAGAAGGATTAATTATTCTTCCATCTTTTGTCCCTGGGTACATCTGTCTTACATTTTTCCGATTCCTGCTACATGACTATTCAACTCTTCTTACTCCTTGAAAACAGTCCTGTGTAATCATTTACCTCGGGGTGTCTAGCCCTCACTAGAATATCACATTGTATTTCTTTTTTTTTTTTTTTTTATTAAAGAATATTTCTTAAGAATTTAGATTAAAGGTTTCGAAAAAATCCCCTCCCCTCCCTTCCTTATGGGTGTTCCCCTCCCCACCTCCCCCCATTGCCGCCCTCCCCGCAACAGTCTAGTTCACTGGGGGTTCAGTATTAGCAGGACCACATGGTATTTCTTGATCCACATTTACCGAAAGAATGAATGAATGAATGAATGTCAGTGAATCACTGAGTGGGTAAATGAGTGTGTGAATGAATGAGAGAAGAAATGAGTGAATGAATGAGCAGAGGAGTCAACATGTGAACGGATGAGCAAACAAATGAATATCCATTTTGTGGCAGGTGCTTGCAGTAACGGCCATGATCAAAAAGCTTTTAGGGTCTAAATGAGTAATCTGATTTTCAAAAGACTCATCAGCGACAGAAAGACAATGGGAAGGAAATCTGCCTTCTCATCTTTCAATCTCTACATTCAACAATTTCATTCTAATGTAGCCCTTCTCAGAAGCCTTATTTTCCCCTGTTTCTCTTGTGGGGTTTTTTTCCCATCTGCCATGACCTTCCCTGAAATTCTGAAGACTTCCGTTTCAATCACTCATCCTTTCTTGCCTATCCACTTTTGGTGTGCTATGAGTGTCTCTTAGATCAATTTAAAGGTAATAGTCAATTCTAATCTATGAATATATAGAACACCATTTTAGAAAAAAAGAATAGAAAAACCATAATTCTGCATGTTATGTATGTATATATATTTTTTTTTGAAAAGAGTACACATTGTTTGTTAATGGAAATATAGCTAACCTCGATGTAAAGCAACTTAATTCTCAGAGTATCCGGCACCTGTGTTTATATCACATTCTGCTCCCAACCCTGTACACTTAAGAAGCTAATGAGACCAGACTCAGATTTGGCAGTTAATTATAATCAGGACAGCTATAACAAGAACAAGTTCATTTAATAAACAGGTTATAAAATCTATCGATGCCCTAGTTTGTCATAGAATTTCTTAATTTTAGATTTATTTATTCTGTTTTTTATATGCATGTTTTTTTGCCTTATGTATGTCTATACACCATATATGTGTCTGATGCCCACGAAAACCAGAAGGCATCTGACCTTGGGAACCAGATAATGGATGGTTATGAGTTTAGCCATATGGGTGCTAAAACTTAGCCTGTGCCCTCTGCAAGAGCAACACGTGCTCTAACTGGTTGAGTCTTCAGCCAATTCTGTTATTTGAATAGTGGTCTAATCCTTGTTTAACCTTTTATATCATATATTCTAATTTATTATATTCTTATCTTAAAAAATCTTTTATAAGTAGCTAATTCTTATTATTGGCATTTACCATCAATTCCACATCTAGTATTATTTGTAAACTGTGTATTAATCAGGCTGATTCATTTATAAACCATGAAAAGTTTAAATATTTAAACATAGCCTTGGCTTCTTCATTATCTGTGAGTTTTGTCCCCCCCCCCCCGGGGCTGGGGACCGAACCCAGGACCTTGCGCCTCCTAGGCAAGGGCTCTACCACTGAGCCAAATCCCCAACCCTGTGAGTTTTACCTATGTAGAGGGCTTTTCAATTTACTGACCTTTTGTTCACTCTCATTCATATACTGTGATGGATGCTTACAGTTTTGCCTGTGTGAAAATTTAGAAACTAAAGGGGAAAATCTCTCTATGGATTTATGTTTTAGGGTACAATTTCTATAAGTGATTTCTTAGTGTCATGGTTTGCTAGGCAGAGAGAGAGCTTTGGCTTCCACTTTTTAAATGAAACCTGACCTGGCTTTAGAATTTCAAAAACAATTTAGTGAGCACCTACTCCCCCCCCCCCATAGAAAGTATTAGTAAAACAAGGACAATAAGAGTACTGACTTCCTTGGATTGAGAAGTATGCATAGCAGGCAGGTTTTGGACTGATGACTATAGGTACTACAGTTAACCACGAACCAAAACTGCTTAGCGTGTAGCACGCATTCCCATATTTGATCATCCCTAAAACTCAAGAGTAAGATTCTGATTGTGAGCATTTTACCCAGGAGTAAGCCAAGGCACAAAGTCAAGTACACCCAAAGCGATTAAGGTAAGATAAAACCCTGCCTCTAGAACTTTAACCCAAACACTCTTCTTCTCATACACATTGTTTAATAAAACCCTATATGTTTTTGGCAGACTGAAATGAACAGAATTTCAACTGGAGAAAAGTATCCTCCAAGTTCTTGTGGCTGTTGTCTCCTGTGTCGCATGTTTTAACGTATACTGCTTTGACTGCAAAACTGGGGCACACCAGGGAGCACTCAGGACAGATGTAGTGGATGAGGGTGGAAGCCTTGTGGCGAGTCCTTATATGGGGCAGGGTTTCTGTCCCTAGCACTCTTTTTGCCATCTTCTCACAGCTGCTCCAAATATTTGTGCTGCTTCTTCAGTACATGAACATAGCCAAGGTATGAGTTTTCCGTTAGTGGAATTAGAGTTATTGTAAATAAAGATACAAACTTTGCCTTTCAGAGCCCTTGTTCCTATGTTTATACGGTACACTGCTCCTTAGTCCTGTACAGCAAAGGGTTAATGCGACTAGACTCCGAATTGTTAGTTAATCAGAATCAGGACAGCTGCAAGGAGAACAAGTCCATTTAATTAGCAGCCTTGCCTGCTGTCTTTCTTGGTTTCTTCATGAGGGACCTTTTCTTAATTCTGATTCCAAATAGGGAATATCAACTTGGCGTGACAGGCAGAATATTGTTTATTTGACATTGTAGCCTTCTTTTGAATGCAGTTCTATCGCCCCATCCTATTTTCCTGGTGGGTAGTACTATCATCAAAAATGGTTTCCAACTGATCTTTTCTACAGTCCCAGTCACCTGTTAAAGATAAAGAAAAATCCTTCTTGCCTAGACTAATCCCTTATAGCTTCGGAGTTCACATCTATTGTGTTAACAAATGTATGCTCCCCATACCATCTGGGCTCAGCCATGGAAATCCGCCATCATCCCAAATCTGCCACCTAACAATCAGATCCGTTGAAAGAATCTGAAAGATTATGCACTTCAGTCTGTCATAGCTAAATGATCCCTTTTACCCACAGCTAAAAATATTACATGCCTTCTGACTTTGTTTAATTGTTCTCAGAGCAATTTTGTAGACTGTCATTGTCACTTAAAGTTTCAGAAGAGCCAGCTCTCAAGCAGAAACTGAAATGATGAAACTCAAAAGATTAGCATACAACCCGAAGGCGGAACGACTCTAATAAAGGTGAGGCAGAACACGAGGTGATTCCAGTTCTAAAAGCCCCTCCCCGGCCCCACCCTTTCTGAGAATCTTAAGGGGCAGCGTAGCCGCTGTTTGGCCATTCAGTTTCAGGGGCTCACTGACCCTGAGGTTAATGTCTGCCTGGATCATGCACTTTGCTTTATAGAGTCTAAAATCTGATGCCAAAGAATGTTTAATGAGTTCCAGAGAGGCAATCACCAGCACAAAAGTGAATTTAAACTTCACTCTAATGCCAGCTAGTGCTTCACGGGCAGAACTGCAGCCAATCAACCTACATTTTATAGCCACCTCCCATTCCCAGGCATTTGGTGCCCTTCTATGCCACATTGTTCCACGGTACAGGTTTTTAATGCTCCATATGAACCTCTGGTTCTGATTTAGTCTAAGCGTTTTCTTGTTTTTATGACACATGGGTTCTCTCTCTGTCTGCCCTGGTTCTCTCCACATTTATTTAAGAACAAAAGAGAAGATGCCATTGGATAAAATGTAACCTGGCTGAGAACAAGCCAATATCTTCAGATTACAATCAAAGACAATGGGATAGTAGGATATCAGAGTGTTGTGATTTTTTTGCCACTGTTGATCATCAGGGTTTAGGAACGATTCCTCGATGTCAAAGACCTTCCCATTGTCACAGAAAGAGTCCGGATGATAGACCGGAAGGCTTGCACAAATGCCACAGAAGCCAGGCACGGTACCCAGCTGCTGGGTACTGCTGAGGTTTCTATGGCATTTCTAATTTTCTAAAGAACTCTCATGGCTTGCTCAATTAGCAAGGTTAGGTAAAAACACATGTAAACTACCTTTATAATCCTGACCTAGTACTATTGATTTCTTGCCAAAAAGATTAAGTAAGGAGATTTTTCTACAGTACAAGCTGAACCTGGAGATGTATCATTTTATTACCAACACTCTTTAATTAGAACCGAAGCTGAAGGAAGGGTCGTTTGAGTCTTTTCTTTTGCCTATCCATGGTTCTAATAAATATTTATTGAGTGCCACTGTATACCAGTAATGGTAGGAATTGGATGAGGTACTAAAGACCCTTAGAAATGGAGTCAATTAATGTGAGACAATTGAATAGATTAAACCAGACAAAACATCTACTTAAAGTAAGGACAGCTAAGCATATCTGCGTGCATTCTGATAAAGCATCTTATAATAGCAGTGTTCGGTTAGTCTGGGAATCAAGGATCAGGTCTCAATTCTAGAAATATCCAATAGGAAGTCTTTCTCCCTCCCACCATCGCTGATCTCTCTGTGAGGCCTGGTGTGTTCTGAACACAGTTCTATCTGTGGTGCCAAAGCTAAAATGGGCACAGAGCTGAAGGAGCAAGCGTGAGTGAGTGTGCCATTGGTGGTTAATACAGGACCTGGCTTTCTGCCAACGTCTTTCAGCAGCATGGGACAGGTGGAAAGGCAGTGGATTCCTGTTGTTCGCCAAATCTAAGCTTTCATGAAGAGTTGGGAAAGTACATTTGATTGCGTGCCACCATATGGCTACTACAGATGAGCTTCAAAATCTGTATGTTATTGATTCATCAGGAGCGTGCTGCAGACTGGAATGGAACCTCTTCAGAGTTAGAATTGATTTTAATGTCACTTTTCTTTTTTTTTTTTCTTTCTTTCTTTTTTTTTTTTTTGAGGCAGAGCTATCCAACTTGAACTCCATGGAACACCCAGTTGTCCCACAGACTCCGTGATGGCAGAGTTATAAGCATGCACCAACAGACCAAGCAAACAACTTTTAATCAACTCGATGAGACGTAATATACTAATTACCAGCTGTCCATGGGGCCTACATCTGTTTACTTTGAAAAACTTATCACCTTGAGGATTTTAAGGAAAAAAGGTCAAAATAAAAAAAAGGAAGAAGATAACAGAAAGAAAACAAGAAGAGAATTAGTTCCTTAGGAACAAATACCAGGGGCCATCAGAGTAGCTCAGCAGGTAAAGAGCTCACTGCGCCTCTCGACTGGAGTAGGAGTACCACAACCAAGAAAGGGAGGAGAAACCTGACTCCCAGGAGTCGTTCTTTAACGTGAAAATGCACACTGTGGCACACATGCGCACCTACATGTGCACCAGTATGTACAAGTGTCCACATACACACATACACAATCCATGCATACACATAATAAATACATTTTTAAAAACAAAGCAGATACTAAAATTCTTCCCCCTAAGGAACTCAGTGATGAATGTTAATATTCTGAGCTATAAAACAACCGCTATTTTACTAAAACAGCATAATCCTTAAGAACAATCTAAACATCTGTCCTTTTCCCCACAGGTAAGTGTGGTTCTTATTCCTCATCACGGAAACTTCTCTTTACGACAGAAGGAGACCACCAAGAAATCCAAGGAACCAAATCCAGAGATATGAATAACTCAGTCTCAGTAGAGACATCTACAGAACATTCCCACACCCAAGGGTCAGGAAACATAACAGGAGAGCAGGAAGGAGTGACAAAAGCTGGAGGACCAAGGTGAGACTAGGAAACTGTGTCTCTTAACATCACAAGCTTCATCCACAAAGTGTCATCAGCATGGCTGACTACACATGAGCTGAACAAGGATGACACGAGTAAACATGACAATTTTCTTTTTCAATTACGAAACTTTCATAAGTAAAGGAAGAAACTTTTGTATTAAAATAATAGCAAATATAAAGCAAATTAGTATAAATCAAAACTTTGAAATTAAACATGATGTATTGGTAAAGTGGTAGACTGGTGGGCATTTCTTTCCTCTGGGATCACAGAAGGTGAAAACGAAGGAAGGAAGGAAGAAAGGAAGGAAGGAAGAAAAAGAGGGAGGGAAGGAGGAAGGAAAGGAGGGAGAGAGCGAGCAACAGGGAGGGAGGGACCAGGGAAGAAGGAGAGAGCAAGGAGTAGGGAGGGGAGGAGGAGGGAGGAAGGGAGGAGGAAGGAGGAAGGGAAGGAGGGAGGGAAGGAAAGATCTGCATCAAATTTGCTTTCAGTCCTGTGGTCTTTATGGCACTATCATATTAAACACCCAGACCTATTCAGTAGAAACTGTTGTTTGATTAATGACAAGGCATACACTATAGAAAAGAAAAACACTTAAGTCTTGGTAAATCTGCATATACTGTTGATACCGATTCTGTTCTTTGCATCTGACTCAGTGCCTTACTTTTGTACTGTGCTTCCTACCTGACCTTTGTGCATTGTTCTTTAGTAAACTTTTGACCTATTCCAGGTCCCTGGGCATGGTTTAATGTATGAATGGTTTGTCTGGCACAAACCTTTTGAAAGAAGGAAATTACTCTGAAGTGGAAAATCGAGGGATAAGATGGTCTGGGCTCTAATCATGAAGGCAAATACTCAAGTTACATTGGTTTTCTCATTGGGTATTTTTAGTCCATTTAGTTGGAGGCATAACTGGATCTCCCTTCAAAACGATAAAGCTCAAATATCAATGTTCCTTTTCATGAAGATTTTGTAGAACAATTTTTTTTTACTGGTTTTTCAATGGAGTGTCCCATACTCATAGAACAATCATCTACCTCGCATGATTGACTGTTTTCCATGTACTTAGAACTAGGAGCTTAGAGAATGTAAAGATGAGTTACCAACGACACATATTCTTTTGGATCTGTTAAAGCAGGACTAAGACTTCACATGAACAGCAAACGTATATGCAGGAAATGCTTTTCCACTGATACTAAAGTAGTTTGGTTTCGAGGAGCCGGATTATTTCCCTCTCAGCTAAGAAGAGACAGGGAATTTTGTCAAGAGGATACATTTTATCTTGGCCATGGGAAATAGGTGGGACTTGGGTGTGTGTGGGATAGCAAAAGGATATCCAAGTGGAAGAAAAAGATGCTTGAGCTATTCAACAAAGCACTACTTTGAACTAGCGCTTCGAGTAGGGCAGCATTACTGTGAACTGATATTGTAAGGAAGGGACTGTTATGAACTGATGCTGTTACAGAAAACAAAGCAGATACTACTCTGGTTTTCATGAAACTCAAATTCTGAGGATGAAAAGACGGAAGAAATATTTTCCAGTTCCATCCATTTGCCTATGAATTTCATAAAGTCATTGTTTTTGATAGTTGAGTAATATTCCATTGTGCAAATGTACCACATTTTCTGTATCCATTCCTCTGTTGAAGGGCATCTGGGTTCTTTCCAGCTCCTGGCTATTATAAATAAGGCTGCTATGAACATAGTGGAGCATGTGTCTTTGTTATTTGTTGGAGCATCTTTTGGTTATACGCCCAAGAGAGCTGGGTCCTCAGGTAGTGCCTCTAGACTGATTTCCAGAATGATTATACCAGTTTGCAATCCCACCAACAATGGAGGAGTGTTTCTCTTTCTCCAAATCCTCACCAGCATCTGCTGTCGCCGGAGTTTTTGATCTTAGCCATTCTGACTGGTGTGAGGTGGAATCTCAGGGATGTTTTGCATTTTCCTTATGACTAAAGATGTCTTTAGGTGCTTCTCAGCCATTCAGCATTCCTCAGCTGTGAATTCTTTGTTTAGCTCTGAACCCCACTTTTTAATAGGGTTATTTGTCTCCCTGCAGTCTAACTTCCTGAGATCTTTGTATATTTTGGATATAAGCCCTCTATCAGTTGTAGGATTGGTAAAGATCTTTTCCCAATCTGTTGGTTGCCGTTTTGTCCTAACCACAGTGTCCTTTGCCTTACAGAAGCTTTGCAGTTCTATAAGATCACATTTGTTGATTCTTGATCTTAGAGCATAAGCCATTGGTGTTTTCTTCAGGAAATTTTCTCAAGTGGCCATGTGTTCGAGATTCTTCCCGACTTTTTCTTCTATTAGTTTGAGTGTATCTGGTTTGATGTGGAGGTCCTTGATCCATTTGGACTTAAGCTTTGAACAGGGTGATAAGCATGGATCGATCTGCATTCTTCTTCATGCTAAACCTCCAGTTGAATCTCCAGTTCAACCTCCAGTTGAACCAGCACCATTTGCTGAAAATGCTATCTTTTTTCCATTGGATGGTTTTGGCTCCTTTGTCAAAAATCAAGTGACCACAGGTGTGTGGGTTCATTTCTGGGTCTTCAGTTCTATTCCACTGGTCTGCCTGTCTCTGTACCAATACCATACAGTTTTTTACCACTATTGCTCTGTAATACTGCTTGAGTTCAGGGATAGTGGTTCCCCCCGAAGTCCTTTTATTGTTGAGGATAGTTTTAGCTATCCTGGGTTTTTTGTTATTCCAGATGAGTTTGCAAATTGTTTTGTCTAACTCTATGAATAATTGGATTGGTATTTTGATGGGGATTGCATTGACTCTTCAGATTGCTTTTGGTAAAATGGCTATTTTTACTATATTAATCCTGCCAATCCATGAGCATGGGAGATCTTTCCATCTTCTGAGATCTTCTTCAATTTCTTTCTTCAGAGGCTTGAAGTTCTTATCATACAGATCTTTCACTTGCTTGGTTAAAGTCACACCGAGGTATTGTATATTATTTGGGACTATTATGAAGGGTGTCGTTTCCCTAATTTCTTTCTTGGTTTGTTTCTCTTTCATGTAGAGGAAGGCTACTGATTTGTTTGAGTTAATTTTATACCCAGCCACACTGCTGAAGGTGTTTATCAGCTTTAGTAGTTCTCTGGTGGAACTTTTGGGATCATTCAAATATACTATCATATCATCTGCAAATAGTGATATTTTGACTTCTTCCTCTCCAATCTGTATCCCTTTGATCTCCTTTTGTTGTCTGATTGCTCTGGCTAGGACTTCCAGAACTATATTGAATAAGTAGGGAGAGAGTGGGCAGCCTTGTCTAGTCCCTGATTTTAGTGGGATTGCTTCACGTTTCTCTCCATTTAGTTTAATATTAGCTACTGGTTTGCTGTATATAGCTTTTACTGTGTTTAGGTATGGGCCTTGAATTCCTGCTCTTTCCAGGAATTTTATCATGAAGGGGTGTTGAATGAGGTAACCCAATCACAGAAAAACACACATGGTATGCATTCATTGATAAGTGGCTATTAGCCCAAATGCTTGAGTTGCCCTAGATGCACAGAATACATGAAACTCAAGAAGGATGACCAAAATGCGAATGCTACACTCCTTCTTTAAAAAGGGAACAAGAATACCCTTGGGAGGGAATAAGGAGGCAAAGTTTAGAACAGAGGCTGAAGGACCACCCATTCAGAGCCTGCCCCACATGTGGCCCATACATATAAAGCCACCAAACTAGATAAGATGGATGAAGCAAAGAAGTGCAGGCTGACAGGACCAGATGTAGTTCTCTCCTGAGAGACACAGCCAGAATATGTCAAATACATAAGCAAATGCCAGCAGCAAACCACTGAACTGAGAACAGGACCCCTGTTGAAGGAATCAGAGAAAAGACTGAAAGAGCTTGAAGGGGCTTGAGAACCCATATAAACAACAATGCCAACCAACCAGAGCTTCCAGGGACTAAGCCACTACCCAAAGACTATACATGGGCTGACCCTGGGCTCCAACTACATACGTAGCAATGAATAGCCTAGTAAGAGCACCAGTGGAAGGGGAAGCCCTTGGTCCTGCCAAGACTGAATCCCCAGTGAAGGGGTTGTTGGGGGGAGGGCGGTAATTGGGGGAAGATGGGGAGGGTAACACCAGTATAAAGGGGAGGAGGAGGGGTTAGGAGATGTTGGCCTGGAAACCGGGGAAAGGGAATAACATTTGGAATGTAAATAAGAAATACCCAAGTTAATAAAGATGGGGGAAAAAGATGGAAGAGAAGGTAAATGAGAGTAAGTTAAATTTCATTAATAGATGATAAAGATATATCAAGGTAAGGGACATGGCGAATGTACTTTCAAAGTGGGACAATCAGGAGAGCCTGCCACACCAGGAATTTAACAAATGAAATGAAGGCAATGAGAAAGCAAGGCTGAGGATCACAGGAGAGAGCTGAAACAGAAGGGGGCAGCTGTTTGATGAAGTTGTTGGCAGGGTGAGGCTGTGCTGTGAGGGACCTCAAAGGCCAAGCTGGGGACTTGGATGCCATTTTATGGATTCTATGGAGATGTTAACAGTTTTTCAGGGAAGATTTTTAGAAAGAAAGTAAGAAAGAAAGGGGGGAGGGGGAGAGGGAGAGGGAGAGAGAAAAAGGGCTGCTTATTTCACAAAAAAGAGAGTGAAGGTTTAGATACCTTCCATGTCTTCCAAACTGATAGTGAGATAAAACTGATTTATATAAGCAATTTATTTTATTAATTCATTCATTTAGTGTATATTGAGGAATTTCCATATGCCAACATCTGCTTTAGAATCCAAACTGTTCTCAGTGATCAAAACTGGTACACCTTTACCCCATGGATTCCAGTATGGAAAACAGAAGACAAATAGAATAATGTACCAGACCACTAAGCTATGTCCTCTGGAGGACAGCTTCGGTAAGGTACATGAAATACCATGGGAGTGATGCAGGGGCAAGCAGGAGACTGGAGGGTAGAGTTAATATAATATTGACTGTCATCGAAGGCAGCATTCATGCTTCTTAAGAGAGTTATGCTGTTATAAGACAGACGTAAGAAAAGACTGAACCACTTCAATTTAACAAAACATTGGTAGACCTCGATGGCTCAAGAATTACCAAAGTATGTCTGAAGTCCCATCCTGGCATGTGACTAAAATGATGTATGCCATTCATAAGCCAGAGGGAGATTCTCATAGTGAACAGCACTAAAGGTTTGTCTCCTCAGACAGAATTCAGAAATGTGGAACCCCTGGGAAAAACGTATTGGATTTTCTACGATAGAGGAAAAGAGTGTGCTTCCTGAGTTCTTCACTCTCACAAGAAATAGAACAACGACTTCTCCTTTGATATACAACACCATGCTTTGTGCAGTTGTGGAAAATTATCAGCTGCGTCAGCTTCAGTTTTAAGCTCCCATTGTTGTAACAGTAACAAAATAAATAAATAATAGTGCTGGCTTCCCAGTTTTCAATCATTTCCAGAAAAAATCATTTGTGCTCTAGATCAATAGCTAACAAGTTAGATGATCCACAGTACTTTTTCAAATTGTGTGCAGAAATGAACACTTTCTTATATTATTTGGACATGGTAGGTGATTCCTACCCAGCAAAAGGATATCAAAAATGTAGTAAAACTCTCACTGAATGACCTACTTGGCCTTCTCAAGTTTCCCACTATAGATCCACTTAGCAGCGACAACTCTGGCTTTCCTGTAATAGGATACAACAGCTAATTTCAAGTTGTGGAGTCCCAGAATGATTGCTCAGTCTGGGGACAGACTGTATGATACAGAGTGCTCGAGTCTAATCACAAGAAAAGAAAACGATTTCTGCATTTGGTGATGTTATTCACAGCAGAGCAATTTTCTGGTGATAATGACTATAAACAATAGACAAACTATAATAAATAGCCACCTGCAGGCAAGAAAGAAAGAAAGAAAGGAAGGAAGGAAGAAAGAAGGAAACAAAGAAACAAAGAAACAAACAAAGAAAGAAAAGAAAAGGAAAGAAAAGAAAGAAAGGAAAGACAGAATAGAACCAGGTGTCTTCTTCTGGCTGTCCACCATGGAGTAGACAGATGAGATGCAATGTCCAGTGGTTAGAAATTGAATTGAGAACTCAGTTGTTATGTGGTTTGAAAATTCTCAGAGGTCAGACTTAGGGTCCACTATGGTTAACAGAAAGTGGATGATGAACCGTCACACCATGGTCATTCAGGCAATTATGACAGAGGGGGCACACAGTGAACAAAGTTGGGATTCTAGGACCCTAGAAATGAGATAGAACCCACTCTGTAAGGAAATGAAGGAATCCCCTCTGCTTTGGAATCCCAGCTTCCGCTTTGCTCTTTTGGGGGACCGTGAGGAATCTGAGTAATCATGTGGCCCCATTGTTAATGCCTGGATGCCGTTCTTTGATAGGAACTATGATTTTTCTTATCCAAAGACAGAGCCGCAGCAGTCAGATATTAGCCAACGTGGAAACTAGATTATTCTTGTGGGCAGGATAATGTTCTTGTTTATTTTTGTTTGGGGACATGATAGTAGAATGGCCTTTTTGTCAGTACTGCTGATGCCAAGAAGTGCTTGCTGACAGGAGCCAGATATGGGTATCTCCTGAGAGGCTCTGTCAGAGCCCTACTGATACAGATAAGGAAGTTTGCAGCTATCCATTGGACTGAACAAGGAGACCCCCAATGGAGGAGTTAGATAAAGGACTGAAGGGGTTTGCAACTCCATAGGAAGAACAACAACATCAACCAACCAGACCCCACCAGAGTTCCCAGGGATTAAACCACCAACAAATGAATACATGAAGGGACCCATGTCTCCAGCCACATATGTGGCAGAAGATGGCACTGTAAGCATCAATAGGAGGAAAATCCCTTGGTCCTGTGAGGGCTCATTTCTCCAATGTAGGGTAATGCCAGGGCATTGAGGTGGGAGTGGGGGCATCCTCATAGAAGCAGGGGGAGGGAGAGGGGGGTATGGGAGAGGGGGAAAGGGGATAACATTTGAAATGTAAGTACATAAAATATCCAAAAAAAGTAAAATTATAAAAAAAGAAAGGATGGGTCTAGAGATATTTAAGTAAGGGAAGATTTTTTTTTCTTTAGGAAAAGGAAGTGGAAAAGATCTAGGAGGAGGGGGTTGGGGATTTAGCTCAGTGGTAGAGCGCTTGCCTAGGAAGCGCAAGGCTCTGGGTTCGGTCCCCAGCTCCGAAAAAAAAAAACAAAAAAAAAAAAAAAAAGATCTAGGAGGAGAATAGAATCAATACATAGTGTGTATGTGTACAATGTTTAAAGAATTCAGACACGATGTTATAATAAAATTGACAAGATATTGTACTAAAAATGAAAAATAGGGTTTACATTGTCTGTTCATGTACATACATTTATGTGTCATATTTTCCTTTCTCTGCACTTCATTAAAAATTCCTTTAAAAGTCATCTTATAAGAGGCAGAAGATCAGGAACTATGCTATGGGATTGTGTCTCCTAGAAATGGTAATATGGCTGAGTAAAAAAGATCTGAATATTGGAAAGACCAATAAACCTGCTAATATCAAAGGGTGAAATCTCAGGGGGCTCCACCTCTAGACACAGAACTACAGGTAACCAATAACTGCCAAGAGAGGGAAAGTCAGCTTTTCCTGAAAGGAGCACCTTAATTGGTTATCCAGTACCAAGTGGTCCACCCTGAAACTCCATACACAAACACTACACTAAATGGACTTAGGTTATATTTATACATACATACATACATATATATATATATATATATATATATACACATACATACTTGAAAATATGTGTGTGCTTAGCAGTAATAAAAAGAAAAAGAGGCCATCAATTTGAGAAGGGATAAGAAGTGGACATGGGTTTGTTTTTTGAGATGAGGTTTCACTGTGGAGTTCTGACTATCCTGGAACTCACTACATAGACCAAGCTGGATTTCACAAAGATCTGCTTGCCTTTGCCTCTGAGTGGTGGCATTAAGACATGTGCCACTGTGTTTGGAGAAGAATATTTTAAATAAAATATTACAAAACAAGCTTACAAATATCAAAGAGAAGAGTTCTTTTAATTGGTTCAGAGAAAAAGATATATTTAAATATAACAACTCAAATATTTTTCAAATAATTCATGACCTATAATTAATGGTCATTTGGTAAATAACAATAATTGAATACTGTTGAATTACTGGAAAAAGTTATACATGTTACCAGAGTTGTCACATCTACGTCAATATATAACTTTATTCTATTTAGGTATACTAAAACATGCTTATATTACGTCTATGAGATGCTTAAGATTATACAGTTATAACTTTAAGGATAAGAGATACAATGAACATGAGTTGCTTGATAAAAGGAAAAGCTATGTTCTTTGCTTTTGTAATTTAAAAAAAAAGATACTTCCAGATTTAACTGTAACAAAACAATATAAAACAAAAACATCGAAGCAGAAAAATAAGTAAAGCCAAAGAAAGAGGGCTGCTTTCGTTTTACAGGTCATGGTTTTCCTTAGCCATTCAAAACCAGTTGCCTAGTTATTAAAAATATATATACATATGACCGTGTCAAGATTGATCAAAGTATGGTGGTAAACTTTTCAACAATCCTATGACATAATAGGTTTAAGAAGCTTCCTAACACCTCTTTGATATGTTGAACTCTGAGTTACCTGTGCCATAGACACTTTCTATGTTTAGTTAGTAAGATGACAGTTGAAACGTTAACACTGATATAGGTTGTAGGTGCTATACTCTGGAGATTGTGTTTCAGTACAGTGTGGAGATCCTAAAAAAAATGGCCTTTTTATCTTAATCCATCATACTCATAAAATGGTCCCCAGTCTAATAAAAGTATTTCCATATTTAACACAAGAAAATCACAACCTTCTACACTGGTAGCTGAATGGAATGTCTAACAGCATCAAGCCTTTTTTGTTACTTAGGGCAGCTGCCAGACTTCTGCATTTATTCTCTTGTGGAAATGAAAGAACAAAGGAGGGAACTACCAAATTCTACCCAAATATCTGTGTGAGTCCAGGCATGTTGTCTAAAATAATAATATAAAGAGACTCAAATATATATTAAGTTCTTGCCAATTGTAGATAAGTGTTCAAACATGTTAATTTTTTTTTTGAAGATGTAAGGTATTTTACAAGAGGACTAAGCACTGCTAAAACAAAAGTAAGTATTTTTCATAGTCTGAACACAGAACAGCAATATCTTAATTAGAGTTAGATTAACTAGACAACAAGGAAATGTCATCCCTACTCAGCAATAAGGAAATCGGTAAGGTTGGCCACAAAATGACCAAGACAAAGGAGTTGGCTGAGAGCTACTTTAACAAAGTAACCATTCCAATTGTGTTCAAAGACTTAAAGGAAAATGATAATAATCACTAAAAAAAATAAAGCATAGAAGAATAGACACTTTAGAAAAGGAAATCCAGGAAATAAAATATTCAATATCTAAACAGCTAAGCTCACTGGTAGGCTTCACAGCAGAGAGCAGGACAAGGGTCTATACACTTGAAATGAGATTAATGGCAACTACCCAACATAAATTCATGAAATAGCCACAAATAAACAGTGTCTTTACGATCTGTGAGATGACATTGAAATATATATTATATAGTCCATTAGACTGGTGGGAGAGGGAGAAAGAGTAGGGTAGGAAAATAAAGACATAAAGATACTAATTTTTCCAAATTTGGTAGAAAACATAACTTACAGATGGGCTTATAAAGCATCAGAGGAGAATTTTATTTGAATTTCAAATCATGATCATTGCTGAAATAAAGAGAACTGGGGGAGGGAGAAGGGAGGGGAGAAATGAGAAAGGAGGAGGAGGGAGGGGAAAAAGAAGGAGGGAGGGGGAGGGGGAGGAGGAGGGGAGAGAGACAGAGAGAGATAGACAAAGGGACAGAGAGAGGAGATTGATAACGAAACAAAGAAAAATGACCCCCTCCCCTCAGGGAAATGAGATTACAAATGGGAGGTAGTTGATTTTTCATCAAATAGATACCACAGAATTCAAGGCCACCTATTTAGAAAAAAAAAGTTTATTTCTAGTATTAAAAAAAAAAAACTTCATTCAAGATTGACCATGAAATCAAGACATTAGCAGGTAAACCAATGCCAAAAGAAGGCTGTCATATGTATGCCACCCTGCAGCATAAGAAATAGAGGTCCTCACTGTAAACAAAGGAAAGTGAGGAAAACTTGGATATTTAGGAAAACCTGAAGAACACATAATAAATAAAGACTGAATAAGTAGATGATGAGTAAAGACTGAAAAGAATAAACTGTTACCTAGGGCTGAGGACACAGCTCAGCATTAGAAGAGTTCCCTAGCATGTAGGAAGCTCTGGGTTCAATCCCCAGCACATGGACATGTGTGCACACATGCACTTAAACAAACATGGTTGATATTAAATAAATAAAAGAAAACAAATTAAAGTTCAAATATCCATTATGAGATTCATTATGACATGTGGGGACTTGCTGGACTCTTTCTTTCTTTCTTTCTTTCTTTCTTTCTTTCTTTCTTTCTTTCTTTCTTTCTTTCTTTCTTTCTTTCTTTCTCCTCCTCCTCCTCCTCCTCCTCCTCCTCTTCTTCTTCTTCTTCTTCCCTTCTGCTTCCTCCTCCTCCTCCTCCTCATCCTCATCCTCCTCCTTCTCCTCCTCCTTCTTTACTTTAAATGATGACCAGTGAAATTTGGATTCTTGAAGACCCTTAGAGAACCCAAAACTATCAAGTTGGTAGCAAATACTAGTTTTAAAGACATCACTTGTTTTAGAACGAACAGATTAGATACTCTTGACACAAATAAACAGTTCTCATGAGTAATCAATATAAAAATCATCTGGAAAATTAGATTTGGTGTTTAATGTACATATAAATGATTCATTAATTTAAATGGATCAAAACTACTTTTGAATGGACCACTTCTGTTGGCTGTGTATATTTCCTTCTCAACTTTCGCGAAGGCATTCTGATTCTGCAGGTGAGCTTACTGTAAAGGAGGCAGTCCATTTATAACTGAGTTACCAAGTTATTTGCTTTAATGCCCCTCATTGCTTTAGCATGCCTTTTTGCACCTTGATGGATGGTCTCTATTATGAAAAATGTATTGTAAGGCTCAGACTTTGGTTTTGCATGCAATGAAATTCAACCTTTGCAGGCCAAGGTAATATCTTTTATAGTTTGTTCAACATCCTATTACTTAAGTTAGCAGAGCATTTGAACACTGGGTGTTTAATAATGCACCCTTCTAAGGAAAGAGAAATTTATCAGGGCAGAGGACAGACTAAATGATTTTAATCTCAAGAATAACGTCTGTGGGTGGTCTAGCTAACTAGACACGTCAGCCTGAAAAAAATCAATCATTTTCACCAAAACCTATTCTAAAATAAGCCTAGTGTTCATGTTTATGTAGAGGTGGGCTACTGTATGCTATGGGCAGACAGGATAGGACAGTCTGTAAAGTGCCTGTCTTGAAAGCATGAAGACCAGAGTCTGATTCCCAGAACCATGGGAGATCACTAGGCATGATGGCACACCCAGAGCTAGGGCAGTCAAAATAGGGGAGCGCTTTCAGTCAGCAAAGCCAGTTGACAAGCTCCAGGCTAGTAAGAGATCCTGTCTAAAGAGAGATGGACAACATTCCTGAGGATGACACATGATATCGTTTCTTTTCTCTACACACCACTGTCCCTGCATACACCTGAGTGTGCATATTTCAACACTCACATACATACACAGATTAGGAAAGTATGGTAGGCTTGTAATGGGAAAGCCACATTCTATAAAAATTTACGTTTCCACTTTTAAAACATGTTTCAAAGCATATGTTTTAAATGAACACTTCACTTAAAATGCAGGTGCTAAAACCTAAAATGAGATAATAATTTGGGGCCATGGAAAAAAAAAGATTATGTCTCTATAAGCCAACACCTCAGAAGTTGACCCACAAATAGTATTAAAAAAGATTGGTTAAGAGACAAACAATTTTGGACAACAGTTGGTGGTCTGTTAAGGGAGAAGATAGCCAACAGCAATGTGACCAGTGCATCTGTGCTCTCCCTAGATGCTGGATTCTTGGGGAAAGTGTGGGACAATATTAAAAGGCTGGTTGACCCCTTGTGGATAGCCACTTACACTATGATGGGAGGAATTGTCATACTAATAATTATTTTGTTTAAGTGTCTCACACAGCATATCTCCAAGGAGTACTTAAATAACATGACCCTGCAGGAGCTGATGGCTCTCAAAAATCCTGATTGCAGCCCCCTAAGGAAGTGTTCAAAGCCTGAATGGCAGAGATCCGTGAGACCACCAAGTAGACTGTTCCTCATCTCCCCCTTGTGTGACGTGCCTCCAGAGTGATATCTCTTTGAGGGCTGGTAGTCAATGACAGGTAATACCCTGGAAGACCAGACAACCTAAGACAGGCACAGTCCAGTCCATGAGAATCCTCTGAAGTGAGGTCAACAATCTTGAGGCAGTGGTACCCTGGGATCCCACTAGACTCTCAAAACCTAACAGAAGGGTAGAAATGTTGGACGAACAGAGAGGCTGTCTCTGCATAAACACCAGGGGTCACGCAGCCCCAAAAGCATCTCCTCTAGGAGGACCTAATTGAGGACTGCCTGAAAGACCAAGAATTGCTGGTGAAGACAATGTGAGCCAATCAGGAACTGCTGTTTAGAGGAGATGGTTTCACTCTGCCCCTCCTCTCTCTCCCCTACCCCTTTCTCCCCTTCCCTCTCACTCTGCACTCCACATGTTCCTGACTGCTGGCCTCTCACTCCAGCCCTGAGAGATATCTGCATGTACCTACACACAGACACGCACAGACACACAAACACACACAGTTAAAAACAAAATAATTTTTCATTGTGTTGCTTTCTCTGAAAGTTGGAAACGTGAACTGTGGTGTTACAGGATTGTGGCTTTCTTCATTCCATAGCAACCACTCACTGTACATGAATGACTACATATTAGTCCAAATAGCCTATATCAAATTAAACTTCGAATTGGTCAGCTTGCAGAAGGATAGGGTGCTGTCAGGAAAACTGAGAGACTACACTTTTCAGGATAAACTTGTCTCATTTCTACTTCATTTTTACCATAATATCATATCAGTCTGCCTCCCAATCCTAAGAGGGTCAGAAATAAGGGTTCTGCCTCCATGACAGAAAGGGTGGAGAAATAGTTTGATTCCCTCAGGTGGCAGTCTGAGCAGTAGCCATCCAAGTAGAGACCTATGCCTAGCTTCAATTTGTATAGAACACCATTACACCCAACTCTAATCACTACCAAGACTGGAGTGGCTCTACCAGTGCCAGGGTGGACTGTGGCTTCATGTGGATCATATTAATGCATGGATACCTTTCTTGAGCTGTCTCTTTTACCTCCCCAGAGGCAACTGTGAATATAGGAGCAGCTGCAACATCAGCAGTGCCGCTCTGCCAGTTGTTCAGAGGATGAGCCAATTAGCGGGAATGGGTAGTAATACATGCATTTGGCAGCCATGTTTGCATAAAATGAGGGCAATTTTTAAAATAAGACAGTTTAATGCACCATCATGGCACCTGAGAGCATTGTGGAAGATGATGATACTTCTGACAGACAACTAGAGAATTCCTCTCCTCTATGATCCTAACTGCCTGCCTTTCAGTTTTTCGGAGATCTTCAATCTGCTGATCCGTCACAGACTTCATGGTCCTACGGATGATTCCTAACACTTTATTCTCTACATTCCCAGCATCCCCATCTCCTTTCTCATGCTAGTTTTATTCACCTCAACCTACTTGATCCCCTTGCTTCATTAAACCCACCAACCCCAGGAAATCTAACTTCTACATGGCCATCGGCTCCCAGTAGACTCCTAATACCACCCAGTGATCATTCTTTTCTTCTCTATGTAACTATTTTACCCCTGGTCTAGATCTGAGGGCCTCTTGTTTCTTTTAATAATCTCCTATACAGACCCTACTTTAATCTTGTTTTAATTTTCAGTAAGAAATTAATTTCATTAGAAAAGAACACATAGAACTCCCAGCACCAAATCTCCCCGCCCATGTCTTTGAGTATTGATGCTGGCTTCTTGCTGCTGATAGGTATAGGGCACACTAGCCTCTCCACCTGTGCTCTGGGAGACATTGCCCTCTCTAAAGCCCTCCTGCCAAAGGCGAGACACTGTGGTGTGCACCGGTAATCTCGGGTACTCAGAGGCTGAGGCAGAGAGATGGCAAGTTCAAGGGCAGCTTCAGTAACACAGTAAGAGCCTGTTGCAAAGTATACTATAGAAACCAAAGCCAGTAAGGTAACATACTGGGAAAGCACCACGTTTGGGCCCAGGTAGTACAAAAAACAACAAACCCACACAGAAACAGTGAAATGCAGCTCTCTCTCCATTACTTACTTCTTCTTCCTTCTTAAATCGTTATCTTTAATACACAAATGTGTTCAAGTTTCTCATTAGGCTGAAAGAAAAAGAATCCAACTGTTGACTGTTTTCTCTCCATTTTAAAACCAAAGTTTTAAGTTTAAGGAACTATCTGTGCTCTGTCTACATTCCTCTTCTTGTTCTCTTGATGTCTCTGCTGCTAAATCCAGTGAACATTAGTGAATTCTCATGACGTAGCAACAGCAACTGATGCAGATACTCATCCTACCTTCAAAACACTGCTTCACCCAGCATAGGAGACACAACTGTCTCTCATTCTTCTCTTTTCTGCCTGGGCCTTCTGTTTTCTTCTAATCCATTCAGCTAAATGTGCCTCAGTGCTCACCACAGAAAGTCCCCTTCGCTTCCACACTCTATGCTTAGGTCCCGTCATTGAACCCAGAGCTTGAATCTCTACAGTGAGTTAGTGCCTGCTACATGAGCACCCTTCCAGGAGCGTCATTCCTGTATTCTAACCCTGTATTCCTAGCTGCCTGGAGGATTAGCAGTCTTCCTGGACTGCATGTGAGCACAGGTAACAGAGCAGGCTCAACAGCCTTCTGCCAGGACCTGACTCAGTTTGTGGTACTGCCTTTCCTTACTTTCCATCCAAAGATACCGCTGAGACAACAACTCGCTTAAATTTCCTCATAATGGCGATGATTAAATTCTACTAAGTTAACTTTTGCATTATTGGTCTCGTGAAGATTTTTTTTCCTCCTGTGTTTATTACCATATCTTAAGCACCTGGAAAAATGCCTAAAACATAGCAGGTACATGGATAGATCATTGTAATGCGAATGAAGGGGATATGCTAAAGCAGACTCATAAAAATCCCTTTAAGTATCGTAGACACAGAAATGACAGCGTTTATAATTCTGCTAACTTCTGTTTTTTCTAACATTCTCCTTCATTATTCTACACAGTGAAGTGTGTTTTCATGTGCTAAGGCACACTTGGGAAAAATCACATGTGTGGAAGGGTTTTGTTTTGTGGGGTTTTGTTGGTTCCGTTTGGACATTGCAAGGTAAATACACCCACCATTGCACATACTTTTATGTGAAATGAAGAGAAAGTTTTATGACCAGGGCGCCAGTCATGAGACGATACCCCATTATTAATGACATTCCTCTCATTCTTGTTCATCTCCCTATAGCCTGCATGGATGTTGACTCTGCCTCTGTTCTTTAAGAAACAACATTCTTTTTGTAATTTTAATTTCTTTTAAGTCGTGTGTGTGTGTGTGTGTGTGTGTGTGTGTGTGTGTAGCTCATAAGAGAACATCTGATTCCCTGGTACTAGCTTTATAGACTAGGAAGTAATGGGCTGACATATAAGAAGTAAGAATTGAACCCAAGTCCTTTAGGAAAGCAGCCAGTGTTCCTAACTGCTGAACCATCATATCACTAACCCCACAACATTCTCTATGTATCTTAGGTGACACTTTGCTGTTTGTTTTTCTGTCCAAATACCCTTTCCTTCTTCTGCAATTGAAGGAGTGATATTAATTCTTGGCTTCAGCAGGTCCAGGTAGAGTGATATAGTCCTCCCTCCTTGAGTGGTAGTCAGTCTGCCACATACATGTCATTGTTCACACACCTACGACTAACACTGAATAGAGAGATTTTGTATGGAACTAAAGAGCCCTATATTGTTATCGGCTTACCAAATCTGGGGGAAAACAATACAGAACCTTTGCTTAAAGTGCTCATCAGCTCATGGTATGCAAATAGGGCTAGCACGCATGCTTAGGAAGACAATTATCTTAGAGAATCTCTTCAGGAATTAGTGCAGAGTAAATAACAATAACACTCTCCACGCTGAGTAGTCTCAAGCTTCCCAGAGTTAGAAATTGTAGTAGAAATAAAGAATAAATATTTAATATTTTAGGACTTGCAATGTGAGATTCTAACCCATTTAAAAGCATGGGTTGGACACACGAGGACAAAAGGCTCTCTGCTTTAGGGTTGTGAATTCAATTCTAGGCTAATACGCACAGCACTAAGGAGATCAGATAAATCTCATTTAACAACTGAGAAAGTCACCTAACCTAAGTAAATAACAGTAGATGACTTTTAAAAGCATCATTTGAATATTCTCGGTATGGAAGCATTAAACTGTGTATAATGAAAAGTAGAATCTAAAGATGCTTAATTAGATGCTCGTATTGTCCACTGACATTGTCAACGACCAAAAGGCAGATTTCATGTGGCAATGTTAATTTCCACATGAGAACTTGAATATCATGTTGCGATAAACTCATTAGTTATCTGAAAGAGTCATATGAATGCAGAGTTGTGACCGAAGACTGTTAATTAAGCAAAAGACCTATTATTTTCTTTCATATTGCTATAACAAAATAATGTGCATATTAACAATCGTTGGATAACTTCAAGTGTAAGTTTATGTGTGAAAATTTTATCACACATTTCTCCTATTTTCCAAGATAAAAGTATTAGCTTTCTCGAGCTAAAACTTCAAAATTAAATAAATACATGAATAAATAAATAAAACAATTGTTCTAAAAGTTTTCTCTGAACATTGACCTTTTATAACCTATATGATTTCCTGCATGATACAATATTTTAGTACTACATTGTAAACTAGAGTGCAACAATGATGTCAAAGTTGTAATATTAAAATTTCCATTTGAGTTGGAGAAGGAGGGAAATGGTAAAACATACACCTACCATGCACAGAGTCCTGGGTTTAAGCTCCCGCATTGTAATAAGTAAAAGAAATCCCCCCAGATGAAATTGCATTTATACTTTTTAATTGACAGATAACATGTACTTTTATCTAGTATCATGTGATGTTCTTTTAAGAACATTTACAGTGCAGCATAGTAAAATGTAGCTAGTTAACATGCTCACCATGCTACAAAATTAGCATTTTGGTGACAAGAGCACATATAACCAACCTTCCTTACTTGTTAATTTATCGACAACTATAGCCATCTTATTATAGAATAAACTTTTTGAAAAAAATTTGTAGCTTCTAGCTGTAATTTTATGTCCACTAACCAGCATCTCCCCTACTACTTAACTATCCTAAACTCCGGTGACTATTTGGCTTTCTAATGTAGTAAGAGAAATGACTTTTGGTTCTACAAATGAACATCATATACTCCCAAGCTAAACTCTTGTATCTTAGATAACAGGGCAACTCTTTCCTGGAAATTTCTAAGCTTAATGCTTTTTGACAAGTGTTATTGGGTAGTGTCCAGAATGGAAAGAGGGAACTAATATGAAGAATACCAAGTCTCTTCTTTTGGATCTTTAGGACCATTTATTGTATTCTTAGTATTCATGTAAAGTAAGAACATGATGGCCATTAGATTGTCTCCTTGGACTCAGGTGTTAAACCAAGTGGAACATTAGTGACCATTGCCCAGATGTGCCCGAGGCAAGTCCATAGAAGATGGTAGTGGATGCGATCACATCTCAGCGTCCTCAAGCAGCCAAGGGGAACTGGTATATGATATCAGCTGTAGCTTCTGTTTATTTATTGAGTGTCTATGCTGTGCCAAACATGCTGTAGGAATTCTTGTCTCATCACTAATATTAGAAAAGCATTGCCAAGAAGTATTTTAATCCTTACTTTACTGAAAAGGAAATTGAGGTTTGAGAGCCAGAGGAAGCTGTCCAGTTTTCTGGATTTAATATCTGCTAAAATCCAGACTTCATTCTAGACTTTCCTGCTATTTCTGTGTGCATCACTAGTGTGTAGAAGGAGTTGGCTTAGGGAGAAGGATCTTAGCTTCTTTCTTTCCTGGGTCATGGGAGAATTAATGTCAAAAGATTACTTCCCTGTGTTACAGCTCGTAAAATAAACTTCCTTATTCACAATGTGTCCTCAAGTTATCAGCTAAGCCGTGGGCTACACAGATCAATGGAACCTTCATATGAGAACTTTTTCCAAACACTGTCCTTCAAACATTATCAAAGAACACTCCATGTAGGAGTTCTGGTAAAATGTTAAGACACTGGTTCAATGGGTTGAGATGAGGCCTGAGATTCTGTTTACAATGACCTCTGAACTGATGCTGATGTTTCTTGTCTGGAGACTACACTCATAGCACTCCAACTCCAGAAATAAGACATCTCTTCACCTACTCATAGTAACAGTAGACAGGATACAAAGGACCACTGGGCTGAAGGAAGATGGAATATAGGTTCAGACAAAAAGAAGAACATGGAGCTGAACACTGGCTGCTCTTGCAGATGAACCAAGTTCAGATCACAGCACCCACTGGAGGATCTCCATTTTCTTTAACTCCAGTTCCTGGGGAGCTGATACTTCTGACTCCTGTAGGTTCCTGTCCACACAGGAAGTATATACATACACTCAGGCACACACATATACACATGAAGTTTAATGAATAGATTTTTTTAAAGACTAACACAATGCATAACTTCTATTCTATATAAAGTTAATATTACATATCAAATTATTGAGCTTTTCTTCTTTTCATTTTGCCTTCCACGGCTTACATTTGAGCATTCGATTTTGTGGGTTGTTTTTGCACTAATTTTCAGTAAACATAAAGTTTTAAACATAAAGTCCTTCTCCCATGATGTAGACAAGAAAAGGACCAGCTTCTTTAATAAGATACTAGTGAACTCCATAAGACCTGTATTGTCATCCTCTATTAGGCAATGACATAATTGCCCAATCATAAACAAAGAGGAAACTTTGGGAGAATGAACTCTAAGTAGAAAAGCACTACATACACGATATAATAGAAAAACATGTGTACATTCGTAGGGTTAAGACAGACACTGAGATTTGCTAGAATCTAGAGAGCATTGACCAGGGCAGGCTTCATAGAAGAACCATTTTTATAATTAGCATGCTCCTTGAAGAGAACATTTCAGGCTCATACATATCAAAGTAACAGTACAGTTTCGTATACCTGGCTAGAATGGTTGTTAAGACATAATCAGAAAACATCAGTCTTTTAGGTAGATCTCAACTCAGGTCTGGACACAGAACATTCTGGCCAATCAGTTAAAAATACTTTTTTGGGATTTAAAGAATATCAACTCTTCATATATGTATCAATGGTTTGAAATCACTTTCTTTGCTGTCCATTTAGGTGTATGGAACTTCTTAGCAAAGGATCTTCTTAAATAGCAGCGCACCAATCCTGAGAGACTGATCGTCTCTAGAGTGGCCGCTATAAATTTGCAAAGGTAAGGTGCCTCGTGCAGTCCTATACACATAAAAGCTTGCTGCACAATGGGAACGATTGATCATAGACAGGACATGCCCAGAGTGGAATTTCATATTTTATGAGCCAATTCCAGCTCTTTTATAGTTTTTTTTTCTTTTGAAATCGAAGAGGGATAGAAAAGTTTCACTGTTTAAAGTGTCGCTCTACCTAACACATACTGAAGGCCATGCACACAGGCATTAGAAAGGGCTGTGATATCCTATTGTATTGGTAAGGACACCTAAGTGACCATGTGTGTGATACCTTGTCCAGGGATGTTTACAATAGCATTTATTCGTAAGCAGTCCTAAGAGGAACTCCACTCTATAAAAAGATACTCACCCTGACTTACCATAAAAAGACTAATATTTCCATCTAAACCAGAGGGGGGAAAATCAAAAACCAAAACAAACCCTAGATTAGTGACTTTTCAAAGAGTTGAATATATCCTATACCATGTATGAAACCTATATATATATATATGTAATGAGAGAGATGGATATAGATACACACATATATCCTTTGCAAGATTTTTAACAGTAAAGTCCAAAAATTGACTTTTAGAGGTTAGAAACATGAAGGATATATTTCTAAATGATTCTTAGAGTCATAGTTTAAGAATAGCTAGAAGACCAGAGAGACAGCTCCCTCCCCCCATGCTCTGATGGGGAGTTTAGGTTTCCACTGGGTGTTAGGAAGAATGCAATGAAATAAAAACCTGTCTATCAATATGATGATATATTTATAGAGCATAAACCACAAGAGAGCTATGCTGAGTCCTTTCAATAAGCCTCAATTAAAGTGATCGATATTGCTAAAAGAATCTTTAAAAGCACCTCTGACCAAAAAAAAAAAGTTCTTTGAGATTAGTTTTAAATGCTGAAACAGGGTACTTCAAGGCAAGTGGGAAGTAAATCCCAGGGTCCAAGGGTGTAAGTGCTAACTGTGTTAACCCTCAGAATCCCAAGGTTATTGCTTGCATGAAATGATATGAATTCATGGACAAAGGCCTTCCCCAACACCCACCTTATCTGGGAAATAAACCCTGAGTAGTATACTCACATGACTTTAACATACCTGCATTACATCACCCTGGCCATTTTTATTCAGCTTTTGTCCATAATGCTAAGCTGTCCTTTCTCCTCTCTGATCATCTCAATGTCACTTATTATCCCTGGTTTGCCAGAAGTCCCACCTCTTCCATAAGTCCTTTATTTTGTGCTCTCTTTTTATATGATATATACATGTGCATATACATCTATATACATATGTACACACACACACACACACACACACACACACATATATATATATATATATATATATATATATATATAGTGACACTCTCACTCATAGACTCATGAAGAGGAGTCTAGTTTTCCCCTAAGTCTTTAAGAAAGTGCCTTGCAGACAGTCTCCACAGTGTCCTCTGCTGTGCAGCCTCACATCAGTAGGCACAGCACTAAATAGCACACGACGTTGTTCAAAAGGCAAGTACCTCTGGAAGAGTTATATCTTAGGAGAGCTTTCTAGCCTCATATGATAACTCATAGCTTGGTCAGAAAGTTGTAACAACTTTCACATGAGACCCAGGAAGAACCAGATGCAAAAAAAAAAAAAAAAAAAAAAAAAGAAAAAAGAAAGAAAAGAAAACCCTATTGTGATGGGAGTAGAGATACAGAAAACTAAGAATTTTAGCAGGGAAGAGCTGAGAGGGACAAACACACCACAGCTTTGTTCAGGATTAATGAATGAATGCTTTTACATACATAACAATGTTTAAAACATTGCAACAACAATCACTCCAGTAGTTTTCCAAGATGGAAATTCCTAATGAGGGGCTCATCTTGGCACTAGCCCTGTCAAAGGACTATTGACCTTGTCAATGCAGAGGATTGCTTTCTGTCCAGCACCATGTCTTGGATCAATGTTGTTTCCTCAGTAATAATTCTTGCCAGTCAGTTACTCACTCAGCAGCCATCCAATACACACTCAACGTGTAAGCTGACGTAGCACGATACCTACGAACTGTTCCTCTGAGTAAAATCAGCTTGAGGTCTAGCTTCGGAAGGTTCTGCCTCCTGGTAGGCACCAATATTAACCAAATGGTGATGCTCACATAAAAATGAACATCTACACACTTGGTAAGTATTGTAAAGCACAATGAACCCTGAGCCCATTTCTCAGGGAAGCAAAGGACTCTTTAAGCCAGAAAACTGAGCTCGAGAAGGTTTTGGCGAGGGAAAGAGCATATGCTAAGATCGTACATGAACGTGAAGCTTGGGAAGACCTCCGAGGAAGGCTTCTGGTTGCAAAGCAGCTGAGCGTCCTATTGCAGACCTGGAATCCTAACTACTCCTGGCAGGAAGCTTGGGAGTTGAGGCAGGAGGATCATTTGAATGTAAGGTTTAAAGGTCAGTTAGTGTACCACAGTGCTAGCTTGTTTCATGGACGGAAGAAAGGGAGGGCTGGAGGGAGGGAGGACAGGAGGGAGTGAGGAAGGAAGGAAGAAAAAGGAAGAAGGAAGGAAGGAAACAGTGCATACACAGTTGTTCCGGTAGAAGGTCTTTCATAGGCCATTTTCTAGTCCCTTAGTAAAGAAAGAAACCACAGGAGTAAGGTCTTGCCTCTTATTCTATGGCCTTTCCTACTGCTTTGGGTGTGCACTTCTGTGAACAGTGCTTGGTAGAACTCTCGACTTCAGTAGAACAAGAACGGCTCATGGAGTTCCTTGAAATTTGTTCTTGGGTGGAGAACATTATAAAAATCCAGCCTAAAATCTTCTGAGTTGCCTACAGGACTGGTTTACCTCTGAGAGGACCCAATGGTGGTCTCTTATTTACACACTCTTCCTCCCATCAACCTTGCAAGGAGCTTCCTCTTTCAAACACACAACCCTGAGTTTCCTTAAATACTCCGAAGTCTGTCTTACTTTGCCGATTTAAATGATAATGAACAACAAATTATAATATCAACAAACATTCTCCTACAAGGTGGATATTAAGCTGTCAAACACCATACAGGTCATTATCACTCTTTGGATTTGATGTGTACTTAGTGCCTTGATGGATAGTGGGCCATCCAAAAGAGGAAAGGGGACCACCCCCTCACCCTCCCACCCCGTCCCCTGTTTTTGGAAAGCACACACCTTTTAGTGTGTGACAGCTATCCTCAGCACAAGAACTCGGCAATGATCCAGTACGGTATAAGCAAACTTTTACCACTGATATCTGTGAGTAGCACGGACTCATAATCCACAAAGTAATAAGATTCTGATTTAAAAATCTACTGCAGTCAAAATAACAAACTGTTTTTCATTTCCAATAAGATGTTATCTTCATAGGAAGCAACCGAGGACCCAGTCAGATTGCTGCAAGTTTTGTGTCTCTCAACAAAAGCTGGTGATGTGACAGACTTTAGGGGAAATGTACCCCAAACCGAACACAGACCCGAAGTATTTTAAGCTCAGAGCCTTTCATTATGGCTTTGCGTGCTTACTGTCATGTTGCCATGTACCAAGGCTTTTAATAACAATTTAAAATAGAATTTTAGGTCATAGAATCCTGAAAATGACAGAGAAAATGGATGCCAGAAACCGGTCCCCGCTGCATTAAGACTTCCTGGGGTTTCTTAGTTCTATGCTAACAAATATTTCAAGGACTAAATATGAGTCAAATATCTTTATCTAAAATTTGATTGTTCTATTTCAACCTCCTTTCTGTGCCACAGGCATCTTATGAAAAACCAATTTTACTCCTAAGAATATTTTTATGTTCTACATTCAAATGCAGAGGAATATTTTAGCACGTGGCTTTCCCCTTTTCAGCCCTCATTAGGGACTCCTTGGAGGTGGGGGTTGGGTGGAGTGAAGCTCAGTGGTAAGTTCTAAAGCTTCATGACTCTTCTGCTTTGCGTGTTTGTGCTGAGTGCTGGCCAGGTTTGGAAACAGCTAAGGGAAACTGATCCTTGGCGTAGACACATGCCGTCTGGCCATCCACACCCGCAGTGTCTTAGGCTGAAGCACTTTGTCCTGGGGGGTCATCAACAGTCTGGAAGGGTGACCTGCCAATCATCTCATGAACTTTGAGGTTCCTGTGTTTATTGCACTGCCTGTTGTCTCATCCGTTGTTCTATCACACCAGTTTTCCCAAAGCACACCATGTCCCATACCCACACTTCTGCATGGAACCAGCTCTACATGCTGGGATAATGGATGGCCTTGATAATCTTGTACCTCGATCAAATTACTTCCAACAGACTCCAAGGAAATACGTGCTCTCGTCCCCTATACAGAAAGGAATTCATGCTATATAACCCTTTACAGGGATACCCTTCCGTGGCACAGTGACCGTGATGCCACTATAATCATGGAGGTAAGTAAAGTCACCCTTGTGTAAGTAGAAAGTTGACCCCATAGCATTTTTCAGGAAGCACTGAAGGTGCTTTTTCAAATGTCTATAGCTGGGGACTATCACATTGTAAGACTCTAAGGAACAATTCTTCCTGTTTAGTGTGCACATCACTGCACTCTTCTGCATCCTCCTGTTGCCTTCTTTAGTGGCTAAGTTCTCTAGCACTGCCCCTTATGCCTAAACCATGAGGAATCCAGCCCCCCTTCCCAGGAGCATCCTGCACGCTCCCAGAATCATTTTTGCAATGCTGTGCAATAGAGAACAGTGGATTTTTACACACCCCAACAACACATGCTTCCTCACCCACAGCCCTCTGCTAAAGTGGATCCTGCCTCTGCTGGTGGGAGCTCTCACAAACTGGAGCCTGAATAAAGGAGCAAAGGCGTGGTGAGCTGCTTTGACACCTCCACCACCTGCTCCGAACAGGAATTCCTTCATAAGCACTCGTGTAGGACGGCATAGAAGTGGATTCCTTCCGTGCCTCGTAGCGCTCGGACCCAGCTTTCCTCTAGCACAATGGGTTCAGACAAGAGAGAAAAAACACAGGACAGGAAATGGCAGCTTTTATATTCTCTGAGACGGATGATGGGCAGGTACCCCTAGGTTTTTAACCTGCCACTATCCCTGCCCAAAGTCCAAATACGAGGGGGGAGGGTCACACGAGAGGGGGCATTTTCTTAGAGAAATCGTTGACTTGCACGCAAAAAGTGCTTCGTGTCATGTCCCAACAAATCTAATCTACCCTTTTAAAAATGGAATCCTGTGACTGCCGGGAAGTGATGAGCTGCTAGCTTTGCTTTGGGTAGTTTGTATTTCAAGTAAAACCGTCACCACCCACTCTCCATTCAAGCCGAGATTTTAAAAGGCAGGCAAACTGAAAGGAGCCACGAGTCAGCCGGTCCCCTCTCGGAAGACACCCAGCACAGCAAATCACAATGCTGGCGAAGGGCTCAGCACTTGAAGACCATCTCCTCAGGACGGAGGAGAGATATGGAGCCATTTTTCACCAGCTTCACAAGAAAATGTCAGCTCGCAGCGTCTCCGGCACTGCCAGAGCGCATCTTAATTTGGTCCAAAGGGACGCAGCCAGTCACCCTCACAGAACATTTTCCTAAATAGTCCACCGCAAATCTGATCCCCTCCGCTCTGAACATCTTGGGGAATAGAGTGTCAGGCAATCCCACCAAACAGACCTGCATCCTATTCAAAACTAGATGCCCTCCCGTTTCCTCTGACAATCATGGAAATTAGACACTTCTGAGTTTAAAAAAAAAAAGAGAGAGAGAGAGAGAGACAGGAAGAGAAAGGGCTCCTCTCCCACTCCTCACCCTCCTGCAGCGTTCTGACTAATACCTCTGGGCAGTTTACTTCAGAATGGAGCAGATTCTTGACCAGGACACAATGGCAAATTGGCACACTAACCTCCAGCTCTCACCAAAGCACTGGGAATGCTTTCTTTGTAAAAACACGGGGAAATACTCACGCTGGAACAAAAGACACTCTATCTGCAAAGCCAGAAGTGAGAGAAATTGTGTATTTGATTTACACACATCTGTACCCACTCATGGGGGCGGGGGGAAGGCTTTGAACCTAATTTAATCATACTGCACTGTATTCTCTCTCCAAACCCAGGCACATTAAGATTATTTTTTTTTTAAAGCTCTAGCTTCAATAGGAGGTAAAAGACATTACTGGGAGAATACCTGGGGTGTGCCTTTGTTGACGGGGTGCCATTTCAAACTTATAATATTTGAACTCAATTGTGGGGAATTCAGATAAGGCAGATGTGGTGGGTTATCTGAGAATTATTCTGACATTAGCCAAAATGCCAAGTCAGCAGATATTTGCCGTTTCACAACATCTCACAATGCCTTCGACATGCATTTGCAGCCTGGTGGGGCAAGATGCTAACTATTCTCCAAACAGCCACCCGACAATCTCGGGCAGAGGCACACATTGTGGCTCCGAAGGAGACATCATGATGGCCCTGGCTGGCTGTATTAAACAAAAGCTCCGGAAGCCAGTGAGAGGCATTCGGTACACAAAGTGAGACTCAAAGCAAGTTTAGGTCCACATCTGGCAGAATATGGCACTGTCTTACCCAGGGGATGGAGAACAGGAGGGTATGTGGGCTATAAATAGAACACACACACACACACACATAGACAGATTAGAAATCCTGAAGCCAGAGCCGTCCGCTTAAGCTTACTAACCTGGAGCTGAGCTCAGAGGAAGCCCAGGAGCCGCGCGTCCTCTCCCACCTTTCCATGGTCCTCAGTCAGCTTCTCCTCAAACCACCTGTACTGATCCAACCCATCCTTTGATAAAATTATCTTCTTAGGAGAAGAAGTCTTAGCTGAGCTTTGGTCTTGCCGGCATAGAGGTCTAGAATTTTCTTCTTGAAGCCAGACACAGCAACACAAAACTGCTCCTGAGGTCTTTTGTTTTCCCTCCCCTCAAAGATGAAGCATGCAGCTCTCTCTAGCGCTCCTCTCTCTCTCTCTCTCTCTCTCTCTCTCTCTCTCTCTCTCTCTCTCTCTCTCTCTCTCTCCTTTCTCTGGCGTTCGCTCTCTCCCTCCTGTCTCTCCCCCCACCCCCCACTAGCCACCTCACTGGATTCCCATTCAATCAGGGTCATTTACATCTCACAGCATGAAAACCTGGGTTATACCCAAGTCTGTCTGTCTCTCACTTTTTGGATTTCCTCTGGGAGAGGGAGGGGGCGGCTCTAGGTGAAGTCAGGTGACCCTCCCCTTAAAAGCTGGTGAGATGGATGGAATGTGTGAGTTTTAATATCCACACGGGCACATTTACATTACAAAGCCGAGGGGAAAAGCTCCTAGAGATTATGCCTTTTTGGTTTTCCTTTCATAGTCCCCTTTTAGCAATTAAGAGAAGCTAGCATAGTATAATGAAATGTAATTAAACTTTTCAATGTTAATAACAAGGCTGCGTCCCTTCAGTGTCACCCAACTGAACAATTCCTTTAAACTTGTGAGCCTCACTGCTCTTTCTGTGGAGGGTCAGAGAATCACTAATTTTACTATTACACACTTTTCCCCCCAATTGCTGTGTTCTCTGCCACCCAGTTAACATAATCCTGATGTTAAGGGGCATTTGAAAAGATAATGATGATGTGAAAAAGGAAAAAAAATGACAAAACTCCCAGAAATCAATAGTTTTCCTATTGTGCAACTCGGCCGCCTATCAGGTAACTTAGCTCTCAGGGAAGTCATGCCTTTCTGCTCTGCCTAGGTTTCTCAATGTCAGATGGAGCAGTGGGAGTAGCCTCCCCGCTCCCTTTGCCACCCTTGGTCCAGAAGCCTGGGAGAGAAGATGCCCAGGCAGCGAAGCCTAATCAACACCTGAGACTCAGAAACAAGAGGCAAAGCCGGTGCCCACTAACAGTGTGGAAGCCAAGTGTGCAGCCATTGGTCCGGGAGGTGCAGAGCAAGCCTCCTCCAATTGGTTCTCTGCTGTGCCCCTCTTGGTAGACAGCAAGGGAGCCTACTGTTAAGTCGGAAATGTACCTTATCTGCCCTCAGTGGCCCTGCAGAAAAGGACCAGATGATATTCATGAACTCTTCCAGATACAAAGAATTGGAAAGTGACGATGAGAAGGAGGGACATCAGAACTCCTGTTCGACCTTTGCTGGTCCGCATGTGGTTTTAATAAATAAATGGTTTCTGAGGGATGGGTGTGGGGGGTCAAATCAGCATCCCACGTTAGGAAAATACCCTACTATTGAGTTATATTCCAAGTCCTGTCCACGCATTCTTAATTTTAAGATCCTGATGGCGGAGCATGAGAGAATAGGGTTAGGAGAGGTGGCACAGACCCTCATTATCCTGACAGCTGGGACAGCAGCGCAGTGCTGGGGCTCAGAAGGCAAAAGGGCTTGGAAGCAAAGTCTCTTCTGTTACTGTCTTTCTCCTTACACTTTCTTTTGTACCACCCTCCCGGCCTGAGAGCCAGCAGGAACTGGAATTTCTTCCTTTCTAAAGGAGACATAGAAACCAATACCTTATTTCTCAAAAACAATGCACAAGCCTAAATACCTTACCACCATGCCCCTCTGCTCCCCTTGTTAACTCTGAGGTCTGCCCCACTTCAGAAGGAGTCTCCTTTCACAATCACAAGAAGACACATTACAGAGAAAGGCCACAGACACTCTAAACAGATGGTTTTGGGGGTTTCTACAATCAGCCTTAGAGCAAACCTTGTTTTCCCAGTCCCTTTTCTACATGATTGTCCATGCTTTATTGAATCTAAGTTTAGGCATATTTTACTGGGGCTTTGGGCCTTGAAGCTAAAGACTTCCTTGTCCCATGAAATTGAGGTCAAACAAATATATTGCATAGCTTTTGCTACCCCACCTAAGCTCCAGGAATAGGCCATGCTACCCCAGTCCCTACCCAGCTTCCCTTGAATCCACGATTAAAAGACACTCCCAGGTTGTTAATTTTCAAATTGCCTTCTTAGCATAACTGCTGGACATTACTAAACTTCCTCTACTAGGAAGCCCGTATCAACACCCTCACCTCCACATACCCCACCTGGCCTGAACTTTAGTTGTTCAGTTACATCTAGTCCCTGATAAATACCCCTGACCACCCAGCCATAGGAATCACCTGTGTGGCCACTCCCTTTCGCGATCTCACATGACTGGTCAACTTTTCTCCATCAGAAACATGGCGAACTCTGCCTCCCTAGCACCCCTTTCTTGCCCTCAGAGACCCAGAAGTCCTGCCTATCCTTTCTGCCCAGCTACTGAACCATGGCTTCTTTACTGACAGATTAAGAACCAATTGGGGAATAGGACCTTAGCATCAGGACCTTCGCTACAGGGGTGTCTACATAATAGGGGTATTCCGCATAATAAGCAGGAAGGGAGTGACTGTCCTATCACCTTCTACAGTCTATAAAAAAACAAAACCAAACAAAAAAAAATCTCGCATACCACTATCTCCTGTTCCCTCAAGAGTGAAGTCAAAGAAAGGGAGCATTGCCTGTAGGACAGGGCCATCAAGCTGAAAAGTACACAGTCTCCTCCATAAACACCATTTAGGCCAGACAGAAAATGAGTACCAACTATCCACCGCTTTGTATTTTTAAAGCGCTACCTTGCATGGAGATATCTAATTTGAGCTTTTTCAAATAAATTATACGCTAACTGGCTGCAAAATTAACTTCAGTTTGTGCTACAAAAAAATTGGCATCCAAACATTGGACAGTAAAAAATATCTCCCTGCAGAAAAGTAAGTCAGCTCAGACAAATTTAGGAAGACCTAAAATTTTGTAGGATGAAAACATGAAAGGATTTGAGCTCACAGTCTCTTAGAACCACAGTAGCTGCTTCTCTATTTTTCCCCCTTTAGCATTAGGTGTTTTGGTTCCAGATTTACTGACAGTTTGGCTTTACTCTGTTTTGTTTTGTTCAGGTTTGTTTATTCTTAGTCTTCAAAAAAATTCTTCTTTGGCAATAGAGGCAATTTCCTTGAGTGTATTGTGCATGGTGCTGCCAGCGACAGAGAGAAACGGGCCTTCTATGGTATGTTACGCAGCATGTGGGTTTTAGCCCAAATGCTTCTGTAAAACGAAGTTTATGTTCCTTGATATTTTAAAAGATATTTATCTAGTCTTCTTGTTATTTGATCAAAGTCAAGGGGTCATGTTTAAAGAGGCCTGTTCAAGCTTACCAATGAGATGCTAACTTAAAAGAAAAACACATCAATAAAAACATTGTAGCCACCAACTGAAGCCAATGTTGTACGCCATCTCCTACTACTTCTAACCCGCTGACACAGGGTGAAATAAGTCTACACCTGTACGCTCACTTATTTACACGATGCTCATTAAACAAATCCTTTAATACTGGGCACAAGGTTAGGTACAAGGAGGGCCCAACACAAACAGAATCACAGTCATCTGAGACACTTAAATTATGGGTACCAATCTTGCAAAAATAGATATAGCAGTGTATGGGACAAGGTGTTGTGGGAATTCGGGAAAGGAAGAAAGTTCTACTTGGTGGTAGGGAAAGTGGTAGGAAAGGTGGGGTGGGATTTGAACTGAGCTGTTGAATGTTTTAGTTGCCCAGCTGAGAAAAGGGCAGCATGCACTCTGACACAGCAGCCAGCAGGGCAGCAAACCTGGAGATTTGTGCAGGGTGGTGTGGCCGGACTGCAGAGTGTGTGAGCACCTCAAAGCGTAGATTAGAACAGGTTGTAATGCCCTGAGCTTCCGGAATGCATTGGAACGTTAGTTACTATGCTTTGCCTAGTGGTCTTTAAGTGCTCCAGTAATTTTGACACCAATGTGACAGGCAGATTGCAACAGTATTTCCCAAGTTTTCAAATAAAAAATGAACCCGTGAAAGTAAACATGCAGAGTGTACACTGCACTTGAGAACCCCGGGAATGTCTATTTTTAAATAAGTATCAGACAATTGTTACAATGCCGGTTTTGTTAGGGATCATGACCACAGATATCTTAGAATTACCTGTAGATTGAGAGAGTCTGAATATCTGGAGACAGTACAAAGAATCCTGACTTTTAAGATGGTCACAATGCAAACGACTGGGAGAATGACTTTCTTCTGGAGAGGAGGCTGGGCCAAAGACCATTCAGAATCTGTTTTAGAGGAAGTTTGAGTTGAAGCAATAGAATCGGGAGTAGGCTCTGAGAGAGAGAGAGAGGGGAGAGAGAGAGAGAGAGAGAGAGAGAGAGAGAGAGTTTTCAAGTTACAAAATTCAGGATCACAAACACAGGACACAGCACCAATATACTGGGCATCCTAGAGGCTGGGTCTGGGAGGACTCTGGCCACTAGTGAACCCCTTCTCTTTGCTTTTGAAGGGCTGTATCATCTTTCCATTCTGTCTTCTGTGTTTAACCAACTTCACTTTGTGGCATATACAATCCAATATGTTACCCTATTGCCTCCAAACTGTATTTGCTTAGAGACCCTGCTCTCACTGAACAGGATGTTGCAATTACTGTAGTCTCTTAGGTCCCAAAGAAAGATTAGATTGGCGACTCTGGTTTCCTAAGTTTGCCCAGCTGCATTCACGTGTCCACATTTCGTGGGTGGGTGGGTAGGTGGGTACTCTGGGTGAAGGTCTTCAGAGAAGCTTACAGCAAGGCAGACAAACCAAAGTTTGTCAGAGACACAATTGTTCAAGGAGAAAAGCTTGAAAAGATCAGGTCGGCTGGAGAAGAGAGGTAGAAGGTTCCAGAAGCTGTTGAGATGCAAATGGCAGTGCCAAAAGGATTGTATCCTCGTGGTCTGTGAATGTCACACTGAAATGCAGACGTCCTGAGGAATGACTAGTTGCTGAAAGATGCCAATCTCATTTTGAATTCTATACTTAAGGAACACACTTAAGGGCCCTAAAAATAATAGGGAAACTAAGCAGTATTAAGAAAAAAACGAGACTTAGGTTCAAATTTCATACTCAAGACCCTTTGTAATTTAATGAGAGACTTTTATTTTTTACACTTAAATATTGCTAAACTTGACTACTGTTGCCGACTACCTCAGGGCATTGTTACAGGTATGCCTGACCCTACAACTTCCTGCTCACGCCGCATATGAACCCATTCCTCTCCCCTCTTTTAGTGCATACTTGTGGTGTTCTGGAGAGTACTACAGTCTAAGCGGTCAGGACGATGGCACCAATAAAATGCTCTCCTCCTAGTGCAAAGGCACTTGACTGTTTAAAGTTTATCTTTATTCTATGCTTATAAGTACCTTGCCATATGCATACAGCGCCTGTGGAGGTGAGAAGAGGTCTGAATTCCTGAGACTCAATTCCTGAAGGTGCTGACGGTTGGGAGCCAAAATACGGGTTATGGGAACTAAGCCTGGGTCTATAGCAAGAACACTAAGTGTTCATAACTTCTGAGCGATCTCTCTAGCCCTGCGGTTTGACATTTTTAATTCTCACAATAGCTCTAGGAGGTACTGTTAGCACCATTTAACCATGGAGGAAAGTGGCTTTTGGAGAAGCTGAATAATTCACAGCACATACAGGAACTAGTAAAGAGCAGTTTCCTCCTCATGACTCAGCCACGGCCTGGGAAACATGTTTAACTTCATATCCTAATCTTCCGGAAACTAACATGCAGTAGCAGATCCTATCGGGGCACCAGGGCTAGGATTGTCTCGCCTTCTACTCTATTACCCACCCACTAAAGGTTCATTATCTACAGCTAAACTGGCTTGACTGGGGTCTGTGATTTTTGAACTTTGTGGTCAAAAGCAGGTCATCCAACCTCTGTTGCCTAAGTTCCCAGACTTGCCTTTGAGTTTCACCATGACGCTTAAAAGACAAGCTGTGCTTGGAACTTAAGATAATGCCTGCAGCTATTATAAACGGATACAAAATACAATTATCTCTTACCATTACTGTTGTATTAACAAGAGAGAAGAGAAGTCTCTGCTTTTTTCCAAGGATAGTTTGAAAGTGGTGAAATGGCACCATTGACTCTGTATAGTATTAAAATGTAGCTTTCAATCATAGTAACTAATAGAGTGTTATAGTTAGCATCAGTTGTAAACTTGACCCACTCAGGAAGTGAGTACCTCCATTTAGGAATTGCCTCTATCAGATTGGCCTCTAGCCATGTCTGTGAGGCATTTTTGTCAGTGTTAATTGATGTAGCAGGACTCCTGCACACTGTGGGCAATACCATTACTGAGTAGGCAAACCTGGGCTGTATAAGAAAGATAGCTGAGTAAGCCAGTAAGCAGCATCCCTCCATGTGTTCTTCAGTTCCTGTCTGAAGATTCCTGTATTCAATTCCTGCTTTGGCTTCCCTTGATAGACTGTAATAAATAAATCCTTTAAGCTGAAATAAATCCTTTCCCCCCAAATTGCTTTCGTCTGTGTTTTGTCATAGCATCAAAGCTCAAATGGGAACACAGGGCTATGCTCCCAATCAAATTAGGAAGCACCGCCACCTTCCATATAACCAATCATGAACAACATATATTGATTCGTTATTAGGCCATAGTGTCTGCTTTTCAAAGGTAAAAGTTAGAAATTACATGCTTTACAAAAGCCAATACTTATATTTTAGCAATAAGCTGAATGTTAAATTTTTTAAAAAGTCAATTGCACTTATAAACTATTTCTCTGTTGAACAGTTCCAGTGTTTCTGCAGAACATCTCTACATAATCCAAAATAAATTTATTGGCAAATGTAAATTCTTTTAAATATGTAGCATGATTGTCAGTTACATGCATTTTTTTTTCTTTCTTTTTTTTTTTTTTCAGGGCTGGGGATCGAACCCAGGACCTTGCGCTTCCTCGGCAAGCGCTCTACCACTGAGCCAAATCCCCAACCCCAGTTACATGCATTTTTGAGTGTAGACTGATACTGTGTTTATGTGAAGTCAAAACCAAATACATTATAGATCTTCTTTGACAACAAAAAATTCATTTTGCCTGAGAATAAGGTTTATCATAGTTAGACAAGGTCATGGAGCCTGCCTTCTTTTTTCAATTATGTGAATTGATCTGGGTAGTGGGTAATTATACCATTGATGGTTTGTGTGAGTGCCAACTACATGGTCTGTGTTACAATGCAGGGGGTGGTAGATGTAACTAGAACTTTCAGAACCTGGATCTGTAATAAATTCCTCTTTTCTTTTCTTTGTAGGGTACGTGGCAATTTTCATCAGAAACAACTCACTTCTTTTTGACTCTTCATGTCAAATTAATGCATTTTCAGTCACTGTCAAATTATGCCCTTTGCTTGAAGTCAGTTATATATACATATATATATATATATGTATATGTGCTTGTATCCATAATTGTCACAGGGAGTGGTTTGATTATCCCATTCTAAGGCAAGAAAAGCAAAATGCGGGGAATTCATGCTTGGGATTCTCTTTTGTCCTAAAGTCAAAGCAGGTGCTTTAAGAAAAGCCTTTTAATCTGTTTCAGTGGCAAAGACACAGCAATTTAGCTACTCTAACATTTCTGCATGGGGTAGTACTAGACAGATTGCTCATCTGAAAGAAAAAGTGATGCTATCAGTTAGAGTTATGAAGCATTGACTGTAACAACTCATATCTATCAGCATCTTCATCACCAACACAACCAACAGGACCACCACCATCATCGTTACCATCACCATCTCCATCATCACCACCACCACCACCACCACCACTACCATCACCATCACCACCACCATCACTTCCATCACCACCACCACCATCACCATTACCACCATCACCATCTTCTTCACAGCTATCTTTGTTATCCTCATGATTATTGCCCTCTTCACCATCATAACCACTGCTATCACCAGTCACCATCACCACCACCATCTTTACCCTCACCACCATCACCATCACCTTTTCTATCACCATCACCATCATCATCACCACCATCATCTTCTTTACAGCTATCTTTGTTATCCTCATGATTATTGCCCTCTTCACCCTCATAACTACTGCTACCACCAGTCACCATCAGCACCATCATTTATTTTGCCACTGTCACCTCTATCACTGTTACCATAACAATAATCATTGTAGTGCATGCCATGTATCAAATGATCCAATAAATCATTCCATGATCATTGATAGAAATTTCATTTTATTGGCTTTTAGCTCATGAATGTGTGTATCCCGAACCAATTAATAACCTTGATGTAAATATACTTTGATATTGTAATGGGTGCTCTAGTCAAAGTTAAAACACCTATATACCTATAATTTTCAATACATAAAGATGTGAAATGTTTTCTTCTGTGATAGTCTTTTCTCTTCATAAATAAGTCTCAGGAATATACCTTGATCATAAAAGTTCCACACGAGATAATTTCCTCATTGAAAGTAATTCACTAAGTTAAATCATAAGTTAACGAGATACACTAGCTGCAGATGTAACTCAGTTGTACTATGCTTGGCTAGGATGTGCAAGACCTATGTTCAATCCTCAGTGCTATCTGAGAAAAAACAAAAACAAAAACAAAAGCCCACCACAAATAAAACTATGCAAATGTACCATTCCCATAAGATAATTTCCAAGTCTTCAGAAGGTAAATTTACTATGTATTAAAATTCAACTTGAGAAATGTTTCACTTGTCTATCAAAGCAAAGCACAAGATGGAACCCCTATTCAGAGTGGGCACAAACGCATTCTGTTGTTGATATCTGTCCTTTATAGAACTGCTTTCCTGCTTTCATGGTGAGTTACCCAATTCTAATTTTTACAAACCAAGGTGATTTATGATCTTTGCTTTTTTCCACAGGATCATATTCTTGCTAACCCTTCATCTACATTACCTTGTGAACACAACCAGCTAGATCTGAGTGGGGTGTGTGAGTGGGCTCTCCGGCTTTATGAGATAAACTTGGCTAAGAGCTGAGCCTAGACAAACTTTTATAAGCAACATGTGTTTTCCACACCCCCCTCTTCTTTTCCTTGCACTTTAACCACTCAGCATTCAGAATTGTTCCTGCTGACTTAACTCATAAAAAACATCAATATTCAATAAAACAGAACCACGTGAATTAGTAATTGTCTCCTTAGGAAAGGACACTTTTTGTCTAAATTTTGATGGCTTGTGCCATTTCTTAAAGTGAAAAACATTCCTCAAAAATAGAGTTAAAAATAACGTCTAGATCTTAACTATGTCCTAAAATGTCTCTACTTAATGGAATGAAATTAGTTGAGCGTGTTTCTTTTAAAGCTCGGTTACCTACCATTGGGGCAAAGAGCAAGGGAAGAGCAGATTCTTTTTTTTTTCTCTTTTTTTCGGAGCTGAGGACCGAACCCAGGGCCTTGTGCTTGGTAGGCAAGCGCTCTACCACTGAGCTAAATCTCCAACCCCGGAAGAGACGATTCTTTTTTTTTTTTTTATCGTGTCAAGCCAGGAGAGGAAGAGAGGGAAGAGAGGGAGAGAGAGAGAGAGAGAGAGAGAGAGAGAGAGAGAGAGAGAGAGAGAGAGAGAGGGAGAGAAGAGAGAGAGTGAGGAAGAAGAGAGAGAGTGAGGAAGAAGAGAGAGAGTCTTCTGTAGCTTTATGGAAGAGACGATTCTTAACACTGCTTCCACCACAGAGTGGAAAGTATGACTCTAGACAAGACAGCTAAATGCTCCTGATCACCAGTTTCCTCATCTCTAAAGCAGAGAATGTATTACTTTAATATCTCAAATGCATTGTGAAAAATAAATGTCATGATGAAATTGATAGCATCACAGATCCTGGCTCTCGATAGTTCCCAGGAAGTAGGACTTAGCTGCTTGCTCTTCCCAAGCAGCCATTCACTCATTACATAGTGATGCCACGTCTTCTTAGTCGACCCACCATTTTCATTTGCATGGTTCAACATAAAAGTTCCGTCACTCAAATGAGATAAACTCTTATGGAGAATGTAGATTCAGTCAAGTAGTAAACTTTCCGAAAGCACCAGAGCAGTATAATAAAATCAAGCCCACAGGGAGCGAGAGATGAAGGGAAATACAAAGACAGAGGAGTTGGCAGGAAGGAGACAGAGAGAAGAAATAGTTAGCTGTTGTACCCACAGGCCAGTAGACATGATGAGAGGAGACTAGAGAGAGGTGTGATTGAAGCCTCTTTTTCCCAGAGCTCTCATCTGACATATTTGGTGGCCAATGAACATTTTAAGCCACAGAGCTTTACTAAGAGATGGTACAGCTTAGAGATTCAGATTTAACAAAATTAAGTAAAATGTTTCTTGAGGACGTCTCCGTATTGAATCCCATCAGTTTGTGATAATGGATGGGGCGCTCCATTGAATCATGTCTTTGCGAGACCGAGCTTTGTGCGTTGCCTCATTTTATTTTCACTGTGGCACACGATCCCCAGTTTTGGAAAGAAACAACCTCTGCAAGGAGATCCTCGGTGATTTTTTTTTTTACCCCCAAGGTCAAAAGCAAAAGGGACAGAGCAGGATTGATAACCTCAGAGCACAAAGCCCCAGGTTCTTCTGCACGGTGCTGCCACCGTCTGGGACAGAAACTGGGAACGAAGCTATTAAGAAAGCAAACCTTAATTAAATGACTTGCAATGATATTTCAAATAACGTGAGCAGTCCTGTAGGTGTCATGTAAGCTTCAGGGGAAATGATGCGTGTTTTGGCAGAGATGTGGTTCTTAATATTGTACAATGGGATCTATGAAACCAAGAAACAACCCAACTTGTGGCATTTGCTGATTTGGGGCAAATGATTATGCCTACTTATCAGATGTCGAGCTATCAATTTAATCCCAAAGACCCTGAATTGGAGTTGGAAAGGTGTGTGTGTGTGTGTGTGTGTGTGTGTGTGTGTGTGTGTGTATCTTTGAATTTTTCCAAACTCATAAAAGTAAAAAGCAACGTGTTCATAAAAGTAACGTGCCTCCACCACTCTCTTCCCTTTTTCCCTTTTCAATGCATTCAAATCATTACTTTACCCTTGATTTTCAAATATAAGTGTTTATTCTTGCCATGAAAGAAAATTAAAGGCCAAGCACAACTCCCTGGCGATGAGGTTCTCATTTTCCCCACACACTGGATAGTGTATATCACCTTTGAGTGAATGCTTCCCAGGATTTCATGTGACACGTGTGAAGTTTTCAAGAAACCCAGTATTCCTCCAACAAAGCAGCAGGACACAACTGCAGTTGCTTTTGCTGGCAAAGGACTATGAAGGAAGGCTGGAGAGGAAGCCCATGTCTAACGGCCCGTGCTCCTTATCTCTCCCTTTCTTAAGTGTTGCAATTGTTTGAAGTCTTCTAGAATAAAGGTGGCAGACAATCTGCAGGGAAAACTGCATGCGCAATTTGCATAGTTGCAGCTCGAGCAAGCAGAGGAACTGCCTTTTGTGGACATTTACTCATAAATGGTACTCAGATGTACTGTGTGGGCAATAACTTCCAGTTGCAGAGAGCCTTTACTCTGTCCCTTTAATTTCATAATTGTGAGGAATACACAGAAGAATACAGTAGAGACTTAAATATGAAGAGTCTTCTATTAAGAAAATTTGCACGCATGCTCACATCACTGGTCACATCAAGCTGCAAAAAAATTCTTCTCCTTTATTAAAGAAAGAAAGGAATGGATGTGCAAGCTATGATTCCTCCTCAGAGGCAAAGTCACATCTGAATTAAGGACAAACTTCCCAATCAAAACATAATTAAGTAGAGGAAAAAAAACCCTTCTAAATATCCAGTTGTTACTTATGATGTAATATATTTGTGTTTGGTATGTGAGCTCATATAGTAAAAATTATACGAGGGAGCAAAAATAGAAAATAGTTTTTTTCACAGGAGAAGAAGTAAATAATATTTAGTTTGAAGTTAGTAAGCAGAATAGTAATAGTCTATTAGCTTAATAAGCACCAGAAAAGATTAGTGAATGAAATTGGATACTTTAGCCACCGACAAATGATTATTCAAATGCCTATGAACAATCTGTGGATATGAGTAAATATGCTTCTTCAGTTCTCTTTCCTAACAAAGAACTGCATTAGGAAAATCATCGCAGGTTCTCTTATTAGAGTTCATTGAACTCTGTAGTATTCAACCTCATATAGTATGAAGATTACAAAAGTAAAATTAAACTAGTAGCATGGCTCAGATTTTCATAACACGTTGGGATGCCTCAAACTTTTAGATTGTTAATTTTGAAACTCATCCATGATAAGATTAAAGAAGACCACAGATTTAAGTCAGAAATGAGCTTCCTCCATATTTTAAGTGTACCAGCGATTCATCTTGCGCTGGATGGTTTTGCGTTCAAAAGACATAATCCACGGTCATTTAGGAAGAAGTCTCAACTGGGAAAGTCAATGTTCCCACAAGACTGGCTGGTAGGCAAGCTTACAGTGCACTGTCTTGATGGATGATTGATATGGGAGGGCTCAGCTTATTGTGGGTGGGGCTACCCCTAGATGACGTCAAGGATAGCATAGGAAAGCAGGCGGAGCCAGCCACACAGCATTCCTTTACGGCTTCTCCTTGAGCGCCTGCTTTCATTCCCTCCTCTGCCTTCCCTCAGTGTCTGGCTCTGTGACCTGATATCATAAGCTGAAGTAAAGCCTTTCTGCCTCAAATTGCCTCGGTCATGGTATTTTATCACTGCAATTTAAAAAAAAAGACACAGGCATAGGAATGGGACTGCTGTTGTACAAAGAAACTTAAGGAAAAATCGGCAGTGATCAACCAAGTAGGAGCAATGGGTCTCAGTAAAGAAGTGGACACGTGGCTGGAGAGAGTTACTTTAAGCTTGAGTTACTAAACTGACTTTTCAGTCTCCTAATCCCCGTTCAATGCAGTTACACCTCTTATCCCTATACCCAGAGAGATATAGTACTCCTTTGACAGAAGGGCTCGAGAAAAATGAGCTTGATTCGGATGGTTTTGACTTGTGGGACCTTAAAAGAAGGTTGGAGAGGTCAGAGCTGTGAATGGAGACCAAAGGGTCATGAGAGCACAGGTTAGTGGGATGGGACCAACAGATTGGGAGTGAGAATGGAGGAAACCTCAGTATTTGAGGAGGGAGAAGACTCAAAAGAAGAAAAAAAAAAAAGGAAAAGATGGAGTCACTCTAGACTATACTGGTTTGATCCGGCCTATCGAGAGGATCATAGGTATGGCACTAACGAACATTTGTGCAAACTGACATTACTTGTCAGGACACTGATGAAGAACTGAGAGGGAGAGGGAGAGGGAGAGGGAGAGGGAGAGAGGGAGAGGGAGAGGGAGAGGGAGAGGGAGAGGGAGAGAGGGAGAGAGGGAGAGGGAGAAGAAACGTATATACCAGTGGCTTCTAAATCTGATTATCTCACAGAACCTTCCTGAGAATCTTAAAAATGTATATTCTCTGGAAGTTCCAATTTGAAAAATTAAGCCCCTGTGGCGCTGGAAATTTGATAATAATTCAATATGAATTTTATATTGAATTTTCTGTATTTTTCCCGTTCTGATCTAATGAGTTGCTGAACGTCTTGAAAGTAAGGTCCACACTTCTAATGCTTTTCTGAGTGAACCTATAGTGAGTGCCTGAGAAAACCATAGCGATCACTGCTGTGATAGTGTTTAACTGGCCCTTGTCTTGCTGTTCTTTAAGGCACACCATAGAACTGATTCATTGCTTAGATAGGAAACTCAGAGAAGAATAAAAAGAATCCAGTGTTTGTCCTCCTCCTCCCTCCTCCCTCCCTCCCTCCCTCCCTCCTCCCTCCTCCCCTCCTTCCTTCCTTTCTTATAAAGAAACAACCTCTATTAGGATGAAACCTAAGAGCGTCCTGGTAGCCGGTAACACAAGGACTATGTTCCCTGGTATCGAGCCTCATGGGCTTTATTTTCAGAGGTCTTGGAGACGGCTCAGCGTGCCACTTGGACGGTGTGTATATTCTCAGATGAGAAGGAACGTAATTGTAACCGTGTCTTGATAGCCTTCATTTACAGTGCTGTTTTAGAAACAGATCGTTTTCAATTGGCTTACAGCGTTTGGGGGGAGGGAGTTTCTACTGCGCAGAAGCTCAGAGTTTTGGCCCTGTGGATTTCTCTCCACTGACATCCAGTGAAGTGGAGTTTTACAACAGGCAAATCCACAAGGTATCACCAGCCCGCTCACAGCTACAGGACACTTCTTCCCCAGTCAGCCACACCCCTCTGCACCGAGTTCCCATTCCAGGGTTTTAGAGAGAAAAATCTCCACGGAAACACCTCTTTGGGTTGTTAATTAGAAAAACAGCTGTAACTACTGTAGTGGGATAATTTTTACGAATTGAGGGGAAGCATATACCTTTTCTAACACACAGGATGCGGCCTGTTTCTTCTAAATGTCAAGCACAGAGAAACAGACTTTATTTTTAAAATAGAGAAATACCCATCCTTCTTTGATTGAGTCTAGAAAGCTAATGTTTTCTCATCGTGGAAAAAGGAAGTGGCCATGATTTTGGCACGGTTATCAGTGCAGTATGTCTGAGAGCTTTGAGAGACATAGCGATTGATTAACAGAGCAAGCAAGGCTAGATTTTTTCACATTTTCCCTTTCTTTTACTTAACACTTAATCATGGAGTACATAAAAATCATCATCATCACCACCATCACCATCATCATCACCACTACTACCACCACCACCATCATCATCATCATCATCACCATCACTACCATCGTCATCATCACCATCACCACCACCACCACCATCATCATCATCATCATCATCATCACCACCACTACCATCGTCATCATCACCATCATCACCACCACCACCACCACCACCACCACCACCACCACCACCACATCACCATCACCACCACCACCCACCATCATCATCATCACCACCATCACCACTACCACAACCACTGCCATCATCATTACCACCACCATCACCACCACCATCATCATCATCATTTTGCATCATTCTAAATGTTCTACAGGCTTCCATGCTAAATATAGGAAGCTTGGGCAAGGAGAACAGCCCAGTGTGTGAGGTGCTGGCCACTCAAGTGTGAAGACCTGAGTTTGGATTAGCAGAGCCCATGTGAAGCCACATGCGCCTGCAACTACAGCCCTGCTGGTGGCAACATACATAGCAGAACGGAATGCCCAGAAGCGACTGGCTTGGTAGCTGACCTGGTATACAGCATGTGAGCAAGAGGTCTTGCTTCAAATAAGATGAAAGGTGAAGAGTGACACTCATACAGATGTGTACCTGTGCTTGTCTGAGCTCACCCACACATCGCACATCTCTCTCTGTCTCTGTCTCTGTCTCTCCCTCTCTCCCTCCCTCTCTCTCTCCCTCCCTCGCTTTCTCCCTCTCCCTCTCTCTCTCTCTCTCTCTCTCTTCTCTCCCTCTCCTCCTCCCCTCCCCCTCTCCCTCCTTCTCTCCCTCCCCCTCTTCCTTCCCTCCCCCCCTCTCTCTCACACACACACTCACAAATACAAACATTAAAAAGGTATTTTAATTTACATAAGCTGTTAGAGGAAAAAGTTGTTTCTTGCCTTCTAATTACACTCATATTTGTGCTCATTAATATAAAATGTGCAGGAAATCAAACTAAATAAAATTATCCTCACAGAACTCTGTTATTAGGAGATGCTTTCGAATGGAAGCAAAGTGAAACTTTACATCTTCGAATGAGATAAAAATTTACAACAGCAGAATGCTTTTCTTTTTCTCCTCTAACTTAGTTTATTTAAAAGTCAATTAGGTTTATGCAACTCTGAATTTATAGACAAAATTGATATGAAATCATTTTATTTTAGAAACCATTTCTTTTGTGTTTTTTGAATGTCACAGCAGTGAAAAGTCGTGTAAGTGTTCTTTAATATTTACAATTTTAGACAGTCATAGGATTGAAGAGCTGTTAAAAGCTGTGGAAGATGAGGTGTCTGTTTTGCCAGCATGTCAAAGATGCTGCCTCTGTCCCACTTACGGATCTCTCGGGGTATGTTTACAACCTCCTTTTTGTAGTCTGTTATTGGTTTTCTTTTTTAAGATTTAAAAGTATATCATTTACTCACATAATTGCTCCTCTCCTGTCTGTATCTTACTCCTTCCTCTTTCGAAAGCCATACTTTATTCTACTTTCCTGTTCTTTACAGCAGTCACTTAATTTCATTTGAGCTAAATGTTCCTGTGCATCAGCAGAAAGGAAGATAGGCTACCCCTTAGGATCTCTTTCAATGTTAACACTATAGGTAGTTTCAGAGAACCCAAAGAGCCACACAAAACCAATAGCCACACAATGGCAAAGAGGAAGGGATCCTTTTGCTGCTTTTGGTAAATTCTGCATGGTTACTTTCCTGAGGAGATCTCATCCACCTGACAACACCACGCTGAAAGTGTGGAAGAGACAGACTGGTGAACGGAGGAGGTAGATCATGAGGTCAGATGAGAGAGACAAGTAGTGTTTACTGGGCAGAGAGGGGTTACCTAGCACTGTCATTCCCAACAACATCCCCCGTGGCTACTTTTAAGGACCTCGTAGAAAAACTACGAAATTGTCTATATTTCCTAACTTGTATGGCAGTGTTCTGACAAAATACCGGAGGAAAGCAACTTAAGGCAGAAAGTTATTTTGATTGAAAGTTATTTTGGTTTTTTGCTGTTTGATTGCCGAAGTCAGGACAGAAGGAACAGGAGTCAGCTGGTGACATTGCACGCCCAATCAGGAAGCAAAGAGAGATGAATATGGTCAGTTTGCTTTTCCCTTTCTGTTCAGTCCCATGGAATGATACACGAACATTTAAGTTAGTTTTTGTTCAACCTTAAATAAAACAATCTAGATAATTCCTCACAGACATACCCAGAGATTTCCTTCAGTGGTGATTATAAATCCTATTGACTTTGTAATCAATATTAACCATCACATCACCCTTGCTGCCTCTGTCTCTCAGTCTCTACTGCAATCATAGTTTTAGAATTCCCTTTGACCCACTGCCAATATGCAGGTCTAAGCCATGACCATAGTTATTCAGAGTCATGGATATCACGTAAGTGATCTGTTTCTGCTTTTCTTCTCAGCCAGATAGGTGGATTTGTTAAACTACAAGTCTGATGTTTATTAGTCGTTTTAAACCCCTAAAGTTCCTGACTTATTCAGAATAAAACATCAATATCACAACATGACTTATGAAACCCTTCACAACTTGAGAACTACTTCCAACCCATACTCCTCAGAGCAGTACTCTGGCCTCTTCACAGGACTAGCCTCAAAGCTCATCTCGTTTCCCTCTGAAACTGCAAGCAAACCCCTCCCATTTCCTTTTAAAACAGCAGGCAGTCTCCTCCCACTTCCCTTTAAAACAACAGGCCGACTCCGCCCATTTTCCTTTACAACAGCAGACAGACTCCTCCCACTTCCCTTTAAAACAACAGGCCGACTCCTCCCACTTCCCTTTAAAACAGCAAGCAGATTCCTCCCACTTCCCTTTAAAACAGAAGGCAGATTCCTCCCACTTCCCTTTAAAATAGCAGGTAGACTCCTCCCACTACTCTTTAAAACAGGCAGACTCCTCCCACTTCCCCCCGTTAAAACAGAAGGCAGACTCCTCCTACTTCCCTTTAAAATAAACAGGTCAGACTCCTCCCTACTCTTTAAAACAGCAGTCAGACTCCTCCCCCTTCCCTTTAAAACAGCAGGCAGACTCCTTCCACTTCCCTTTAAAATAGCAGGTAGACTCCTCCCACTACTCTTTAAAACAGCAGGCAGACTCCTCCCACTACTCTTTAAAACAGCAGGCAGACCTAACTTTTCATTTAAAATCCTCTCCACCTGAAGTGCCTTTCACCCAAGCTTCTGTGTGGCTAACTTTTCGAAATTCTTTCCACACTCAGCATGTTTCTGACGGCCCATCTAGCTTCCATCCTATCTTTATTCTTACTTCTAGACCACTCCATCCCCAGCACATATATCTAATAGTTCTATATTTGTCTTTTTTTTCTTTAGTAGTTATTAGCATGCAGCATACTGCTTACCATAGCATATTTCAATAATTTATTTTTTCCTTGCATGTCACCTCACAAGAATGCTAATTTGAATCAATTTTGCTCAGTTCTGTGTCTTTAATGCCAAAAGCAGAGCCTGGCACAGTCAGTATAGGTTGTTTCTAACAGCGGGATGAAAATTTTAACTGCTCCTTGGGGACTAGGGAGGTTTCTGGATGAAGGGTAAAGCCTAAAAAACTTGTTTTTTTTTTTTTTTTTGTACAGGAAATATAAAATATAAACTCTGTGAGGATAAAGACTTGTTTGGGGGACAATCTTCTTCTAGGTCAGTTTCCAGATGAGAAAGGGAATTCACAGAATAATTAAGTCCAAGGGGTATTTACTTGATGTTCAAGAGATATCTACTTGATGTTTAAGAGATGTTTACTTGATGTTCAGAAGGATTCAACTGTAGGAAAGTTCTCCAACTTTCTCATCTCAGGACTACCCTGAATATTTTATAGAATTTTTAAGTTTTGCCAGAATCAAAACAAGCAAGTCAATAGGTATTTTTACTTCAATTGCTATCAAATCAAATTGAAATAAAATTAGCCACAAAGAAGATATCTATTATTTCTTACATTATATCCCATTGTAAATAATTAACATTGCTCATGCCTTAAGACATTTTAAATTCTTAGATAACCAAAAGCAGTAGGGTGGAATATGAGGTGGGGTAGAAGTACGGGTGTTAAAATAACGGGGGCACCGTAACTAGGTGACAAGACACCATTGCTCAAGATGTCAGGGCTTTCATTTGTATTTGTGTGTGTGTGTGTGTGTGTGTGTGTGTGTGTGTGTGTGTGTGTGTGAGTGTGTGTGTGTGCTGAATGGTCATGCTGTAAAGCTGTCTCCTAAATATTTAAATTTACATACATAAGGGAGTGTGTGCTACTCCCAGTCTTGATCTCAGGAATTTATTGCAATCAGTAGTGGTTAATTTAAAGATTCATTGATCAAAGTGTGGGAAATATGTGACCATGAGTGCAACCTATCGGTTGAGCAGTTTCAAGATCCCTTCTCTCCCATGTTCAGGGAGCATCGTGGAAAGGAATGGTTTGCAATGTCCTTTGTTTCTGACAGAGCTAAAGCTGCAGATGCATGAACTCATAGTACCTGTGGTTACATACACAACATCCGTACAAATTTAAGCCTGTTAACAATGTCACCATGGACTGTGGAGAGGAGTCCTATGTCTTAGCCCTAGCTGAAGAGCTATGATGATTGCTGGGGGAGGGACAGTTACCTTTTCTACGTGTGTGGGATGGCCTTGTGCCCATGCCAATGCCTACAGACGTTACTAATTGAACTCAGTTGGTTAATAAGATAATAAAAAGAGAATATGAAGTTGGGAAGGAAATTTTATGGGGTATAGAAATATGAAGAATGGCTATGATCAAGAGACATATATATGCATGGAGTTTTCAAAGGATAGATAAAAAGTTTTTAAAAATAATCAGACGATATTAACAGTTTATGGGGCTAATGCTAGGCAATGGTTTTTACAATGCATTCTTTGTTTTCTTTTTTTTACTTTCTATGTATTTCTATGCATTTTAAAATTTTCATAATTGAAGGATAGGTATGAAAGCAAAATGGTTCCAAAGTTTTGATTGGTCTTGCTTTCTATTTCCTCAAAAAATAAGTCAAGTCAGTTAGCTGCTATTTTCTTTGCCTTTGCCTCACTGGAGAATGCATCCTTCATGTTGTCTTGCATGTGACTGAAAAACACTGACATCACTGATAGAGCCTAAATAAGTTTGTCTCCTTCAGGGGTCAACTTGAGACTGGGTCTTGATGAAATCGGTGTTCTCACGCTTCATAGAATCAAACCAAAGGGCTTTAGTAAAGGAAAGGACTGTGTTTCCATCACTTCTTCAAGTTAGTACTGTACAGCACATATATGGCAGATTTGGTTTCTTATAATGAAAAACAATGTAAATTGTTTATAAATGGTAGGTATATAAAGCCCTGACTGCTACAGATTCTTAACTTTACATGTTTTGATATGAAATCCAGTAAAGAACATCTAACATTCCCACTGCAAGTGCTTCTTTGTTTTAGTCTCCACTCAGGTGTGGCTTTGCAATTGTTCAATATATATATATATGTATATATATGTATATAAATTATATATAAGGAACAATATTATACATAATATATTATAATAAATATTTATATATAATATTGTTCATTATAATATAATGAACACAATTTTATATATATATATACATATATGTATAATTTATCACAATTTCCCTCATCTGAATCATAGGAATCTATTGAGACTAAGGCAGGTCCTTCATGAACAGCTTTGGTTAAGGTACCAAGTCCCTGCTTCTAAATCAAAGCAAACAGAAAAGGCAGAGTACAATTTTCATATCAGAGGACTCCTTTTTTCTGTTGGGAAACACTGTTCACTTAATAAAGCAAGCTATTTCCTGTTTGCTCTTCCAGTCTGAGCATCATTTCCAGAAGTACTTTGTACAGTGTCACAACAGTAACTCAGGACTTTTCCAGTGCACTTAACTGGAACCCAGCTCCTCCCTTCCCAAAGTCCCTGTGACAGCTATTTCCATCCCCTGTGGCACTATACAAATTAGCTCTACTCTCTTTTGGTGTGATCTCATTTTGCATTTTGTATTTATTTCTGTGTTTCCATGTTGTTTCGTTTTTCTTTTACTGTAAGACTCTTACTGTGCCGAAAGCTACAGCAGACAAACATTTCCTATTTCACTGTCACTTGCTGTTCAAGGATGGACATTGAGAGAAAGGAAAGATAACGTCATCATAAGGAATATTAATTCATCTGAGCTACCTCAAGTTCATTAACATACACTTGATTAATTCTCTGTTCATCTTACAGAAAGAACTTAAGAAATCTTTCAATTTTGGTTCCCATTAGAATCCATTCAATTGGGCTCCAATTATCTAAAATAGCCAATAACTTCCACTTCCCGGTGCGTGTTTTCTCAGCAAAGGTTTAAGATCCACGAAAGATGAGTACTATTGACGCCATTGTGACTCCTCCACCCTTCCAACATTCTGTATATTTCTTAGGACAACGGTAACTCCTGGACTTTTATTGAACACATTCAATCCCCCATGATGGCAGAAAGTTACAGAATCTGCTTCAAAATAATATGAAAATCATTATGCAAAAAGTTGCGATATGAAATATTTTACTATTTGAGAGGCAAAAGTGAACAACAG